>NC_045429.1:0-600000 GCF_902635505.1 Sarcophilus harrisii
AATACTTGCTGTGAAAAAAAGAACTCTATAAACCATGGCATGAGAAATATGTGTGTGTGTATCTATATCTATGTCTATATTACTGTAATAATAATTCTGTGAAATAAGGTAGGAAGGCTTAGGAACATTTTAAGGCAATCACTATATCACTTAGTGAACTTCAGTAACTGTGATAATAGAACACTTATTTAAGCAATACAATATTTATGAAAATGACTAAATGATTTCTTCAGAGTTTAAAACTTACTGAATGTCCCTCAATATTAATCAAGGGCTGGTAATGAGTAGTAATAGGTAGTAATAGGGTGTTGGAGAATTTTGTGAGCTTTAAGAAAGCTAGCTAGTTTTGAGGTTTTTTCCATATTTATAGGTATCCTGAAACATGGTTCAATAAATGTATGCCACTGGTAAGAAAAAAATAAACTAAAACATAAAATTTTGCTGAGATTTTATAAAAGGAAGTTCATTTTTATGAATATTATGCCATTAAATATATGGCATAATTAACAGAAAACCCAGAAATATCAAGAGCTTCTAAGTAGCATATATGGTTTTAAGAAAAAAAAAAACTAAGATAAAATATTTATTATGAGTCTACTATATGCTATAAACTCTTAGTACTCAGGGATAAAGAAAAATATATCATAGCTCCTCTCACTAGATAACCTTCCTTGCAGTTTTCTCTTTTCATAACAAGAGTCTTTTGGCTTTCAGACATAATCTATTAATCATAACATCATGGGCTTGGTGCACAGTCACTTTCTACACTAGATGTTAAAAATATCTGGAGCTAGTACTTTATGAATTTAGTTATGCAATGACAAAAATCCATTCACTCCTCTCTTGTATATTGTTACAGTATTATTTCTGACATTTAAATCACATTGATTTAGTTTCTATAATTTGAAATTTGTAGAGTTTTTACAGATTAGGTTTTGAACTTGGGTTGGACATTTTTGTAGATTTTTTTTTCTTAAATGATTAAAATATTCATATCTGCTCACTCCAGGTTGAATTGCATAATGATTTCCAAAATTTTTATACTTTTCAAATTCATTCAGAAACTGTAAATCTAAGCAGTATAGTGAACTAATGAACTAAAATTCATTTGGCTGTACCGTTAGAAGGAATCAAGCAGCACTGTGCAAAAAATTACAGTTTGCTCCAATTCTAAATATCCTGGTGTACTTCTTACTCTATTCAACTAGCTTCCAAAATGCTATTGGATTTACCCCAACACATTTGTTTTCCTACTATGTTGATTAAGGTCAATATCTCTTCCAATATAGGAAGAGATTCCAAATCTCTTCAATTTGAAAAAAAATAAGTACAATAATTCAAAAGGAAATGCGCCTTATAAACCTATTGAAAAGAAAGACTGTGCTACCTATTACGTGTGCTGTGCGTGATTCTTTATGCTGAGATCTGGATAAATTTAAGCCATCATCCATATGGCTTTCATGGTGCATGCTAGCCTGAAACAAAATAGCAATGAGTGAAATAAATATCATTATGACATTTCCTAACTACAGAAGAATAAGACTGTGCAGAGTCTAAAAGGTACATCACAAACCCCTAGTCAAATATCGAGAGAAAACAAGTCACTGTTCTTCCCAAGAGCTGTTTCATTTTAACAACTGAGTATCCCCAAGCTAAAATATGAAGGTGAACATGAGAAAAAAACAACTGTGTTTTTAATAATCAAATTCTGATGAAGGCCTCTTTATCTAAGTCACATAATCTATATGGAATAACAAAAAGAAAATATCTTTTATTAACATTCTATCCACTGTGCCTTCTAGCTGAATTGAATGTTTATATTTAATCAGGAGAATGGGAAGTTAAAGAGAACTCCTAGGGTGCAAATATGAATGACCATAAGGATGGTAACAAAAATAGGTAAGTACAGAAGGGAATTAAGTTTTCAGCAAAGTAAAATGATATCTGTTTAACACATTGGGTTTGGGTTGTCTATAACTAGACACAGTTCAAATTACCCAACAGGCAGTTGTTAATCTAGAAGTGGAGCTCAGGAGAGAGTCTCGGGCTAACTTTTATCGTCTGATGAGAGATGATAATTGAATCCATGGAAACTGTTGGTGTATATATATATATATATATATACACAAGTATTATATAGCCTAAGTATGCCCTTATTGATTTAGGTGCAAATGTACTGCCTATGTGCACATATATCAACACATGTCTACATGCACATCTGAAGTACATCAATTACATTTGGTCAAAAGATACCTACATATACAATATTAAAGTATATAATTATGTGTTCTATCCACATTGCCCAAGAACTAAAATAAAATATATCCTTTAAGAATTAGTCACAATCTTTTTGTTCCAACACCATAAATAAATAGTGAGGCCCAGATAAAGCTGCCACTATTAATAAATTTTACCTTTAAATCATGTTTGGTTTAGTAAAATGTAATTCTCCCTCAATTTGTGAATTATATTTTTCACTTCAGTCTATTATCTGTCCTTACCTTAGGGAACACTCAGAAATTTATGTTGGTCAATTATGGCCAGTTAGGGTAATGTGGTTCTACACAGATATTATAGGCCTGAGGATTTTGCCCACAACTTGTTTAAGTTTACTGGGAAAAATGATCATTAAATTTCCATATAATTAATTTCCTTTGTAATCCAACATATTTTATTTTATATATTTTATAAACTTCATTCTGAGAAACATTTTGCCTGATTTCCAGAGGTACATGACGTAAAAAATTTCATCTGCTATGAAGATAAAGATCATAGAAATGACCCCTAAAAGATTTTTAATGGTAGAAATTCCTGACCTTATTGTATCATAAAGCAAATAACTGATCCAACTATATGACAGGTAGCAAGCAAAATATGAAAAAAGTTAGTTCAACAATAAATATTCCTAAAAGTTCACTTAAAAGATTAGCTAACATTTCATTAAAAGAGGCACAACCAGAATATTCACATACTAAACAAAAGATCCTGTTAATTACCATTTTTAGGTAAACAGTTACTGAGAGATATATTTCTTCCTTTCAAATGGAATGTCAATTTTTTTGTGATTTCATGAAGACTCCAAACAAACTGCAGAATATAAAATTTCTATTTCAATCTCAGCTGCTGAATTTGGCAACTTAATTAATCGTGGAAAAATAATCAGTATCCATTTCATTCATTAGAGTTTGATTTTTGTATAGCCTCTAGAGAGAAAAATCAAAGGTAAAGTAAAGAAAAGTTCTTGCTCATGGTAACTACTGAGAGGAAATCTACTAACTACAATTTGGAATAAGACAAATAACAGTTGAATGGAGATCAATAGAGGACATAAAATAAGTGATATTTTGATAAGAGAAAACTGATCAATGAAAAATGATCAATCTAACTATCAGAAAATCAAACAACAAATCTGGAAGTATGTCACAAATCTCACAAAGGAAGGGAGTGAGAGACATTTCATCTACCTAAGATATTTGCAGCATATTTTTTGCTAAAGACAAAGGTATATTTATTTTTTCTCAATTGGCTTTAATAATAATTACCTTGTGTAATGTTCAGGTTAGCTTTCTGGAGGTCCTCTGAAAGGGCCTTGTTCTCAGCAGGATAATCACCACGAGGATGGACAAGAAGAGCCTCTAAAGTAGTCTTTATTGTCTTCTTCACAGTCTGTGTCTGTCATAATGAGACCCAGTCTCAATCTGACCCAGTCTCCTTCAGCACTCTGATAGCCTGACAGTCTTAATCAGTCTCAGTTTGAGTCTTACTTTGTCCCCAGTTCTCTAAGCCCTTAAATACCCTATTACAATTACATCATTACAGTATACTGAGTATAAATCAATCTTAAAGTGATTATATCTATATTATACTAAATATATGTGAACTAGAGAACCATTATCTCATCAATTCCATTGAGTTAATACCTTGTTACAAGTATACTTCTCCAGAGTTCAGGCACTCTACAACATTGTGTTGACACAATTTCCCCTAGTATTTTTGGAACACTTCTTTTTATTTTAGAGTTAAATAAAAAGGGGCTATGTTTGAAAACAACAAGATGGAGGTTTAAATATCTAATTTAATAATTGTAATACAATCCTAATGTTAAAAAATCAGATTGTGATAAAGAATTCATGATAGTAGTATCTGACTTATGAACAGGGGACACAATAAACAATGATAAATAGGACACTGGAACCATAACTAATATAGTCTACCCTGTAATTTGCCATGCAAAACAATATAAGATGCATTTTAATATAATCTTATCTTACATTGCATCGATTCCATTCTTACAGATTTCATATTCACAGATTGCTTAAGTTAGACAGAGGCTTGCATCTACATCTTGTATGTAGCACTGAATCACTGAATACTTTATTTCTGATGTTCTCATCACATCTATTTCTTTTTTATCCCTATATCTAATTTTTCCTACAAGGAAAAAAGAAAAGTGAGACATGAACAATTATAATGGTATTAAATAGAAGTTAAAGAAACGTTATACGTTTTGGTCATGTATACTTATTGTGTATCTAATTTATATTTTAATATATTTAACATCTACTGGTCATCCTGCCATCTAGGGGAGGGGGTGGGGGGTAAGAGGTGAAAAATTGGAACAAGAGGTTTGGCAATTGTTAATGCTGTAAAGTTACCCATGCATATCTCCTGTAAATAAAAGGCTATTAAATAAAAAAAAAAAAAAAGAAACGTTATAAAAATAATGGCAAGATATTCCTTTGCCTAAATCCCATTCCATTACTTAGTTTTGGTGTACAAATCAGAAACCTTGAAAAGCAGTGCCTTAAATTTATTTTTTATACATTTTAACTTTTGATGGAAAGTACAAGTACTGAAATGTTTGAAGAGGCACCCCAAAATGCCCAAAATGAACAAAAGTAAAAATTACTGTGATTATATAAAGATTCATGAAAATTTATCTGTTTTTCATAAAAAATAATTGATTTTATTCTTTTGTAATTTCCGTAGCAATCTCAGAATTTCTTCTTCCCTGGACCCAGTCAATATTCTGATTAATATCCTACAAATTTCTGTTCTCACAATGCAATCCTCTATCAGGATTAAAATAATTTTTATTTAGAATCCTACTGTATCACATACTGATCCTATGACAGACTAAATTAATCATACACATCACAGTACTTAGAAATGAGAACACAGACATTACCAAAAAAAAAAGAAAGAAAGAAAAGAAAACCAAATCCCAAATCCACAACCAAAAGTATTCTTTCTCTGTTCTTTTTCACATTTACCTATTATTACATTTATTTTTGTATATGTTTAATTTCTTCCATTAGGTTATAGGAATTTTAAGGACAATAAATATAATATTTTCCCATTCTGAATTCCCAGAAATTAATAGAATATTTCACATAGAATGAGTTTTCTATAAATATTAGTGTTATATATAACAACAGGTATATAAAAATAGGTATACATACCAAATATTTACTAATAATAAATCACAATTTTGCAATCTCTATACTCAGTACAAGATCCCATATAGCAGCCTGAACCCATCAAACCAAGGTAACTAAACTCCCTAAAAATTCCCTTTATAAGACCTTATCAAATCTTTTTTTCTATATAATGTTTAATATTTTTTTATATTTGATTCTATTTATTTTATATAACTTTTTCCTTCATTTCAACAAAGAAACTTTAAAAATTGACTCTATGTGGTGCCTCTACTTTCTTTTTGATTTCTAACTTTACCACTGGCTACAAAATGAATTATAACAATCTCTTAACTGAATTTTTTTTCTCCAAAGTTACCAGTATGATAGGGAGTAGGGCCATGAAACCCTGAAACATAATTCTGAATGTAGAAAAGGCTATGAAGCCTACCTCTGAATGGTCAAGATCATGTGTTATGGAAGTGCCTTAAAGATAGTTTAGAGCATGAATATAGATTCCGAATTGACTTGAGTGTGCTAATCATTATTGTGGATACTAGTTTCATTAATAGGCTACAATTGTGCAATTTGTACAAAATGATTTTGGCATACTTTGGAACAAAAAAATCTTTATTTGGTCTAATCGCTTTCTTTTGGTTTGACAGTCTCTTCAAAATACTTCTTGGTAGACAGTATGCAATAAGAGACAATGGTTTAAGGGGAAAAGTCTTCAACCATCTCTCCATCTTAGATTAATATGTCACCCCATTAATATGGACTTCTTTCTTTGCCACTGTTTGCACTTTTATTTTAGGTGAGTACTTCAGAGTACAGAAATTGATTCTATGAAGACTTTTATAAGTCACCTAACATTAATATGCCAAGGTATGACCTTCAACCCCAACCAGCAATAGCTGAGATTTGTACTCATCCAAGAATGATGACACATTTGAATGTGGGACAAAAGCCATGTAGAAACTGTGCTAAGCCAACTCTCCTCAGAGTCAAAGGCGTTTCAATGGGAGAATATACTCTCAAAATATTGGTAAAATGTTAGTATTTCTGTTCTTGCTATATATTTGAAGTGCTATATTTTGAAGCTAATTTATATTAAAAAGTTAAACTGCAGTGCTAGTCATTGGTGGCTATTAATATGGCCTGAAACAATGACAAATATCTCTACAATAATAAAGAGGCATTGTTTGGGGAGACTGACTCCAATGCATCTATGTAATGTCAATAATTTCTATTTTTAATGAACAAAAATCTATTTTCTCAGCTTTCAATTTTCCCCCAAAAGATATTGAAAACATTTGAAAATGATATTCATTCATTATAAAGCAAAACAAATTCCTAAATTGGACAAGTCAAAAAATACATTCTCAATCTGCCGCCTGACTCCATCACTTCTGTCAGAAGGTGGGTAGTATGATTCACCATGGGTCCTCTGCAAACATGGTCGATCTTCACACTTGTCAAGAATTTTAAGGTTTTTAAAGTTGTTTACTTTTGTACAGTTGCCACTACTGTATTCTCTTCATATGAAACTCAGTACATGTAAGTCTTCCCTATCTTCTTCTGAAAATATTGCTTTCATCATTTATCACCAGTCAATAATATTCCACTAATCAATATATCATAATGTGTTCACCTATTATCCAGTGGAGAGATCCTTTGTTGCTTTCCAGCTATATGCTACCAAAAACACCTGTTAGAAATTTTTTTTTGTAAATATAGGTTGTTATCTTTTTTTCATTAAACTCTTTGAAATATGAGCCTACAAAAAAATGTCTGGATCAAAAGCTTTCAAAATTGATCAGCAGAATTCTAGGACCAATTACACAATTCACAATGCACAATGCACAAAATACATTAGAACAGTTAGAAATGCTAATAATTTATGTGGGCTTATTAGTTGTTTCAATCAATTTTTAGTTTACTCTGTGCTTCTCTAAATAAATCATCATATATAATAACAGATAATTATATTTCTCCTTTGCCTATGCTTACTCCCTCAAATTTTTATTGTCTTAATGCTACATTTTAAATGTTGTGTCAAATAGGAAATGTGTCAATAAGAACTTTGCTTTATCCTTCGTTTTATGCAAAGGCCTCTAGTTTTCTTGATCATATAATGTTGACTCGATTTTAGATAGACATTACTTGTCATATTAAAAATAGTTTGTTCCTTTTGTTTGTGTTTTATCTTGTTAAAAGCTTTTTCTGCATCTACTGATATAGTTATATGATTTTGGGTTCTTAGCATTATTTTCATAATTCTCCTAATTTTAAACTAACTACATTTTTTTTAATAAAATCCAATCTGGCTGTAGTGTATAATATTTATGATTTGTTTCTGTACTCTCCTTGCTAATATTTTATTTTAAATATTTATTCAGTTTTCACTCAAGATGCTAATCTGTAATTTTCTCTTTGTTTTGACTATCCTTCTTTTAAGTATAAAGACAAGATTTGGATGATAGGAAAAATTTGGTATTTTTTTGCTATTTTTCCCCAAAATCTTGTTTAACACTAAGAATAACTTACCTGACTATTTCATACAATTGCTTGCATATTTATTTGGTGCCAGGGATTTTAATTTGAGGGCTAATTTATGACTTCACAATTTCGATTTTTTGATTTTTTTTGGAGGCTTGATCAGATGGATTTGTCTTGCCTCCATTTTGCGCGTCCCCTCTCTATTGCCCTTATCTCTTTTCTTCCAGGGTCCACACACTCTGCCTCGCGGGCCGAGGCAAATGGCGCCCATACGTGGGGCCCGGAAGATTTTGGAGAAAGGAGTAGCCATTGCTAGATCTAACTTCTCAATGAGGAGACTGCGCAGTCCCGGAGAATTTGGAGAATAAGGTCGCCACCCGACCGCCTGCCCCGAGGAACAGACCTGGGTGTGGGAAGAGGTTTCGATACCAAGAGAGAGAAGAAATTAGTGTATATGATAGATTTGTTGAGGATTTCAAGGATTTATTAAGGACGCGTAGAGTAAAGGTTAAGAAAAAATGAATTTGTAAAATTTTTAAGCTTTTAGAAGATGTCTGCCCATGGTTCCCGCAGGAAGGAACCATTGATGAGAAAAGGTGAAAAAGAGTTGGAGATTGCTTTAATGATTTTTATGTTAACAAAGTAATTCAGGACAATGCCTCTTTCTTAAAAGGTGCCCTTAAGCACACCAATTCTAGGCTGAAATTAGGCTCCCAAAAACAATGAAAAGGATTCTGTATGACCCTCCTCCCAAAGCTTCAAAGGCTTTTCTTCAGCTTCCCCAACTGAGAGCCTTTAGCTCTGCTGACTTGAAGAAGGAAGCGGTTCTTCAGCTTCAGTCAGGCCTACAGTGGACAATGATATTGATTGGGCATTTGGGAGAGTAAGTCTGTCTGAGTGCCTTTTGGCGTACCCATCTGGTTCTGGTTCTGGTTCTGGTTATTCTGGTTCTGTTCTGGGTAAAGTTCTGAAACGGGTATTTTCTGGGACGCTGGAAAATATCATTTGGGTATGTGTTATATGTTTAATGTTGTAACTGTGTGTTCTATGTTCTGTGTGATTTGTCTGTCTGTTTTGTTGGTTGAAAAAAATTTAAGTACACCGTTACAACTGTGCTTAGTCAAATGGAGCTCCATGTGTGTCTGTGTGTGTCTGTGTTAAAAGTTAGCAAGTTTGTAAAAGATAAGAATTCAGCCTCTGTGTTGCAGGCTTAGAAAATATCAAAAAGTTTGAAAAATCTCTGTGTGTGTGTGTGTGTGTGTGTGTGTGTGTGTGTGTGTGTGTGTGTTTCTGGCTGACTGCAGCAGCCTGTGAGAAAAAGGGAGAGAAGGGAAGAAATTTAAAAAAAAAAAAAGATTGAAAGGGATTTGAAAGTTTGGAAAGTTAAAAAAAATCTAGAAGAGCAGTGTGCTAACATTTAAAGAAGAGAAGTTTAAATGGAATATCTAGGCCTTCTTTGTGAAGGCAGAGAAAAGCACAAAATGGACTTGGAAGTTCATAGAAGACTCTTTGGATTCTGGAAGGGGAAAAAGGGAATTCAAGGTGAAACAAACTTCTCCCCAGGGGTGGAGGTCTTGGAAACAGCTCCTAGTCTGTTTGCTGATGTAAAATATTTGTTGTGTTTTAAGAACAATGATAAAGGAATTTGGGAATTGGTTATTTGAAAATCTGCTTGTGATTTTAAACCGTTTAACCCTGATGTACTAATTTTGTAAGTAAATGGAATTTAGATATTTTAAACAGACAGGAAAGTTTTTTTCCCCTTGAAACAGAGCCCGGGCCAAAGGAGCATCTGAGTGTTCAGGTATATAGCTAGGGAGAAAGAGAAAACTGGAAATGGGTAGATTTGGGAAGAAAGTAAATAAAACTGATGGGCTAAATCTTGAAAAAGATCCCTATGTAGGACACTGAACGGAGAACCTGAGAAGTTTTTTCCTAGGGGACAGGAGTGGGGGAAGGGAGTCCTCTCCTCTCTCCCCACAGTGCAGCAAACTGTGATTTAAAGGAACATGCTTACTTTTAGGTTACTTGATTGAATATTTGTTTCTTGATACATAAGTTTTCTTGGTTGAGGAATATGGTCATAAATGTGATCCATACTTTAGTAAGAATATTTCTGAAAGTTAATTACTATTTTTAAGAAACTTACTGTTTGATAAAAATTGCTGGGAAAATTGGAAACTAATATGGCAGAAACTAGGCATTGATCCATACTTAACGCCGTACACCAAGATAAGGTCAAAATGGGTTCATGACCTAGGCATAAAGAATGAAATTATTAATAAATTAGAGGAACATAGGATAGTTTACCTCTCAGACCTGTGGAAGGGGAAGGTTTTTATGACCAAAGCAGAACTAGAGATCATTACTGATCACAAAATAGAAAATTTCGATTATACCAAACTGAAAAGTTTTTGTACAAACAAAACTAATGCAGACAAGATTAGAAGGGAAGCAATAAACTGGGAAAATATTTTTACAGTCAAAGGTTCTGATAAAGGCCTCATTTCCAAAATATATAGAGAATTAACTCTAATTTATAAAAAATCAAGCCATTCTCCAATTGAAAAATGGTCAAAGGATATGAACAGACAATTCTCAGATGAAGAAATTGAAACTATTTCTAGTTATATGAAAAGATGCTCCAAGTCATTATTAATCAGAGAAATGCAAATTAAGACAACTCTAAGATACCACTACACACCTGTCAGATTGGCTAAGATGACAGGAAAAATAATGATGATTGTTAAGGGGATGTGGGAAAACTGGGACATTGATTCATTGTTGGTGGAGTTGTGAACGAATCCAACCATTTTGGAAGAGTAGTTTGGAACTATGCTCAAAAAGTTATCAAACTGTGCATACCCTTTGATCCAGCAGTGTTACTACTGGGATTATATCCCAAAGAGATTATAAAGAAGGGAAAGGGACCTGTATGTGCACGAATGTTTGTGGCAGCCCTTTTTGTAGTGGCTAGAAACTGGAAACTGAATGGATGTCCATCAGTTGGAGAATGGCTGAATAAATTGTGGTATATGAAAATTATGGAATATTACTGTTCTGTAAGAAATGACCAACAGGATGATTTCAGAAAGGCCTGGAGAGACTTACACGAACTGATGCTAAGTGAAATGAGCAGGACCAGGAGATCATTATATACTTCAACAACAATACTAGATGATGACCAGTCCTGATGGATCAGGCCATCCTCAGCAACGAGATCAACCAAATCATTTCTAATGGAGCAGTAATGAACTGAACTAGCTATACCCAGAAAAAGAACTCTGGGAGATGACTAAAAACCATTACATTGAATTCCCAGTCCCTATATTTATGCACACCTGCATCTTTGATTTCTTTCACAAGCTAATTGTACAATAATTCAGAGTCTGATTCTTTTTGTACAGCAAAATAATGTTGTGGTCATGTATACTTATTGTGTATCTAAGTTATATTTTAATATATTTAACATCTACTGGTCATCCTGCCATTTAGGGAGGAGTAAGAGGTGAAAAATTGGAACAAGAGGTTTGGCAATTGTTAATGCTGTAAAGTTACCCATGTATATATATCCTGTAAATTAAAGGCTATTAAATAAAAAAAATAAATAAAAATTAAAAAAAATAAAAATAAAAATAATTCTACTCCTTAAAAAAAAAAAAAAAAAAAAAAGAACTAAGGCATTTCAAGGAAACAAATAGCTTACAGTATGTCATATGAATGGAATTGCAAGTAAACTAAGAATATGGATCAAAATTAATCAGAAATGGCATTAGTACTCAAGATCGAATATGAATTATGTGATAGATAAACTAGGCCTTTGGAACTAGGAAGACTTATGTTTAAGTTCTGTCTCTGAGAAATACTGGTTCTATTTTTTACATTCTTGGAGCTCTAGATTCCTCTCTAAGACAATAAATGGTAGAGAAGTATTTTACTCACCTACTTTGGCAGAGGGAGTTTCCTTATCTGGAAACTCCTTTTATGAAAGCTTCTTAAATTGTGAGTCATGATCCCATATGGACCAAGCAATTGAATATGAGAGTTTTGAAATCTCATTTCTTACCAGTAAATGTTTGATTTGTATATCTATTTTATATACCTATGTATCTGGGGTCATGTAAACATTTCTCAAGCAAACACTGGTCAGGAGTGGAAAAAAAATTTAAGAAGTCCTTCTTTTGTAAGAAGATTCATGGTGTTAATGGGTATTATCCCCATGAATATACTAAACTAATAAAAGAGAATAAATTCAAAAAAAAAAAAAAAGAAACTTCTTGAATTCTTATAATGGAATTGGGTATTCTGTATAAATTTAAATTGATTGTATTGGGTCATCCTGAGGTTATTTAAAGGGCCTCTGAAAATAATTTTTTCTTTGTCCTTTTGGGAAATGTTTCTGTTATGGACAATATGCAATTTGGGATATTTTTCTATGTATTGGGCATTTGAAAAGCAAAATAACTTGTATGTATAACGTTCACTTATGTAACATCTACCTAGATATGATAATTGTTTTAAGTTGTGAACTTAGACAAAATTTTTTCCTGTTATTACTATAAGGTTATAATAAGTCTTTTAAGATCTATCAGAAATTTGATTAATGAAATTTGTTATTGGAAGTAAAATTTCTCGGACATATAATTAATTAGTTAATACTATTTGGGAGTTTTAAAGCTCCACCCTCTGACAGTTACTGGGACAATTGATTGGAATAAAACTAGGTTAAGGCTATTTTATCCTTTAATATTTTATGTGCTGAAGGTTGAGTTTTAACTGCTTATGTTATGTTATACCTTTTCTTCCTGTAACTGATCTCTATGATCAGAGCAATGGTCAATAGAAACTGTTAATTCAATTATGTCATACCTTGCTATTTTCAGTCTGGTTATATGTAATCATTGTATCGTAAATGCTTGGGCAACTAAGTATTTTGCCTGGTCATCTCTCTGTTACTTGATATTTGTGTTTTGTTTCTTTAAGGTTTCCACATGATGAGAGGACAATTAACAGGGGTCTATAAGACAGCAGCCCTTTGCCTGGCCTGTAAAGCAAACTCACCTCTTCACATAGGAAACAATTTATTTTGGCCTCCTCATATTTTGCAGCAGTCTGGTGAACTGAGTCTATCTAAACTGATCTAAATTGGTCAAATTACAGATATTGGCTTGCTTTTGGAACCTGGATCAGCTTTGACCAGCTTTGTCAGCATGGCATACCCAGTCTGCATGGAATGAGAGCCTCCTATCACTTCACAGCCTGAAGCAGTAGTTTTTAAAATGAGACCATGGATTGGACCCTGCATCTACTGTACTTTGGACTGATATGAGGGACTTTGGGAATGGTTGATGACTGTTGAACCTTGCCTGGATCATCTATCACTGTGTGTTTAAGATTTGGGATGGGATTTGTTAAAACTGTAATTATTGCTATTATATTTGAGGGCTTTTTAGGAAATGCTACTGTACTAGTCTGTTATGTATAGGGATTTTGATTCACGGTTGGGATTTATATGGGGAACAATCATTTGATAATTCCTTTCCGCGAAGAAAAAAAAGGGGGGGGGGGGAGGAAGAGATAGAACATTGGGGAAACTGGTAAATTTTTTCAAAATACCTGAAATAATGGGAAACCCTATTCACTTTGCCTTAGGCACTTCTGCCTCACCCCCTATCTCACTAGGTCAGATTGAATTTGAATGCTTTAGCTTTAGAATCCCTTATTTTGTTAAAATTGCCCTGGCAGACTCAGTTTTGGGGATTATTTTTTAAGCTTTAGAATTCATTAATTAGTACTTCAGAAGTTCAAAGGGCCTTTAATTGGCCTTCTTTTACTTTTGTCTTTTGGACCCTGGGCCTTCCGGAAAATCATTTCCTTTGTAAAATCCCAAGTAGATGATAGTGCACTGGCCAAACCCATTCATGTACACTATCACCGCCTTGAGACTGGTGATGACCCCCTTGATGCTCATATGAGCAATAGAAATTTTCCACAAATATCGAGAGCTGGTTAGCCAATGACGAGTAAGATTCCTCAAGGACTACCCGACCTAAGCCAGGAAGAGACGTTTCTGTACATCCTTCCTATGACGGGTAAGGCTTTTCCCCATAGGAACAACCTAAGCCAGGCACAGGTCGAGAAATGAAAAATTCTACATTTGATTCTTTTAATATAAATGAAAAAAGGGGGACCTGTGGGGAGCCAGCACTAATCTACGGCCACATAAGGCCACATTCCTAACCTTGAATAGGAATCTCCTAATCACATCCTACATGACCAAGCACTGCCCTAATTTTGAATAGGCAGATATCTAGGCATCCCCTAATCACATCATAGAGCTTCCTACAACTGGAGACACCTGAGCAGCTCATCCTTGAGAGGGATACCAATCCTTTGTCTAGGACCCCCACCCTGTACTGTGTTTGCACAACCCTGTTTCCTTTCCTATTGCTATATATATATCTGTACTATTGCACCCATTAAAATGAGGCTTGATCAGAAAAAAAAAAAAAAAAGACATATGTACCAAAAATTTATAGAAGTTCTTCTGGTGTCAAAGACTTGAAAATTGAGGGGATGCCCATCATTTGAGGAATGCTCAACAAGTTGTAGTATATGATTTTGATGGAATATTATTGTGCTATAAGAAATGATAAGATACTATCAGAAAAACCTGGAAAGATTTACATGGACTGATTCAAAGAGAAATGTGTAGAACCAGGAAGACATTGTACACAGTAACAACAATACTGTAAGATGAACAGCTGTGAATGACTTATCTATTCTTAGCAATACAATGAACCAAGACAACTCTGAAGAAGTTATGATGAAAAATGCTATTTAACTATGTCCAAAGAAAAAATTGATAGTCTAAATACAGATCAAAAGCATATTTTAAAATTTTTTTCTTTATTTTTAAATTTTAATTTCATGTTTTCTTTTACAACATGACTAATAAGGAAATATGTTTTGTATAACTATATATATATATATATATATATATATATATATATATATATAAAACATATTATTTGCCTTCTCAATGAGGGAGGTAGAAAGAAAAGGAAAGAATTTAGAATTCAGTTTTTTAAAAAAGAATGTTGAAATTTGTTTTTATGTGTAATTGGAGAAAATAAAATGTTACTTTTGTAATTTAAATGGGGGGATATGACTATAGAAAGTATACTGACAATATTGACATATTTATCAACAACTCTACTATCAGTAGTATAGAAAAAGTTGGAGTCTTTCCTTTACTAAAATTCACACTACATGTTCTAAAATCTAAGTAAATACCACTATGTACTACAATATCAATTAATAATATATATTTCTTATTATTAGAAAGACCTCTATTATTGTAATAAGGAGTATAACATTTATTCAAACACTACAGTAAATGCTGGATATACAAAGATAAAGCGTATAGTCCCTGACCTAAATGAGCTTTAAATTTATGAGAGGAGACAACATCAATATAAGTAATTAAAAACAAAATAAATACAGGAAATGTGGGAGGAGTGAAAACACTAGAAGTTGGGGAATCAGAAGAGTCCTTATACAAGTGATGACGCAAGAAAGCTTTCAAGGAAGTCAGGAACTCCTTCAAGTACAGATGGTGAAATTACAGACATGAGTGTGTGAAGGCAAAGAATCAACATGAGCAGCCCTAGTTGAGTGTTTGCAGGCAGGAAGAGCCACAAAATAGAAAGGATTCAAAAGTTAAAGGGGTTAAGAAAGATGTGACAAAAAACTTCTTTCTATTTGCCAAAAAGAATCTTTTAAAAACTTAGAATAATTTCTGTTGACTAATAAGGTCAAAGCCAGAGCTTAACTAAGAAGAAAGGGAGAGGAAAGGAAGCAATGGTCCCTATTATTGAAAGATTTCTTAAGTAATTTAGCCATAAAAAGAAGGAAATATATATGGTGGCAAGTAATATTCATAAGCCACTAATTGGTTGTGTGAACAAGTCAATTATTTTCTCTATCTGTTGCTCGTATAAGGCTAAAATCCATCCCTTTAATACTGATAATTTATTAGGCAAGAACAGATCTTGAAGATCTTGAAAAAATTTGAAACCTTTGAAGTGTAAGGAAGATTTATGATATTCTCTCTTCCATTAGCGTCTTAGTAGTGTCCAGCCAACAGCTGATGGTAATGTTATATGAGTAACCAAGAAGAGACTGGTCACAGATTTAAAGCTCTACAGACAGCCCAAGATAAAATCAAATTACCTTAAAAATAAAAACACATACTTAATATTAAAAAATACTTAAAGTCAAAACAAAACAAAACACACACACACTTTGTACCTTGAGGATGCAAACAAAAGAACTTCCAGAGATGTTGTTATCTCTTTACCACATATACTCTCTATGGTTGAGGTTACAGCCCCCAGGAATCTGAATAAAGAAACAGGAAAGTGCAACACAAACTTCTGGCAGAATGTTTAATAACCATTATTGCACTATGCCATCTTGGCATATAGCCCCTTTTGTAAATATTAATGAAGTCCAGCAAACATCAACTGATAATCATGGTGGCAAAGGGGGAAGGTGAGCATATTGATGAGGACTCATGAAGTACAGCATTTCTTTCTAGCAGAAGCAGCCAAGGCCAAAGCCGGGCCACAGAATGAGAGATCTGAATCTCCCAAAGACTCGCCCACTTTCCACTGCAGGGCATGAGGCAGAGGGGGAGTGTGCTAGGTTTGCTGACAATGACTGTCTCTTAGTTATGAATCAGCTCTAACTTTCTTGGTGACAGACTTGGCTGATATCTAAGTGGAAGAATCTCTTTTTCCTGGGCCTGAAGAGAAGTGTGAAGAGAGTGTGAAAGAAGATGGATACAAAGAAAAATGTGATCAAGACAATACAGAGAAAGTTATAGCATCACCCACCAAAAGTCTATTTATCCATAGAAAGATAGGTGTTGGCGATGGTTATCTCATTAGAAAGCAACTTCAATGCCTGCCTGAGCTCCAAACTTTAGCCCAGGAGTCCTGGGCTATCTCTTTGTTCATTAAACCAAATTGCATATCTGAAGATATTTATAATCACTATTGAATGAGCTCTAAATCCCAGAACAAAACAAAGAGAGAGTGCAAAATATCATTTCCCAACACTTAAGGGATAATTCCAGAACCCTGAGGAAATATAATGGACAGGGCCTGGGACATTGCTAATCAGCCTGAGTGGTGATTAAAAGTTACTCTAAAGCATTTCTATCATTTGAATGAAGGAGCCTCAGCTTGCTACTATATAAAAAGTACAATTGAGACTCGGTGATTGTTAACATTTTCAAATATATCATTTCACATATAATGTCTTCATTGTAGCAATCTAGAGGACATTCTTCTAGTGGAGGGACAACTGAGTATCTGAAGCTATGTGATGTGACAAAAAGGAGACTAGGAATTCTAGAGTTAATGAACAAGCTAAACTGTTTGATATTGGGGAAATTTTCTCCTCTCTAAATATCATCTACAAAAAGAGAGCAAGGAACATTGAAATAAATGAGTTGATATATACAAAACACTTTGTAAACACAAAGGGCCATATGAACATAAGCTATTATGAAGCAGATAAAAAAGAGAAGTCAAAGGCAAATAAATTTCAAACAATACCAGCCCTAATTTTTTGACCAAAATCACAGTATTCCGTTGTGGTAATGAAGGCCTCAGTTGTAAGTAATTTTACCTCATTTGCTTTCATAGACACATACAACACAACTGACAATGGAGCATTCTTATATTTTTTCCACACATTACTTATGGGTTTGTTCTAAGATCTCTACTACTAGTACTCTAACTGGATTTTCTAATTCTTCAAAAAATGTTTGTCTAGTTAACACATGCGACAGTGCCAGCTCATTCATTTAACAGTTTATCCAAGGCAATCCTGTATACCCAACACTCTGATTTTTCGTTTGTATAAAATGCTAGAGGGCGATCCTCCATTAGATTCCAGCAGGATATGGACACCTAAAGTCATTGATACCATAAAGCAGATCACACACACACATACACACACACACAAATGAGCTGTCTGCCATTATACAGGCATTGAGAATAGGCAAACCTATCCATATCATTTCAGACAGCCACTAGACAGTTGGGGTGGTCCAGAGAATAGAGACAGCATATATAAAAGCTCAAACAAGACCTAGAATCTCATTGTTTCAGGAGGGACAAGAAGTGACTTTAATGAGAGCCCATCCTTTTTACATTCTGCATATCCGTCTTCATATGGATGAGCTGGGGCCTACATTCAAAAGGAATAAAATGGTGGCAGGTCTGCTCACACAAAGTATCCTCCTTTGTCCTCTAGAACAAGCATCAAAAGCCCATGAGATTTGCATCTGTCTGCCAGGTGTCTCCAGAGATTATATGGGGTGTCACAGCAAGAAGCATCAAGCAGAGTAAAACGATGTGTAGCTTGTGTACCATATTCTTAAAGACCTGGGGAGGATGAGGACTAGTTACACGTATGGGGAAAACATGCATTCATGTTACAGCTGACACACATTCGGGCTCTGTACTTGCAGCCACTCAACAAAGGGAAGCTGCTTCATGTGATCAGTCACTCATTTAGCGAATTTAGGGGAATTTAGGGGAAAAAAATCTATTTGATAAATTTGTTGTCTATTTGAAAAGATGAAATTCATATATTATAGATTTACAGTTTCATGCACAATCATCTTTTTAAAAAATATTACCATGTCATAGAAATTTAGGCTTCCATAAGTGTTTTTTTTTCCATAAGTTAAAAAGAAAACTAAATATTATGTTACCTTGCCTTCACAATGACTTTCCAATTTAGCTGATATTATTCTCCTCATTTAAGAATTGAGGAAACTGAGGCAAACAGATTTAATTACATGCCAAGGGGCACAAAGCTAGGAACTGTCTGAAGCTTGATTTAAACTCAGTCACTTCTGATTCCAGGCCAGATTTCTCTTCATTGTATTACCATCTCCCCTTCTAGATAATGGACATCTTAGGATGAGTCTATCCTTCTATGAAGAAGGTGCCCAAAGGTCCCTCTTGGCCAGTCTTGAGACTGCTCTGTCCTAATAACCCTCTCTTATCCAATGTGGGGTTAATAGTTTCTTCCAGAATGTAACTCACCAGGATAGGGGGCAGGAGTTGGGAAAAGAGGTTTGGCTTTGTCTCAGAAAAAGTCGTGCACAAGAGAACCTTGTACATGGCAACAACAACATCATGTGCCGATCAACTCTGATGGACGTGGCTCTTTTCAGCAAGGAGGTGATTCAGGCCAGTTCCAACAGACTTGTGATGGAGAGGGCCATCTGTATCCAGACAGATCCATCTGGATTGAATGTGGATCAAAGTATAGTATTTTCACATTTTTGTTGTTGTTTGCTTGCTTGCTTTTTTTTTTTTCTCTTTTTTCTTCTTTTTATTGTTTTTTTTCTTTTGCAGCATGATAAGTGTGAAAATATGTATAAAAGAATTACATATGTTTAACATATATTGGATTACTTGCTTCAAGAAGAGGTGGTGGGGAAGAAAGGAAGAAAAATTTGAAACAAGGTTTTGCAAGGGTGAGTGTTGAAAACTATCTTTGTATATCTTTTGAAAATAAAAAGCTATTATTAAAAAAATAATTGTATAACAGAATAATGTGGCATATTCTATTTTGGATTAAACAAACACTAATGAGTGAGTATAGAGACTCACAAGTGCAAACATAATTGTATGAATCTCAAAATGGAGTTGCTCTGGATCCTCATCTCTTTCCCTAAAGAGAAGTAAATTATAAGTTTCTCTCCTTCTTCATCTCTAAAGGGTTCCAAGGATTCCAGGACTTCCAGTCCCCAGAGAAGACATGATCTCTCATTTTGAGCAAAGGGAAGCATCATGGATGCTGGATCAAGAGAGGAGCTGCTCTCTAGGAAAGGTGAAAGCAGGTATAAGAGAGCTGGGGTTACAAGAGGCTTCTAGGAGTTACCAAGAAGTAAGGGCTAGGCTTTGGGAAGAATTGCCTAGGAATTCTTTTTCAATTTTTTTTTTTGCAGTGTATCCTAGACCGGTCAATGAATCTAAATTTCCCTATCTATAAAATGAGGGGATTGCACTCTATGGCCTGGTAGGTCCTTTCCAGTGATCATCTATGATCCTATAGGATGTCACTGTTTGGGACTTGAGGCATGAAATTCTCCTGAAAATGCCATAAGGGATTAGGAGATCCAAGATGAGTTTATTTCTTCAAGTCAGCAAATATTTAAGTGTCCAGGAAATGCCAGGCCCTGCACCAAGAGCAAAAGGAGGTACGAGTGATACTCCTTCCTCTCATCGAGGTCACAGATTGGCGGGGTAGACAATACACCAAAATGAGGTAGAAACTCACTGTGGACTCCACTGTGGACTGAATAAATGAACTGAATAAATCTAGTGATTTATTGAATCACTAACTAGTGAGAATAATAATGGTTTAAGGAGAACAGAATTTTGGAGGAAATAAGTCAAAATCTAATAAAAGTAATAGCTAAAGTAATGAGTAATGCCTATAGAGTAGGACAGAGTAATTATGATCCAATGATATTTCATTTTTATTCTTCCTTAGTCTTATTCCTCATCAAATTGCTTTAATCCTGAATTTTAAGAGTATTTTGCTTTAAAGTCTGGTCTGCTTTTAGAGGATCAAAGATCATAATTGTAAAAGGAGAATTCAATGCAATCCAGTCAGAATTTATGGTTACAAATGGTGTATAGCGCCCCGATTTTCCCAAAAGCCATTTGCTTCCAGTTGTTCAGAGCATGGGGTCCATTAATGTGTGTTAGTCCGGTGCTGCGGTTTCAGCCGGGCAGTCTTTCTGTTCAGAAGGAGGAAGAGGTGAGTCAGAGAGGGAGAAAGATGATGAAGGCCTTGGGGAAGAGGGGACCAGCCTGGGAGGGGGGGAGAGGGGGGGAGGGTTGGTCCCGAAGGGATTTGAGCATTAGGGTGGACTTTGGAGGCCTGGGAGGAGTTTGAGGCAGAATGGGGGGCAGGACTAAGGGAGGACAGGCACTGAGAGTCCTGCTGTCCTGGCCCTGGGTGTGATTGGAGGAAAGGGCTCAGAGGGTGGGGCTCTTGGGATGAGGAAGACCCTCCCAGACGGGGCTGGTGAGAAACAGGAAGTCTTTGAGCTGGGATCCCTCTGCTTTCCCGCTCCGTGATCCTTCCCTGCAGCAGAAACAGCTCTGCCTTCCCGGCGGGTTCAGGTTTCTCCCCTCTGTTCCCTTGGACCTTAGATCCCTTTGAATTCTGTGCTTGCAGCTCCCAGGTAGGTCTGAGCCAGCCTCCCCCATATTTCCCGGCTGCCACTGGCTGCCCTTGATTTTGGCTCTCTTGTGACCTTGTGGTAAGCGACCTCCAGCTCTATCAGGAGCACACCTTTCTGCCAAGGCTTCCTGTTGAATGAGCTCCCCACCCCTAAACCTTTTCCAGATTTCCAATCGCTTTCCAGATTTGTTCAGATTCCCCACTGGGTCACACTTTCCCAGACTTCAGGCTTTGTCCATAGAAATCCCAGAGACCTAATTTCAGCCTTCTGAGCAGCACCCCCACTGTCCCGTCTCCCCATCCCATCTCTTGGTTAGAGATTCAGCTGTCCTGCCTTGAGACAAGACTAAGCTATACCAGAAGGCCCCAGCATTCCTCCCCAGCTCCTCAGTAGACCTCGGGACACAGTCTTCCTGCTTTCCCAGCCTCAGTAGTCCACTGGGACCACTTCTCTCACTCTAATGGCCCTGACCTCCATGACCTTACCCCTGTTCCCCAGACCTCCTGCTTTCCTGGCCCCTCTTCTCTTTCAGCCCTCAGTGTTGAATCCCAGACTCGATTTTTGTCTCTCAGGCTCAGGCTTCCCCCGGTCATTTCCTGGGGGCTCCATTCCAGAGCCCTCCCCATCATCACTTTCCCTCTCTCCTACCCAAACCTATCAGTCTGTTGTCTAGAATGATAATGTGTGTGTTGGTTGGAGAGAGGGGAGACTGGGAGGCAGAGGACTGTGGCAAGGGAGAGCTCTGACTCAGGAGCCATGGAGGCTGACTGGTCTCCTCCAATCTGGGACCTCAAAGTCCCTTGTGCCTCTGGGTTCTCTGTAGGAAGATGGGAAGGAGTAAAAGAAGGAGGGGAGCAGTCTTCCTCTTCAGACCACCTTCCTTTCCGATCTGACTCTCCCAGCATTGTTCTGTAGGGTGAAGTCTCCTCCCAGGGCAGGGGCAGGGCCTTTGTAACTCCTGGAGGACTTCCCCCTCTACTGGGAATCCCTTCAGCCTTGCCTCCTGCTTAGAAAAACAGACCAAGGCCTGGGCCAAGCAGGTATTGGGTCAAAGGCAGACACCAAAAATGGCATTAAATTAGAACAATTTCTAATGAGGGCCCCAAATAGCATTGTCCCAGGCTATGAACATAAAAGCAGTCTGCCTGGGACTAGGATGAGGGGAAGCTGGGCTTTTCTATGCAGAGGGAAGAAGGAGTCCCTCCCTGAGCTGCTGGCCTTTCTCTTGGTTTTCAGAGAGGCTCAGAATTAAAGCCCCCCAGGATTGTATGTGACCTCTGTTTAGGGTTAGCTGTTAGAGTCAAGGGGCATACATTTAGGGGCAGGGTCAGTGGGACCCTGAGAAAAATAAATAGCAGAGACCTGAGGAAGGAACTTGAAAAACTGGAGTCACTTTGATTGCTTTGTTACCTCCACAGGGAGCCTGGAACCAAGGGAATGGGCCTTGGGAGCCTCGGACCTCCTCAGGTGAGTGCAGTCCATCCACAAACCCGACCAACCTGAGTGAGCTATGGAGGGCCTTGTGGATGGGTCATTTCTTCACAAAAGCTGGCATCAGGGGGAACACAGCCACAACACTGCCCTGCCCAGCTGATTGTTTGGGCCCTTGGCATCTTGAGCACCCAGGACACCCCATGTGCCATAATCCTATGTGTTCTTTCTTCCTTATTACAACAGACTGATGAGGTTCGCCATTTTATCATGAATCTCCATTCCAGAGGCATCTGCTCTCCTATAAAGGCTCTCCCCCCTCCTCTTGGTATCCTGTGGCCAAGCTCCCCTGAAGCTCCTGGAAAACCCTTCATACAGAATTTGTTCTGGACAGCCTGGGAACTGAGTCCAGAATCTTCCCCAGCTCCTGTATTGGTCATCAGAGCAGAAACTGTCCCCCTGGGGAGCTCCAATCCTTTTGACTCAGGTCCCCCAATCCTTCCCAGGTCTCCTGAATCTCTCCCCTTGACCATTCCTTGGCTTCAGCCAATAAGCACTGAGAAAGGCCCTGGGTCCAAGCTTGGGAGTTCTAGTACTCAGAGCTCTGGGCCATCCTGTTGCTCTGGGGCTTCTAAGACCCACCCTGGCACAGGGACTGAATCTCTCCTGTCTAAAAGAGGCTGCCCCAATTCTCATCCTCTGTTGTTCCTGAGCCTCAAGGTATTATACAAACTGGTTTCCTGGTGGTTTAATTTGGGCTTCCCCAAGCAGAGTGCCAGGCACTGGACAAGACCATGAAAACAACTGGGAGAAAAGGAAGGATTAAAAGGGTCACATTAGTGTGTCATGGTACCCCAGGTTCTTGGAAATTATGACTGCTCTACGCTGCAGCAGGTTTTGGCTGACTGGAAGAGTATAATGGATAGGACTGACTCAGTTAATGCTCGGTTTAAATATTCAACAAATATCTGATACTCTTATTCATTCTACAAGTGAAAGGAGATTTATTTGAGTATAGTCTAGAAAGGGCACGAAGTATGGACTCAGCATTACGTTCTTTAGCTTCAGTAGACACAGCTCCTCTTGCTTCCATGGGGGAGCTTCTCTGGTCCACAGAGCAAGGGATGTCCGTGTGCCAGACTCTGAAATCTGTTATATCTGAGGGAGCCTTCTTTCATAATGGTAAACCTGTAGGCCTTTAGGTTCCCAGGCAGCCACAAGAATTTGTCCAGAGGCCCTCAGAATACTGCTTGAAGGGAGGCACATGGAGCCTTTGCCCACTATGTAAATCTGGTCCTGGGCAGCTTTGTCACCTCTTAACATAAGTAAACTGACCCAACCATGTCACAAGGGAAAGATAGAACTTAAGGAGATGGTGGCTCTTTCCCCATGGCTAATAAGCTCAGTGGGGAGGGTGCTGCCTTTGAGAGCCTTCAAATGAGTCATCAATCTAATTTCAAGACCAATTGAAAGAAGAAAACTGGCATTTATTATAAGGCACCTCCTAAGTGCCAGACATCTTTAAAGCACCTTAGCAGTAGCTCCCCATGTCCTCATAACAAACCCTAAAAAGTAGATATTATTATCCCTATTTTATTTTTACGGGTGTCATCAGGAAGATCTGGGAGGAGGGAAGATTAGTGGTTTACTTTATTATTTTTTTTTTAATGAAAATTTTATTTTTTTACAACATAAATTAGTCTTCTCTTTTTCCTTTCTACCATGCCCTCCCATTGAGAAAACCAGAAAAAGTAACCTCCTTTTCCAAGAATGTATGTAATCAAGCTAAACAAAATTTCTTATTGTTCAGATCCAAAGAATATTATATCTCAGTCTGATGTCTGAGCACCACTTCTCGATTAAGAGGTAGGCAGTGTGTCATAATGCGCCTCAGGAATTCATTGGTCGATGAATTGCTCCGTTGCTATGTATGTGGGTGTGTGTGTTCATGCATGTGTGTGCACATGATCACACATGTTCATGTTGCATGCATGTATGCACATTTTCTCATTGGTTATGAATAAGCAATATATCTCAAGGGGTAGGGGAACATATCATGAGTCCTCAGGAACTGATTGAAAAATGTTCCTATGTGTGTATACGTGCATGTGTACACGCACATTTACGTCACCAAAAATCCACTTTCTCATTTTTCTCCTGCTCCTCCTCCACTGAGAACGTGAATAAGAGCAAACCCGTTCACACAATATATGGTCAATCTGAAAAATAAAACCATCCACTTGCTGATGTCCTAAAGCATATTTCTCATTCTGCATCAGTGTCTTTAAGGGGGAGGCAGCAGCATTTAGGATTAGTTGTTAGACATCATTGTTCCTCAGTAATGCTGGTTGGTCCTTATGCTAATCCGAGTTCACTGTGCTACTATTCCATTACACCTGGGGCCCTTACTTATTCATGCTTTCCCCATTCAACACATATACATGTGACATACCTGTAGGACACACGTGTATGTTCACAGCAACTGATTCATCCTTCAGATTCTCTTTACCAACTCGAAAAGAACAACATATGTTCTTGTACATCCTTTGAATTTGTTTTGCTTAGGACTGATCCCTCCCTTCATCCATCTTCCCTTTGACTTCCTTGCTCATTTCCTTCTTCCCTTTTCATTGGAGAGTAAACTGTCTTTCTCCATTTATTTCCCTGTGTTGTGTGTATCCTTCCTTTGATTAGATGTCTAAGATTCAGATGTCCCCACCTACTTGTTTGTAGAGACGTCTGCTTGTGGACCCTCATTGCAAGAGAGAACATTTCCTAGTCCCCCTTTCTCTCCACCCACCTTAGTGTATCCTTTTTCTCCTCTTTCCATTTTCTCCTTAAGATCATCAAGACATAATAGAATCACTTCCAGCTTTACACTATTTTGATTCCCTCTATGAGCCCAAACAGAGATCTGAGGGGACATGTGTCATCTCATCGTAATTGAATATAACTACTTTGTCCTTTTATTTTGAGTCCCTGAGGCTAGTTCATTCTGGATTATTTATTGTATTTTTCTTCTCTTTTATTTAAACTTCTAAAATTTTCTCCATTTACAGCCTTTTCCTTAGTAATGCTTGGAAGGACTTTCATTAAAGGTCTTTTCCCCCTGAAATTGCCTCACAATTTACTCCTGCCCATAAGATCAGGTCCTTTGCCTTCTGAAAGATCCTATTCCAAGTTCTCTGCTCCTTAACCAAAGTTGCTGCCAAATTGCGTCTGGTCCTAATGGTGGCTGGTTATTACTTGAATTGTACTGGACTTTCTTTACAATGGCTTGCAGGATTTTTCTCATTGACTTGGAAGCTCTACATTTTGACTATGATTTCCTGGGAAATTACATTCTGAAATCTTTTCCAGGAAGTTGATGTGGTTTGAGAGGCAGAAAGAAATCAGAGGTTTTCTCTTGGCCACCAGGAGCTCCATTCACCTAAACGCATACAGCCTAGTCATGGGAGAAGCTACCAGGGTTATGGAAATTTTGGCACTTTGTCAAGGCTCCTGGAGATGGAAAGGGATCAAGGAGGAGGTCTTCTGTAATCTCTAAGATTGTTGCTCTATGGGTTTTTACCTGGGAAAGAAATATGCTTTTTACTGTGTAAGATTATGATAAGAACAGCTGAAACCACATTTCTGGAAAAAATTTCAGGGCCCATCTCATCAAAGTTTCTTTCTTTAGGAGGTATGTGGGGACTTAAACGATTTCTAGAAGCCTTGTAGCCTGTTTTTTAAAGCCATTTCTAATAGAATAATGATTAACCCAACTTTAGTTTTGCCTTGCTCCATTTTTTATATAAATTTGACTTTGAGATGTTTTACATTTTCTTCCCTTTTTAAAAGTCTCTTGAATTTCCTTAATATTTGGCATTGTCTTCTGGCTTCCATTGGGTCTCTATAAATTTTAAAGAGTTTGTTGTATGGGCAAGATTTTATGAACTTGAATTTTTTCACAAAACTTATTTCTTTTCCATTTGGTTTCCCCCCAAGTACTCTTATTCCATTCATAAACATGTCTAACTCTAGCTCTTATCTTTCCAAAGATTCACTCCCCATTACTCCCATACTTCGAATTAAATGTGTACTACAAAAGTGTTGTACTTTATACAACATATTCTCTTTATAGATTGAATTGACTGTGTGGTTTTGCATGTTTGAGTTTAGAATGTGATTAATTATGTTCATTTTTTCCCCTAATGTTGAAATGTCCTGCCAGCCTGGTAAAAATCCCACTTGATTATAATGAATGGTTTTTTGGATAATTTATTGTGGTTGTTTTGATAGGACTTTGTTTAAAATTGGAAAAAAGAGGCAATATTCATTCTTTGAATTGTTATTTACTCTATCCAGACTTTCCTTGGTTTCAGTTTTAGGTCTGTATTTGACTCTTAAAAAAAATTCTCGTAGGATACTCTCTTGTTTGGAGAAATTACGGGTGTGTGAATACTAGCTGTTCATTATATTTCAGGCTATTGACAGTATTCCTCTTAGCTTTCTATTCTCAATATCTTTACCATAAAAAAACATATTATGTATTGCTGATCCCTTTTATTTCTTTTAGTTTTCTTGTGATCTTACCTTTGCCATTTCTTATTTCATGCGTGGATTTTGTGCTCTCTTTTCATTAGATTAACTGAGGGGTTTCTCCACTTTGACTCATTTCAAAGAAGCCATTTTTAGTTCTATCATTTTTATTTTTTATTGCCAATTTATCTATTTCCCTTCTAATTGTAGTGTCCTTTGTACTAATGTTGGATTTGTTCATTTATGTTTCTATTTTTTTTATATAATGCATCTTTTTTCTTATTGTATGATGGTAAAGATAGGTTTCTCCCTCTGAGGACTACTTTAGTTCAACCATAGAAATGTTGGGATATTGTTTAATCATTAATTTTATTTTCTTTTACAAAGTTATCGTTTCTAAGATTTGTTTTGAGTTAATGTCACAGGTAAATCTCCTTTTAGGTTTGTATCTTCGGTGAGCTCTGAACCAATTTTTATTCTTAATTCATTAGGGAATGGAAGAGAATATCGATTATTTCTGCCTTTTTTTCATTTCTGTGCAGTATCTCTGTATCCCAGTGGTTAATTTTTGTAAACGTACCATATGTTGAAAAGAATTAGGATGTGCCTATGTTGTCCCATTTAGAAGGTGCCACAAGTCTTTTACCCCAAATTTCTCTAGACTTTTCTTCCTCTCTTCTACTTTATCTCATTCTGCATTTCTTCATCCCCACTTTCCTCTTAGTTCTCTTGTAGATTCCCCTCCTTCGCTTGCCCTTTAACCAGTCCTGTCCCTTAGTTTTCTAATTTCATCCATTTTTCTTTCCCTTTCTAGCAAGGATTTCTCTCCCTCTCCTCAATGTCCATTTTCCTTCACTGTTCTGCCTAGATTCTCGTTCTCTGTCACACAGCACCTCTGCTCACTTGGCCTTTTTTCCTTGACACTTCATGCAGTCAAAGGCTCCAAGGGCCCCATTCTGAGGCTGTACTGTAGGAGCTTTCTGCCCCTGCTTGTAGACCAACCACATAGATGTCTTTTGATTTTCCTTCCACAGTCTTCTCAAAATTTCAACCTTGTATCCATGCTCTTCTACTCCTCCAAGTGCTAGTTTCCCCCAAGAGTGACAACTCCCCCACCCCCAAGAAAAGTGAACTTTTCAGGCTCTAAACCCCCAAGCCTCAGGGTGAGGTCCCCTATCTCCTATAACCCACCTCCAGTGTCAGGCCTCCTCCCTTGATCCATCTTTTCCAACTTTCTACCCTCCTCCCCGACTCCCCATGTGGTCTTCTCCTTGGCAATCTCTGAAAAATATTTAAAAAATTGAATTCCTCAGTTATTCAATAATGAAATAATAGAATAAAAGAAATAAACTGTGAAATGTGGTTTAGACATAGATCCAGATGAGGCAGTGAGTGCAATTCCTAGTTTAACATCAACATGTGTAAAATTTGGCAAATCCCTTCTCTGTGTTTCATTTTCCTCCCATAAATTGAAGGGGGTTGGACTCTTTAATCCCAAAGGGTCTTTCAGCCCCATATCTTATGACTTTTGACGGTTTAGGAGATGGTGACCTTCAAGGATGTGGTTGTGAACTTCACCCAGGAGGAGTGGGGACTCTTGGACATCTCTCAGAAGTTGCTGTACAAAGAGGTCATGTTGGAGAACGCCATGAACCTGCTCTCCATTGGTAACGACACTTCCCCTGATAATTGCAAGTCTACAATCAAAGGGAATATCTTCATTCCTCAGTTTGCAGGCTTTGGGGATGGGGGAAGAGAAAAGAAAGGACTGGAGTTTGCAGTGTATGATAGGACTTGGGGATGTCCTTTGTTGCTCCTGAAACTCTCTCTTACCAATTCCCAGGCCAAAGATTAAATCAATGTGGAACCATCTCAAACACAGAACTAATCTTGGAGATCAGCCTATACCTGGACATGAATTTTGCCTGCCAAAACTCTGAAAATTGCTCAGGCAGCTTTTCCTTTCAACTCATTCCCTTTTGCGATGGGTCTATTATTTGGAATATTCTTTTTAACAAGCATTAATTTGTAGCCTAAAGCTACAAAACTTGTTCCTAGTATAGGAAGTTAGTCCTTAATATTCCTTGTTATTGACCTCAAATTCCAGCACAAGTGATAGGAAAGCAACGGAAGGGAATAAGCATTATTTTTGCCTGCTATTTGCCAGGTACTGTGCCATATGCTTTCTTTACAACACAGTAATAACAATATTGTTTAAGAACAATACTAAGTTCTAAGTACCTAAATAAAGGACAAAACAAGAAAGGTGCAATTTGCGTCCAGAGAAAAAACTGATAGAAATATGGATAGCATAATTTTAGATACGTGTGTTTATTTTATATATATATATATATATATATATTTCTATCTAATGGCAGCCATCTCTAGGGTGGGGGCAAGCAAAGCGAAGAGAAAAAATTTACTTGATAATTTTGTTGTCTATTTGAAAGGAATAGCAAGCTGTGCATTGTAGATTTACAGTTTCATTTTCAATCATCTTACAGTGACATGGAAATATTTGTTTATAAATTAAAAGTAAAAATATTGTATCGCTCTATCTTCATCCTCACTTTCCAAGTTAGGTTATATTGTTATCCCCATTTAAGAGTTGAGGAAACTGAGGCAAACTAACAGAGTTTAAATGACTTGCCCAGAGGTAGGCAGTAACTGTCCAAGTCTTAATTGAAACCCCGATATACCTGACTATATGCCCAGGACTCTCCAGTGTACTACCGGCTCCCTTTAACTTCTGGAAAACTTCTGGAAACTATGTAAAAAAGGTGGGCCAAGTCCAAGGTCCCTCTTGATCAGACTTGAGGCTGCTCCAGCCCAATAACTCTTTTTACCCAGGTTTCTGCAAGAATGGAATCTTACAGGACACCAAGTAGGAAGAAGAGCGTTTGCTCTTTCTCAGAAGTTGTACAAATAATGGGGCACATCCCAATTTAGATTACTTGCTTTACAAGCACTAGATATATATGAACATAGAGAGCTGATTTTCAACATGGAGCAACTCTACATCCTCATCCTTTCCCTAAGAAGAACCAAATTACAAACCTCTCTCCATCTTCATCTCTAACTGATTTCTGTGCCCAGGGCAATGGTTGGTTCTGCCATTTAAGGTTTTTCTATTTGCCTAGGAAAAGACAAAGAATTTCTCTTCTGATGGATGGAAGAGGATGTAAATCTATATATGTGCCTGCATCATGTCTATATTTGGTTTATTGTTTGTTATTATTGTCTTTTTTTTTTTTTTTTTGAAGGAGAGCTCAGACTTGAAATGAAGAAAACTACTGCAAAGTTAAGCCTCTCTGTTGTAGAATCTCTCAAGCAAAGATGTATGAGTGACAGTCCTTGTGACTTTACTTGGAAAGAAATCTGTGCAATACATAAGAGAATCCAGCTTACAGAGAGACATTATAAATGTAACCAATGTGGAAAAGGTTTCATAAAAGAGAAAAATCTTATTGTACATCAGAGAATCCACACTGGAGAGAAACCTTATGAATGTAACCAGTGTGAAAAGGCTTTTACATATAAGCAATGTCTTACTGTACATCAGAAAATTCACACTGGAGAGAAACCTTATGGATGTAACCAACATGGGAAGGCTTTTAGACATAGAGGACTTCTTGCTGGACATCCCAGCAACCACACTGAAAAGAAATCTTATGAATGTAACTACTGTGGGAAGACTTTTAAAAAAAGAGATTATTTTACTACACATAATAGAATCCACACTGGAGAGAAACCTTATAAATGTAACCAGTGTGGAAAGGCTTTTACAGATAAGAGATATCTTACTGTACATCAGAGAATTCACACTGGAGAGAAACCTTATGTATGTAACCAGTGTGGAAAGTCTTTTACAGCCAGAAGAACTCTTAATTCACATCAGAATATCCACACTGGAGAGAAACCTTATGAATGTAACCAGTGTGAAAAGGCTTTTAGATATAAGCAAAGTCTTACAGTACATCAGAGAATTGTACACTCTAGAGAGAAACCTTATGAATGTTACCAATGTAGAAAGGTCTTTAGAAGCAAGGGAGCTCTTACTGAACATCAGAGAACCCACACTGGAGAGAAACCTTATGAATGTAACCAGTGTGGAAAGACTTTTAGATATAAAAGCAATCTTGTTCAGCATCAGAGAATCCACACTGGAAAGAAACCATTTGAATGTAACCAATGTAGAAAGGCCTTTAGAAGCAAGGGAGGTTTTATTGGACATCAGATAACCCACACTGAAGAGAAACCTTATGAATGTAACCAATGTGGAAACGCTTTTAAATATAGAGTAAGTCTTATTATGCATCAGAGAATTCATACAGGAGAGAAACCTTATGTATGTAATCAATGTGGAAAGGATTTTAGAAATAAGGCAACTCTTCTTTCACATCAGAGAGTGCACACTGGAGAGAAACCTTATGAATGTAACCAGTGTGGAAAGGCTTTTAGAGAAAAGGGAGCTCTTACTGTACATCAGAGAATCCACACTGGAGAGAAACCTTATGAATGTAACCAGTGTGGAAAAAGTTTTATAAAAAAAGGAGCTCTTATTTTACATCAGAGAACCCATACTGGAGAGAAACCTTATGAATGTAACCAGTGTGGAAAGGCTTTTAGAGAAAAGGGAGCTCTTACTGTACATCAGAGAATCCACACTGGAGAGAAACATTATGAATGTAACCAGTGTGGAAAGGATTTTAGAAACAAGGGAGCTCTTATTTCACATCAGAGAACGCACACTGGAGAGAAACCTTATAATTGTAACTAGTGTGGAAAGGCTTTTAGGGTTAAGGGAGCTCTTGTTTCACATCAGACAACACACACTGGAGAGAAACCTTATGAATGTAACCATTGTGGAAAGGCTTTTAAAGAAAAGAACGTTCTTATTAGACGTCAGAATATTCACACTGGAGAGAAACCTTATGTATGTAACCAGTGTGGAAAGGCTTTTAAACAAAAGACAAGACTTAATGAGCACTGGAGAATCCATACTGGAAAGAGATCTTATGAATGTAACCAGTGTGGAAAGCCTTTTAGATATAAACAGAGTCTTAATGTGCATCAGAGAATCCACACTGGAAAGAATTGTGGCAAGGATATTAGTCAAAGGAATGCTCTTACTGTCATCAAAGAATCCACACAGAAAGAAAACTCGTGAATGTAACCAGTGTAGAAAGAGTTTTAAACATAAGAAAAATGTACCCCAAAGGAAGATGGGTGAAGAAGAGGGAAGGATGGTAGGGAGACAACAGAATCCTCCGGGGGGGGGGGGGGAGAGGGGGGTCATGATGTTGGACTGAACTAACCAACTCTTGCCTGCCCCCAAAATGTAACTGGGAAATATTGAACAAAATGAAGTAGACTGGACAGTGCTGTGTGTCAGATACCAGAATCTTTGCTAGGAATACAAAGACAAAAGTGAGGGTCTCTTCTAAGGGAGCTTCCAATCTATCTGGGAATACAACACATATAGCAAATGAATACCAGACTGTACCTGGAATATTCTCACTCTCTTTTTCTGTCTCTGGCTCTTTCTCTATTTCTCTCAGACTCCCTATTTCTCTCTTTCTCGGTTTCACTATTTCTATCTCTCTCACTCTCTCACTTCCCCTCTCTGAATGTTCCCCTTTCTCTTTCTCTCTATGTGTCTCTCTGTCTTTCTCACTCTCTGTCTCTCTTTATATTTATTTCTCTGAAATTTTTTTTCTTTATTTTTTTCTCTCTCTTTCTCTGGCATGCTCTTGCTTCTTCTTTCTCTCTTTCCTCCCCCTCTCTCTTTTAATCTTTCTCTCTCCAGTTCTTTCTTGTGCTTGCTCTGGATCACTTGTGCCACCTGGAATATATTCATATTCTCTGTCTCTCTGTGTGTGTGTGTGTGTATCTGGCTGACTGGCTCATTCTTTCTCGCAGGCTGTTTCTCTGACACTTTCACTGAGGTTTTCCCTCTGTTTCTTTTTGTTTCTCTCTTTTTTGTCTCTGACTGTTTCTATCTCATTCTCTCTTTTTGTCTCTGTCTCTTACTCTCTTCTCTGTTTATATCTCTTTCTTTGACTCTCTGTTATTATGGAGAAAGTTAATCAGAAAACAAGAGAAAATAAAAAGGAGAGAACATGAAAGAGAATGAGAGACAGAGTCAGTGAAATTGAGAAATACAGAAAAGAGAGACTGAGTGTGTTAAAAAAAAAAAAAAGACTAAGTGAGAGAGAGAAGGAGATAGATTGTGACACAAAAGGGCAAAAGAGCAAGCCAGAGAAAGAAAGGAAAGAAATGCCACCCAGAGGAAGAAGGTATCAGAAATTGGGGGAGAGAATAAAAAAGAGAGAAAGAAACCAAGTCGGAGAATCTGAGAGAGAGGGAGGGAGCGAGAGAAATGGAGAGAACCAGAAAGTGAGAGAAACGAAGAAAAGAGAATCTAAATCAGAGAGAGTGAAGAAATTAGATATAATGAAAAGTTGCAGAGAGCAACAGAAACAGATAGACAGAGAGGGGCAGCCAGAAAGTGGAACAGGGAGTACAAGAGAAAGAAAAAGAATTGTTCCAAGAAACAGAGACAGAGAGTCAGAGAGGAGACAAAGAGTGACAGAAAGACAGAGAAAGAAAAAGAAACAATGAGTGCTAGAGAGAGACAGAATGACAGATCCAGAGTGTGAAAAGAAAAAGTGAGAGAGAAAGAAAAATAGGGATTCACATAGAGTGAAATACAGAGAAAAAAAGGTGGAGTCATAGCCAGAGAGAATAAACCAGAGTGAGACAGAATGAGAGAGAAGGAAAAGGCCAGAGGGAAAGAGAAAGAACCACAGAGTGAGATAGAAATTGAAAAAGAAAGAAAGAGAGAGAAAAAGCCAGAGAAAAGGAGAGAGGAACAAATGCAGAGAGGAAGAAAGGGACAGACAATGAGAAAAAAAGGAAGAGCGATAGAAAGAGACAGAGATAAAGACAATAAGACAGATCCAGGGGGGAGAGAGAAAGAAAAATAGTGATTCAGAGAGACGGAATGAAACGGAGACAAAGACAGGGCCATAGTGGAACAGAATGAGAGAGGAAAGATAATGTCAGAGGAAAAGAGAAAGCCAGGGAGTGAGAAATTAAAAAAGAAGGAAAGCCAGAGAGTGAGAAAGGAAGAAAGAAACAGGGACAGAGAGAGCAAGGCAGAGCAAGAAAGGATAGAAACAAAGTGTCAGAGAGATAAAGAGAAAACCAGAAAATGGGAGAGAGAGTGTGAATAAGAAAAAAGAAACAGGAAGAGAAAGTGGGGACAAATATTGAAGACGATAGTGAGAAAGAAAGAAAAAGGAACAGTTGTGATTGATCAAGGATGGACAGAAGCAGCTACACCCAAAGAAAGAACACTGGGAAATAAATGTAAACACTTTGCATTTTTGTTTATCTTCCCAGTTTATTTTTACCTTCTGAAATCAATTCTTCCTGTGCAACAAGAGAATTGTTCAGTTCTGCACACATATTGTATCTAGGATACACTGTGACATATTTAATTTGTATAGGACTGCTTGCCATCTGGGGGAGGGGGTGAGGGGAGAGAGGGGAAAAGTCGGAACAAAAGTGAGTGCAAGGGATAATGTTAAAAAAAAAAAAAAAAAAAAAAAAACTACCCAGGCATGGGCTCTGTCAATAAAAAAGTTATAATAATAGTAAATAAATAAATAAAAAGAAAAGAGTAAGAAAGGCAGAAAAATACACATATTCAGAGGGAGAGGAGAGAGAGAGAAGGTATTAAGGGAGAAACTGACACAGAGAGAGAAAGCCAGAACAAGCTATAGAGAGAAAAATGAAAAAGAAAGTGTCAAGGCTTGGGGGAAGAAAGAGACACAGATACAGGACAAAGTGAATGGAAGAGAGTGAGAAAACGAGGGAACCAGAGATCATAGGAGCCCAGAGAAAGCTAGAGAGAGTCATAAACAGAGAAAGAAATAGAAAGAGCCATAAAGAAAGCCAAAGAAAGAGAGACAGAGGCAGTGAGAGAAAAAGAAACAAGTGATTCAGAGAGACAGAAACTGAGACACAGCTAGAGAGAAAAGAGAGAATATGACAGAGGAGACAGGAAGAGACAAAAAGTGACAGTGATAAAGAGAAAACAAGACTGAGAGAGGCAGAAACAATGAAAGAGAAAGAGAACCAGAGAGTCAGAGAGAAAGAGATAGAGACAGTGAGGAAGCCAGATAGAACCAGAGAGAGAGTGATAGAGATAGACAGAAAGAGACAGGGAGGGAGAGGGAGACAGACACAGACAGATACAAACTCACAGAGCCAGTGAAAGAGAAACAGAGTCAGAGAGAAAGAGATAGACAGAGACAGTGAGAAAGTCAGAAAGAACCAGAGAAAGAGTGATAGAGATAGACAGAGACAGAGAGGAAAGAGGGAGGGGAAGAGCGAGAGAGACAGACAGACACAGACACAGAGCCAGTGAAAGAGAAAAACAGTCAGAGAGAAAGAGACAACTGGCCTCTTCCGGTCTCAGTGTGAGGTCTTCATCTCCTCCTACCCCAAGAATCTTTGCCAATGGAGCACCTCTCCCCTCCCAGGTCAGGTCTCCTTTCCTCTACCTTCTCAGTCTTGTCCCCTACATGATCCTCTCTTTCTGAGACCAGGGAGCTCTCCCCAGTGCTCATTTTTCTCAACCTTTCCCCAGCCTTTGACACAGATCACCCCTCTCTCCTTCCTGAGACTCTCTTCTCTACAGTTTTAGCACAGGACTCTCTCCAGGCTCTCCTGCTCCCTTTCTGACCCCTTACCTGTCTTCTGAACTGAAACTTCCCCCAGATCACATCCTCTAATCACAGATATCCCCCCTCCTGGCTCCTCCTCTTTTCTCCCTCTATACTAATGGATCTCATCAGTTGCCATGCATTTAATCACTATTTCTGGGCTAATAATTGGCAAATTCTTCCCTCTCCTGCCCTAATTTCTCTGCTGACTTTCAGGCCTGCATCCCTACTGACCTGCCTGCCTTCCTTTAAGCCGTGTTTAAAAACTGAAAGCCATTTAAGGAAAGCCTTCTTTAACTCCTCTTACTTCTTATGCTTTCCCTCTTCTAATTATTTCCTATTTCACCTGTACAAAGTTGGCTATTTACATAGTCTCCTCATTCAACTGTAAGCTCGTGGAGGGCAGAGACTGTAGTGTGTGCGAGTGTTCTCAGTTTTTCTTTTTCTTCCTACTTGATCTGATTTTTCTTGCACAATAGGAAGGCTGTGTGAATATGTATACACATATTGGATCTGGCAGGTATTTCAGCATATTTGGCATGCATTGGACTGGCTGCCGGATGGGGGAGGGGATGGGGGAGAAGGAGGGGAAAATTAGCAGCAGGGGGTTATGCAGGGGTCAGGGTCGGGAAAATTACCCATGCATATGCTTTGTGAATAAAAAGCCTTAATTAAAAAAGAAAATAAAAGAAGTAGCTTATCTCCAGTGTGAGTTCAGGAATCAATCAGAGAGCAATTGTCCATCAATAAAAGGGCTGCCTTTCTTTAGTGAAAACTCACATTATACATGAAAAAAGACTCAGTAGCCCCTAGAGAAAAGGAAAGATTTAGAAATCCTTGGGAATCTTAAAAAATATAAAGGAGCAATAAATTCCTCAATTGTTCAGATATGAAATAATTGAACAAAGAAAATAAAACATGAAATATGAATTACACATAGACCACAAATGAAGATTTGTTAAAGAAGAAATCAAAATCATTTTTTAAAAAATGGAACAGCAATTTTCTATACAAGGTGGAGTATTGTTCCCATATATCAGAATCTCTAGTAAAGGGAATCCTATGCTTACATTGGAAATGGAAGAAAATGGCATGGAAAATCATCAAAATTCAAGTGCATTGGCCAAACACATCTTATATATGTAGCAGATTGGAAATACAGATGACTTCTCTCAAGTTTCAGAGTATTCTCAAATCTGGCCAGCCTCTCCACACATGGTCCATCCATATATGGTGGCTTCTTAACTCATTTGTGTGACTCTGTCTTCCCAAGATTCTAGAGTTCTAGGACCTGCTTTAGAATATTTTTTTTTAATAAAGAAATTGGAAAGTATTTTCCTCATGAATTGTTTTTTAATTGATAAAAAATGTCTCCCTTCTAAATGCTCTTCTCTGTAATAAAATATAATAATTAAATAAAAAAATGAAAGCAATTATAAATAAAAGCATGAGCTGTTTTGCCCATGACATCATCCCCAGAGTGACCTCAGGCCCTCAGTAGAACAACAGATAAATCTTATTTCACTTGACTGTATTTGGGACACAGAAAGACCTACCCAAATTGACTACAAAGATCACTCATAGACAGCAGAATTATTTATTAGAATCTCAAGAAACAGACCCTATCCTGGTCTGTGAGCCAAATCCACAGCAGGATAGGGCCAGAGCCTTGAAAATCTTTACAGTATTTCTACATTTCAGACAAAGAAGCCTCGAAATCCCACCCTCTATATGTTGTGATGGGTCACATAAGTCTGTATTCCCCTATTTGGTCAGTGGAATGTAGTAGACAAGGTGAAATACAGCTTCTTTAGCCATGTATATATTTTTAATCCCTTCTTTGGACAATGGAATGTAGTCCAGGCCTTATCTAAAATCAGGAGACTCTGGAAAAGCTGAAATTGAGGCCTTATAGGCTTGATCTACTTTAGCTTACAGTCTCTGATCAATATGTGCTTAATCTGTAAGTTCTTCACCTTTCCACATAACTGGGAGCTGTCTGCTATCACTCAGTGCAGTCTAGATTCGTGAATTGCCTTTAAACCTTTCATGTTTTCACGATAACCCAATCTCTGAACCAATTTTATTCTAAATTCATTGGGAATGGAAGAAATATATTATTTTGACTTTTTTCATTTCTGTGCAGTATCTCTGTATCCCAGTGGTTTTAAAAGTACTAGGTTGAAAAGAATTTTACATGGCTAGTTGTCCCATTTGAATATGCCGAAGTTTTAACCCCAAATTTCTCTAGAATTTCTTCCTTCATTTATCTCATTCTGCATTTCTTCATCCCTCCTTTCCTCTTAGTTCTCTTGTAGATTCCCCTCCTTCGCTTGCCCTTTAACCACTCCTATTCCTTAGTTTTCTAATTTCATCCGTTTTTCTTCCTCTTTCTAACAAGGATTTCTCTCCCTCTCCTCAATGTCCATTTTCCTTCACTGTTATGCCTAGATTCTCGTTCTCTGTCACACAGCACCTCTGCTCACTTAGTCTTTTTTGCTCGACACTTCATGCAGTCAAATTCCAAGGGCCCCACTGAGGCTGTTGGGGCTTTTGCCCTCGGGCCAACCACATAGATGTCTTTTGATTTTCCTTCCACAGTCTTCTCAAAATTTCAACCTTGTGTCCATGCTCTTCTACTCCTCCAAGTGCTAGTTTCCCCCAAGAGTAACAACTCCCCCAACCCCAAAACAAGTGGACTTTTCAGGTTCTAAACCCCCAAGCCTCAGGGTGAGATCCCCTATCTCCTATAACCCACCTCCAATGTCAGGCCTCCTCCCTTGATCCATCTTTTCCAACTTTCTACCCTCCTCCCTGACTCCCCATGTGGTCTTCTCCTTGGCAATCTCAAATAATATAAAAAAATTAAATTCCTGAGTTGTTCAAAAGTGAAATAATAGAATAAAAGAAATAAACTGTGAAATGTGGCTTAGACATAGATCCAGATGAGATCAGTGAAGCAATTCCTAGTTTAACATCAACATGGAAAAAGGTGGTTTATTTAGGAGAAGAGGTTATAGATAAAAGGAAGAGGAATGGGAAATAGGAAATGGAGTTGGGAGAGCAATAGGGTTACCAAGGAAAAGAGTTTTGAAGAATTAAAATTAAAATAGCCCTAGTATGCCATTCCTTATGCACCATTGCTTTCCAACTTTATTTCAACAGATCCTGAATTCAGTCAGTCTCTTAAGGACCACAGTTTCAAAAGTTGACACACTTAGGAAGGCAAATTTGGCAAATCCCTTCTCTGTGTTTCATTTTCCTCCCATAAATTGAAGGGGGTTGGACTCTTCAATCCCAAAGGATCTTTCAGCCCCACATCTTATGACTTCTGATGGTTTAGAAGATGGTGACCTTCAAGGATGTGGTTGTGAACTTCACCCAGAAGGAGTGGAGGCTCTTGGACCCCTCTCAGAAGGAGCTTTACAAAGAACGCCAAGAACCTGCCCTCCCTTGGTAAGAACACTTCCCCTGATAATTGCAAGTTCACAATCAAAGGGAATATCTTCATCCCCCAATTTGCAGGATGTGGGGGTGGGCAAAGAGAAGGGAAAGGGGCTGGACTTTGCAGTGTATGATAGGACTTGGGAATGTCCTTTGTTGCTCCTGAAGCTCTCTCTTACCAATTCCCAGGTCAAAGATTAAATCAGTGTGGAACCATCTCAAACATGGAACTAATCTTAGAGATCAGACTCTACCTAGACATGAATTTTGCCTCCAAACCTGAAAAAATTCCAGGCAGCTTTCCTTTCAACTCTCCCCTTTGGGATGGGTCTATTATTTAGAATATTCTTTTTAACAAGCTTAATTTGTAGCCTAGCACCTACTTGGTCCAGTAAGGGAAGTTAGTCCAATATTCCTTGTTATTGACCTCCCAAACCAAAAGTGATGGGAAAGGGGGGGCGAGCCAAGATGGCGGAGAAGACACCGACTTTCTAAGCCTTCCACCCTCTTTATCAATATTAATCGAGCCCTATCTTGACTGCTACAAGTAAAGATAACAAGTAGAACAACTCACCGGGAAAAAAAATCGAGTCTGCCAAAAAGGGGTCCCGGGCCAGGGGGGAATCGGAGGGGGAAGAAATTGGGTTCGAGGAGTCTCAAACCGAGGGTGAGGCACAGATCTCAACACAAGCCCGCAGCCCCAACCCGCAGTACGGGCTTTCCTTGGGGTTGTGTCCTGCAGGCAGGAGGACGAGCCCGGGTTAGCCTCCAACGGCAGGGGGGTCCCGATAGAGTTTCCAGGGGTTTGCTTTGGACAGAGACACTGAGGCAGAGTTCGGGGGTCGGGTCTGCCGCCCGAGGTCGGGTCTGTGGTCGTGGTCTGCGGTCAGCTGCTAATGTCCCCAAAGAGGCTCCGGCCGGGGCGTGACACTTTCACCCTTAGTCTCGCCGAGGCAATTCAACCCCCCAGCCCTACTAAGCTTTGATAGTCCCAGGCAATCCCTTCCTTTGGGGAAGGTCCCCACCAGAGCACTCCCCAACCTCTGAGCGGAAATCGGTTTCATCTTTCCCGCCCCGGAGGAATTAACCCCTTCCTAGGAGACCACCCTAAAGGCTTCAAAAACATAAAAAAAGATGAAAAGAACATGAAGCTTCTATGAGAAAAAAGAGGTCAGCAAACCTGAAGAACCCAAACAGCAAACTATCAGAAGTCCTCCTTTACATGATGTTCAGAAGGAAAATTAAAAGTCCAAAAGAGAGTTAGGAAGATAAAATGGGGAAAGGAAAGAAAGGCCTAAAGAGAGCAACAATTCCTGAAATACGAATTGGAAAAAAAATTAGGAAAGTAAGAATTGTGAACTGAAAAAATAAAGAATTAAGAAAGTAGGTTTGAATTAAAAGACAAAGAACTCCCAAAGAAAGTAGATCCGAATTGAAAGACAAAGAACACAAAAGTAGGATCTTGGAATTGAAAAAGAAAAATAATTCACTAAAAAAAATTAGTGAAATGGAAAAACCAAGACCAAAACAATACATTCAAAAAACCATGGACATTAAGAAAGAAGAAAAAAAGCTAATGAAGAAAATAATTTTAAAAAATTAAATGAACAAATTGAAACTAATGATGCATTGAGACAGCAAGAATCAGTCAACAAAACAAAAAATGACAAACTGAAAACCATGAATTTCTAATGAAAAACGCAGACTTAAAAAGATCGGGAGATAATCTAGGTTATTGTTTCCGAAAACATGATGAAAAAAGAGCCTAGATACTATTTTACAAGAAATCATCAAAGGAACCCCAGATGTAATAGAAATCAGAAGGAAATAGGCATTGAAAGAATTCATGAAACCTTCTGAAAGAAACCCTAAAATAAAAAACCCAAGGAATATTGTGGCAAAATTTCAGAACTATCAGATTAAAAAAAATTTAAACAGCCAAAACCATTTAAATACCGAGATCCCAAAAAGGACACCCAAGATCTGCTGCCTCAATTAAAAAAAGGGGCCTGGAAATAATTAAAAGGCACAAGAACAGATTTTGGTCGAAATAAATACCAAAGGTTGAGATTTTCTTCCAGGGAAGAAGATGGATATTTAATAAAAACAAATAATTCCATTTGTTTCGGAAAACCAGAAAAACAAAAATTTATCTCCAAACATAGAACTCAAGAAGAAAAAGGTAAAATAACTCGAGAATTTTTTCTTTGTGGATATACAAAAAAATACATTATAATTTATTTACTGATATAACAAAAAAAGGGAATAGATATGGAAAAGGATGATGGAAAAGGTGGGAAGGGAGGAAAAGGGGCCATCCCACAAAGGCTAGAACATCATATCGGGGAATTTAGAGGGGGAGGAACAAAATCTTTACTCATCAAAGTCGGCTCAAAGAAAAATAATTGACGTTTTGAGAAAATTCTCCCCATTAAAAAGGGGAGGGAAAAGGGAAAAAAAAGAGTAATAAGGGAAGGAAGGGGGGGACCAAAGGGGGAGGGAGGGGATTTAAAGAGGATTAAACGTGATACAAGGGGAAATAAGTTTAAAAGGGGAAGAGGTGGGGAGGCAAGAATAAGTAAAGCACAAAATTTTTGGATGGCAGGAAATGGGTTTGTAATTTAACCGTAAAGGGGGGAGAACCCCATAAAAGAGGGGCAGAAAAGGACTGGGATCAAAAAGTCGAACCCCAATAGTTGTTTAAAGAAAAATTTAAAGGGGGGAAATTTTAAGAAAGGTAAAAGGCTGGGCAAAATCTATTTGTAGGTGAAGTAAAAGAGGGAGCCATCCTTATCTCAGATCAACAAAGAAAAAAGGATTAATTAAAAGAATGAAGAAAACTCCTTAAAGGGTGCATAAACAACGAACAATACTTTAAAAAACCCCAAGTGGTATGGCACTCCTTCCAAAGGGAGAAGTTAAGAGGTTAAAAAGAAAAACAAAAAAACTGTAATAGTAGGAGATCTCAAAGCCCTTTCAGAATTAGACAAAACAAAACCACAAAACAAATAAGAAAGAAATTAAAAAGTAAATGAATTAGAAAAATTAGGTATGTTGGATCTTTGGAAAATTGAATGGAGATAGAAGGGAATATACTTTTCCAGCAGTTCATGGAACCTATTCAAAAATTAATATTAGGACATAAAAGACCTTTAAAGGAAAGCAGAAAAGTAAATGCCTTTTCAGATCAATGCAATAAAACTACATTCAACAAAAAGTGAGGGGAAAAGACCAAAAGAATGGAAACAAACAATCTCATCTTAAAAGAATGATTGGTAAGCACAAATTAAACAATTAATAACCCTAAGATAATGACAATAGAACATCATACCAAAATTTGGGGATGCAGCCAAAGCGGTAATAAGAGGGAATTTTATATCCTTAGAGGCTTTACTTGAATAAAACAGAGAAAGAAAAGATTAATGAATTGGGCTTGCAACTAAAAAACTAAAAAAAGACAAATTAAAACCCCAACAAATACTAAATCGGAAATTTAAAATTAAAAGGAGAAATTAAAATTTAAGAAAAAAACTATTGAACTAATTTAAAACTAAGGTTGGTTCTATGAAAAGCCAATAAAAAGATCCCTTTTAAAACTGATTAGAAAAGGAGGGAGGAAAATGAAATTAGTGTCTTAAAAAATGAAAAGGGAGAATTTCCACCAATGAAGAGGAAATTAGAAATAATGAGTTTTTTGCTCAACTTTTATGCCAATAAATTTGATAACCTAAAGAAATGGATGACTACCCAAAAATCAGTTTAACAAAGAGGAGGAAGTAAATTTGAATACCCTTTCAGAAAAAGAAATGAACAGGAATTAAACAATCCCAAGAAAAAATCCCCCAGGACCAGATGGTTTACAGGAATTCACCAAACATTTAAAAACAATTGGCCCCAATGCATATAAATTATTTGATAAAATAGGGAAAAGGAGTCCTACCAAACCTTCTATGACACAGACATGGTATGATACCTAAACCAGGAGGCTGAAAACAGAAAAAAAAAGGACCAATTCCCAATGAATATTGATGCTAAAATCTTAAATAAGATATTGAAAAAGACTACAGAAAATCACTCCAAGATAATACACATGATCAAGTATGATTTTACCAGGAATGCAGGGCTGGTTCAAATTAGGAAAACTATCAATATAATTGGCCATTTTAACCAAATTAAAAACCATAATCATCTCAATAGATGCGAAAAAGCATTTGATAAAATCCAACATCCATTCCTTTAAAAACACTTGAGAGTATGGAAAAATGGACTTTTCCTTAAAAAATCAGAATCATTTAAAACCATCAGTAAGATCATATGTAATGGGACAAACTGCAACCATTCCCAATAAGATCTGGAGTGAAACAAGGTTTACACCATTACTATTTAATAATGAAACCTAGCTATAAATAAGAGCTAGAAAGAGATTAAAGGAATAAGAATAGGAATGGGAAGAAATTATCACTCTTTTGCCGATGACATGATGGTTGCTTAAGAACCCCAAATTCTTTAAAAAGTTATTAGAAATAATCCCAACTTTAAAAGTTGTTTATAAAATAAACCCCATAAGTCATAATTCTTATATATCAAAAAAACCAACAGTCAGAGTTACAAAAGAAATTTCATTTAAAGTAACTACTGATAATATAAAAATATTTAGAATCTATTGAAGGGAAAATCAGAAACTTTATGAGCAAAATTACAGACCACTTTCACACAAATTAAGTTATCTAACCAATTGAAAAATATTAAATGCTCGGATAGGGCGAGCAAATATAATAAAGATGACAAATTACCTAAACTAATCTATTTATTTAGCTATACCAATCAGACTCCCAAAAACTATTTTAATGACCTAGAAAAATAACAACAAAGTTCATATGGAAAAAAAAGTCAAAATTTCAAGGGAATTAATGAAAAAAATCAAATGATGGTTACTGTACCAGACTTTAAAGACGCAGTTACCAAAACATTTGGTATTGGCTAAGGAAAATTAGTTGATCAGTGGAATAGATTAGGTTCAAGGGAAAAACGTCAACAAATATAGCAACCTAGTCTTTACAAACCCAAAGATCCCACGGGATAAGAACTTATGTTTGATAAAAATTGCTGGGAAAATTGGAAACTAATATGGCAGAAACTAGGCATTGATCCTACTTAACGCCGACACCAAGATAAAGGTCAAATGGGTTCATGACCTAGGCATAAAAGAACGAAATTATTAATAAATTAGAGGACCAAGGATGTTTTCCCTGCCGTGGAAGGGAAGGGTCTTAGACAAAGAGAACTAGAGATCAAATATGATCCAAAATAGAAAATTTCGATTATACCAAACTGAAAAGTTTTGTACAAACAAAACTAATGCAGACAAGATTAGAAGGGAAGCAATAAACTGGGAAAATATTTTTACAGTCAAAGGTTCGATAAAGGCCTATTTCCAAAATATATAGAGAATTAACCTAATTTATAAAAATCAAGCCATTCTCCAATTGAAAAATGGTCAAAGGATATGAACAGACAACTCAGATGAAGAAATTAAACATTTCTAGTCATATGAAAAGATGCTCCAAGTCATTAATCAAGAAATGCAAATTAAGAAATTTAAGATAATATACACCTGTCAGATTGGCTAAGATGACAGGACAAAATAATGATGATTGTTGGGGGATGGGGAAAACTGGGAATTGATGCTTGTTGGGGAGGTTTAAGAATCCAACCATTTTGGAAGTTTGGAACTATGCTCAAAAAATCAAACTGTATACCCGATCCAGAGGTTACTTGGGATTATATCCCCAAAGAGATTATAAAGAAGGGAAAGACCTGTATGTGCACGAATGTTTGTGGCAGCCCTTTTGTAGTGGTAAAAACTGGAAACGAATGGATGTCCATCAGTTGGAGAATGGTTGAATAAATTGTGGTATAAAAATTATGGAATATTACTGTTCCCAAGAAATGACCAACAGGATAATTTCAGAAAAGGCCTGAGAGACTTACATGAACTGAGTTAGTGAAATGAGGGACCAGGAGATCATTATATACTTAAAACAATACTAGATGATGACCAGTTCTGATGGACTGCCCTCCTCAGCAACGAATCAACCTCATTTCTAATGGGGAACGAACTGAACTATATGCCCAGAAAAAGAACTCGGGGAGACAAAAACCATTACATTGAATTCAACCCTATATTTAACACCCATTTTTGATTTCCTTCAAAGCTAATTTAAATATTTCAGAGTCTGATTCTTTTTCACAGCAAAATAACGTTTTGGTCAGGTATCTTATTTGTATCTAATTTATATTTTAATAATTTAACATCTACTGGTCATCCTGCCATCTAGGGGAGGGGTTGGGGGGGAAAGGGTGAAAATTGGAAAAAGAGGTTTGGCAATTGTTAATGCTGTAAAGTTACCCATGTATATATCCTGTAAATAAAAGGCTATTAAATTAAAAAAAAAAAAAAAAAAAAAAAACCAAGTGATGGGAAAGCAATGGAAGGGAATAAGCATTTATTCCCGCCTGCTATTTACCAGGTACTGTGCCATAGGCTTTCTTTACAACACAGTAACAACAATATTGTTTAAGAACAATACTAAGTTCTAAGTACCTAAATAAAGGCCAAATCAAGAAAGGTGCAATTTGCATCCAGAGAAAAAAACTGATAAATAGAAATATGGATAGCATAATTTTACAAATGTGTGTTATTTATTTGTGTACATATATTTCTATGTAATGGCAGCCATCTCTAGGGTGGGGGCAAACAAAGTGAAGGGAAAAAATTTACTTGATAATTTTGTTGACTATTTGAAAGGAATAGCAAGCTGTGCATTGTAGATTTATAGTTTCATTTGCAATCATCTTACTATGACATGGAAATGTTTGTTTATAAATTAAAAGTAAAACAAAATATTGTATCATTTTATCCTCATCTTAACTTTCCAAGTTAGGTTATATTGTTATCCCCATTTAAGAGTTGAGGAAACTGAGGCAAAGTAACAAAATTTAAATGACTTGCCCAGAGGTAGGCAGTAACTGTCCAAGTCTTAATTGAAATCCTGATATACCTGACTATATGCCCATGAATTTCCACTGTACTACCAACTCCCTTTAACTTCTGGATAATGGAAACTATGGAATGGGTCTGTATGTATGTAAAAAAGATGCGCCAAGTCCAAGGTCCCTCTTGATCAGGCTTGAGGCTGCTCCAGCCCAATAACTCTTTTTACCCAGGTTTCTGCAAGAATGGAGCCTCACAGGACACCAAGTAGGAAGAAGAGCGTTTGCTCTTTCTCAGAAGTTGTACAAATAATGGGGCCATCCTAATTTAGGTTACTTGCTTTACAAGCACTAGTGGATGAATATAAACTGATAGGTATGAACATAAGGGGCTGATTTTTAACATGGAGCAATTCTGGATCCTCATCCTTTCCCTAAGAAGAATTAAATTACAAACTTCTCTCCATCTTCATCTCTAACTGATTTCTGTGCCCAGGGCTTCCAGTTCTCAGAGAAGAGATGATCTCTTATTTTGAGCAAAGGGAAGTACTGTGGATTCTGGACCCAGAAGGCCTGAGATGCTGCTCTCCAGGTGAGTGAGGTGAAAGCAGGGATATGAGAGCTGTGGTTACAAGAGGCTTCTGGGAGTTACTCTGAAATTAATGCTCAATGTGGGGGAGAAAAACCAGACTTGGATTACTTTGGTGGGTGTTTTTGGCAGCAGTGTCCGGGGCTAGTCAATGAATCTCCATTTCCCATCTATGAAAGGGGAAGATTGCACTCCATGGCCCCGTAGATCCCTTCCAGTGCTCATCTGGGATGCTATACCAAGTCATTGTTTGGGATTTGGGGCAATGGAATTCTCCTGCAAGTGCCAACAGGGATTAGGTTCTACTACATGAGCCATTTCTTAGAACTTCTTCTAGTCAGTAAACAATTAAGTGCCTTCTACATGGCAGCCCTAGGCCGAGCACCAGGAACATAAAGAAATGTAAGGGACATCCTCCACTCTCATGAAGGTCACAGAATGGCCGGGAAGGCAATATACCAGGACTATGGAGAAACCCACTGTGAACCAGATAAACTGAATAAATTTAGGGCCTCACTCCATTATTAATTGATGTAATAATGGCTTAAGGAGAGCAGAACTGGGGAGGAAACAGTAAAACTGAAATAAAATAGCTGGTATTTATACAGCACTATGTGTCATATTCCGCCTTGTCTTATTTTATCTTCAGGAGAATCTGAGGACTTAGCTGCTCTTATTATACATATTTTACATACAAACAAAATGAATCCAACAGAGGTCCTATAACTTGACTAGCAAGTTTCTGAGGGAGGATTAAAACACCAGTCTTCCTGCTATAAGGCCTTCTCCACATTCTATCCAGATATGATATAAATAGTCATACCTACATGAGTTAGAAAGTAGCAGGAGAACTGCATAGGCTCCTGCTGACATGGAAATTCATTTTTTTTAACTCTAGCCAGTCAAAAGAAATCGCTAATTAATGTTAAAAAGATTGACATTTCTATTGACTCATGACAAATATTGCACCAAATGACAAATGTACTCAAGAGTCAATTACAAATATTGATTTATATTGTTTTTTAATAATATTTATATACCCACAACCTTTGAAAGGATAGCAACTGGAATCCTACTGAATGACCAACCCATGTGTCCAAACAATTCCTTTGAGCAAATGACAGATAGAAGAAGAGTACCATAAACAGTGGATAAGTATAAATTAGAAAACTACCTTTCACATTTCAATAAGCAGCACTTTAAGATTTGCTTTTCTAGAAAGATTGTAGGTTTCCATGATGATTTCATGATTGCCTCTCCGTCCCTGCCTCCTGATCATGGTTCCTGCACTGCTGTAGGAATGCAGACTTGATCTTGATCAAATGATTAGAGATATGAGGAGATGGGGTAGTTATGTAACCCAGGAGGGAGAAAACTAATCCAGGGAGAGATAGCCCCCGAGGGACTTTGTACTCCTGTGGCCATTTGTACATGAATGTCCAACCTTCCTGGAATACTGGAAATAATCTGATGTCAAGTTGAGAAGACACAAGACTACATTGCACTTAGAAGCAGCCAGAATTTGATGGAATCACTGCACAGTCCTCCAAAGCAGTGTGTTGGTGATCATGATAGACTGAAATCAAGGCAGAAAGGGCTATTAAGGTGGAAATATGCACATCTGTGTTGTTCAGGGGACAGCTACCTTTATAACCAAATCAGACATTTATTTACCACTTAAGCTGCCACTAACACATTTTTGGATCAGAGCCCTTGGATCATTATCTCAATCCTTCAAGGGATTTGTGAGCTTCTAAAAGGGAAAAGACTGCAAGAGTGGAGTATGCACTAACTTTTCATATCACAGGATGATGAACTTTCTATATGAGACATTTTTATATGCTGATAATTTCATGCATTTTTAGAAAATTGTGTTTCCTGGGATATGCAAAGGGCACATAATAATAACTATCTCAAAAAAGGTAATGGATAAGAACAAAATCATTTGTACCTCAAGTAAATACAAAAAAAAATGTGGTGTTCTTTTCTATAATATAATGGTTCTCTCTGGGAGCAGGTTTCTTGGGGAGGTTTTCTGGAGGCAGCCTTAGTTTCAGTGCAAAGTAATAATCACTTCAGATGCAGCCAGAGGTTAAAATCCAGTCCTTTATTGTGTCCTTCAAAGTCTTGAGCTTCAGCCCCTAGCTCCCTCTGAATGTCTCCAGCCACCACAAAGGTGGAATATGGAATGAATCTGTCTCCACCTCTGAGAGTGGGCTTCTGTGTCTGGCCCTGAGAGCTTCTTGCTTACATGCTGTACACTGAGTATGCACCAATCATTATATCACTGGGAAACCATTATTTGTTGTAGGATTAAATCAATTCTAAACTAGATTTCAACATTGTCTCCTCACTTCCACTTAGTCCCTTGTTTCAAGTTTTGTCCCATAACATCTCCTCATAGGATCAGATCAATCATACTGAACCATGCTAAATTAGATAATCATTGTCTCTATCAATTGTAATGACTTAACACTTTGTAAGGATTCTAACATCTCCCCTTTTCTTTTGATTTAGAACATAGGTGGTCATGACCTCCCTGACTTCTCAAGGAGGTGAGAACCCCAAAAAGGTGATCATGCCTTCCCTGACTGCTCAAAAAAGAAGTGAAAACACCATAAAAAGAAGATGGTAACACCATCCCTGACATCTCAGGAAGGGAGATGAAAACACCAAAGGAAAGAGGAAGTCAAATCAGATTAGCGGGTTTCTGAAGGGGCTCATTTGAAACAGGCATACATAAGTCCATCAATATGGGAGGCATTACACATAATTACATAAGTACATAGTAATATAACACAGGCTAGTAGTAATGTAACAAATAACATGAATCAACATGAGAATTTATACATGTCCATAAGTCCTAGGAATAATCCAAAAGAAATCCATTGTCCATTAGTTCATGTGCCAGGAATCCAATAATTCCTGCAAGCTTCGAAGTACTGCAATAGTCTCATCAACAATTTTTCATCTCAAGAAATCCAATGATTCCTGCTGGTTTTCAAGAACTAAAACAGTCTCATGTTGTGTTAGGGAATCCAATGATTCCTGAAGATTTTAAAGTTCTTTTAACAGTTTCATTGTCAGCCATGTTCTTTCAGTGTCAGATGCTTTTTAAATCTTCTCTCTTGTTTTGAAATTTTTCTCTTTTTCTGTTTCTCTCTGATGGACAAGGCGAATATGGCTCGTTGGAACCCATCTGATTCCTTCTCCATCTGTAGAAATATAAGCAAACCCTCTCTCCCAAGCAGTTAACCTATCTAATTCCCTTCTATTTGCCACTTTTGGGATTTCTCCTCATCATCTGGCAATTACATTGGAGCTATTTGCACTGGACATTGCCCTGTTGGGTTAAAAGGCCAATATTCTCCCCAACTGTAATCTCTTTCCGCCATGTGATTTCTTTTAGGCTGATCACATCAGAGTCCTGACCTTCTAAACTCTCTCTAAGTGTCAACAATTAGAGTTACAAAGAGAAATTCCATTTAGGGATTACAAAATAGAAAATTTTGATTATATCAAATTGAAAAGTTTTTGTACAAACAAAACTAATGCAGACAAGATTAGAAGGGAAACAATAAACTGGGAAAACAGTTTTACAGTCAAAGGTTCTGATCAAGGTCTTATTTCCAAAATATATAGAGAGAATTTACTCTAATTTATAAAAATAATCAAGCCATTCTCCAATTGATATGTTCCAAATCATTATTAATCAGAGAAATGCAAATTAAGATGACTGTCAATAAAAAGTTATAATAGAAAAAATTGTCACTGATGTATATCTTCCATTAAGATTTAAAAAAAAAGTGGGAGATATAGAAGGTCACAGATAATGGAGGAACCCTAAGTAAGGTATAAGACCCTCTAGCCCAGCCAGGGAACCTGCTGAAAACCTGCCTGATTTGACTCCTCATTCCCTCTAGGGGCATATCAATCTTCCTAAGAAGTCTAGTGGAAAGCTTTTTAACAAAAATACTGCTGTATTGACTACTCTGTCCTGGTTCAGAAGTCAGTGGATCAGGATACTAGCTGTGAGACATCCAGTGTAACTAAAAAAGGCAAGCAGTGAGCCCCTGAACCTCAGAATAACAAGTAGGACTTGGCTACACTCATGTAGCACGGGAAGGAAGCCAGCTATACCGGCCTCAGGGTGATGACTAAATGAGACATCAAAAATTAGTCAAACAAAACCAAAAAATAGAACAAATGCAAAATACCTCATTGAAAAAACAACTGAACTAGAAAATTGATCCAGGAGAGACAATCTAAAAATTATTGTACACCCTAAAAACCATAATGAAAAAAAGAGCATAGACAACATCTTTCAAGAAATTGTCAAGGAAAACTGCCCTAAAATCCAGAAGGTAAAATAGTCTTTGAAAGAATTCACCAATCATCTCCTGAAAGACTCTCTGACATGAAAACTCCAAGGAATATCATAGCTAAATTTCAGAATTATCAGATAAAGGAGAAAATTTTGCATATAGCCAGAAAGAAATAATTTAAGTAACACAGAACCACAATCAGGATTTGCTAGGGTTATGGGACTTTGCCAAAAGGGAGTACAGAGGCCACCTTGACCTTTGGTACACAATAAGTTTTCTACCACATCGCAGATAAACCCTTGTTGAGCAAGGAGTAGTGATGTGTGACTGGGAAAGGAAATGGTCTGAGAGTCACAGCGTAGTTGCTCATAAGCAGGAATGTCTTGACAGGGTCTTTCACTTATGAGCAGGTTGCTGATGGGGTTGAGTTGGCTCCTCTCCAATTTGAAGATACCATTTATACACAAAGCCCATGAGCTGCTTCTCTGAATAGTAATTGGGGACTGCCTACTGTTCATCACTGAGCATGTTTGCAAAAGTGTATATCAGTAAGTCTGTACAGCATAATAAACTGGAGCTCTTTTCACACTATGAGTCATTTATGTTGCTTCTGAAATCAAAGGGCTCTTAAACTGTGAGCTCTCAATCAGGATGGCCACAACAACAGGTACCTGAGAAGAGGGACTTGAAAAGAAAGGTGCCAGAGCGATCACTGCATGGTCAAGCACTGCTACATGGTCAAAACAACCTCCAAGAGGGTTCCAGAGGGAAAGCTTGCCGAGCTGCACTGTTTCTGGACCAGGCAGAGTGGCAGAGACGGTTACATAAGTAACCTAATGGGGCAGAAAGTAGGCAGCCTGCTTCCTTCTCACAGGGAAGCATATGTCAGAACTATATATATTTAAGTATAAAAGATCATGGGTACACAGTTCAATTAGGATATATTAGAAAATTCCTGGACATTGCTTACAAAGTTTCTCCCTGGTTACCTGATTGTTATTAATTGTGAGAGACGGATTATTTTTGGTGAACAGCTCCTTGCTTATGAGAAGCAATGCCCAGGAAAAATACAAAAAAGTCATTTCACTCTATATAATCTCATTAAACAAAGTCTGAAATCAGAACCAAAAAAGAGTTGACAGTTGAGCACAAACATCTTGGCAGCATATGTCCCTCTCCTGAGTCTGAGGAGGACAATCCTGAATGGCCTCCCCCTCCTCCACCTTCGGCCTCACCTTACTCTTGTGTCTGTCCAGATTTAAAGACTCTCAAAAACTTTCCTAATTTAAGGCCAAAAAATGAAGTAAGAATTGAAATGAAAAATCTGAAATCGAAAATGCAGATAGCAGCGACATCTAGTGGACAAAAAGCAAAAGGCAATCAATTATACTCTTCAAAGTTGTGCTACAAGCGAGACAGGGAGGGGAGGGAAGGATACTGTACTGTTACAGAGGAGGATGACCCCCTTGACCGAGGAGGATGAGACCCCTTTGACCCCGGGCAGAGAAGATACAGACAGAAACTACTTCCCTTTAAAGCTCTAACCCAGCCTAAGGATGCAGGTCACAAACATGGGCCCACATGTCACAACTTGAAACAATGTCCAGGCAGTTCTGTGTCCCAGGGATGGGAAGGCCGTTGCCCCGGCGGTGAGGACCCCAGGCCAGGCAGAGTTCTGGGTGACAGAACTTTTAGATCAGACTCGGGTGCTGCCGCTCAGGTCGCTCCAGGGACAAACATGAATAGTGGCCCTGGGGCTCACACAGACCCCGGTGATCAAACCCTTTTACTGAAGAGACATATCTCCCAATCTGCCAGAGCAGCGCAGAGCAGGAGTCCTGGAGAAAAGGGTGAAAAGGAAAGGTTTACCCAATACCAAAAATGGGGGAGCCTTTCACTTATTCTGTTGCTTGATTACAGGACGCTGTAGCTGAGGCCGAAGTAGATAGGACAGTAGAGACTTTGTTATGGGAAAGCTGTACCGCAGATTGTCATACAGCCATGATTGGACTGAGAAGAGATGGTACCCTAGAAGAAATGATTCAGAGGTGGGACAGAGGAGCTTCACAAGTACATCAAGCTGAGTTGAGTCAGAATGCGTGGCTACTGCTAAGAAAGAGCTGAAAGGGAACTGCTGTACTTGTGGCAACCAAGGACACTTTAAGAAAGACTTGTTCCCAAAGTAAGGGGTCAGGCAACTGGGTCCATGCCCAACACCATACCCAAAAGGCAAAAGGAGGGGACATGGGGCTTCAGAACGCAGGAGTCAGGGAAATGGGGTCGGGGCCCTCAAACCAACCTGGGGAAAGACAGCACAAGTAGGGACAGAAACAAATCAGGAATAGGAGAACAAGTATGCAGCCTTAGATGTCAAGGGGCACGCACAGTAATAAGACTCAGGAGCAATGATTATTACCGCCTACTCCTGGTGCTATTTTTCAAGTACCCATTCAACTGTATCAAGGAGGAAAACAGCTAAGAATCCTTGTTATATATCCTCTATTATCCCAATTATACAAATATATGAGGAAGTCCCTGTGTCTATAACTATAATTAATGCTGACAATATTGACACATATCTTAATAAGGGAGAATATATAGCTCAAGGAATAGTCGTTCCATCTGAATTTACAATTAAACCATAAGATAATAATTGTGAATTAGCCCCACAGATGGGTCCAAATTCAGAGGCTGTTGTTACAAACATATTATACAAAGGCTATCACACTCACTTGGCCAAATTATCCTTACTTTGAATAACCAACAGTTTGAAGGATTATTAGACACTGGAGCTTGCAGAACTGTGGTGGCTGCTTCTCATTGGCCCCTTTGGTGGCCTATGACTTCAGCTAACAATAGAGTGGCAGGGGTAGAAAGTGGTAACTGAACTGGTAAATTGGCAAAAAGATGGAAAGACTGGAACTGTTCTCCCCTTAATAGTAGATCGTTTGAATGTTAATTTATGGGGGCAGAGATATTTTACAGCAATTAGGTATAATCAAAACAGATTTTTAGGAGGGATGAGTGCTGCTGCAGCTTCCACCACTCCTAAAATGAGTTGGACTACTGACACACAAGTATGGGTGGACCAATGGCCCCTGACTACAGAAAAAACAGCCACTCTACATCAATTAGTACAAGGACAATAAGAGTTAGGACATGTTGAGGAAACAAACAGTCTGTGGAATTCCCTTATATTTGTTATAACAAAAAAAAATCTGGTAAATGGAGAATGTTAACAGATTTGAGACAAGTAAATTCAATCCTGGAAGACATGGTTTCTGTACTGGTAGATTTGCCATCCAAACTTGATCACCAGGGAATGGCCCTTATGGATAATAGATATTAAGGACTGCTTTTATTCTATCCCCCTTTATCCTGAGGACGGGGATAAATTTGCTTTTTCAGTACCAACATAATTTTCAAAGACCTGTGAAGAAGGTCATATGGAAGGTATTGCCACAAGGTATGAAAAATAGTTCTTCCATATGCCAATGATATGTTGATAAAGCTATTAGAAAGATAAAGAAACACAACACAGATGCAGTCATCCTCCATTACCTGGATGATATCTTGGCTGGTCATCCACAGCCTAAGGATTTGGAAGGGATGTTACAAATGACAGAAAGAGAATTAAAGCAATTAGGTTTAACAATATCATGGGGAAAAATTCAAAGACACCTCCATTTTAGCTATTGGGATTTTACTGCTCAGCCAGAAGGTGTATATCAAAAACCTCCTAAATTCCAGACTGACCAGGTACACACATTAAACCAGCTCCAAAAATTTATTGAGGCATTCAATGGCTCAGGCCCCAAATTTGTATAGCCAACATTCTGATGTTTCCTTTATATAAAATGCTAGAGGGCAATCCTTGATTAAATTCCATCAGGACATGGACTCCTAAAGTCATTGTTAGCATAAAGCAGATAACACAACAAAATGAGCTCTCTGCCATTATACAAGCATTGGGAATAGACAAACCTATCCATATCATTTCAGACAGCCACTAGGCTGTTGGGGTGGTCCAGAGAATAGAGACAGCATATAGAAAAGCTCAAACAGGACCTAGGTTCTCATTGTTTCAGGAGGGACAAGAGGTGATTTTAATGAGAATCTATCCTTTTTACATTCTGCATATCCATCCTCATAGGGATGGGCTGGGGTCTATAGTGGAGGGTCTACTTACACAAGGTATCCTCCTTCATTCTGTAGAACAAGCATCAAAAGCCCATAAGCATTTGTATCTGTCTGCCAAATCTCTCTGGAGATTTATGGGGTATCCCCAAAAGAAGCAGCAAGCATAGTAAAATGATGTGTAGCTTGTGTACCCTATTCTTAAAGACCTGTGGGAATGGGGACTAACCCCAGAGGTGACAGGCCAAATGATATATGGTAGGTAGATGTTACACATATAGGGAAAACATGAGTTCATATTACAGTTGACATATGTTCCGGCTTTGTGGTCGCATCCTCTCTACAAAAAGAAGCTGCCTCATGTGATCAAGCACTCATTTCACTGTTTTGCCTCTATGCGTAGCCCACACACCATCAAGACTGATAATATGCCTTTATACACCTCAAAAGTATTAAAACAGTTCTTACAGGAATTCTCCCTACATCATATTTTTGGAATCCCTTACAACCCCACAGGACAGGCCACTGTAGAAAGGACTGATCAGACACTGAAGAGATTCATCAAAAATCAGAAAGAGGGAGGAGGAGGTAGGATTACTCAGAAAGACACAAATAAAGCAGTGCATGCAATAAATTACTTAAAATTTGATTCCAATGACTTAAACCTGGCTATGAAGTATTCTCTGGTAAAAAGAGACAGAGAATCACTAAAAGATAACACCGTATCTTCCTTAAGAAGGCCCCTAAGAACGAGACCATGGTAATGAAAAGGGGTCCTGAAGGATGGGGGATCCTATAGGGTTCTAATTTGGGAGCCGGGATATGCTTGTATCTCCACAGGAGAAAATCTTCAGCAGTGGATTCCTACCACACATCTCAAAATTGTCCATAAACCATAAGAGGAAAAGAAGGAAGAAGAAGCGACTGTCAAAAAGGAGGAGAAGATGGGGCCCCAAGACAGCTAACAAGATGCAGTCTATACTTATAAGTTTGAGTTATATACGGTGGGAGCAAACAGCAGAATGACAAAGATGAGGTATCATGGACCCACCATAGGCTGGGATTGTCTCATGGGGGCAGCGCATACTAACAAGCAATGTGTCCCCAATAATCGGGGATGAACTTCACCTTGAGAAATACAGTGGAACCATGGCAATGGTAAAGTACAACTCTGCTGGACTTGGGAATAAGCTTCCTTTGTTCTGGTGGTGAAGGAATAGTACCTATTGTGCACAAGTGAAGAGCGTGACTTTACAAATGCCATGGGGTATTGTGATGACCGCATATTTTAAAATCAGCCAGAGTCAAGAATTCAGGTTAAGGGAAAATCCTTGATCTTTATCCTTTGTGGAAGTGAAGGGGGATAGCGATAGGAATGTGAGCAGCCGCAACATGAACCCAGCCAGCAGTCTCTCTGCTTCTCTCCCCACCTCTCTCTCTCCACCCAGCAAAATTGTCTCTACGTCATTTCCTATACAACACATCAAAATTTGCACAAAGAGTGGGAGGGGGCCATTCTTTCTTCAAGCATATATATTAATAGAGTATGGTCCAATTACTATTTAGCCTCACATACTTGGGACCTCAGTGCATCAACTTGAGCTTCAGCTCATTACATCTCCCGCTTTCTTTTGTTTTAGAACACAAGTGGTCACGCCATCCCTGACTTCTCAGGGAGGTCAGAGCCCCCAAGGGGAGGTGATCACACCCTCCATGACTTCTCAGGAAAGGAGGTGAAAGCACCAAAAAGGAGGTGATCATGGCCTCCCGACTTCTCAGGAAGGGAAGTGAAAGCACTAAAAAGGAGATGATCATGCCCTCCCTGACATCTCAGGAAGGGAGATGAAAAGCACCAAAGGGAAGTGGGGGTTGCTAGTGGGTTTCTGGGCTGAAGAACAGCACAGAATATTAGAATATTAGAAACAGGTATGCACAAACCCATCAGCATGGGAGGTATTACACAAGCACATAGCAATAACACAGAAGCTATTAGTGATGACTCTCCCCTCAGTCAGTGCAGGCTCAATGTGGTGTAACAAACATGAATTGTACATGCAAGTAGTGGTATAACAAACAATATAAACCAACATGGTGTTGTAAAAGATTTCCAGAAGTCCTAGAAGGAGGGTATGTAAACAACATCCACATATATGCCTTCTGCAGCAGCCAAGAGATAGTCCAAAACCAATCTATTGTCCATTGCTTCACATGTCAGGGAATCCAATGATCCCCCCAAGTTTTTGAAATCCTACAACAGTCCTTTTATGTGTTAGGGAATCCAATGATTCCAGCAGATTTTGAAGTCCTACAACAGTCTTATCATTTCTCGGAAAATCCAATGATTCCTGAGGGCTTTCAAGTCTTAACCCTAACAATCTTATATCTCAGAGAATCCAAAGATTCCTGAGGGTTTTCAAGTCCTACAACAGTCTTATGTCTCAGAGAATCCAATAATTCCTGGGGGCTTTCAAGTCTTACAACAATCTTATCATGTCTCAGAGAAGTCCAACAATTTTCAATGTCCATGAGTCAAACACCATAACTGCCACGCTCTTTCAGTGGTGAGCACAATCAGCAAGAGAACCAACCGATATTTCTTGGGTCTTCTCCTTTGTTTCAAGGATCTGCTCCATCTCTCTGCGATGGACAAGGCGAATACGGCTCATTGGCTATATTCTGATTCCTTTTCCACCTGTAGAGATACAAGCAAACCCTCTCCCCCAAGCAGTTAACTTATCTGGGCCCTTCCATTCACCACTTTTTGGGTATCTCCACATCACCTGGCAATTATCTAAAGACAGTGGAGCCGCTCGCACTGGACACTGCCTTTCTGGTGGGTTATAAAACCAGTCTGCCAGAGCCAGTGCATTTTTGTCAAAAATCAAGAAGTTAATAGTATAAAGGGCTAGATTTAGAAGTTCTCTATCTGGCTATTCCTAGAACTTTTCTTTTTTCTATAACTTCTGGGATTTTTTTTAAGTCAACTGTATTATATTGTATACATAGAATGCCTCAATGGAATTTGAACGAGGACCTTTTTCGTTGTAATATTCAGAGAACTGGTGCCCTATTAATGTCCAATTATCTGGAGAGATTTGTTCTTCCTCTAAGAACCAAGGGGAGGTGCGTTTTAATGTGCCCAGAAGTCTAGATATCTGTTCCCAAGTTATAAGTATCCCTTGTCCTTCTATCAGCTTAAACATGCTTTCTATAGTGCCACTTTGGGGCGGGGGTGGGGATGGAGGTGGGGATGGAGGAGAATCTTTTCCTAACATCTGTCCCATTTCAGCCAGAAAAGGTTACTAGTTTAATCCTTAAGAAAATAAGTTCCCTGTTTGTTTATTACAATACTCACCTAAGTTCCTGGTCGCCAGAGACTTCTTCAATGAAAGTAGGGTCCTTGCTTCCCACACTTGGGAGCCAAATGTGATGACCTCGTATTTTAAAATCAGCCAGAGTCAGGAATTCAGGTTAAGGGAAAATCCTCGATCTTTATTCTTTGTGTAAGTGAAGGGGGATGGCGATAGGAATGTGAGCAGCCACAATAAGAACCCGGCCAGCAGACTCTCTGCCTCTCTCCCTTCTTCTCTCTCTCTCTACCCACCAAAACCGTCTCTACGTCATTTCCTATACAGCACATAAAAACTTGCACAAAGAGTGGGCGGGGGCCATTCTTTCTCCAAGCATATATTAATACAGTATGGTCTAATTACTATTTAGCCTCACATGCTTGGGACCTCAGTGCATCAATTCGAGCTTCAGCCCATTACAGGGTATCATGTGACACACATGCTGGGCATACAGGAGATGCTCTGTCATAGCAGCATCCTCATCCATGCAAGAAAGTTGCAGTGATGTGTCTACATAAAAAGGTCATCAGGCTGGCCTCTCATATTTGTGTGCTGGGCCCATACGCGAACTTGTTATATGATTGCAAAATGGATATTGCAATCATGGCATGAAGCTAAAAAAAGGACTTATGACAGTCTCCTAGTACCTATTTGGGTGTCTTACAAAGACAATGCCTGGGAAGGTTTATGAAAAGCGCAAGTCTCCATGGGACACATTTTTGTCACTCAAGAATTGGGCCAGCAGTTGGTCACATGGAGAAACATCTTGGGCCCTGGTTCTTGGATAAACGGCATGAGAACTGGATCCCAGTTCTATACTAAAGCCCTTTTGGAAGGGAAATATGCATTTATATGGGGAAAGTCTGTAGCTATTACCAAAGAAACATTAGATTTTTACAATGTTACTTGTTGGAATTGTACAGTTAGTGATTGCTTGGATACTGAAATTGAAAATCAGACTGTGGTCACTCAAGCTCATGTATCAATGCTTCCTGTCAAAAGTGAAAAATGGTGTTGTACTAAGACTGATCATATGTTCAATACCCTAATGGAAAAGAAGAAAACAGACCTTAGTCCCATTAGAAAAAAGAGATGTATCAGTTGTGTCATATTAGCTATCACTATATTGGTTTCATTTATAGTTTCATCAGTCTCTCTTGCAATGTCCATATCTAATGTACAAGCTAGATATATAGAGGAACTAGCTAGGAATGTCTCAGTGAGTTTTGCCCAACAAGCTAAAATAGATCAACAATTGTATCAGATGATAAAAGATTTAAGAGAAGTATCATTGGCAATAGGAGCAGAAGTAGAATTATTGAAACTCCAGACTGAATTACAATGTGATTACAGATACACAAAGTTTTGGGTAAACCCTAAATGCTGTATAATCATACAAGACAAGATTATGATTAGAACAGTATTAAATAGCATGTGAATGGTTTATTTCTCAATAACACAATTGAAGGTGACATAGAAAGTTTATATAAATGAGCATCTGATATAGAGAAGACTTCTTATGAAGATTTGAACACAGTTAAACTGTTAAAAAAAAATCAAACACTGGTTTGATAATACCTCTTTGTGGGGGTTAAAATTCAAATCATGGATAGCCCTGTGTGTTGCTATGTTGTTACTGCTTTGTTGTTGCCCTGTAATGGATGCTTTTGTAGAGCTTTCCTCATCATCCTTTCAAAGGTTACAGCTCAAGAAAGGACTTTTTATCTAAAAGATAAAAATGGGGAATTGCTAAGCTATGGGACTCTAATGAGAGGGCATACCAGGGCCACCTCAATCTTTGGTGTACAATAAGTTTTCTGCCACGTTGCAGAAATGTCCTTGTTGAGCAAGGAGCAATGATTTGCGATCATGGGAATGGGTGAGCTGGAAGGTCACAGCCAGTAGCTCCATAAGTAGGAATGTCTTAACAGGGCCTCTTGCTTGTGAACGAGTTGCTGAATTGCTGAATTGGCTCTCCTCCCATTGGCAGATGCCATGCATACGCAATGCCCACAAGCGGCTTCTCTAATTGGGGATTGGGATCACACTTGCAAAAAATGTGTATCAACAAGGCTATATGCCATAATAAACTGAAGCTCTTTTCACACTCTAAGAGTCTCCTGCCTCATTCACTTTGCCTCTGAGATCTAAGGGCTCATATGCTTTGAGCTCTTAAAGATTGCCACAACACCAGCTCTCTTAAAAAAGTCCAGAACTTGTTAGCTCAATGCTCCCCACTGAAGTCTGCTGTTTTCTAAACTCTAATCTTGCTCTCAGATCTCATATCTCAAGGAGTCCTCCAAATGTAATTCCAGAGAAACAGGCAAGACACACATTGTTTTTTAATCTTTTATTGTGGAGAATTTAAGCTAGCTTACTGGGATGGGACTTGTGCCCAAAAATCATTCTGGCTTTGAGTCAGGGAACTTTTAAAAGTTCCTTAGCTAATTAGCATTTTACAAGCAGGATATAGAAGCTGAGAAGGCATTTATTCTAACATTTTATAGCTGTTATCTTTACTTCATCGAGAGAGCCAAGACAGGAGCCAACCTAGTACTTACAGTCTTGTATCTTGCCTCAGTTCCTGTAAGAGAAGGGAGTAGGACAATTTTTGGATAGATAGGGACTTCTAATGAGGGCATAAGCAGAAAGTGAGATAACATAATTCTACTCTAGGATAGTTTTGAACAAGGATGGAGTCAGAACAGTGGGCCCTTGGATCATTGTTTTTTGTTTTCCATCCTTCATTATGTCACAATAGATAATGGCAAGGAAAGGGGAGGGGCATCACCCAACATTCACCCAATTCCCATTTATGTCTAATCCCTCACTGCTAGAGTATGGAACTCTGCTGAAAAGAAGTACAGAGACCACTTTGACCTTTGGTGCACAATCAGTTTTCTGCCACATTGCAGAAATGCCTTTGTTGAGCAAGGAGCAGTGATGTGGGACTGTGAAAAGGAATGGCATGAGGGTTACAGCACAATTGCTTGTAAACAGGGATGCCTTGAGGGGGCCTCTCACCTGTGAGTGAGTTGTTGATGTGGCCGGGTTGACTCTCCTCCCATTGACAGATACCATGCACATGCAAAACCCACAAGTTGTTTCTCTAAATGGTGATCGGGAATTGCCTCTTATTCACTCACTGATCACTCTTGCAAAAATGTATATCAATAAGGCTGTGCTGCATAATGAACTGGAGCTCTTTTCACATTCTATGAGTCTCCTGCTTCCTCTGGATTCTGAGAACAAAGGGCTCTTATGCTTTGATCTCTCAACTAGGACAGCCTCAACACCTCACATTCCCTTTGCCACTTCAAAAAAGAAGTATATACATATTCTTATACATCCATGACTGTTTTTGTTTTGTTTTGTTTTGTTTTTTTGCTTAAAATCAACCCCTTTACTCTCTCTTCCATTGATGAGTAAAATCCATCATTGTGTTGTATGTACTCTGCCTTCTTTTAACTGGATGACTGAGGTTCAGGCATCAGCTGTGCCCACCCACTCCCTCCTCCTTGTCTGTAGAGATGTCTATTTGTGGACTCTCATTAGCTGAGATTACATTTCCTCATCCTCCTTTCTACCCACCCACCTTAGAAGACAGAACCCCTCTTATCAAGACTTAACAGAACCACTCCCAGCTTTGATTCCCTCTTTGAGTCACAATAGAGATCTAAGGGGACACATATCCTCGATCTATAACTGGATATTAGTTTATCCTTTTATTTTGAGTCTCTTAAACTAATTCATCCAGCTTTACTTTTTTTTCACTTGTGTTTGAATTTTTGAAGTTTTCTCCATTCCATTAGGAATGCTTGGAAGGACTTTTATTAAAGGTCCTTGTTATAGGCCAGAATTTGAAACAAAGTACTACTTAAGTGGAATTGATGAGACAATGGTTATCTAGTTTAGCATGTTTCAGTATTATTGATTTAATCTTACAACAAATAATGGTTTCCTAGTGATATAATGATTGGTTTATACTCAGTGTAGAGCATATAAACTGGGACTCAGAAAGCTTTAGAGACAGAGGCAGAGAAGATAAAGGACTGGAGGCAAGAGCTTAAGCTCTCAGAACCAAGGGGAGAAATTCAATTTGATCTTTGATCTTCCTGGTGGCTGGTCTGGCCTGCTTCACTTCTCCCACTAAGACCAAGGCCAGACTGAAAGGCTCTCCAGAAAGTTGCCCAGCTTCAGTCAAAGAGATAATAAAGGATTTGGTCTTTATAATCCCTGGCTACTCTTCTGGTGATTACTGAACTGAACCGAAGGCTGATCCCAGAAACCCAAACAGAGAACATTACAGGTCCTTCCTACCTTCCTTCCCCCCACCCCCCTACCCCAAGAGCATTACACTAACTTTTGCTTCATAAAATAATATAAGACCATGTCATTAACTTTCGGGCATGTACTATTCCAAACGCTCTGATTTTTAAGGATGGTTGCTGTCAAAATGGGTGTGATCCTAATAGTGATTATTTGGTTCTTAAATTGTACTGGAATTTCATTCTGGCTGCTTGCCATATTTTCCTCATTGACCTGAAAACTGCATTTTGGCTATTATGTTCCTGGGAGTTTTCATTCCAAGATCTTTCAGGAGATTCTTTGTTTTTTTGTTTCTTTGTTTTATTTCTACTTTTTCCTCTGTTTATAAGATCTGTAGGGAGGCTTAAGTTTTCTTAAAATCGTATGACTAGGTTTTTTTTTTTAATTGTATTCAGACAATCCAGTGACACTTAAATTTTTCCTTCTTGTCTTCCATGTGACCTGTGAAATATTTTGCCTTTACTTTTACCTTTCTTCAGTATCTTGAATTTGTTTTAATATTTAATATTGCCTTGTGGTTTCCCTTTGGTCTATTCATATATTTAGAGAGTTTGTTGTATGGCAAAGTTTTATATCTCTTGTACCAAGCTATACATTCCTGGATTCTTTCTTCCACACCATTTGTTTCTTTTCTGTTTATTTTCTCCTATAGAGTCCCATTCCATTCATAAATATGTGTAACTCTTGCCCTTGATTTTTTTTTGGGGGGGGGGATTATATTTTTTAATATTACTTTGCATCATTCCTTTTTTGATAATTTTGCTTTCATTGTTCATTTTATTTTTATTATACTCATTCTCCACATTATTACCTTGATTATACTTCTTTCATATTGTATTTTTTTTGTACTCCTGTTTCTTTGTACTCATTTTTTTAAATAATGAAATCAAAAATTGGTTATTTTTTTTTTTTAAACTTCTTATATGGAGATACTCCATACTTCCTGCTTTCTAATTGGTTTGAAATCTATTCTTACATCAAGACTTAATTGACTTTTTTGCAATTTCCACTGATTGCTCCTACTTCTGGGTTCTGGGACTAAAGTCTAATCTTTCATATGATAACTTTTTTATTATAACTTTTTATTGACAGTACATATGCATGGGTAATTTTTTTTAAAAAAACATTATCGCTTGCACTCACTTCTCTTCCGATTTTTTTCTTCCCTCCCTCCACCCCCTCCCCTAGATGGCAGGCAGTCTTATACATGTTAAATATGTTATAGTATATACTAGATACAACATGTGTGCAAAACTGTACAATTCTCTTGTTGGACAGGAAGAATTGGATTCAGAAGGTAAAAATAACCTGGGAAGAAAAACAAAACTGCAAGTAGTCCACATTCATTTCCCAGTGTTCCTTCTCTGCGTGTAGCTGATTCTGTCCATCGTTGATCAATTGGAACTGAATTAGATCTTCTCTTTGTCGAAGATATCCACTTCCATCAGAATACATCATCGTACAGTATTGTTGAAGTATATAATGATCTCCTGGTTCTGCTGATTTCACTCAGCATCAGTTCATGTAAGTCTTTCCAAGCCTCTCTGTATTCATCCTGCTGGTCATTTCTTACAAAACAATAATATTCCATAACATTCATATACCACAGTTTACCCATCCATTCTCCAATTTATGGGCATCCATTCATTTTTCAGTTTCTAGCCACTACAAAAAGTGCTGCCACAAACATTTTGGCACTTTGGAAAGGCAGGTCCCTTTCCCTTCTTTAGTATCAATTTGGGATATAAGCCCAGTAGTAACACTGCTGGATCAAAAGGTATGCACAGTTTGATAACTTTTTGGGCATAATTCTGAATTGCTCTCCAGAATGGTTGGATTCATTCACAACTCCACCAACAATGCATCAGTGTCCCAGTTTTCCCACATCCCCTCCAACATTCATCATTATTTTTTTTCTTGTCATCTTAGCCAATCTGACAGGTGTGTAGTGATATCTCAGAGTTGTCTTAATTTGCATTTCTCTGATCAATAGTGATTTGGAACACTCTTTCATATGAGTGAAAATAGTTTCAATTTCATCATCTGAAAATTGTCTGTTCATATCCTTTGACCATTTGTCAATTGGAGAATGGCTTGGTTTCTTATAAATTAGAGTCAATTCTCTATATATTTTAGAAATGAGACCTTTATCAGAACCTTTAACTGTAAAAATGTTTTCCCAGTTTGTTGCTTCCCTTCCAACCTTGTTTGCATTAGTTTTGTTTGTACAAAGGCTTTTTAATTTGATATAATCAAAATTATCTATTTTGTGATCAATAATGATCTCTAGTTCTTCTTTGGTCACAAATTCCTTCCTCCTCCACAAGTCTGAGAGGTAAACTATCCTATGTTCCTCTAATTTATTTATGATCTCATTCTTTATGCCAAAATCATAGACCCATTTTGATCTTATCTTGGAGTACAGTGTTAAATGTGGGTCCATGCCTAATTTCTGCCATACTAATTTCCAGCTTTCCCACCAGTTTTTGTCAAATAATGAATTCTTATCCCAAAAGTTGGGATCTTTGGGTTTGTCAAACACTAGATTACAATAAATATAGACTTTTTTGTCCTGTGAACCTAACCTATTCCACTGATCAACTAATCTATTTAGCCAAAATCCAATGGTTTTGGTGACTGCTGCTTTATAATATAGTTTTACAAGGTCCCATTGTAATGCCAGAGAAACTGAGCAAAATAGAGATTAGAGAACAATTCAATAATTTATCTAATGGTAGAGATTTACTGGGACCAAATGGATCCATGGTTGGTCCCAGAGCTGAACGAGACTATCCTCTCAAAGAATCCAGCAGTGAATGTGGACACAAGATAAGAACAATGACATAATGGGGGAGGTACCTGGATGGGGATGACCTAATGGGGGGAGGAACCTAAGATGAGGATGACATAATGGAGGCAGGCATAATGGAGGGAGGTACTGGAGAGGCTCCTGATATTATAATGATGTCTAAAATAGATAAAGACCATTATCCTATTAAACATTAAGAGGGAATGGTTATAACCTGAGGCAGAGTAACTGAATAGGACAATTAGGGAAACTGGGTCAGGACATTAAAAGAGAACTGTGACACAACACCATCTTTTTATGGAGCTAGAGCTGACTGAAGTTCCCAACTAATTCCTGACAATCATTTAGAGTAACCAAATTATTTCTTCCAATTTCCATTTCAAAATTGTTCTAAAAATCAGTGATAGGTTGCATCCAGAATACCTCCTTTCCTGTGTTCCCAAAAATCTTCACCACTGGAATTATTATTTTTATTTTTATATACATATTTTTAAATTTCTTTTTTATGCTTTTCCTATTTTTTATAAGGTATTATTAATACTGTGCTGGTTTTCTCCCCTTATTTATCTGAGCAAAAATACCATAGTGAGAAGTGACAGCAAAGAATAAATATTTTCTTAAAAATTCAAAATAACCTTAAACCTTGACAATGCTTATAAATTGCATCCTAAAATAAGAGCTAGCATGTCGGAAGGAAATGGACTCCAGTGGTATTCTAGTGAGGAGAGAATATATTCTATATTATCTGAACTTCCTTGTGACACCAAGGAAAAGCCATTTGAAGTAAATTGTTTTTGATTCTCCCCCAGCTAATTGGCATTAACCTTTTTAAAAGACAGATTGTTTCAATGGAGTTTTAACTTGCTTCCTTTTATTGTTTGAGAACTAGTTTACAATCTTATGATTTGAATTGGATTATTTAGATCAGGAGCTGAAAAGACTAATTGTATTTTGAAAGAAATGTCCCTTTCTCTTTCTTTAGTTCTCTAAAGTTTTGGGTGAACTAGCCCCCTAGGTATAAGAATTTGATTTCTCTGCATGTCTGTGTCTATAAGAGAGATCTCAACAGGAAGCCTGGGGGATGGGAGGAGGTTCTAATTCTTCCCCTCTTCCAGTATTCAAACTTTGCAATCTCTGCCCTCCAGTCTTCTTCCAAAGCATTAATAAAAGAATTTAAGGATTTAAGAGAACTGTCTCTGAGGGTTAGAGAAATAGACCAAAATAGAGAATACAGAAATTGGAAGATCTCCCAGTCCTTTTCCTTTAACTAATTAATATTTTCAGATACTGTTTTCAGTCCCTGCTATATGATTGATTTTGCCTTATTCCAAATTCAATATTTATACTATATTGATATCAGTTGGACAATAACCAATCTTATAAATTTTATCTTATGACATATATATATTCCCGCTGGATATCTGATCATTTATATTCTATATTTATCTGATATTTGATATCCTCCCCCTATGTCAGCCTGGTGATAAAGTATTTCTAATGCTAAATTATTTCTACTGATAAAATGCTACTTAGTGATCACCTTTTTTTCTCACTTTATCCTCAACTTTTTATTATTTAAATCCCTCTTAACTTGAATATGCATGCTTTTAAAGTTCTGTCCTGTTCGCTGCCACATTAGAAGTCCAGCTCCTATATTAGAATGGAGGGTGTGATATGCAGGGGCCAGGGGATAGAATTCAATAAGAACTCTTCAAAGTTTATTGATCAGAGACACAAATACATATTCCTCAAATGCTTATAGATGATACAAAGTACACTCTTTAAAGTTCCTATAGTTTTCTCTGACAAACAAGATTTACTGAGATGTAAATAATTAAGCCTGGATCTTGGTTACTTAGACAGAGACATATATAGGTGATCAGAGTAACTTATCATACCAATGTCCTCAAGTACCTTTCTGTCAAATGCCTTTAGTCTCCATTGTGGCCTGCTTTTCATGTCCTAAGATCAAAAGTGAGCCTTTGATCCATTGTATAGTAGTTTTACATTTTGCTTCAGTTGCTAGATTTCTAATCACATATTAACAAGAATGTCTGTTATTTCTATCAGAAAAGGGAGTTTTGGTGAAACAAGTGTTGTGCCACAGTTCCCTTTTGATGTCCTGACCTAGTTTCCCTAATTGTCCTATTTAGTTACTCTGCTCAGGTTGTAACCTTTCCCTCTTAATGTTTGATGAGATAAAGGTTTTATAGCTTTAGGCTATAATCATTCCTTCTTAATGTTTGACAGCATAAAGGTCTATCCATTTTAGACATCATTAGAATATCAGTAACCGCTCCAGTACCTCTCTCCATCATGTCATCCTGGGTGCCTCCCCCCCATTAGGTTATCTCCATCCAGGAACCTCCCCCATTGTTATGTCATTTATATCCTATAAAAATCTTGCTGTCCCGATACTCAGGGCTGGGTTCTTTGAGACGATTGTCTCATTCAACCCTGGGACCAACCATGGATCCATTTGGTCCCAGTATATCTCTCCATTTAATAAACTATTACATTGGTCTCTAATCTCTGTCTTGCTCAGTTTCTCTGGTATTACACAAGTTACTGTATGATTGAAGATTCTTACCTCCTGGCCCTCTAAACTGCCTGTAACATAGGTTTGTTGTGAGTATCCAATGGGTTGTGTGTGAAGCTTTTTGTAAATTTAACAATCCTTGGGATGTTAATTAATGGCAGTTTGAAATGAATAATTCTTTCCATCTCAGTTTGAAATTTTCTCTTTAGGGAAATTATGTATGTGTATATAGGTGGATATATTTCATTGTTTCTTTCAGAAGAAAAGAACAGACTTGAAATTAAAAAGATAATTGAAGAGCCAAGTCTTTCTGTGAAAAACACTTATAAGCAAAGTTTCATGAGTGATGGTCCCTATGATGTTGATGAGGATTAGGTTTTTGGGGTTCCCTTTTATAGGGAATGAAATGATAAGGTCTAGATTTAGGGGACCAAAATGAGATTAGGGTTTCTGGTGGTCAGAGAGTTAAATGATAGGTCTAGTGGCAGATTTGGGGTTCAGGGAACCAAATGGAGATGTTTGACTCTCCTATACCCCCTTGGAATTTGGTGCAAGGGTAGGGAGTTTTGGGGAACCCCCTTCTGGTGGCTCAGAGATTCTCTGTAAAGGAATTTACAAACCTAGAAACCTAGATTAATAAAAGAGGTTTATTACAGGGATTGGGAAGTAAGGTTAGAAATCCTGACAGAGGGGCATAAATTCTCATTAGGGAAATAGGTTAGCATCAAGAGAGGGTAAATATATATAAATATAAAAATATTCATGGCATAGCATGGCATGTTTAGAACCTCTGCAAAGGGAGGATTTTAGATTGGCTCTTTTATAATAAGAGCTTTGCCTACAAGCTGAAGGGGGCTAGTGGATAGAATCCCAAATTGGCTCATCTACAAGCTGGGTTTCATCTTGAGTTGGAATTTGAATAGAATTGAATTAATTCAATAGGATTGGAATTCTTTTGCTCAGGACTGAACTAACCCCACCTAAATAACAGAATGAAACTGTCTTGTTTCCCTCCGGCAGGGTCCCTCATGTTATGCCACAGTTCTCTTTAACTGTTCTGACTCAGTTTCCCTGCACTAGTTTCCCTTGTCTCAGTTTCCTTAACTGTTCTGTCAATCCCCTTAGTCGTAAAAACCTCTTCTGGTCCATTAAGATTGGGAACCATTTACTCTAAGGTTATAAATTGCTAGAAAGATAAACAAGAAGAGCAGACCTCCTGTCCTCAAGAATTTACAATATCCCTAAAGACCTCACTGACATCTTTATCTCTGAGTATTCAGACATCCTGTCTCTGGGCTTTTAGGATTTATGGTCTCCCCACAACCTGACAGAAGTTTTCCCGCCTTCTTGGTTCTTTGTTTCTAGGGGTATTTAAGGAATTGCGCAGCTCCTATTGATTGCTGGATTCTTTGAGATGACAATCTCCCCCAGCCCTGAGATCAACATGGTTTCCTTGGTCCCAGTATATCTTTATCTCTGTCTGACTGGATAATTTGAGACAAGTGTCCTGTCCAGTCAATTATACTCTCCAATTAATAAAATATTGAAAACTCTCTAATCTCTCTCCTGCCTCAGTTTCTCTGGCATTACACTCACTAAGGCAAAGTGGAAGGAGATTTTCTCCTTCAAGGACTTTTAGAGTTTCAGGATCCCTTCTTCATTATCACTTGGAGAGAATCTGATGCTATACATCAGATAATTCACACTGAGGAGAAACATTATGAATGTAATTAGGTGGAAAGACTTTTAACTAAAGAGAAAGTCTTACTCTACATCAGAGAATCTACACTGGAGAGCAATATTATTAATGTAATCAATGTGGAAAAGCTTTCAGATGTAAGAAAGGTATTGCTGAACATCAGAGAATCCATACTAGAAAGAAAACTTATGAATGTAATAAATATGAAAAGACTTGCAACTGTAGGAAGAGTTTTACTGACCATCAGAGAATCCACACTGGAGAAAAATCTCATAAATGTAATTGATGTGGAGAGGTTTTTAAACAACTGGCTGGTCTTACTGTACATCAGAGAACCCACACTGGAGGGAAATCTTATGCATGTGATCAATGTAAAAGAGCTTTTACACAGAAGACCAATCTTAATGTACATGAGAGAGTCCACATTGGAAAAAAACTTTATGAATGCAAACAATGTAGAAAATTTTACCTACAGAAAGAGAACTTTGCAGAACATCAGAGAATCCACATTGGAATGAAACTTGATAAATATAATCAATGTGCAAAGACATTTACTTAGGAGATCCATCTTTTGTACATCAGAGAATCCACCAAAATAGATGGATCAATTCCATCCATTAGCAATTCCCATCAGTGAATCAATGTCCCAGAATGATAGAAGGGAATAGTTACAAAAGTGGATGTGGAAAAACTGGTACATTGATTTGTTGATGGAATTACTAACTGATTCAGCCATTTACTCTGGAATTATGTCCAAAGAGTTATTAACTTATTTGTTTCTACTTATACTCATTGACCCAGAAATATGATTATTAAGTCTATTTTCAAAGATAATTAGGGGGAAAAGAAGACAGCCTATGTGTTATAAAATGTTTTAGCAGCTTTCTTTATGGTTATAAAGACCTGAAAATAGCAGAAATGCCCATCAATTGGGGAGTAGCTGGACAAGTTGTGGAATATGATTGAGATGGAATATTACTATGATCTAAGAGGCAAGATGATAAACAAAATGATTTTAGGAAAACATGGAAAGATGCACAAGGAAACGGACCTGTATGTGCTAGAATGTTTGTGGCAGCCCTGTTTGTGGTGGCTAGAAACAGGAAAATGAATGGATGCCCATCAAAGAGAATGGTTGGGTAAATTATGGTAGATGAATGTTATGGAATATTATTGTTCTGTAAAAAATGACCAGCAGGATGAATACAGAGAGGCTTGGAGAGATTTACATGAACTGATGCTGAGTGAAATGAGCAGAACCAGGAGATCACTATATACTTCAACAATGATACTATATGAGAATGTATTCTGAAGGAAGTGGATTTCTTCGACAAAGAGAAGATCTAACTCAATTTCAATTATCAATGATGGACAGAAGCAGCTACACCCAAAGAAAGAACACTGGGAAATGAATGTAAACTGTTTGCATTTTTGGTTCCCCCCCCAACCCACCCCCGAGTTATTTTTACCTTCTGAATCCAATTCTTCCTGTGCAACAAGAGAACTGTTCAGTTCTGCATACATATATTGTATCTAGGATATAGTATGACATATTTAACATGTATAGGACTACTTGCCATCTGGGGGAGGAAGTAGAGGGAGGGAGGGGAAAAGTCGAAACAGAAGTGAGTACAAGGGATAATGATGTAAAAAATTACCCAGGCATGGGTTCTGTCAATAAAAAGTTATAATTATGAAAAAAAAAAAGAAAGATGCACAAAATAATGAGGACAATGAACAGAACCAAGAAAACATTGTATAATAGTAATCTCAATATACTTTTTAAAATGACTTTCAATGAATAAGTTATTTTGATTATTATAAATATTCAAATTAGTGATAAAGGACATATAAAGAAAGCCAGCATCTGCAGCCAGAAAAAAAACTGATAAATATAGAAGTATGTATAGACTAATTATATATAACTATACATGCCTATTTGTTTATACTGGTAGTCATCTCTAGGACAGGGGAAGGAGAGAAAAAATTTGCATAATTCTGTTCTATATATTTGAAAGGACTAGCAAGTTATACATAGTACATTTTTAGTTTCATATGCAATTATCTTGTTTGTTCTACTCTATTGTGGAAATTCTTGTTTTATTCTATAAATTAAAAATAAAATAAATTTGCAAAAGAAAGAAAAATAGCATGCTTCAGTCTATATTCAGATAGTATCAGTTTTGGATACTATCTTTGGAGAGAGATAGTATGCTACATCACGAGTCCTTGGGAATTGTCTTGAATCATTGAATTGCTGAGAATTACTAAGTCATTCATAGTTCTTTGTCATGCAATATGGTTGTTATTGTGTACAATGTTCTCTTTCCTGTGTGTATTTCTTAGGAGCTATGTGAACACAATTTTTATATAAATACAAGTGGAGAAATATTAATTGCTCATGCATAGACTCAGTCAATATAATAAAAATGGCAAGTCTACCAAAATTAATCCATTCAGTTCTATCCCAATCAAAGTACCAAAAATTATTTTATAAAGCTTCTATAATAATAATAAAATTAATTTGGAAGAACAAAAGGAAAGTTGAAAGCTGGAGGAAAAAATGCAACAACTATCTGATAAAGATTATATTTCTCAAATATACAGAGAACTTAATCAAATTTATAAAAATATGAGTCATTTTCCAATTCATAATTGTTCAAAGGATATGAACAGGCAATTTTCAGAGAAAGGAATCTTATGAAAAAATGCTCTCAAACACTATTGATTAGAGAGAATGCTAATTAAAACAACACTGAGGTACCACTTCAAATCCATCAGGTTTGTTAATGATAAACATTGGAGAAGATGTGAGCAAACTGAGATACTAATGTACTACTGATGGAATTGTAAACTAATGTAACCATTTTGGAGAAATTTGGAGCTATCGCCAAAGGAATATAAAACTCTCATACCCTTTGATCCATCAATACCACTGTTAGGTCTATATCCCAAAGACGTTCAAAAGAAGGAGAGTGGATTTATACAAAGATATTTATAGTTGCTCTTTATGTGGTGGCTAAGAATTGAAAATCAAAAGGATGCTCATCTATTGGAATGAAAGAGTGCCTCTATTCACTGTCAGATGTCTCACATAGTCTGTTAGTTAGGGTTGTTTTTTTTCTTTGTTACAAGGGAAGATTCAGTGGAAAAGTGATATGGCTGGAAATGTCTATGATGTTTAAAAAGGGTGGTGTCAATTAAATAAGGAAAAGAAAAAGAAACAAGGAGAGTGATAGTCAGAGTTCTCTACGTCATTTGGCAAGATTGAATTCCAACACAGGCTTTCTCCCAGGTGGCATTAATGTTTCACAAATTGGTCATGACATACTTGACTCTTTGACTTGCCAAATGTAGAGAAGGTTATTTTTCAGTTGTTGGGTTCCTGGGGTTGGTCATAATCAAATAAAGAATTACTGGTAATGTTTGTTGGGGTCGAGTATTTCCAAGCGCAATGTTGAAACAGTGTCTCTTAATTGATTCTTGAGCTCCCCTGAGAACTCCCACCCAAGGCAGGGACTTTTCAATAATTGGGTCAGCTCTCAGTTCCATTTCCTGCATCCATCAAAGCAAAGATTGAGAAACACTGAGTGTGTGGGCTGTGGCAGGGGAGAGATGCCAGATCCAGGATTACAGAGACTGGACCTCATTAGGGTTAAGGCAGGCCCAATAATTGCCACTGTTTGGATGAGGGTAGTTATTCATGACTGAGATGTGGGGGACCACGCCTATTGCCTGGGGGACCCTCAGATGAGTTCAGTCATCTGGTGAGGTTGACGTGGCTTCCTGGAAAAATCCCAGAAAGCATTTTGAAAGGGCTGATTAGTGACAGCAACTGAATCCCATCCAACTCCAAGATCAGTATCTTGATTCTGTGATTTGAATTGATGCTTTGAATTAAGAACTTGAATTAGAAAATACCAACAGCATTCACAGTTGCCCAGGCTTCCATTGCAGTGGAAACTTCATGAGATCATGGGTTTAGCTATTTCTAATCTGATACTTTCATTTTTCAGATGAAGAAGCTAACTCCTTGGAGGAGTTAAGTAAAGAACTCACTCAAAGCTTCACAGGTAGTTGGTAATGGAGTTGGGATCTGAACCCCTCCATGATCGCAAATACCACTGTACCACACTGCCTTGATCTTTGCTTCTGACTGCCAACATTCTCTCTTTTAGTTTAAGAATGGCACAAGGAGAGAAGAGATATCTGGATTAAAAAAAAATTTCCCTACACAAGATTCCTCTCTCTTCTCCTCTCTTTCAACGAGTTTTTGTCATTATTCAGTTAGATAACTTTGCACAGATGGAACCAGAGCTTCAGGGGAGAAGTCTTCCCTAAAGACCACAGCCTCTCCCTTTTATTTCTCTCATTACATCCCAGGACAACATAGTGGACATACCAGTATATCACCCAGGGATTTAAGGATTTTAATGCAGTATGAATGCTTCTAATACACTGAGTATACTTTTAATAAATACAACGTGAATGTCTAGGTACTAACTATATAAGTAAGTAAGAAGTACAGAGAGTACCATTACTCAGTTAGCTTTATGAATATGATGGCTTTCCTCCACACTATTGGAGTGATCATCTAAAAGTCATTCTAAACAAGAATACTGGAGGTGGAGCCAAGATGGAGGAGAAGACACCTGCTTCTTTCTGATCTTCTCTCAGTACCCTCAACTAATTAGCAAATTAAGCCTCTGAATTAGTTCTGGACTGGCAGAATCCATGAATATTGGAAGTGCAGCAAATTACCACAAAAAGATAATTTTGAAGATTGCCCGAAAAGGTCAGTTTCAGTCAGACATAGAGGGAGGTGGCCAGGTGCAAGCCAGCACTGTGCAAACCTGGGTGGGGTGTGGTCTCCAAGGATCAGTGCAAACTCCAATCTGCAGAGAATCTATGAGGGAGAATCTACACCAGTGTTGGCTACTCTGCCCTGGCTGCAAGCCAGTAGATCAGTAGAGAAGTTATAAAACATCCAACATAAACACAAAAGGTAAATAGTGACCCCCAAAATGCCAGAGTCTCAGGGAACCTGGCCAAGCCCTCCCAGAACCAGAAGTGAGTCAGCACGATCCCAGTGCAGTTGTAGCCACTTTGCAAGTTATAGAGAAGCTTGAAAAGCCTCCCCTGCCTAAAAGCAGATCCCAACTTTTTTTTTTTTAAATGAGTAAAAAGGCAAAGTGAGCACTAACTATAGACAGCTTCTATAGTGATAGAGAATAGATTTCAAACCCTGAGGAGACTAAAAGCAGATTGTCTCCAGATAAAGCCCCAAAGGGTGATATAACCTGGTCCCTACCACACAATGCTCTCCTTGACAAAATTAAAAAGTATCTTAAAGGAGAGCTAGAAGAAAAATGGAGTAAGAAGAGGAAAACTCTGCAAGAGGATCTGGAAAAGGGATATAACTTATTAAAAGAAAGAGTTGATAAAGTATAAAAAGAAAAGAACTCCCTGAAATGTGAAATGGAAAAGGTAAAGAACTACTAGGAAAACAGAATTTGTGAATTGGAAAAAGAAAATAACTCCTTAAACAAATTGTGAAATGGAAAAAAAAAGTCCATAAAACAAAACAACTCATTTAAAAACTCAATTGGACAATTACAAAAAGAAGTAAAAAAGTAAATGAAGAAAATAATTCATTAAAAATCAGAACTGAACAAATGTGTTTTTTTTCTTTTTTAAGAACTTTATAATTTATTTTATTTTATTTATTTTATTTTAGAATTTATGTGAGATATTGACACAGGACCACCCAGTATGGCATGCCCCTGTGGTTTCTGTGAACAAAGCAGAACTTAAGAAGCTCAAAAGACATTCAAGATGCACAGTTAGAGAATCCACCCCGAGTGTTCACATGGACTATTTATGTCCAACTTGTAGTAAAGCATTCCAAGCTTGTATTATTGGTCTGAGAGGTCACAGACACACTCTAACTTGAGTCTAATTAGTGCTGTCATTTTAGTGCTCTTTGAAAACAAACAACCAACCAACAAAAACATTTAATAAACAGAAAATCACTTTTAAAATGTAACCTGTCATTTTTATTGGACACCTACTATACAAAATGAGCATTGCACAGTAGCATAGCTGATGAAGGATTAGAACTTGAATTTAAATCCAGCCTCAGACATTTACTTTCTGTGACTCTCTCTTTTTTTTTTTTTTTTTTTTTTTTTTTTTAATTTAATAGCCTTTATTTACAGGATATATGCATGGGTAACTTTACAGCATTAACCATTGCCAAACTCTTGTTCCAATTTTTCACCTCTTACCCCCCCACCTCCTCCCCCAGATGGCAGGATGACCAAGAACTGAACAAATGAAAATGAATGCCTCAATGAGATATCAAGAATCAATCAAGCAAAACCAAAAAAAAATAAAAAATGAAAAAAATAGAAAAAAAATGTTGGGAAAACAACAGACCTGGAAAATAGATCTAGGAGAGATAATCTAAGGATTATTGGACTCCCTGAAAATCATGATGAAAAAAAGAGCCTAGACACTTTTTTTCCAGGAAATCATCAAAGAGAACTGCCCAGATGTCATAGAATCAGAAGGTAAAATAGCCATTGAAGGAATTCATCAAACACCTACTGAAAGAGACCCCAAAATTAAAATTCCAAGAAATATTGTGGCTACATTCCAAAACTATCAGACCAAAGAAAAAAATACTACAAGTAGCCAGAAAAAAACAATTCAAATACTGAAGAGCCACAATAAGGATCACTCAGGATCTAGCAGCTTCCACATTAAAGGATCGAAGGGCCTGGAATCCAATATTTCAAAAGGCAAAGGAACTTGGAATGAAGCCAATAATAAACTATCCAGCTAAACTGAGCATTTTCTTCCAAGGAAGAAGATGGATGGACATTCCATGAAATAGGTGAATTCCATTTATTTCTGATGAAAAAAACAGAGGTAAAGAAAAAAATTTGACCTCCAAATATAGGACTCAAGAGAATCATAAAAAGGTAAAAAGAACTCTTGAGAACTTTATTTCTGTTATGGACATACATAGAGAATACATGTATAATTTGATTTTAATGTTATATCAAAAAGGAACTAGAGATGGAAAGGGGATTGTACCAGAAAAAGGGAAAAGTGGAGGTAAAATGAAGGAAATTACATCTCATGTAGAGGCAAAAGAAACCTATTATATCTGAGGGAAAGAAGGGAGGCAGATGAATATTGTGTGAATCTTACTCTCATCAGATTTGGCTCAAAGAGAAAATATTAGACATGTTTGGTTTACAGAGAAACTTCTCTCACTTCATTGAAAAGTGGGAGGGGAAAAGCAAAAAGGGAAGGGAAAGGCTAAATAGAAGGGAATATAGAAATAGTAGGAGAAAGGTATAAGAAAGAGGGAGGGACTCTAAGGGGGAGGAATTCCAAAGGAAGAGTGCTGCTTGAGGCAAGTGGTGCCCCTAAGTTAAACACTGGGGAGGGTATAAGGAGAAAAGAAAAGAGAAAAGTGTAATGTGGGGATAATAAGATAGCAGGAAATACAGAATTAGTAGTTTTAATCATAAATGTGATTGGGGTGAACTCTCTCATAAAGCAAAAGCAGATAGCAGACTGAATTAAAAGCTAGAATCCTACAATATGCTGTTTGCAGGAAACACATTTAAAGCAGGGTGATACATACAGAGTAAAGGTAAAAGGCTGAAGCAGAATCTATTATGCGTCAGGTAAAATAAAAAAAGCAGGGGTAGCCATCCTTATCTCAGATCAAGCAAAAGCAAAAATTCATCTAATTAAAAGAGATAAGGAAGGAAACTAAATCTTGCTAAAGGGTAGCATAGATAATAAAGCAATATCAATATTAAACACATATGCACCAAGTGGCATAGCATCTAAATTCCTAAAGGAGAAGTTAAGAGAGGTGTAAGAAGAAATAGACAGCAAAACTATAATAGTAGGAGATCTCAACCTTGCACTTGCAGATTGAGATAAATCAAATCCCAAAATAAATAATAAAGAAGTCAAAGAGGTAAATAAAATACCAGAAAATTAGATATGATAGATCTTTGGAGAAAACTGAATGGAGTCAGAAAGGAGTACACTTTCTTTTTGACAGTTCATGGAACCTATACAAAAATTGACCATATATTAGGATATAAGGACCTCAAAATCAAATGCAGAAAGGAAGAAATAGTAAATGCATTCTTTTCAGATTATGATTCAATAAAAACTAACTTCAATAAAAAGACAGGGGAAAATAGACCAAAAAGTAATTGGAAACTAAATAATCTCATCCTAAAGAATGAATGGGTGAAACAGCAAATCAATTCATCCAAGAGAATGACAATAATGAGACAACATACCAAAATTTGTGGGATGCAGCCAAAGTGGTAATAAGGGGAAATTTTATATCTCCAGAGGCTTACTTGCATAAAATAAAGAAAGAGATCAATGAATTGGCCTTGCAACTAAAAAAGCTAGAAAAGAAACAAATTAAAATCCCCTAATCAAATACTAAACTTGAAATTTTAAAAATAAAAGGAGAGATTAATAATATTGAAAGTAAAAAAAACTATTGAATTAATAAATAAAACTAACAAAACTAACTGAAAAAAAAAACAACAAAATAGATAAACCTTTGGTAAATTTGATTAGAAAATGGAAAGAGAAAAATCAAATGGTTAGTCTTAAAAAGGAAAAAAGAGAACTTTCCACTAACAAAGTGGAAATTAGAACAGTAATTAAGAGTTACTTTGCCCAACTTTATGCCAATAAATTTGATTACTTAAGTGAAATGAATGAATACATACAAAAATATAGGTTGTTCAGATTAACAGAGGAGGAAGTAAATTGCTTAACTAGTCCCATCTTAGAAAAAGAAATGAAAGAAGCTATTAATCAACTCCCTAAAAAAAAAAAAATCCCCAGGACCAGATGGATTTATATGTGAATTCTACCAAACATTTAAAGAATGATTAGCCCCAATGCTATATAAATTATTTGAAAAAATAGAAAAAGAAGGAATCCTACCAAATTCCTTTTATGGCACACACATGGTACTGATACCTAAACCAGGTAGGACAAAAACAGAAAAGGAAAATTATAGGCCAATCTCTGTAATGAATATTGATGCAAAAATCTTAAATAAAATATTAGCAAAAAGATTATAGAAAATCATCCCCAGAATAATACACTATGACCAAGTAGGATTTATACCATGAATGTAGGGCTGGTTCAATATTAGGAAAACTATTAGCATAATTGACTATATCAATAATCAAATTAACAAAAACCATATGATCATCTCAATAGATGAAGAAAAAGCATTTGATAAAATCCAACACCCATTCCTATTAAAAACACTAGAGAGTATAGGAATAAATGGACTTTTCCTTAAAATAGTAGCATCTATTCAAAACCATCAGTAAGCATTATATATAATGAGAATAAACTGGAACCATTCCCAATAATATCAGGGGTGAAGCAACATTGCCCACTCTCACCATTTCTATTCAATATTGTATTAGAAATGATAGCTTTAGCAATAAGAGATGAAAAAAAGATTAAAGGAATAGAGTAGATAATTATTATCTCTTTGCAAATGATATGATGCTATACCTAGAGAACCCCAGGGATTCTATTTAAAAGCTATTAGAAATAATCCACAATTTTGCAGAATACAAAATAAATCCACAAAAATCATCAGCATTCTTATATATCACTAACAAAATCCAAAAGCAAGAGATACAAAGAGAAATTCCATTTAAAATAACTGTTGATAATATAAAGTATTTGGGAATCTATCTGTCAAGGGAAAGTCAGGAACTATATGAGCAAAACTACAAAACACTTTCCACACAAATAAAGTCAGATCTAAACAATTGGGAAAATATTAAGTGCTCCTAGATAGGTTGAGTGAATATAATAAAGATGACAATACTTCTATTTATTTAGTATTATACCAATCAAACTCCCAAGAAACTATCTTATTGACCTAAAAAAAATAACAACAAAATTCATCTGGAAGCCCCAAAAGTCAAGAATTTCAAGGGAACTAATAAAAAAAAAATCAAATGAAGGTGGCCTAACTGAGCCTGATCTAAGATTATATTATAAAGCAGCACTCATCAAAATAATTTGGTACTGGCTAAGAAATATACTAGTTGATCAGTGGAATAGATTAGTTTCACAGGACAAAATAGTCAATAACTATAGCAATCTAGTGTTTAACAAACTAACAATCTAGTGTAAACAAACAAAGAACTCAGCTTTTGGGATAAGAATTCACTATTTGACAATAACTACTGGGAAAATTGGAAACTAGTATGACAGAAACTAGGCATTGACCCCACCATATACCAAGAAAAGGTCAAAATAGGTTCATGATCTAGACATAAAGAACGAGATCATAAATAAATTAGAAGAACATAGAATAGTTTACCTCTCAGACCTGTGGAAGAAAAAGGAATTTGTGACCAAAGAAGAACTAGAGATCATTATTGATCACAAAATAGAAAATTTCAATTATATCAAGTTAAAAAAGTTTTTGTACAAACAAAACTAATGCAGACAAGATTAGAAGAGAAGCAATAAATTGGGAAAACATTTTTATAGTCAAAGGTTCTGATAAAGGCCTCATTTCCAAAATATATAGAGAATTGACTTAAATTTATAAGAAATCAAGTCATTCTCCAGTTGCTAAATGGTCAAAGGATATGACTAGACTATTTTCAGATGAAGAAATTGAAACTATTTTTAGTCATATGAAAAGGTGCTCATCATTACTGATCAGAGAAATGCAAATGAGATACCACTACAACCTCTCAGAATGGCTAATATGACAGAAAAAGTTAATGACGAATGTTAAAGGGGATGTGGGAAAACTGGGACACTGATACATTTTTTTTAATAGCCTTTTATTTACAGGTTATATGCATGGGTAACTTTACAGCATTAACAATTGCCAAACCTCTTGTTCCAATTTTTCACTTCTTACCCCCTACCCCCTCCCCCAGATGGCAGGATGACCAGTAGATGTTAAATATATTAAAATATAAATTAGATACACAATAAGTATACATGACCAAACCGTTATTTTGCTGTACAAAAAGAATCAGACTCTGAAATATTGTACAATTAGCTTGTGAAGGAAATCAAAAATGCAGGTGGGCAGGTAGGGATTGGGAATTCAATGTAATGGTTTTTAGTCATCACCCAGAGTTCTTTCTCTGGGCGTAGCTGGTTCAGTTCATTACTGCTCCATTGGAAATGATTTGGTTGATCTCGTTGCTGAGGATGGCCAGGTCCATCAGAACTGGTCATCATATAGTATTGTTGTTGAAGTATATAATGATCTCCTGGTCCTGCTCATTTCACTCAGCACACTGATACATTGTTGATGGAATTATAAACTGATCCAACCATTCTAGAGAGCTATTTAGAATTATGCTCAAAAAAATTATCAAACTGTGTGTACCCTTTGATCCAGCAGTATTACTACTTGGATTATATCCCAAAGAGATCTTAAAGGAGGGAAAAGGATCCAAATGGGCAAAAATATTTGTGGCAGCCCTTTTTGTAGTGGTTAGAAACTGGAAATTGAATGGATACCCATCAATTAGAAAATGGCTGAATAAATTGTGGTATATGAATGTTATGGAATTTTATTGTTCTGTAAGAAATGACGAGCAGGATGATTTCAGGGAGGCCTGGAGAGACTTACATGAACTGATGCTGAGTGAAATAAGCAGAACCAGGAGATCATTATACATGGCCACAACAAGATTATATGATGATCAACTCTGACAGATATGGCTCTCTTCAACAATGAGATGAGTCAAACCAATTCCAATTGTTCAGTGATGAAGAGAATCAGCTACACCCATAAAGAAATCACTGGGAAATAAATGTGAACTACAACATAGTATTTACACTTTTTCTATTGTTGTTTGCTTGCATTTTTGTTTTCCTTTTCAGGTTTTTTTTCTTTCTTTCTACATCCGATTTTCCTTATGCAACAAGAAAACTGCATAAATATGTATGCATATACTGGATTTAAGATACACTTTGACATATTTAACATGTATGGGACTGTAATGTTCTCTTCTCTAAATTATATTGTTCTCTGGGAGCAGGTTTCTTGTGGAGCTTCTGGAGGCAGCCTTAGTTCCAGTTCAATAAAATCACCTCAAATGCAGCCAGGAGTTAAAGTCCAGTCCTTGATTGTCTCTTCCAAAATAGCCCAATTAGCTTTCTTAGAGGCCTATCTCTCTCCTTGGTTCCAAGAGCTCTTGCCGCTAGTCTTTTGCCTCTGCCAGCTTCAGCCTCTACCTCTCTCTGAATCCAAAGCCTCCAGCCAGCACAAAGGTAGAAGTTGGGATGAATCTGTCTCCTCCTCTGAGAGCTTCTAGTGGGCTTCTGTGTCTGGCCCTGAGAGCTTCTTGCTTATATGCTGTACACTGAGGATACATCAATCATTATATCACTAGGAAACCATTATTTGTTGTAGGATTAAATCAATGCTAAATTAGATTTAAACATTGTCTCCTCAATTATACAAATTTCATTTAGTACCTTGTTTCAAGGGTTTCTGACCCATAACATCTCCTTGTAGGATCAGATCAATTCTACTGTCTTAGTACCTTGGAAGAATCATAACATGGGACTACCTGCCATCTAGGGGAGGGAGTGAGGGGAAGGAGAGGAAAAGTTGGAACAGAAAGTTTTGCAAGTGTCAGTGTTGAAAAATTACCCATGCATATCTTTTGTAAATAAAAACCTATAATAAAAACATATATTGGATTTGACATATATTTTAACATATTTAACATGTATTGGACTACTTGCCGTTTAGGGGAGAGAGTGGGAGGAGAGGAAAATTTGGAACAGAAGGTTTTGCAAGGGTCAATCCTGAAAAAAATTATCACTGCATATGTTTTGTAAATAAAAAGCTATTAAAAAAAAAAAAGAATAATTTGAGAGGAGTGGCAACCACAAGAATTAGAATAACCCTCAGAGGGACTCCTGAAACCCTGAAGGGGGATAAAGCAATAATTGCATCTCTTAGGAGCCAGTCTGCTAGTTTGCAGGGTATCTAAAAAATTAAGTAAAGAGGGAGTGCTAATTCTGGTTAAATGACTGCTGGAACACCCATCAGCACTTTCCTTGTACACAGAAGAACTCTTGGTGGTTCTTGATGGTAAGTCACCAGATTTACAGGGTTAGTTGCCATCCACCTACTGGTCCTTCTAGACTAGAAGAAGCCCTCCCCAAAATGAGGTGCTCAAGAGTTGCTCTTACCACATAGACCAAAAGAATGAAACAAAATAATAACTACTTACACTAATTGGGCCTCAAAGGTTTACCAAGTTCATATTATACATTTTATTTGACCTTTACAATGTCCACAAGTTCTGAAATTCCTTTTTAAAAAATCTGAGGTAGAGGGAATTCTGGAAAGATGGTGGAGTAGGTTGGCAAATTTCAAGCTCTCCGAATTTCCCCTACAAATAGAACAAATTTGTGTCTTAGGGCAAATACAGACTTGTGAAAAATCCAGAAGATATGGTGCAGAACAGAGGTCCTCCCGGGGCAGCTGGGTGGTGCAGTGAGTAGAGCATCAGCCCTGAAGTCAGGAGGACCTGAGTTCAAGTCTAGTCTTAGACCCTTAACACTTCCTAGCTGTGTGACCATGGGCAAGTCACTTAACCCCAATTGCCTTAGCCAAAAAAAGAAAGAAAAAAAAAGAAAGAAAGAAAGAAAGAAAGAACAGAGGTCCTCCAAATACAACCTGAGAAGATCTGAAGGTCCCAATCTGGGGATTAACCTGTCTAAATTACAAACACCTCCAGGCTAGCTTGGCAGAAACATCAAGTGGGGACCTGTCTGGCTAGCTGGACGTGGCTAAAGCCTCTGCAGATATCACAGAGACTTTCATCTCCTACACTGTGGAATTGGGATATGAGTCCTGAAAGACTAAGCAAAACTGGACTGATTGGGAACAATAAATGAGCTGTGCTGCTAAAACATGTCCCTAGGCAAGAAGGAACCAGCACTTGGTGAATACAAAAGCAGCGAAGCAGGGACACTGCTAGTTGTGAGCACTTGCCAGAGTTTTGGGATTCCCCCGCACAGAGGAGAGGAAGGGAAGCTTGAGGTACCATCTCCCTACCCCATGACTGGAGGTGGTTACACTAATACCTTTTATCCAAAAAAAAAAAAGCTTCTACCCAAAGAGTAACATGAAATGGCTCCCTGTCCAGAGAGAATTTATAGAACTCAAAACAAATAAATAAATAAATTCAAAAACCAAATGAGAGACATTGAGGAAAAACTAATTTTTTAATTAAAAATTAAAACCATCCAAGAAAAAGAAGAAGCTTAGAGGGAAAAAAGTAGAGGCTGGAAAAAAGTGGTACAGAGTCTCAAAGTTGAAAATAATGCTTTGAAAATTAGAATTGGGTAAGGGGAAGCCAGGAATGCTATGAAAGACCAAGAAATAACAAAACAGATTCTAAAGAATGCGAAAATAGAAAAAGAAAGTGAGACGTTTTATAAGAAAAACAACAGATCTGGAGAACAGATCAAGAAGAAAAAATATAAGAATAATTGAACTTCCAGAAAGTTCTGACCAAAAAGAGAACCTGGACATAAATAATACAGGAAATAATCCAAGAAAAATGCCCTAGAGTGATAGATAGAACATGAGGAAAAAGTAGAAACAGAAAAAATCCACCATCACCACCTCAAAGAGATCCTCTGTGGAAAACACAGGAATATTGTTGCCAAATTTCAAAACGCCCAAATCGAAAAGAAAATTTTGCAAGAAATAAAAAAATAAAAAATCAAATATGCTGGAGCTACGATTAGAATTGTACAAGACTTATCAGCTGCTACAATAAAAAACTAAAAGTCCTGGAATCATATCTACCAACAATCAAAAGAACTAGACCTGTGGCTAAAATATCATATCCAGCAAAATTATCTATAATCCTGAATGAGAAAAAATGGACATTCAATGAACTTGCAGATTTTCAGGACTTTCTATCAACCAAACCAAAATGTAACAGAAAATTTGATAAATAAGATTCAATATGAAAAATCAGTTTTAAGAAACAACATGGACAAATTATTTATTTTTATATCTGTGTGTGTATGTGTGTGTGTGTGTGTGTGTGTGTATGATGCACATCAACAATAGAGTAGTTTAAAAGAAAGAATGGTGGAGTGAAGGTAAAAATAACAATCATGTTATATAAATGAGGTGCAGAGCAAGAATAGACACAGAGGTATTAGAGGGGATGTAATGGGCTGAGGCTTGAGTTGATGCACTGAGGTCCCAAGCACATGACGCTAAATAGTAATTGGACTATACTCTATTAATATATATACTTGGAGAAAGAATGGCCCCCGCCCACTCTCTGTGCAAGTCATGTGTGTGCTGTATAAGAAATGACCATTTTGGTGGGTGGAGGCAGAGGGGCAGGAAGAGAAGCAGAGAGAGACTGCTGGCTGGGTTCTGCTCTGGGGGCTTCTGGTCTCGTGGCTTCTGGTCTGGCTGGTTTCTCTTTTTACCTCCGATTCCCTTTTACCTCCGATCTTTCTTCACCTCTACTGAGAATAAAGATAGAAGATTTTCCCTTAATCTGAATTCCTGACTCTGCCTGATTTTAAAATATGCGATCATCACAAGTGGGGGAGGAGGGCTTGTAGTTCTGAAAACCTACTCCCATTGGTAATGGGTTCAATAAGCAACATTAAGGGTACAGCACCCTCCAAAATCTATAAAGAAATAAGGGTGGGCAAATGGGGAAACGAGCATAATTGAATTAAAAAGGCAGCAAAGATTGGAAAGACATGTATGGGTGTGAGGTGGGTGTGAGTGAGTGTATGTATCTACATACCTATGTATGTATACATAAATATATCTTTTCTTAAATGTAGCTTGCTTGGGAGTGGTGAGGGGGCTGAAAGGGAGGAAACAAGAATAAAGTAAATAAAGTGAGCAGCAGAGAACCAAAGAACAATTTACAAGGAAGTAATGAAAAAATGGTCATTCATGAATATAATTTCTTCTACTAATATATATACTTTCTTGATCTGGAAATTTGTTAGTATATATTTTGAAGGCTCCCTGATTTTCTGCTGGGCACATGACAATGTTCTCTTTTGTTTTTTTGTTTTGCTTTATTTTGTTTTGTATTTCTTTTCAATTTTCTTTTTTTTTAATCACTTTTTTTTTTTTTTTTTTTTTGCTGAGGCAATTGGGGTTAAGTGACCTGTCTAGGGTCACACAGCTAGATGATCTCTGTTTTTTTCAAATAAAAAAAAAATCTGGATTGGAATTGCAGCTCACCCATGCTTATCCCCCAAAACTCCAAGGAGTTTCTTATATCTTTTTGCTGGAAGAGAGCCTACCAAAGCTAGATGCCTTGGCTGGTGGCTATAGTCATACTCAACCATTTTGGGGGTATAGACATTGCCATATTCTGCCACAGCAAACATTCTATCATAGTCACTCCAAAATCTTTCCTGAGTAGTCTGTTTCTCCTTGCTTGCTTTGTATGCTTTGTTGACCACCAGATGGCTCTAGTGCTATGCTTGGAGTTGGGAAGATCTGCATTTAAATATGACTTCTGAACACTTACAAGTTGTGTGACCCTTAGAAATTCATCGAACCTTCATATGCCTCACTTTCTCACTTTAAAATTGGAATTGCAATAGCACTTACCTCACAAGGTTATTATAAAGACTAAATGAGAGAATATTTGCTAATCACTTAGCACACATATAGTAGACATTTCTGGACATTTTGTCCAGGCTTGTCATTTCATTGAAAAGAAAACTCTCAGTATGGGAACTCCCTTCCCTTATACCAACAGTCATTTGACTGTGTCTTACAGACTTAGAACAATCTGAGATGTTAGGTGCCTGGTCCTGACCACATAGCTACCCTGTGTCTTCCTTACTCCTGGGCTAGTTCAAAGGATGTCAAAGACAGAAATACCATGGGATCATAGATCTGGAACTGGAAGAGTCCTACTTTTTATAAAACATTTTATTTTCAAAACACATGCATAGAGAATTTTCAATATTCATCCTTACAAAATCTTGTGTTCCCCTTTTTTCCCTCCCTCTCTTCCCCCCACCCTTTCCCAGATGGAAGTAAGTCAATATATGTTAAACATATGCAATTCTTCCATACATATTTCTATAATGATCATGCTACACAAGAAAAATAAGATCAAAAAATGAAAAAAATGAGGAAAAACAAGCAAACAACAATAAGAAAGAGAAAGTACTATGTTATGGTCCACACTCAGTCCCCACAGTTGTCTCTCTGGGTGCAGGTGGTTCTCTCCATCACAAGATCATTGCAACTGGTCTGAATCACCTCGTTGTTGAAAAGAGCCATGTCCATCAGAATGGATCATCATATAACTTTGTTATTGCTGTGTATAATGTTCTCCTGGTTCTACTCACTTCACTCAGCATCAGTTTATGTAGGTCTCTCCAGATCTCTCTGAAATTATCCTGCTGATTGTTTCTTATAAAACAATAATATCCCATAACATTCATATACTGTAACTTATTCAGCTACTCTACACTCAGTTTCCAGTTTCTTGCCACTACAAAAAGGGTTGCTACAAATATTTTTCCACATGTAGGTCCTTTTCCTTTTTTATGATCCCTGTGTGATACATGCCCAGGAGAGACACTGCTGGATCAAAGGATATGTAGAGTTTGGTAGCCCTTTGGCCAGAGTTTTATATTACTCTGTAGAATGGTTGGATCAGTTCACAAACTCATCAACAATGTATTGGACCTCCCCTCCAATTTTCCCTCCCCTCCAATATTGATAATTATCTTTTCTTGACAATGTAGTCGATCTAAAACATGTGTAGTGGTAACTCAGAGTTGTCTTAATTTGCATTTCTTTGATCAATAATGATTTAAATCACCTTTTCATATGACTAGAAATGGTTTTAATTTCTTTCTCTGAAAATTGTCTGTTCATTTCCTTTGACCATTTATCAACTGGAGAATGGCTTGAAATCTTATAAATTAGAGTCAATTCTCTATTTTAGAAATGAGGTCTTTATTAGAACCCTTGAATGTAATTTTTTTCCCAGTTTACTGTTTCCTTATAATCTTGTCTGCATTGGTTTTACTGTACAAATTTTTAACTTAATATAATCAAAATTATCCATTTTGCATTCCATAATGCACTCATTCTTTTTTGGCCACAAATTCCTTCTTTATCCACAGATCTGAGAGGTAGGTTATCCTTTCTTCTTCTATTTGTTTATAGTATCCAGCTTATGAAATGGAATGAAAATAGAATGAAATAGAATGGATTACATTGTTGAATAAGACACACAAAAGAATTCCAGCCCTAATAATACTGTCATCAAAAATGCCCCCAGTTCATAGAGAGAGAACATTCAAACATATTCAGTGGGGAGGGCCATTTTTAGAATCAGTAAATTCTGAGTTTTTTTTCCATGCCTCACCCTAATCTTTACGTTGATACCTTATAAATTAGTCCTTCAGCACTTTGTCAAGTCCTTTATCCCTAAACTAGCTGCTCTTTTTTCCTTTGTTCTCTTAAGTATCAATTTTACTTCCTTTAGAAGCACCTCAGAGAATCATGTGAGGATCCAGTTATGATGCATCCACTGTCCTTGATGGAGAAAATAGTTTGTTGTAAATTTTTTGTAAATCTTTTCTATTTTTCTTCTTTTTCTACTCCTTTTTCCAATTTCATTCCTGAATGCCCTTGAGATAATTTTGTTTAGTTGAATTGGTACCTTCTACTGCTTTTCACTGATTTATGAGACTATATTACTCATAATCATCTATCATCCTTACTGGTAGGATTTCACAGAAATATTTATATATTTCTTTATATGTCTTTAACAACTATCTCTCTTTGTTTAGTATTTAAGTAAAATGCTGATTAGAATGTTTATCGGGTTCTTTAAATCTCCTAGTAACAACTTATTTACTTTGGTTAACATTTGAATGAAATTACTATAATCAACTTTGATGTCATTTCTGTTTTCTATTTTCCATTTTAAAAAAATTTTTAATACTTTGTTTAAATAATTCGGGGTTAAATGTTAATCAAATGCCATATCTTTTCACATATTAAACTTTTTTTGCAGTTTATTACAAATTATGGAGCCCTCTCTGACTATGCACAAATGGTAAATTCCATATTTGTAATAAGTGTCAATGTTATTTTGTGTGCTCTTATTTAGAGCTTGGTGAGCTCAATACCTGATGACAGAATCATGGGGCTCTCTTTTATGTCTGATGCTCTAGACCATGAACCCTAATTTGTCATAGATATGAAGTATGTGCTATTATTCTCCCCACTTTACTGTTGAGGAAATTGAGGCAGACAGAGGTGAAATGGCTTGCCATATTTAACAAGTGACTGAAACTAGATTTGAACTCAGATCTTCCTGATTTCAGGTGTTCTCTCTGCTTCTAAGATTGGGGACATGAGTTGGGACTGGAGAGTGAAAGTATCTAATTGCTAAATGGAGAAGTTTGCATTTAACCTTAGAAGCAATATGGGATGACTGGGCTTAATACAGCAGAGTGCACAGAAAGTTGAAAAAAGAATGGGATTATCATCAGCAAGACTGGGCAGACCATTCTTATCAGGTGCTGATTCCTCCATGAGTCCTTTCCTCAAGCCCACAAGTAGATAGTATCCTTGACCTTTTGAGATTGTTTTGCCTCATTTTACATTCGCTTCTCTCTCTAGTGGTAGGGGAAGACTGTTCAGAAAGAACCCAGTCCTTACAATATGCGATTGCCTTACAGCAATGAAAATGAATGGCTTGAGGGTCCAAATTTCAACATGTACATATATCCTATAGCTGCTTTCCATCAATTTTTAACTGGTTGTTGAACTGGCACTGAATGTGTGGTATAAAAGGCACAATCATGTAAAATAACACTCTTCTGTAGTGACTTTCAAAGAGAAGGGGAAGAACAAATGCTGGAAGTTTTCAATTAGGGAGAGATGTAGTAACAGAACATTATACACTACAGTTTCTCTTTACAACTGGGCTGACATGTGGCCATAAACACGTGGCACCATTGTTTCTAGATCTGTTTTATTTGTTCCTGATCTTAGGTGATAACATGGGGAAAAGATTGCACTACAGCCTAGTGAATGTCAAAAGGTAGAAAGAATCATCATAGGTCCAACAACTGGAATCCCTAGCAGAAATGGCTAGGATTAGCTGGGCCTGATGGAGCTCCAAACCTGAAGGCAGATATAGGAGCTGTTCTCTGGGATGAATTGAAATACCCAGTACCTGCAATATACACACGTACACACATACATATATGTATACTTATTCTCTCTCCCCAATGTATAACAGTTTCTCAGAGGAAAGGGCTATCTTGTTCCTGTCTTTGTATACCTAGTGTCTAATCCTGGACCTTGCTTGAAAAAGACCTGTTGGTTTAATATGAACTTGGCTTAAACCCCATGCCAATCACAACTGGGTTCAAATCATTCTCTGTGATTATGCAAGGGAGCCTTCACATCTGTGAAGTATCTGCTAAGTAGACTAGAAGGTAGTACTAAGAGGTACAAAGTTATGGTTGGTCTAGGTATATGAGCTAGTTAGTGTGTTTCTTCTGTTTCATAGCCACAAATGCTATTGCTCAACCATTAAACATCTGGAAACCATGTACAGCTAGTCACAAGAAGAATCAGGCAAGAATGTAGAGGGCTGAAACCTGAAAAAGGTGTGCTTGAATCAGACAAGAGAGTACTTAAGGCTAATTACCTATTTGATGTAAGATAATGGCTCTATTAGCATATATTTAGATGATGGCTCTCCTCATGATTGGTGCCTGCTGAATGGGTGGTAGTGAGGTAATTGTAGGGAAGGATTGGAGGGCTGAGGAAGAGAAGTTACATACACTTGGCGGCAGGACAAGGAGGAGAGAGGCTGGAGACTCCCAGACTCCAGAATCCAGGATACATCTTTGGCAAGCCATGTGGCAGCTTGCCTGCCTCCTTCACTTCTCCCCCTAAAGATCAAGGACTTTGATCTTGACTCTGGTTGATCCTGAGGCCCTCCAGGGAGCTAGTCCAAGAGATGCTTGGTGAAATCCTCAAAGCCCCTCTTCAAAGTCCATGTCCTGTTCATGATGGAGGAGAATCATTGGATAAGGATAGCATCATTATTGTACTTTAATAACAAGTCAGCTACTATTCCTTCAATCCCATAAGTAGCCCTAAACTTACTTAAGTGAAATCGACATCATGTCAGAAAGCATTTTCTGTGAATTTTTGAATTTCCAAATATTATCCAATTGTGTAATCAAGGGTGTGATTCATATGCTGCCAGTGTGAATCCTCTGGGTTTGTTTCCTCATTTTCTAAATGAAAGACATTGTCAAATAGACAACATCCAATGTCTTTCCATCTCTCAATCCATTGTTCCAACAGTCAAAATTCATTTTCTCTTCTCAAAGGAAATGAAAACGTATTTCTCTGAGACAGTAAATTTGAACTTGAGGACCAAGGGTGCTATCATGTTCATTCTTTCAGAGACTTAAATGACTTAAAGTCATTCAAGATGAATATCAGTAAACACCCATGATCTTCTCTGACCACATGCTGAGCTGTTTCTAAATGAATGTGAGTTCCTGTGACCTTGGCTTAAATTTCTCACCCAATATTGTTTCTCACCCAAATTTCTCAACCCAATTCAGGGCTCCTGAATATGACAGGAAGATAGATTGACCAGAAGTCCAGGCCTTTCCTCAGACCCATTCTGAGAACCACTTTGAGCAGACCATCTCATCCACACGGTGTTGCCAACATGTAATTTTAGTCAAAGCTTTTTGTTTTTGTGTATTTTCCTCTTTACATTCTAGCCCCCAGGAATGACCCCATTCTATAGACAAAAAGGAGGAATAAGTTCCTAGGAGGGGAGTTAGTTTAAAGCTGCAAGGCCTTTAGAAAGTATCCAACCCAACCATTTCATTTTATAGCTGGTAAAATACTTGCCAAGTCTAAACAGTGTATAACGAGGAGCTGAGACACCATAGTCAGGATCACACTGAAAATCAAGGCAACGAACATTCATATTTCCCTACCACTGACAAGAGGAAGTAGAGGAAAGGGCACAACCAGAGGGAGCTCCCAGAGGAGTTGCTAGCAGATGAATATGTCTTTGGCTCTACATGTCCACATTTCCCATTTTCATCTATGGTGTCTGATAGAGACTTAGATAGACCTAATATAACTAAATGTGATGATAAATGATGATGATGATGATGATGATAGTAAGGTTTGGTACTGGACCTCAATTTTTTTTTTTTTTTTTTTTTTTTTTTTTGCTGAGGCAATTGGGGTTAAGTGACTTGCTCAGGGTCACACAGCTAGGATATGTTGAGTGTTTGAGACCAGATTTGAACTCAAGTCCTCCTGACTTCAGGGCTGGGGCTCTATCCACTGCACCACCTAGCTGCCCCCCGGACCTCAATTTCTATGAAAAGGAAAACTCCTGGGCAGGGAAACTCCTTCCATTAATGTAACTTGGCACCTTTTCCATTGCCTGAAGTCACGAGTCCTGATATCATTAAATATGCTGGTATATTCAGTTTGTGAGACAGACATTTTGTTTAAATTTTTACATTTAATGAAGCATTAAAGTTGCATTCATTACAATGCTGGTACATAGAACACACACAACCAAATATACACATCACTATTGAACTTCATCCAGGACAGGAAACACAAAATATATTCATTCACATGATAAAAGTCCGAGGCAGGCTTCAATGTTTGAGTAAGAGATGGTCATTTTCAAGAGTCTAGCATCACTTAGCAGCTGTTAACTTGGACTACGACAACCAGATGACAGATTAAGCAAGGATATGGAACATATTTACATCTTTTCCATCCAGTTCCCTAAGAAAAAACTGCAGTGATGTGGCAGAGAAAGTCATCAAGAGATTTTATAAAAAGCAACTGTGTTCTTACCAAAAGCAGGCCCTCCTGGGGGGTTAACCTAGAACAGCCACACACTGAAATACAGACACCAGGCAAGGCTGTTTGTTACATTTCACTTTCATTTGGCATATTTACACTATGAGAAATTTCAATTTTCTACCTACAAGTAAGCTCACATTTCAGGTTTTCTTCCATCTGTGTCTTCAAATGAAGGAATGATCAAACATTTATTAATCATTTACTATATGCTGAGCCCCTTGCTGAGCAATAGGAATAAAAATGCAGGCAGGTAAGACAGTGCCTACTCTCAAGCAGTCTACATTCTAATGAGCAATAAACAGCAAAAGCAGAGTGGGGTCAACATGGTCTGCATTTGTAGATTTTGAGATTGAATATGTGGGGGGGCTCAGGATGGTCATGAAAATCTCTGTAAGGTCTTAGGCCTCGGCCCACAAATACAAGATCCAAGTCTGAGAAATTGCCTGGATGATTTACCATTCTCAGAGCTCAGATGTCTAGGTCACTTTCTGAGTACAATTGGGATCAAATCATTATCATCTGGTCTTCTTAGACATAACCACCTCAATATCATCACCTTCCACAAAACTCTGATGCTTACCCATCTGCCTCCACTTGATAATGTTGAGAAGGGGGAAGGGTTCTTCCAAAGTTGGGGTCTGCCACTTGACACAGAAAATCATTGAATCTCTCTGGCCCCCTAAAATCTATAAAATGAAGGAGTTAAACTCCAGTTCTCAATAAAGCTGTGATTTTGGGTTTTGTTTGTTTACAGAACCCTACTAAGCTGGACCTTCACATGAAAGTTGTGGACCCACAGCTTCCTATGTTTTCAATTAAGATAATTATTATTAAATTATATTGCAGACCTCTACACAGACAGGATTGCAATTCTGGATGGTGGCCATTAGTGGGAATGCTCTTTCTATTCTAGCTCCCTGGCCATTTCCAGGAACTGTGATGTCCTTCAGGTAGACAATCCATGCACTGATATAGATCACACTTAAATGGTGGCCTTGTAGGGCTCTAGCCAACCAGCTCTGGGGATCCAGAGGCTCTCTCATAGGAAATTTAGTTAGTGAGGGCTCAGAATAAAAGCTGTCTCCCACAAGATGTTATCTACATTTTGGGTTCAGTCAATTGTGTACATGTTGTGCCCACCCCTTGGAAGGCAAGGACTGTTCTAGTTTGTGTCTATTGTCAGTGCCCAGCACAACATCTGAAATCCACTGGTCCTCATAAAGTCCTACAGAATGAATTTGATCTGGACTACAGTGTTGATGCCTATTTCTTAGGTTGAAAATCTCCATATGTCCCATCTGGGGCTTTGTACACTGACCATTAAGAAATATATAGACTGCACACACACACACAGAATGTTCATGTATCCTGAATGTGCTTCAGAATGGGGAATGAAGAGCCTGGACCAGAAGTGCCTTGGACTGCCTGCAGATCTCCAAACCAAGATTCAGTGACCACTTGCCAGCTAGGCTCTATTAGGATTCCTTTTCAGGATCGGGTCAGAATAGATGGCCCCTTCCTGCGACCACCTACGAGGGCCTATACAATCACTGAGAGATCAGACAGACTACAAACACATGGCAATATCAGCCCACTGAGCGTCTCTCATGGGTCTCATGGCTAGGTGCCAATCATCCCAAACCTGGAGCCCTGTGGAAACCCAGACCAGCTTTCACATTTACTGTCCATGTGGTCATAGGTAAGCCAATAGACTCCTTTGGCGTCAATCTCTCCATCTGTATCATGGTGACATCCAAACTCCCTTCCTGCTTATTCTAGTTATGGCATCTAAGTGACCATTTGGAGTCATTGGTCAACCTTGGGCAGCACACCTTATCACCAACATAGTTGCCCATCAATTTTGCCTCAGGCTATGGCCCTCATGTCATTCCATCACATACTTTGGGTTGTGTCTACATAGAGCAAAACAGAAATTTGCAGTTATCCAGTTAATTCAATGACTAGAGACGGGGTGTCAGCCGAGAGAACCCTGCCCTCAAGCCTGCAGGCTGCAATTATGGAGTTAATAAGGTAATGGCTCCAGCCTCCCTCATCTACTGGGACTCCCCGGGCTCATTGTCCTGTGAAGGCAGCTGGCTGCGAGCTTGTTTTTTCAGCAGAGGGGCTTTCAGAAATGGCTGCCACCTTTAATGAATTCTTAATGGAGCTGAGCTCCCAGGCGTGTATTCTGATGATGGCGCGCACTCCACAACACCGCCGGGCAACCTTGTAGAGGTTCTTGAGGACAGCTCTCCTTAGCAGGATGTAAACCCAGGGATCCAGAATCTGATTCCATGTGGCCATGCGGAGAGCAAAAAGGATCCTTTTACAGGTTTCCAATGAATCTCCATTGATTCCAATGCTGGCCATGGTCACCTAGAAGACAAAAGTCAGGAGGAAAAGTGAATCAAGTGGCATGTTAGATACCTCAGGACACATGTATGTAAAGAGTCAGGCAACAAGTATCCAGTAAGTGCCTACTATGTGCTGAACATCCAGAGAGAAGCAAAAAACAGTCCCTAGCCTCCAGAAGTTCAGTCTAATAGGAGAAATAATATACAAACAACTAGGACAGCAAAAGAGAATATTGGAGGCAACAACCCTAAAGGAGATCAGGAAAAACTGTAGAAGATAGGATGTTTAGGATATTCTCAAAGAGTTGTAGGAGCTATCTAGTGTCCAGGATCATGCTTTCAGAACTACTGTTGTAAAATGTCACTTGAAGAGGTTAAGTGACTTACCCAGGATCACACAGAGAATCAATCAACTAGTATTTACATACTAAACACTGTAATAAGTACTGGAGACATACAAAAGAATGAAATACTCTGTACTCTCAAGGAATTTATGTGGGTAGGTATATGTGATGTTCTCTTCTTTAAAATATAATGGTTCTCTCTGAGAGCAGGTTTCTTGGGGAGGTTTTCTGAAGGCAGCCTTAGTTTCGGTTAAAAGTAATAATCACTCCAAATGCAGACAGGTGTTAAAAGTTCAGATCTTTTATTGCTTCCTCCAAAATTGCCTGGTTAGTTTTCTTGGTGGCCTATCTCTCTGCTTGATTCCAAGAGCTCCCTCCGAATGTTTCCAAATCCAAAGGTTTGTCCTTCAGCCTTCAACCAGCACAAAGGTGGAAGATGGAATGAATCTGACTCCACCTCTGAGAGTGGGCTTGTGGGCTTCTGTATCTCCCAGAGTGTTCCCCTCTCTGTCAATCTTCCAAACTAACTAATGGACTGAAGCTCCAAGAGCTTCTTACATATGATCTCTGAAAGGTTGACTCCTCCTCTGAGAGAGTGGGATTATGGGATCTGAGAGTGGGATTATGGGTTTCTAACTTGTGAATCTCGTACTCAATATTGACTTGTGAATCTCCCAAAGGTGTGAACTCCATTGAATACATTAGTGAGCTAGAGAATTTGCTACGTACCATGCTAAATTAGGCAACTGACATCACTTTGTAAGGATTCCAACAGGTATGTATATGTATATAAAATGCAGGTGTGCATGGGTGTGTGTACACATATATGTGTGTGTGTCTATTTTTTCAGCATTTGTTGGACTTTAGCCAGCATACTAGACTTCTAGGAATCGCCATTTGTGATCAATGGCCATTCTCTGACCACTCTCAGGAGCACAAAGATCAATCTGCAAAGCAAATAATGCCTGAGTGGTCTTTCCATTCACATGAAAGAAAGGAAAAAGTGAGAAAAGTATGAAGCACAGATTTGGGAAAAAAACAAGCAGATACACAGGAGATAAGTTAAGCAGCTTCAGGATTTCCTCAGGTTCCTTCTAAAAATACACCAATTTAAGAACAAATAGTAGAAATGGAGAAACACCCAATCACCAGGCCAAGCCAACCCAGTACACAAACAGAACATAGCCTAGAAAAAACAACCTAATTTAACTTTCTTAATAGTCCATTATCAAATGATATGGATAAAGAATATATTTAGATTTTGATGCATTTGATATGAAGACAAAGAAACAAAAACAAGACATTCATTTTGTTCATTATGGATATTTCTACTGGAAGACAGTATGGTGCTTGATGTTCAGGAAGACTTGGGTCATTTCAATTCTCACCAAAGGTACCTGCTGTCTCATATGGACAAGTCATTCACTGTGAATGGGTTGAAGGGACAGCTTCTGATGTCCTGTCATCTTTAAAATGAGGGTGATGGCAGCCTTCACACTCCAAGTCTGTGGCAAGTAGCAACGGAGATATTATATGCCTTGTCCCTGAAAATCCCATGCAAACATTCATCCTTCAGTGCACAAGCATTCACTGAGCACTTTGAATGTATCTCCATAATACCAGTCACTAGTGATACAAAAAAAGGCAAAAGGAGCTCACATCATATTGGGAGACACTACATACAAATAGTCAGATCCATAAATAATACAAATATAGTAGAAATGGGAGGTAAAATCATCAGGTGGGCTAATAAGATAGATGATAATGATGAGTGCTAGTGGGGATGTGGGAAAACAGACACTAATACACTGTTGGTGGATTGTAAACCATCCATTTAGGAGAAGCATTTGGATCCTACCATTTAGGATCTAACTATTTAGGGGAACAATTTGGAACTATGCCCAAAGGTCAACCAAAATGTGTATGTCCTTTGATCCAGTAATACACTATTAGGTCTGTATCTCAAAGAGAACAAAAAAGGGAGGAAAGACCTATTTGTCCCCTCCCCCAAAAAAAATCTATAGCAGCTATTAGAATTAGAAATTGAGTGGATGCTCTTCAATTGGGCAATGACTGAACAAGTGGTGGTATAGGATCTTAATGAAATACAATTGTGCAATGAAATGCCAAGCAAGATGATTTCAGAAAAACCTAGATTTACTTGAGCTGATGTCAAATGAAATGAACAGAACAGTGTACATGGTAACAGCAATATTGTATGATGGATTATAAAGTTTCTTATGTGTCAAATAAGGGAGTTTAGGTTTTATTCTAAAAAGCAATGAGTAGCTATTGGGTTTGGAGCAGGAGAATAGTAGAGTCAAAGGTGTCATTAGGAAGACTCTTTTGGCATTTGTAAGGAGGATCTATCTATTAATGGAAGAATCAAGTATTTATTCAGTATGTACCCAGCCCTTTACCAATATTATTTTGTTGGGAACTCACTACAACCTTGGCATACAGGAACTGTTGTTATCAATATGCATTTGAGGAAACTCAGGCCAATAAATTTGAAATGACTAGCCCAATGTCTCAGGAAGTGCCTGAAGATAAATTAGAACTCGGTTCTCCATGTGCCTGAGGCTGAGTTCAAACTCAGTTCTCTCGACCTAGGGCACTAGCTGCCTCTAAATTAAAGAAGGAAGAAATTTAAGGAAGAGTAGAGAGTTAGGAAACTGTTTTAAAAATAATCTAAAGTGAGAATGAAGATCAATCACTTTTGCCATATTCCTGTCCGACAAGTATCATGGATAGAAAGGAGGGACCCTGCCTCAGCATTAGCATGTCCTGGATTTAGTTGCTGTCTTCTAGGCCCAAAAGTGTTAGGGCAGTTTCAAGGTTCAAGTCTAAGAAGTAAATTGTCTCTATAGTTTACATGCATATATGTGTGTGTGTCTATATTATGTTGTATGCACATACACATGCAGACTTTTAGGACACACTGCATATACACACAACAGCAAGCCCCTTAGTCCCCCCAGGACATTCACTGTGGCCCATTTGTGTTGGAGGAGGCTATGTCCTTCCTTGGGAGCTCTCTACACTGATGACACCATAAGCTGGGCTAAAATGAAACTGATCTTTTAAATGTCATTGCTTGGGCTAGTCCATATATCTTCTTATCACAATATAAGCACTTCCCATTAAGAATTAAGTGATATCATTTTCTGAAGAAAAGTTAATTCAAGTGGGTAGATACATACTTAGATAGACAGATGATAGATAAATTAATGGTGGCTAGAAAGATGATAGATGATAGATCTACAGGTAGACGGATATCAGTGACAATATATTTTTTTTTTAAGTAAGAACTATTCTCTGTATTTAAAGCCCTCATCTCCTCTATCCCCAGAGAATTCCTCTTATAGGCTATTGCCAGGAGGGCCGGACTATCTGAAGACGGCAGAGAACGAAGGTGAAATTCCTCACACATGTGGACGTGTGAAACAGGGTCATGGCTCTGGAATGGGACCACAGGCCAATTGGTCTAACTGCTCAGAGAGAAGGACACCCACAGTCACACAGATGGAGCCTGGATTAAAATGCACACCTTCTGACACCCTTTCTTGGGTCACAGACAGGAAACTGAGGTTTGGAGCCAGCAAGATTGGCAGGAGAAGTATGGGAGCGTGTGCATGGAGGAGGGATGGCTGCCCAAACAAACTAAGGACATGTGTCCTGTTCTCCTTCAACAATAAGGCTCTGGGTACATTTCTCTCTGGCATGGTCTACTCAAAGGGAGACTCCCTTGTTGTCAGAAAAGGACCAAAATGGAGCCTTGCCTCGAGGGTTAGGGTTAGTTTACCCAAGCTACCACTCATGAGGATCTCAGGAATTTCATCCTGGCCACAGGAAGAGCAGGCTCTGGGATTGTCCCTTCAGGCCTTCAAAGCCCATCTACAGATTCCCCCTGTTACCATCTTATCCCTCACTCCATCAAATGAAACAGAATCACATGAATCAATTAATTTTCTATAAGATAGAGAGAACCTCCCTCATTCATTCCTTTTCATTGGCAACTGCTAACACATAAAGTTTTGCAAAAATATATAATTGACATATATTACCCCATTTGATTCTCATATTGACACTATAAAGATGTTATTATTAGCACATTTTTCAGATGAAGAAACTGAGGCTGGGAGCACTTAAGTAACCTGTCCACAGTTTGCAATTGTAATAATAATAATCACTAGCACTTATATTGTACACAGCATATGTTATCTCATTTGCCCTTCATAACCCTGTCAAGGAGGTATTATTATTTTTACCATTTTACAGAAGGAGAAATTGAGTCTGGGACAGATAAAGAGAGAGGGTCCAAGTTCTTCTTGATCAAAGGAGAGAAGGCATGCATCCTTAACTCTAGGGGGCAGAACCATCTTACAGATAAGGCAACTGAGGCAGCATGGGATGGAATGATTCTCCATTTGTTCTACCTAGCTTTGTCATTAGTGTTGAGGCAATGTAGTGGAGAAGAAAGAGGGTTGGTTGTTCTTGGAGGCAGAGGACTGGAGAATGGGGCACTGAACTTCTCTGAGTAATAAATGAGAAAACTAAGACCCCCCCATTCAGGTTCTCTGATTCTCAATTCTGTTGATTGGATAACCCCAAACTGATCATTCCACTTGACTGGGCCTCAGTTTCCTGATCAGTAAAAGGAGGACATCGGACCTTTCCATGTTAAAATCTAAAATCCTCCAGTTTTCTGTGAGGCTCAACAACCCCGTAAGGAAGATTCAAGCCTCTTTCTAACCCCATTACACAAGTCAGAAGACTTCCCCAGAAGTGATTGATCCCAGGCAAAGGTAACAAAAGAGGATATTTCAGGGAAAAGCCTGATGATGCCCACATGTTTCAGCCAATTTTCTTTTCTCAGAGGGGAAAGCCCTTTCTGTGACTGAGACAAGCAGTGAGTCAGTGGGTATTCCCTTCCAGATGACAGTCAAATCCTGGTCTGGCATCAGGGCCAGCTAGGATGAGGCATCCATACAGGTCAAATCCAGCAACTCTAAACACCATTTCTATCGGGTACTCTATGCTTCCTGCCACCTGCAATTTCCCAGAGAGGCCAGGACTTTCAGATATTTGTAATAATAAAACCAGAACTCAGCAAAAATTTTGGTATAAAAGATCTAGAAGAAATATAAGAAAAACATTAAGGACTAATTATAAGGTACTAAATAAAGTCAAACTGTTTGCTTATTACAGATAGAGTGTGTGTGAGTGTGTGTGTGTGTGTGTGTGTGTGTGTGTGTATGTGAATGTTAGCAGTATTCTTACAATTGTCATCATTACTAACAAAGTTTGAAAGAAAGGTTGGGACTGAGTTGTATACAATAAGATGATTCTAAAAAACAAAATTGGGAAGAAAAAAGTAAAAGAGAGAAATTATATTATTGAAATGGAATGTGAAAAGAAGAATTACTACAGCAAGATGTAAGCAGATGGGAGCGCAGGACAGGTAATGTTGGAACCTTACTCTCATCCAGGTGGAAGAGGAAAGAATATGTACTTCTGGAAGGTATAGAAGCCTTCTGAACATCGAGAAAGGTGACAAAACTAGGGGGCAGGGTGGGGAAGACACTTTTAGAGTGGCATAAAGACTGGAATTTGAGAGGTAGGGGAATTTTTGAAGGGTGATATTGAGGGGCCTTGGGAAAGTGGCTGGTAGATTCTTGAAAGGGTGGATAAAGTAGGGGGTGGGAAAAGTGGACAGGAGAAGATAAGATAACAGGAATAAAATAAAAGGAGTTGAAAAATGGAGGGAAATTCACAACTAGTAATTATATTTTTGAATGTGAATAGAATATTTCCAGTAGCTCTCTCTATAGTAGCAAAGAACTGGAAATTGTAGAGCTCCCCATCAACTGGGAATGATTAAGTAAATTATTACTACTTTGCTACAGAAAATGATAAGCTCAATGATTTTAGAAAGAAATGAAATGATGAAGAGTGAAGTGATCAAAAACAAGACAACATTGTATATAGTAACAGCAATAATGTTTTTAGGACAACTTTGAGCACCTAAGTGACTGATTATTATGAATACCCAAATTTTAAATGAAGGACTTAGTAAGAAAAAAAGCTATCTGCAGCCAAAGAAAGAACTAGTAAACTGATAAAGAAGTAAAGAATAATTATACATACCCACACATATTTATTTCTTTGTTTATCTCTAATAGTAGCCAGCTCTAGGATAGGGGGTGACATTGGAAGAAAAAATGGGAAAAGAAATTTACCTAATTTTGTTCCATATTTGGATAGAATAGCAGGTTGTACAGGGTGGGTTTGCAGTTTTGTGCGTAATCATGTATTATACTATTTATGGAATATTTGTTTTGTTCTGGAACTTGAAAGTAGAATAAATGTTTAAAAAATTCTTGCAGATTGATAAAGTTTGTACCCACAAAATATCTAAAATTACTCAGAAATTACAATTGAATTGACCTTATTATTTATGAAACAATACAGGCAAAAATGGCACCAGATAAGAAGGTATGAATGAATTGCAATCTGCACTGGGGGGAGATAAGATCCACCACTCAACCTATATCCCAGAATTACTTAAAGGGAAAACTCTCTGATCCAGAAACAACCACATCTCCTTCCACTTTCATTCATGTCTATACAAGGTTTGGAAAGAATGTAGTTCAGTTCAATCCTACTGCACAGTTCTAGGCACCAAAGGTAGGTTTTCACACTGGTTTCACAGGCAAATTAGGCTGTGTGGGCAAGCTTTTTCTGTCACATTTGCTTTCAAGGACAATGCGCATTCTCAGAGGCTGCTAATGGACAGAGCTGTTCATGATTATGACTTATGGGAAATTTCACAGTAATGAGTGTAACTTGACATAATGTAAAATATCAGTTTGAAAACATAATAGATTGGAGAAGCACATGACATGTAGAATAATGACTAGAATTTCTCCAGCACTTTCAAGTTTATAAAGCTTTACTTATATTCACTCATTTGATCCCCACAGCACAACATTGTTATTGTTGTTCAGTCGTTTCAGTCATGTCTGACTCTCTGTGACCCCGTTTGGGGTTTTCTTGGCAGAGATACTAGAAGGGTTTGCCATTTCCTTCTAGAGTTCATTTTACATTTGAGGAAACTGAGGCAAATAGGGTTAAATGACTTGCCAAGGTAAAGGAATTAGTGTTTTGTGACTTCAGAAGTCAGTGGTTGGCAAAAAGCAGGGGTTCAATCAAGACTCACTGTCTAGCAATGGGTTGAACATCCATTATAAAATCCAGTTTAAAAAGGTCAAGAATTTCGAGGGAATTAATGAAAAAAAAATCAAATGATGGTGGCTTAGCTGTACCAGATCTAAAATTATATTATAGAGCAGCAGTTACCAAAACTATTTGGTATTGGCTAAGGAATAGATTAGTTGATCAGTGGAATAGATTAGGTTCAAGGGACAAAACAGTCAACAAATATAGCAACCTAGTCTTTGACAAACCCAAAGATCCCAGCTTTTGGGATAAGAACTTACTGTTTGATAAAAATTGCTGGGAAAATTGGAAACTAATATGGCAGAAACTAGGCATTGATCCATACTTAACGCCGTACACCAAGATAAGGTCAAAATGGGTTCATGACCTAGGCATAAAGAATGAAATTATTAATAAATTAGAGGAACATAGGATAGTTTACCTCTCAGACCTGTGGAAGGGGAAGGTCTTTATGACCAAAGCAGAACTAGAGATCATTACTGATCACAAAATAGAAAATTTCGATTATACCAAACTGAAAAGTTTTTGTACAAACAAAACTAATGCAGACAAGATTAGAAGGGAAGCAATAAACTGGGAAAATATTTTTACAGTCAAAGGTTCTGATAAAGGCCTCATTTCCAAAATATATAGAGAATTAACTCTAATTTATAAAAAATCAAGCCATTCTCCAATTGAAAAATGGTCAAAGGATATGAACAGACAATTCTCAGATGAAGAAATTGAAACTATTTCTAGTCATATGAAAAGATGCTCCAAGTCATTATTAATCAGAGAAATGCAAATTAAGACAACTCTAAGATACCACTACACACCTGTCAGATTGGCTAAGATGACAGGAAAAAATAATGATGATTGTTGGAGGGGATGTGGGAAAACTGGGACATTGATTCATTGTTGGTGGAGTTGTGAACGAATCCAACCATTTTGGAGAGTAGTTTGGAACTATGCTCAAAAAGTTATCAAACTGTGCATACCCTTTGATCCAGCAGTGTTACTACTGGGATTATATCCCAAAGAGATTATAAAGAAGGGAAAGGGACCTGTATGTGCACGAATGTTTGTGGCAGCCCTTTTTGTAGTGGCTAGAAACTGGAAACTGAATGGATGTCCATCAGTTGGAGAATGGCTGAATAAATTGTGGTATATGAAAATTATGGAATATTACTGTTCTGTAAGAAATGACCAACAGGATGATTTCAGAAAGGCCTGGAGAGACTTACACGAACTGATGCTGAGTGAAATGAGCAGGACCAGGAGATCATTATATACTTCAACAACAATACTAGATGATGACCAGTTCTGATGGATCAGGCCATCCTCAGCAACGAGATCAACCAAATCATTTCTAATGGAGCAGTAATGAACTGAACTAGCTATGCCCAGAAAAAGAACTCTGGGAGATGACTAAAAACCATTACATTGAATTCCCAATCCCTATATTTATGCACACCTGCATTTTTGATTTCCTTCACAAGCTAATTGTACAATATTTCAGAGTCTGATTCTTTTTGTACAGCAAAATAACGTTTTGGTCATGTATACTTATTGTGTATCTAATTTATATTTTAATATATTTAACATCTACTGGTCATCCTGCCATCTAGGGGAGGGGGTGGGGGGGTGAGGTGAAAAATTGGAACAAGAGGTTTGGCAATTGTTAATGCTGTAAAGTTACCCATGTATATATCCTGTAAATAAAAGGCTATTAAATAAAAAAATAAATAAATAAATAAATAAATAAAATAAAATCCAGTTTATGAATTCTGCCTTAATGCTATTAACACCATCCAGTACAAATATTTAGTGTCCATGATCTCACTAATCAATCAGTCAAACACTAAGCAGGCATCCATTACACTGTCATGATGGGGATCCGAGATCTAAACTAAAAAGTCCTGGCCCTCCAGGACCTTATACTCTGCTTGGGGACCCAACATATTTGTGAAAAGAAATTTACAAGGCAAGCATTTAGGATTAGAAGGACCCTTGAGAGTCTTCTAGTACCATCATTTACAGATAAGAGACCTGTACAGATTCTAGGACTGTCACCCTTGAAACTGATGTTAAGTGACCCATGAAAAAGTTTTGAGTCAAAGATGGAGAGCTTGGAGGAACCTCCACATCAAAGTCATCATTTTACAGATGAGAAGACTCTACAGAAGGTGAGCAGCAAGGGGCCTTCAAGGCAATCTAGTCTGATCCAAGCAGTCTATGACAGAAGTAGGATTCTAACTCAGTTCCAAAGCCAGACATCTGTTAGGGGAGATACTCATTCATCAGCAGTAGATGCCCTGCCTCCCAAAGCTGGGCAACATGGATGAAATGCTCTAAAGTGAAGGGGCCACTTACTCCACATTTCAGTTCCTTCATCTAGTTCTTTGTTCAATGCAGCCAATACATCAAAACAGGCAAGGACACTGGGCCTGGAGTCAGGAGGATCTGAGTTCAAATCCTGATTCAGATGCTTAACATTTTCTAGCTGTGTGATCTTGGGCAAGTCACTTAACCCCAATTGCGAAGAAAAAGAAGAAGAAGAAGAAGAAGAAGAAGAAGAAGAAGAAGAAGAAGAAGAACAACAACAACAACAACAACAACAACAACAACAACAACAACAAGAACAAGAAGAAGAACAAGAAGAACAAGAAGAACAAGAACAAGAACAAGAACAAGAAGAACAAGAAGAAGAATAAGAAGAACAAGAACAAGAACAAGAACAAGAACAAGAAGAACAAGAAGAAGAATAAGAAGAACAAGAACAAGAACAAGAACAAGAACAAGAAGAACAAGAAGAAGAATAAGAAGAACAAGAACAAGAACAAGAACAAGAAGAACAAGAACAAGAACAAGAACAAGAACAAGAAGAACAAGAAGAACAAGAAGAAGACGACAACAATGACACCAAGTCCTTGGCCAACAGGGAGAATATCACTTCTTCGTCTCCTTTCTCTACTCCCTCCATAAATAGAAACTACTTGTGCTACTCCTGAATTCAGCAAGATGCCCCCAATGTTCACTCATACACCTGCCTTTAAAATTATGAAGAAAGTAGCTTTATTTACTTGTGGCAGTTCTCTGTCATAAGACATCAGCTATATGTAGAATATGGATATATTTTGTATATGGATGCATGGATGGATACAACAAGGGAACATCACAGTGCATGGAACACTGGGCTAGGAGTCAGGAAGACCTAAATTTAAACTTATTAGACAATTTAAACTTATTAGCTATGAGACATTGGACAAGTCATTTAGCTTCTGTCTCTATTTCCCCACCTATGAAATGGGATAAGAATAGCACCTAGGTGGTGGTGAGGATCAAATGAGTTCATGTGTGTAAAATGCTCTATATAAATGCCTGCTATATATGGATACAAAATATGAGAAGCACACCTGGCAGTGTGGCTGCAGAGTCAGTCTTAGAATCAGAGAGAACAACATGTTGGCTGTATGATTCTGGGCAAATTCTTTAATCTCATGAACCTCGGTTCCTCATCTGTTAAGTGAAAAACTGACTTTGATCATCGCAGAGGCAAGCTCTCCCACATGAGAGTATGAGCTCCATATGATAGTCTGGCTTTTCCTGTTTGTGCCCCCAGGGCTTACACAGGAAGTAGCTACTTGATAAATTTTGGTTTTCACTCATTCATTTCAATGTGACCTACACTCACTGTGTGACTGCAGAGCCCCACAAAGACTCTCTAAGGTTCTAGGTTACAGACAAGTTGCTTTTAACACGGGGAGTTACCTTCACCAATGAAATCCCAGGTCCAAACTGAAAAAGATGTGGCAGGATCTAGCGGGAGTAGACAAATGAAATCAAAGACCACTTTCATGTTCAGGGATTTCATCATAAGAAATAAATTTAGGTGAACTTCTGCTCTCCCAAATGTGTCTCCTCCACTAACTTGCCAACTTATCTAGTAGAAAGGGCATTGCAGAGACGTCTGCTCAGCTCATCCCACCAACACTTCATCCATAGCCCTCTTCAGACTTAAAATGCTGAGGAGGATTTGAAATCGCAACATCTTCCCTCTGTCCTTGGCACCCACTCAGGCAAGCTCTAAGTTTGCCCAGCTCAGAAGAGAGACACAGATCTTAGCACTTTTTCTCTGCCAGAGAAACTCTCCATGTCATTTTTACATCTAAGTACCAACTCCACAAAGCCACACACATTTTTAAAAATAATACCAGAGGGGCAGCTAGCTGGTGCAGAGTACCAGCCCTGAAGTCTGGAGGGCCTGAGTTTAAATCTGGCCTCAGACACTTGACACTTCCTAGCTGTGTGACCCTGGACAAGACACTTAACCCCAATTGCCTCAGGGGGAAAAAACCCCAAAAAACTGTCTCACAACAGTACCACTTTGCCCAGAAATAAACCAAAGGCAACAAATACCTTTGAGAAACAAAGGAGACTTCACGCTCAGGTCAATGGTTTGATGTCCAAATTTATGACTAGCAGAGACTTCTAACAAAAAACTGGTCAGGATCCCAAGGCTTTGGTCCTAGTGAACTAAATTTAGAGATTACTGAGATACTTGATGAGACAGGACTATATATTTGAGCCAGAAGGGACCTAAGAGAACATTGATTGCTCTCCCTCATTTTTCAGGTGACAAAACTAACACCCAGGAGCATTAAGTGATCAGTCCAAAGTAAGAAATGACAGAGTTTGAAGGCATATTACCTGTCCCTAAACTACAAGAATCTGCTTTGAGTCCTTCTGCAGACAGATGCGATGAAGAGTAAGCCCTACATAGCATGGATCATTTGTAATACAGGAAGCTAATGATAGGGGCACCTCTTCCCTACCCTGCCCTGTCCAGCTCTGTTCCAACTCCTGCTCCAGTTCTCAGCTTTGATCCTTCTTGACTTGTCTGGAACATCTGACATTATAAGCACTTTCTCCTCCTAAATCATGCCCTGGGGATTTGGGGGCCACAGTTCTCTCTAGGTGTTCCTATCTGTCTGACCCTTCCTCTCAGTCTCCCTTGCTGTATCATTTTCTATATCATGATCTATAACTGCACAGTAATTCAAGGTTCTGTCCCAGAACACCTCAGCTAATGATATCAGTTCTCATGGTTGAATTTTTTACAGCTAGGTAGATGATTCCCATATTAACACACTTGACCCTAGTCCCCCAGTCTCTAGTTCTCTGGACCTCCAACTTTCTTTTGGGCATCCCAAAATTGATGAAAGTGTGTCAAATTCAATATGTCCCAAACAGAGCTCTTTATTTCTCCCCCACAAGTCCAAGCTTCCCTATTTCCATCAAGAGTATCACCAAGTTTTCAATCACTTGGCTCACAAGATCAACATTGCTCTCAGCAACTCACTCTCATTCACCCTAAATATTTCAGCTCTTACCTGACAACATCACACAGATGTGCTCCTTTCTCTCCAACTACACAGCTTTACCTTGGTTCGGATCCCTGGTCTATCACAATATATTCCTAAGTGTTGCCTCTGGTTCAAATCTCTCCCCACTATTATCTGAACTTTAGACATTTGCCAAAGTGACTTTCCTAAAACACAGATCTGACTGTGTTACTCAGCAGAATCCAGAGGCTCTATTATCTCCAGATTCAAATTCAAAATCCTTTCCCTGGTATCTAAAGCCATTTAGGGTTTGATCCAAATCTATCTTTCCAACCTTATTACTCACCTTCATGTACTCTACAGCCCACTGCAGTGGACTCTTTTATTATTCCTTATACAGAGTGATGCATCTACTCTCTGCTGTCTTTGCAGTGGCATTTAGGGTCAGAATTACCTCAACCCGTCCCATGCTTGATTTGTCCTTTGTTCTTGCCTCCTTTAAAATGCCCAGTGTCTTCAAGACTCTCCTTAAGGGCTACCTTCTTCAAGAGTCTGTGGATCTTGTTTCTTTTTAAAATCAATTTTAATAACTATTATTTCAGTATAATTTGATTCCTTTGTAAACTTATGTGTTATATTTTACTCATTTAAAAATATTATTCTAAGAAGGAGATCCTCGATTTCCTAAGACTGTCAAAGGGGTCCATCAGAGAAAAAAAAAAAAAAAAAAAAAAAACAACTAACAATCTCTCTTTTAAGCCTTTCCCATGAAGCCCAATAGCTAGGGCTTCTTTCAAGCCTCCAAATCACCTCATTCTGTATCTATTTCATAGGTAGATGGGTAGATAGAGGGACAGACAGATAGGAAGAGTGGACAGACAGATCGCTAAATCGATAGATAGATAGAGATATAAAGTATGTCTGTATACAAATACACATAGAGAACAACAGGCAGAAAGCACAGAGACAAATTGAGACTTAAGCTAAGGAAATGCTTTCTGATATTTTGAGCAGTTTAGAGGTATAATTGCTGCAGGAGCTCATGGGCTCTCAATAATGGAGGTCTTTGAACACACACACACATACATATATATGCCTATAAATTTCTGCATATGAAGATATATATGTATCTGCATAAAAAGCTTAGATATACATATACATACATATATATGTGTATGTATGTATATATATTCACACACAAAAATGCATACAATACCAGTACAATGTAAGTTCCTTGAGGCAGTTTAGTTTTTGTCATTCTATTCTTATCAGCTAAGACAGGGCCTTGCCCAGGGCAGTATTTGATAAATGCCTCTTCAGTGCTGAAATACATAGACTAGAACAATCACAGCAGATTTTGTCCTTACCTTGCCTGTGAATGTGGCCCAAGTCATCAGAGCAGAGGACAGCCAGGTGGTGGGAAATCAAGGACACTGTGCTGCCTGATAGACTTCCTATCAGATGCCCTCCAAAGAGCCAAATCATAGCTGGGCAGTGAAAAGGCTTGCCATGGAGGCAAGAGTCCTCCTCAAAGCAGAGTTCCTCAATAGCACTGGGGCCCCACCCAGTCTAGTCATGATGCTGGCCCTATCTCCTGCATGTGGGAGCTGGACCACAATGCTGGCTGGCAAGGCAACCTGATCATGAGAATGAGCTACTCTGAAGACCAGACCATCCATATGGGGGTAATTAAGAGAGAGGCATATGAGTACGTGGAGTCCCCACAGAAGCTCCATAAAGTACACGATGTCACCCCGATTGTTGTTCTTTTTTCATAAAATGAAGCAAAGAAAAAATTGTCAAATATTTGCAGGGCTTATGGCAATGAAACAGGACAACACTAAATGAGCATCTTTTCCTTTTTGAACAAACATCTCTTTTTAAATAGTAGTTTATTTTTCCAAATGTAAAGATAATTATCAGCATTCATTTTTGCAAGACTTTGTTTCCTCTTCCTTACCACACTCCTCCTCAAGAAAGTGAGAAATATGATATAGGTTAAATATGTACAGTCCTTTTAAAGATATTTGTCATGTTGTAAAAGAAAAATCAGCCCAAAGGGGGGGAAAAACACAAGAAAGGAAAAAAGTGAAAATACTATGGTTCAATCAACATTCAGTCTCCCTAATCCTCTCTCTGGATGCAACTGGCATTTTCCATTCCAAGCCAATTGGAATTGCCTTAAATTGAACATTGTGAACAAACATCTGTTAAAGAGACTAGATGGTAGAATCCCTGTGCTGATCCCTGAATAGAAAGCTTATCTTGATCACCCTGATAATAGATTACAGTTCATTTATTCTAGAATTGGTTTCTGACTCCATGGAGATTGACCTGTGAGACACTCAGGTTCTACTCCTAATCACTGAAAGATGAGTCTTCGCGAGTATTTTCTAGAGAATGAATTGTTCCAGTTTGCAACCAGGAGGGATGGGAGTGGTGATAAGAGGAATGAGAAACAGGTACGGAGTGAGTGAAGAGATCTCATCATTTTATTAAGGGCAGGTTCAATGCACCTACTATGACAGTCAGACTCACAACTGCAATCTTAGAATTCCTGGAGAGGTATCATGTTCATGATTAAGAGGAGGATTCTTTTCTCTGGTCAGCCACATTTAGAGTACTGGCTTCAATTATAAACAATACTATTGAGGAAAGCCATTAATAAGCTAAAAATGTCCAGGAAAAAAATACAAGTAGGCCAAAAGGACTTATGTCCACGTCCTTTGGGGTCTATTAAAGACCCAAAGATGTTTAGTATGAAGAAGAGAAGACTCAAAAGATAGAAGCAAGACTGGATTTTCCTAATTGGCCACAGAGGGCAGAGCCAGATGCAGTGGGTGGAAGATGCACATTGAGACTAACCCCAAAGAAACACTTCCAGTGCCACAGTTTCTCACAAGACGCAGTCGGTTCCCAGCAATAGAGGTCAGATAGCCATCTCTATGGAATGCTATGAAAGAGTAACTTTTAGAGTAGGTTTGAATGAGATGGCCCAGGAGGTCTTTTCCAGCTTGACCTTGCCACTTTATACAAGTCATTCAGTGTCTTTGACCCTGAGCTTTTTCACCTTCAAAATGGAGATGATAGAACTTGGGATAATAACTTTACAAAGATTATTATAAGGAATGGATTGTGTAAATCTCAAAGCACTATAGAAATGTAGATATTATATAAATGGGACTTATTGTCATCATTGTATATTGTGGTCCTCAAAAAATAATCACATGATAAAAGAAGTGAATTGTGATAGATCAACTGGTAAATATGCAAAGACTCATTTCATGTTAACTAACATTTATTAAACACCCAAGGATTCTCATATCTTTTCATATTGTCCTAACTTCTCTCCTGACTTCCAGTCTCACATTACCAACTGCTAGACATTTTGAACTGGATGTCCCATGGATATCTAAAGTTTAATTCAACAAACACAGAATTCATCTTCTCTCCTCCTAAACCCTCTCTTCCTACCACCTTTTCAATTCCTGTTGAGAGGACCACTAACATACCCAGGCTCACAATTTTAGGTGTCACCTTCAACTTCTAACTTATACTCATACTATATATCCAAACTGCTGCTGAATTCTGTCTTTTCTAGCTTTGCAGCATCTGAACTATGGTGGTGGGCTATGGGAGTAAAGAGGAGATATATGTGAAAGATGTTGAGGAGACAGAAATGGTAAGATCTTATAACTGACTGGATATGTGTTGTGAGTGAGAGGAATAAAGAACAACACTAAAGTGTACTCTCCTAATTGTTGTGACCTTGGATTTTCCATTGTCAAAGGTCAAACTGACTCCCTAACTCCTGCTGCCTATGCACCTTAACGCTACCTCCACCATATCTGTCTTCTTCCAGTAAGTCCTGCTCTATAATCCACATATTTCCACTCATTTTATACCCTCTACATCCATGCTCCTCTGTCTTCTGGTTCTCAGGAAGGTTTGGCTCTCCTTGGATAACACTGCTTTTTAGGGTTAGGTTTCCCTAACTGGACTTGCTGTCTTTTCTTCCATATACCCAGATTCACTACTCCTTCAACTGTCTCAAATCCCATAACCAGATACTCTTTAGAGGAATACATTTTTGATCTTGCTATTACCTACAAGCATTCCACTTTAAGGATAAGGAACTCTGAAATCCTTCGTGTGAAATTCCTTCATTCTATACCTTATGCCTCACCTGCCCCTTTTTATCATATCACCATAATGTCAAGCCCTCCTTTCTTCAAAGTCTCAACCCCCAACTGAACAAATTCCAATATACAACTCTTTACACTCCAGGTTTTTGTTCCCTTGATCTATGAAGTCTTGTATCTTACCAAAGCCAAAACCTGAATATAGTCTCTATATGCTTCCTCATGTGCTACTTAGCTGAACTGGAAGAAGTCATACAATTATATTGACAGGTCCATTTCAAATTTACATTATCTAATCTCAACTAGAGCAACTAGGTTGCACAGGAGAATGCCAGGCTTGAAGTCCAAAAGACCTGAGTTCAAATGTGGCCTCAGATACTTACTACCTGTGTGACCCCAGGCAAGTGATTTCATTCTATTTGTCTCAGTTTAATCATCTGTAAAAATGAGCTGCAGAAGGAAATGGGAAACCACTCTACTATCTCTGCCAACAAAACCCCAAACAGGGACATAGCTGAAAAAAATGACTCAAAATCCTCATTATCATCATCAATCTTAACTAGGCTCTCACTTCAGCAAGATAATCTTTCTACTCTTCAGAAAGTGATTATTCCATTTACCATAATGGCTATTTCAAACTTCTTCTCTCCTCAAGTTTCCCATGAAATTCTCCCTCTTGACTAATATCTTTCCCGTGCACTTTATGGAAAAAAAAAATCAAAGCCATTTTCTGAGGGTTCCCAGCTCTTATCGCTTTGTCTCATAATCCCTCCTCTCACAACTCCTTGATATCATCCTTCATTATTTTCTCCCCCTTTCCTTGTCTTTTGAAGACATCTTTCTTCCATTTTAAATGTCTCCTTAGATCCTATCCCCCTACATTGCTTATTATCCTATCTATTTCTCCTGCCTTCCTCAGCCAAATGTCTTCTAAAAAGATGTCCCTGTTCAATGCCTCCAGATACTCACTTCTCATTCTCTTCTTGTCACTCAACTGAAATTGGCCTTTCCAAAATTACCAATGATTCTTTAGTTGCTGATTAAGATGGCCTTTTCTCAATTTCTGCTTTTAAAAAATAAAATCTTCTGTTTGGATCCTTCCTTAGTCTAACACTAATTAGGATTAGTATTAGGGTAGATAATGATATTTTCCCCATTAACATCACTCCCAAGTACCTCTCTAACACACCCATCATGCATAATTCTGTATCTAGCTCTAAAAGTAAGTTGACAGCAGGGATCCACCCCGATATGGTTGGTTGTTTGGTTAGCTGATTGGTATCCTTCATTTTCAAAGAGGACCAAAGTGACTTCATTATGTTAGAATCAAGTTACAGGGCATCCAATCAGACTGGCTGATCAGATCAATAGGAACTTGGAGTGCTCATCACAAGTTGGGCACAAAAAGTCTATGTGAACACATAGGATAGATTCTCTAAATCTGCAAACCTCACATTTCTTTTGCACTATTTCAGTTCTGCTTTGCTCATGGAAAGTAGCACATTCTCTGATGTTGGCATGCTATGTTGGGCAGTCTTGTATCACTGTCACCTATTATACAATCAATTCTAAAGTTCTTTTTTTTTTTATAGTAACTTTTTATTGACAGAATCCATGCCAGGGTAATTTTTTTTACAACATTATCCCTTGCACTCACTTCTGTTCCGATTTTTCCCTCCCACCCTCCACCCCCTCCCCTAGATGGCAAGCAGTCCTATATATATATATATATTGAATATGTCCTAGTATATCAATTCTAAAGTTCTTAAGAGAGAACTTGAGAGTGTTCTTGTATCATTTTTTTCCTGACCACCACATGAATGCTTGCTCTGAACTAAAGTTTGCCTTTAGCTCAAAATGTCTATAGCAGACACTTTCTGAAGTTTCTTTGAGATATATTAAGGATATTCTTCCAAATTCTATCACTTCACCCAAATTAATGGCTCTTTCCTAATGCAGCAAAGGGTTTTGAATACTGACTTTTTTCCAGGCAAACCTAGGAAATTAGAAGTAGCCATTTTCTATTGTACTGGTTTCTTTTTTAATATTTCATTTTTTAAAACTATGGATTTGAATCAGAAAGAGATGACCTTTGGCTTTTTTTTCTCTTTATCATGGAAGATTTAATCCTTTAAGAATAATTTATTTTTCTCTCAGAAATTCATCATGATAAATGAAAATATTTCCTAAATTAAAAATATTTAACTAACCCAAAATTCAAACTGTGAAACTGAGCTTGCAAAGCAAGTTCATTTTGTGGCCTTTAGAACTGGAACCTGTAATTGTTTTGAGTAGAGTAACTTTGTCATGAAAGGCATATGAAATAGGGTCTCCAAGTGCTTTTGATGTTGTACATCACAGATAAGGGGTTTATCTGCATGAATAGTGGATATTCTTTCTAGGTTTGGTTAAAACAAAACAAATCCTTGGTTAAAACAAAATGGGTGGGTTTGGGTAGCTGTGATTTCCTTAGTGGAATATATTCCTAATGGGTAGATTCCATCCACCAATGAAAACTAGAACCTGCTCAGAAGTTTACAGTCTCCAAGATTTGCAGAAGATACTGTCCCCCAGGATGTCTTTGTCTGGAACAGAAATTATCTTTTCTCTCCCTGTTGGAATCTTTACAAACTGTTAAGCCATTGGAGTTGATAGAGACAATAATTATCTAATTTAGCATGGTTCAATATGATTGATTTGATCTTAGAAGGAGATATTTTGGGCCAGAACTTGAAACAAAGTACTAAGTACAACTGATAGAACGATGCTTGTGTTCACACCTTTAGAGAGCTCATAGAAGCAAGAAATATTTAATTACTCATTGGAGTTCACATGTTCGGGAGATTTCAGGGTTTAGAAAGAGATATCTGAATTCACACCTCCCTTGAAGCTCTTAGGGCCAGAGAGCATGCTCGGAGATATCCCACAATCCCACTCTCAGAGAAGCAGCATAAATACAGCTCCAGTGAGCCACTCGAAAGAGTTACTTGGGAACATTCCCAGGGGTCGGAGAGGACCACTCTGGGAGGAAGCCCATAAGCCCTATCTTTGAGGCAGGAGAGATTCATTGTATCTTCTACCTTGGTGCTGGCTGGAGTCGAAAGGACAAACCTTTGGATTTGGAGACATTCTGGCGGAGCTCTTAGAACCAAGTGGAGAGATAGGCCTCTGAGCTAACTAGCCTATATTGAAGGACACAATAAAAGATCTGAACTTTTATCAGCTGGCTGCAATTTTGAGTGATTGTAATTGAAACTAAAGCTGCCTCCAGAAAATCTCCCCAAGAAACCCTCTCTCCCAGAGAGAATCATCTTATTATTATTTTAAAGAAGAAAAAATACCAACATCTCCCCAGTCCAGTTGCCTCTCCTGTAGAGGGTTCTAAGGTATACATTTATATCTAATCCCACTGTAACCTCATCACTCTCTCATATAAGTAATACAGGGATTATTACTCATAAAGGCAAGGAAACTTCATTCCCTAATAAAATAGTCAAAAGGTCAAACAGAATGAACAGAGAGTTTTCAGAGGAAGAAATCCAAGTTATCAAAACTATATGGAAAAAAAGGCTCTAAATCTCCAACAATTGGAGAAACGTGTGCACTTCAATAACTCTGAGTTGCACTGGCAAAAATGGCCTCAAAGGAAAAGGACTGACCCTGGAGGGGTTGTGGGAAAACAGGCAGGTGAAGGCTCTATCATGGAATAAATGAAAAGAAAAATAAAATAAGGAACTTGTGACCTAAGTGACTTATCTAAGGCCACACAGGGCCCAAATCCCAGCTCTGTCACTCAAAATTTATCAGACATTGAAATGTAGCCTCTAATATTTTTAAGTAAGTGATATTTGAGTTCCCTCCCCTAGGCATCAGTTTCCTTGAGTGTGAAATAAAGGTGCTGGATAAGGTGACTTCTAAAGTGTGTCCCAGGGACTCCCAAAAAATGATCTCCTACTTCTAAGGGACTTCAGTCCTCAGGACCTTAATTCTGAAAGCTAGATAATGAGAGGATTACATGTGATGGCCTCTGAGCTCCTTCCTGGCCATAAACCTATACTTTCTATCCAGGTTGTTAAATAAATACTATAGGCATTAATCTTATTTGATCAGCAAAGACATTGAGATTTAGAAATGATAAAATTTACCCATATTCATGTATCGAATAAGTATTTGAACTCTGCCTGACTCCAAAGCGCCCTCCCCTCTGCTCTCACCTGTGAATCCATTATCCCCTTACTGCCATTATGTCCAAGATACTCCAAGCCTTTCCATCTGCCTACCATGAACTCAACACCAACACAAACCGTTATTTGTATATTGTTGTCCAAGGTTAGAAGGTGAATAAGGACTGTCTTGATGTCCTATTTGCATTACCATACCTAATTTTTTTTTTCCTCTTCCACATGTGGGATCTTTTCTGCTTCATCTCTTTCATGGCCCACAAGACAATTAGTACTTGCAAAAAATAAAGGTTTGGTTATAAAAGCTGTCCACTTTTACAAGCTATTTGGGATGTGTTATTTCTTGATAGTTGAATTTATATTTAAGAGAAAAGCATTGCTGTTTTTTTAATAGTGATGTAGTTTTAGTGGGTTCTTTGTGGCAGCTTCTGTCCATATTTTTGAGCATGGTTAAAAATGAAGACTCTTCCCTTGAGTTTTCCTGTCTGTGAAGGACAAATGGCAACTCAGATAAAACCTTTCACACAAATAGCTACTGTCCTTTTTTGGCCTACTTATCTATCTATCTATCTATTACTTGTCCTTACTTAAGGACTTATCCTTACTTAAGGACTACTTATACTTCTCCCCATCACGTCTTCTGCAATTATACTAGGCAGCCTAGCTCTCATAGGAACCCCTTTTTTAGCAGGATTCTATTCAAAAGATGCAATCATTGAAGCCATAAATATATCATACGCAAATACTTGAGCCCTGTGCATAACACTTATTGCCACTATACTCACAGCCTTCTACAGCATGCGAGTAATCCACTTTGCCCTTCTAAAAGAACCCCGATTCCTACCTTTATCCCCAATAACTGAGGACAACCCAAACATGACTAACCCTATTATACGACTAGCCCTCGGAAGTATTTTGCCAGGCTTCCTCCTAACAATGAACATCCCCCTACCGCAACAATTCCCATAACAATACCTACCTTAACAAAAGTCTCAGCCCTAATAGTAACCATTGCGGGCATCCTAATCACAATAGAACTTAATACACTGACAAATAAAATACCAATCACACCTCTAATACATACACACAACTTCTCAAACATACTAGGATATTTCACACACATTTTCCACCAACTAAACCCCCTAGCAAGTCTACGAATAGGTCAACACATCGCTACCATACTAATTGATCTAGGATGATATGAAAAGACCGGACCAAAAGGTCAAGCCAACTTACACAGTTCCATATCTTTATCCATATCCATATCCTTATCTTTCTATCATCTAGTTGAAGGTGGAATGTTGTGGGGGGGGGGAATATAAACACATGTCTAGTGAGGTTTTAGTAATATAATAACAATATGTCTATCGATCATTGATTAATTTGTGTATATTAATTGATAATTTAATACTTAACTTAATATCTAAACATACTATGTTATTATTGTTTTTAATTAATAAAATGTTTTATCATCATTGACTGAATTATACCATATTGGAAATAAACGCACGTCCGATGATCACTCTCAATTGATGTCCGGTTGAAATGTTGTTGGTCTTGTTATGTAAGTCTGCACTTTTAATGGCATCCCCCAGGCTCCCGCCCTGGTGATAAACTACCCACAAATTAAAAATTACCTAATGCCGTAGCAATCACTGGAGATGCCGCGATATGAGGCCAAACAGCATTGTTACCATCACATATGCCTCTACGAAAAGCATGGTTGAGCTGAAATAGGAACGAATGGGCCTGAAGTAGCAACCAGTAGCCAGTCAGAGGAAATAAGGTTCGTCCGCAGATTATGGGCTTGCTCTGAAGGATTTAGTGTCTTCAGATGGCGGGTTGCTCATCTCTCGTGAGTGGAGGATAAAGGTACACCTAATGGTAGTGATCTGCTAGAGGAAATAGCTTGATTGATCTTGATTCATGGATTTAATGTCTATGTACGCCAACATAATATGTCTTATATAATATATACATATTATGTATTATGTACTATTATGAAATGAATTAGTTTAAGATATGCATGTATTTATTAATGTTTAGTAATATATTAATGTATTTAGTAATGTTTATTTAATATGTATATTAATATATGATAGAGGACTATAAATAATGCTCTATATACATAAATATATATGTATAAATACATTGATATATGTATGTATAAGTATTTATTTTTTTAAAATGAAATTATAAAAATTTGCAAAAAAATTTGCAAAAAATTTAACACTGGGATAGTATACAAACTGAATTTTGCGAAAAAAATAAATAAAAAATTTTAGTGCAGGAGGTAGTTTAAGTAGAATATCGGCTTTGGGTGTTGATGGTGGGACGTAATGCCTTCTTCCTGATGGGTCCTAGGAAGGGTTTTACCTTCATAGCTGGCTTACAAGGCCAGTATTTTGGTTAAATTACTTGGACTCTTCATTTAGGTTTTAGTATATAGTTTTCAAATAGTCCTGCAAGAGGTATTAGGACAAGAATTAGTAGGAAGTAGAGTATAGAGGCTAATTGGCCAATAATGATGAATGATTGCTCTACAGGTTGGCCACCGATTCAGGTAAGTATGATTAGGTTAGCAGTGAGGATTCAGAACAGGGTTTGGGAGATTGGGCAGATTATCATGCTTCGTTAGTTGGCAATATGGAGTAGGGGGACGATTAGGAGAATTAGGATAGATGCTAGTAAAGCGAGAACTCCTCCTAGTTTGTTAGGAATAGAGTGTAGGATAGCATATGCAAATAGGAAGTATCATTCTGGTTTGATATGAGGGGGTGTGTTTAGAGGGTTGGCAGGTGAGAAGTTGTCTGGGTCTCCTAATAAGTCTGGTGAAAAAAGGGCTAGAAAGAGGAGCACGAGAAGAAGGAGTATTAGACCTAGGACATCTTTAATAGTATAATAGGGGTGAAATGGGATTTTGTCCGAGTCTGGGTTGATTCCTGAGGGGTTGTTAGAGCCTGTTTCATGGAGGAACAGTAGGTGAACAACGGCTAGTGCTATGATGATGAAGGGTAGGATGAAGTGGAAGGCAAAGAATCGTGTGAGTGAAGCTTTGTCTACTGTGAACCCTTCTCAAATTCATTCTGCTAAAGTGGTTCCGATGTAGGGGATAGCGGATAGTAGGTTGGTAATTACGGTAGCACCTCAGAATGATATTTGGCCTCAAGGAAGAACATATCCTACAAATGCTGTAGCTATAACAGTGAGAAGCAGAATTACGCCTTTGGAGGCAGGAAAATTCAGGTTCAAGTAAAATCTCTTACACCCCTGAACAAGTTGCTCATCTGGTCCCCACTCAGATTTCAGGATCTCCCAGATCGAGGTCAGTTTTATTGTAATTGGGCAGTTGAAGAAAGATAATGTATAAAGAAGCTGTAAATTCCAAGCAGATGCACACATATGATCCTGGAAGTAATAGGGAAGTACTTGCATTCGTTGAGGGTAGGGATGCTATGGGGAGAACTGTGCTTCAGGAAAAGGCACGGATAGATTGACTGTAAGGTAGAGAGAACTGATGCAGGGAGTCCTCCAAATTGTAGCTATATGAGAGAAGTAGACAGAACAACAAAAGGCAGAAAGGACAACATCTGGCACCAGACTGATGATCATTGAATTCATGTGAGCTGATAAAGTCCTAACTGAAAGAAGAGTAAAGATCTAGCAAAGGTTACTGAGTAGGAACAGCCTGGAGAAAGAAGTGACCCCAAAACCTAAAGAGGAAGCAAGTGAAAGCACCCTGAAGGAAAAGGTATGAGTAAGAACTAAGTGCAAGAGCCAGACTTCAACTGTTCCAAACCTTTTCATTCCTTAAGGAGTTTCACATGGCACCCACACCACTCAGCCTCATGGCTGAGAAGAGCGCCTCAGATGTCCAGGAACGGAAATGAGCTTGGAAGTCACTGAGTCCACTCCACTTCTTTTAACGGATAAGGAAATGGGAACAGGGAGGATGCTCCACTCCTGGTAACTCAAGTAGTATCAGAGTTGGGACATGACTGAACCCGGTCATCTATCTCCAGAGTCAGCATTAACCATGTCTTCCCCATGACACCTTTTTGGTTGCTTTCCTGAACAATTGTTCAACTCATGTATAATTCTGTTTAATTGATAGTGTTTGTTTTATTTCTCTACTGTGAGTGAAGTTCTTTGAGGCTGTGGGGTGGTGTTTTCGATTAGACATCTCTTTTCTCTGCATCTGATATATTGGAACTCACTCTCACATTAAGTACCCCTGGTGGTCTTCCACCTCCTGCTTTCCTGCCTCTTTCTGAGGATTGTCTCCTGGTTAGATGGTACATTTCTGTAGAGTAGTGACTCTCTTTGTTTTTATTAATTATGTCCCCAGGGTTTAATACGCCTGGTACATAATAGGCATGTAATAAATCCTTATTTCCTTCTTTCCTTTCTCTACAGCTTCCTTAATATTCTCTGGCAAAACTAACACAGACATAAGTCACTTCCTTACAAATATACATGGAATGCATTTAGAGACTCCTCACTAACTAAAGTTAGAAGGGGTGAGCTTTAGCTTTAGCTAGGCTTTGGACAGAGCCGCCATCTTGGAATGCTCTTCACATTCTTGAGGTCTAATAAAAACACTCAATTTATTCAGCCAGCACTTTTCTCTTAATGTTTATGCCCTTGTGTATTTTAGGGGAAATAGACTCCACATGGCCTTGATTCATTTACACTTAAATCATTAAAATACTGTTTTATAACAGCTGTCTCAATGTCTGAGGCAGTGTTAGTTCTTTTTATGTCTTTCTCCTTAAAAACAAGAAGACATTTACTGCCAGGATTAAATGATATTCAAACACTAATGAATAGCAGTTTGGGATACCAATTCAAATCTATGAATTTTGTGTGTACTCTCAGAGGTGTCTCCTCCTCAGTCATGCCCTGGATTCTGAATCAATTTCTGGATCAATTTTGCCTCTAAGATTTATAGTGGGACCTTTCAGCTCCAGGTCTATGTTCCCATGCTCCTAAAAGTAGAGAACGCAGCTTTGAATCCAAATGACTGATCTACATTCTACAGAGAATCATGGGGCAGGGGGGAGTAATGAGACCTTAATAGCACTATGTAGAAGTATAACATTCTTGCATTTAGTGCATTCGAAGTTAAGATGACCAGTGACTTCATCTGTAAAATGAGGGGGTTGGACTAGCTGGCCTCTGATGTCGCTTCCAGAAGTGAGTCCTATGACCCTAAGGAACACTGACTAGCACACCACACTTTTGACTAATCTAACTATCTCAATGTCACACAGATCACAGATTTTTGAAGTAGAATTTGAATCCAGGACTTCCTGATTCTAGCCCTCCCTGCACATGCTGTCATCTGCAAAAAGGGAATGATTATTTTATTCCAGCTGTCTCCCCTGGTTGTTTCTAACCCTAACCTGGAAGGCCTGTGGCATCAGTTTTGGAGTTCAGTCTCTGTGATGGAAAAAACTAGACCAAAATGTGCCTGGTCTTTCCTCCATGTCACACATGCAACTGCAGTCATATGACTTCAATGTTTCAATCTAACCAAAAACCAAAGTGACAGAATCTGATTTTGCAGGACCTTCAAATACTAACAATGAAACAAGCAAGCCTCTTCTCAATGAGCAACAGGAAGTCTAGGAGTACACTGAATAATCCATATTGAAACTCCATTTTTCCTCATTCAAGGAACTGGCTACAAGCAAATGAAAATAAAAGAGCCCCTCTCTTTAGAGAGTTCAAACCTCCTTTGCACCCAAAATGTTCTGGTTCTTATGACCATTATTGAGATCAAGAGTACCTTAAGGCTCCAAATGTCTAAAGATTAGCACAAGCTCTGATCAAACCAAAGTCAGTTTTGTTCACACCAGAATCTCCAGGGCAGACACAACAGCAGAGATAGAACTTACCAGTCGCCTTAAATACTATTTATGATAGGGGAAGTTCTGAGACTTAATGCACTGTCATCCTCAAGACAACCCCCCAAATCATATGAGTCATCCATAGGAGATGGAATACTGGGGACAAGGATGTTTGAGGGGAAGCTTGTTGGAGAGACTGGCTTTTGGCTTTTGCTCCTGACCTAGAGATCTTCTGGGCATAGAGTTCCCTCCTTGGTGCAGAATCTCCATTGATAAGCAACAGCTCATACAATCTTGGGGGACTGTGGGGATGAACTTGCAGAGGTTAAGATAAGATACTCAGCCTTTTGTATAGCATCTGTATAGCATTTGTATGGCATCTCAAGGTTTACAAAGTACCTTGCAAATATGATCTCATTTGATCCTCCCCATCAATACTGGTAGGACGGTGCTGTTATTATGCTCATAATACAGATGAGGAAACTGATCCTAGGATAAAGACAGAGCATGAATCCACCCCAAGAGATTTCTACACTTCAGTCTTCACTGAGAAAGAGAAACCTACTACTTTGCCTCCAGGGAAAATGCCACAGCCATTTAAGAATGGGAAGGCAGAAAGGCAGCTTTTGAGCTGGGGAGCCTGCTGGCCATTCTGACTGTGGGACTCTAAGGAAACCCTTTAACTTTCCAGGTCTCCTTCCCTCACTCTCAGACTCAAGCACCAACCTGCATTAGGAGAGGCAGTTTCCTCATTCAGGGCATCACAGGGCAGGCCCCTAAACTGGTAGAGGTTTAGATGCCTCTCCTGTTTCTTCTAGCTCAAGGATGTCAGTTTATTTTATAATGGTTTCAATAGAATTGATTTCCTTTGTAACCCTACCTATTTTAATGGACACATTTAGAAATATTTTTCTGAGAAGGGGGTGTGGATGCATTTGGAGAGTCACCAAACAGTCAAAAACCCCTGCTTTATACAGCCACCACCTCAGACATTGCTCTCTTTTGTGAGGGTGTTTGGTGCCTTTCTTGTTCCACCTGCAGCAGACAGACTCATGGAGAACATAGGGCCTAGCAGGGTGCCCAACATAGAGCAGGTGCTTGATTTAATGAACTGAATCCTTCCACTTGACTTGAGAGAGAGAAAAAGGCCCCGGCTCTTACCTTTTCTCACCTCACTCTCCATCATACATATAAGACATGTTCACACTCTAATAAGACCTCATCCCATCCCATAACCCCTTCTAGGACTCCAGTTACACTCAGCATACTGAGGGATGCCATTAGTCAAAGTTGTGAAATCCGTCCTTGAAGGATCCTATGCACACAGGCCAGATCCAATAGATACTTGGAGAGCAGATAAAAATGTTTGGTCTGAAAGTTCCAGGAAATGTCTCATTGACTTTTTTTTTCTCTCTCATGGTTGAAACAGCAGAAGAATGATTTAAAGATTTATTTATACAGAGAAAGTACACTGATGGAACAAAGCAAGAAACAAGCCTGCAATTGTTGTTTAAATAACAGACTTTTGTTAATTCTAAAGTTATGAAGGCCGGATTTTTTCACAGGCTCCAGTGGTGATCTAACTGAGTGAATGTAGCCAAAGGAGGCACATTTAAAACTTTTCAATTCAGTAAGGTAAAGTGAGGGTACAAGGTCTCCAAAATGAATAATCTCTGTGCCCTCAAGAAGTTCACATTCCCAAGGAGATAACCTGGGTTAATGTATATAGCACCAACCTTGAGGTCAAGGACAGGATTAGAGCCAAGCCCTGTGGTAGGAGAAAAGTCAATTTCCCAACATAGGTGGGCATCTCTTCTGAAACACAAGGTCCTAAAGAGCTGTCTAGAATGCTGAGAGGTTAAGTAATTTGTATTTCCAGTTCTCAGATTTACTTTCTAGTCATCACACCCCTTGCCTCCAGCCACTTGATTTAAAATCTGCTCAGACATTTCCTAGCTATGTGACTCTGAATGAGTGATTCTCGAAGTTGCAAGACAACTCTATAGGAAGATGAATTAAAAAGGAGTTGCAGAGGTGTACCAGTGGAGGGAGTTTCTGCTCTACTTGGAAAAAAAAAAGAGGTCAAGAAAAATTTGTCTTATTTTTTTTTTTTAAATATGAATTAGCCACCTTTCTAAATGTCATTATTTCAGAAAATGCCAAGTTTGTTTAACTATGTTTAACTATGTTCATTTAAAAATTCTAACAAGACACATGCTCATTTTTATCTCAGAGTGACCCAAGCTAAATTTTATGAAATCATGAGAAGAGCTTACTGGAGCCAACAAAAAAGCAAGTAGTTTTTTTTTTTCAGAAAAAAAGTCAGTACTTTTTAGTGTAGTAAAAAACTAGAAATAAAGGAGCTTCCCATTGAGGAGAGAATTAGGTTAGGGTTAGGGTTCTCATTTCGGAAGGATGATGCAATGTCACTGCCTTCTAAGAAGCAATGAATATGGAGAACATGGAGAAGTTTGGGAGAATTTAACATGCTCTAAGGTGAAGCAAACAAAACAGAATCTGGGACATAACAGACAATGACCAGAAAAACATAACTAGAAGAAGACTGAGACACCAGCCAAACCGCAGAGCAGCCCTCTGGGGAATGAGAATGGTCACCCCTGGCTCCCTTCCTCTAGTGGGCAGAGAGCAGCCAGCCAGGCTGGGATGGGGGTAGGAAGAGCACAGGCAGACCTGGGGAGGCTTATGGATGACTTTCACTGAGTCTTTCTCTCTTATCATTTTTGTCTTTTGTCAGTAGGGGTCACTCTCTGGGCAGTGAAAGAGAGAGTGCTGATTATACAGAAAAAGAAGAGCTCAGTGAGTGAGTTTTAAATGATGCTGAAATTCGTATTTCTGTCATTGTTCTTTTTTTGTCAGTCCACATTTGTATGATCATTGGATTTCAAAATATATATTGTATTGGGAAAAGAGATAAACAGAAATAGAGACATTAACAGAGAGTTATAAATAGATGAAAGGTTGGTTGTCAGTGGATATATAGGTGAAAATGGACAGATATTATAGACAACAAATAAATAAATACATGTGAACTCCTTGAATGTCCAGGCTGTCTCACTTGGTGTTTATGTCTCAGCACCTTATAAAAAAACAGCACAGCACAGCAATGCATAAGAACCCATCCTAATGGATTCCAGGGGCAAAATGAGATTTATGTTTTCCAAAACATAGAAAGTAAAGGAATTGGAATCAAAATGAGGTATAAAAAAATCTTTTTGCAGAGGTTAAGATGGTACTTGGAAAATCTCAGATTCAACTAATAAGTTAGAATAACAATAATTTCATCAAAGTAGCAAGATATAAAGTAAATTCATATGAATCATCAGCATTCCTATATGTCACAAACAAATACTGTAAGAAATGATAAAATAACTTTAGGTAGGATAAAATACCTGGGAATATATCTGCAAAAGTGAACCTAGAAATTAAATGAATAAAATTGTTTTTAAAAATACTTTTTGAGGAGCAGCTGGTGGCGCAGTGGATACAGCACCAGCCCTGGAGTCAGGAAAGCCCGAATTCACTTAACACTTCTTTAGCTGTGTAACTCTGGGCTAGTCACTTAACCCCAAATGCCTCAGGAAAAAAAAGGCTTTTTTGTACAAATAAAATAATTTAAATAATTGGAGAAATATTAAATGACCATGGGTAAGCAAAGCCAATATGATAAAAATGACAATTTTACCTAATGTAATTAATATATTCAATTCCTTCCTTCCAAATTAAATTACCAAAAAAATGTATTTTACTAAATTTGAAAAAATAACGAAATTCATTTGGAGGAACAAAAAGTCAAAAGTATCAAAGAAATTAATGAAATAATGTAAACGAAAGAGTTTTAGTAACACCAAATCTTAAACTATTATGAAATGTAATTATCAAAAACTATCTAGTAGTTCAATGAAACAGAGCAGACCATACAATTTATAGAATCAAATGATTATAGTAACTTTGTGTTTGACAAGTGTAAAGACAAGTTTGGGAGATGAGAATTTCTTATTTGATAGAATTTTTAGGAAAGCTAGAAAACAGTCTAGTAGAAATTGGGCATAGAACAATATCTTACATCATTAACCAAGATCAAGTCAAAATAGATGCATGACTTAGACATAAAGAGAAAGATTACAAGAAAATTTTAAAAATAAGGAATATTACTTATCATCAGACTTCTGGATAAAAGAATAATTTCTTTATTAAGAAGAGATAGAGAACAAAGTGAGGATAATTTAGATTACTTTAAAATAAAAAGATTTTATACAAACAAAATAAATGTAACCAAGATTAAAAAGGAAAGCAGCAAACTGGGGATGGGGGAAATTTTATTGGTAGGCTCTCAGAACAAGGTCTCATATCCCAACTAGATAAAAAAAATTTGTCAAATCTATAAGAATGTAATTCATTTCCCAATTGATAAATGGTCAAAGTGAATAGACAGCTTTCAATGAATAAATTAAAACAACTTATAGTCATATAATAATACTAATTAGAGAAATGCAAATTAAAACAACCTATCTGGTTGGTTAAAATGATTGAAAAAGAAAGTGACAGAAGTTGGAGGGAATGTGAAAAAAATCGACCACTACTTCAGTTAGTGAAACTGTGATCCCAAAACACTTTGGAGAGTAATCCATAATTATGCTCAAAGAGTTATTAAACTGCCTATATCTTTTGACTCAGCAATACCACTGTTAGCTCAGTAACCAAAAATGATTAGAGGAAAAGGAAAAGAATCTATCTTCTTGAATAGTTATAGCAGACTATTTGTGATGGCAAAAAACTAGAAATTGTGAAGATAACTGTCAACTGAGGAATTTAAAAGGAAGAACAAGTTGTATTTAGAAGCTTTGCTGTTTCATGTGCAATCAATTTTTTTGGTATTCTACTGTATTAAATTTAAAATAAAATATATTTTTTTAAAAAGTAGATTATAGTACTTGAGTCAGAAAATCTGGACTCTAATCTTTACCACTTTGTGATCTGGAAAGAAATCATTTTACCTCTTTGGACCCCAGTAATCCCATTTGTGAAATGAAGAGCTCAAGCTAGATGACTTCTTTAGTCTCTTTCATCTCTAACCCTGAAACCCTCTGATTTTTATAATAACCACAGAAAATCCATTAGGGTTATTAGAGACATTTTCCATATTGGCTAATAAAGAATTTCATTGTAATGTTGAGTAGTAAATAGACAAAATAAATAATAAGATACTTCATAGGAATCATAAATAAGCAAGATGGCTCTGAGGGTTAAATGGAATGTATTACATATTTGTTAAAGGAAACAAGCCATACATCAGAGACACTCATGAAATTTGTATTGTTCTACTACATCTGTGGCAATCCTTGGGGGTTTTTTGGTGTTTATTTAATTCCCAATAAAACATGTTTTTGAAGAAACAAAAGGTAAAAATACAGCTCTACCATGCTGGACAGGAGATTCTATATCACATTAAACTTTGGGATACTTGAAGCACAGGAGAAAATACAAGTGGCAAAAAGTTCATTTTTTTGGCTGCAAGACTTTACCCCCATCCTTCCCAGTGGGCCCCTGGAAGGCAAATGGCTGCCTTTGCCCCAAAGTGTTTTCATGCTCTGATTCTAAGAAAAAAGAAAAAAACAACTTTGAAAACACAAACTTAATAGAAGAATGTGTGCTTCTTTCACCAACTGTTTTACACCAATATCCCCTTTTCCTACAAGACATTTCCTGAAAAATGTGGGAAAAGTTTTCCACAAGTAATAAAGTTACTTGTGTAATTAGTGAGTTTTTTGGGGGGGGGGGTATTCTCTGGCTTTGGCCTGCCTAGAAATAGGACAGAATGATCTAATGACATTAACCTCCACCAAAATTTCAAGCACTTGAACTCTCCTGGACAAAAATTTGACAGGAAGCCAGATATCATTAAAAGAAGCCAGGAACACCAAAGACCAGAACAATAAGCAATTCCATCAACAGTTAGTCAGCACCTGCGTTGGCCTAGCCAGTACAGTAGCTGTATGTTCACCAGAAAGAAAGGTGCAGAATAAAGCTGCTTCACTGGAGGGATCAATAATTCATCAATAAACAAAAGTGAGACCATTGTCAATAGAAGTTCTGCACACCAAAACAGGACAATGTTATTTAACTATTTATACAGTCACACACTTTTCCTATTAGGAAGCACTATGTACAAAAACAATGAATTCCAGTGTCTCAATTTTAAAATTAAGAAAACAAAATTCTTAAAAAGGAAGAGAGAATGTGATACTCAAATGAGCATGGAGCAACTTCAATGAAGCTGTTTGGTTCTGTTGATTTCTAGATTTATACAGAAGTTACAATCCTATCATTCCTCCCGTAGAGATGTTTTAAAAATATTGAGTCTAAACAGATAATGTAGAAAATTAAAATTAAAGCAACTATCCAGCTAATTCAAAACAAATACCAAACGGAAGCTGGGCTTGAGACCTCAATTATCCAAACAGGTTCTCATCATAAACAAGGACAGTTTGCTGTGTTGATGTTTTCTTCAATTTTATATTTAAGCCGTTGATATTGATAATTTTGCCCTCTTCCATATTTCCTTTTCTGAGCCTACATTAATTTCACTGGTGATTTAATTTATTCATGGTGCAAAACCTCCTTTTTTTCTGAAAATGTGTTTGCCTCAATGAAAAATATATTCTGATTCTATAGGTAGTATTGGAAGGGACCTCAGAAGCCAGCTAGCCCAGTTCTCCTCCCCATCTTCAACTCGGGGAGCTGAATGGAGGCAGGTTTAAATTCAGAAGAGACTTTGCCAACCTCCCCCCTCACTTTTCAGACAGGAACAATTAAGGCTTTTGAAGGATAAGACATTTGCCCAGCCTCACACTGGGAGTGAATGGCTCTGACTCCAAACCCAGTCCTCTTTCAACTGCACCATGAAGAAAACTCTAACAGCCCTAAAAAAAAAAAAAAAAATCAGTCCATAGTGAGAAGAAAAAGTTAATCTTAAGTCCCTGGCAACTCAGGTATATTCCCAAAGAATCTTCCAAAAATAAGACATAAATCCCAAACTTAGACATGTTACCAAGAAGTCTGGCAGAGAAAATGGCGGCCAAACACCCCAAAATGTCTTCAAAGAATCCCCCCAAACATGATGCCACAGAAAATCAGACACCAATAGTAACAGCTGAACACCACTCTAGCTCACTCTCATTAAACTAACAAGCATTTATTGGGTACTTGCAATGGGCTTAGCACCACTACTCTGTGCCTGCACTGTGCTTACCACTTTTACACATATGCCTTCATCCTACCATCACAACAACCCTGGGAGGGAGGTACTGTTATTATCTCCATTTTACGGTTGAGAGAACTAAGGGGAACAAGAGTAAGTACCTTGCCCAAGGTCATCCAGCCTGCCTCTCAGCTGATGTTCCTGTAACTAAGACAGGGAAAGTGTTTTGCATACATCATTTCCTTTAGTTAAGGATTTTCCTAATAAAAATAGCTAATGTTTACACAGCATTTTAATGGGTTCTAATGTAATTCTAACGTAATGTCTCTAATGTATGTATATATAATCTATATGTATATAATTCATATATAACACATATAATATTTCATTTGATCCTCACATAACCTTATGAGGTAAGACTATTTTACCCTCATTATACAGATGTGAAAACTGAGGTTTAGATGTCTTACCCAGAGTCAGATAGCTAGCTAGTAAGTGGGGCAGGATGAAAGTCAGTTCTCTCCAACTCCAAGTTCAATACTTTAGCCATTACTATCATGGGCTAAACCCTTGGTGGAATGGTCACATAATATGGAAGCTATTTTCAGGGTAATCTAAGAAGGTCCCATAGCTTCAGGGAAACAGAAAGCTCTCTTGATCCTAGTATGGACCCCACTTGTCCCATTCTACCTCAGCTGTTATCCCTCAGACATTTAAAAACTGCACCAATACTATTGCCTATGGGAAGCGGAGACAGCCTGGCTGGCCTGCAAGAATTCCTGACTTGTCCTCTACAAACCCATACCAGATCAATTTCAAGTGTCCAGGAACTTGGATGGAAAGAATTTGCATCTTCCTTTTGATTATTCTCTGTAATCCAATGTGCTTATTCTAAAACACGATTTCTTCTAAAAGAGCTGCAGTCATAGGCTGCTTCAGACTGCCAAGGGGCTCAAGGATACCAACAAGGCTGAGAAGCCCCCTCATCTGCTGGCACTTGGTGAAAAACAGAGCAGAAGATGCCCTTTTTCTCTAATACTCTATCCCTGTGAGACCTGCACTGCTTGACTATGGCTACCAGTGCCCAGACTGATCCCAGGTAGAGAGCAATAATAAAACAGAATGAATAATAGATTCTGGAAACATATCCCTAATGGCAAGACCTACTTCACCCCATTGGGTCTCAGTTTCCTCATCTGCAAATGATGGAGTTGGACTCTAAGGTCTCTTCTTCCTCGAATTCTATGATCTCAAACCTCAGTTTCAATATCTGTAACATGATAGAGTTGGACTGCCTGAGCCAGAAGGCCCCTTCCAGCTCTAAATCTATGACCCAATGACCACATCTTCTCTGTTAACCTGGCTTCTGCCTTTAGTCCCTGTATAAGTCAGATACAAGCTGATTTTTCTCCTTTTATCCTAGAAGTTGCTTTAATTCTCTATTTCTCTTGGTAAGCAGAGGCTCTATCATTCTATGCGTAGAACCAGATGAGTATAAGGTGGTTCTTACACAACTGAATTTGTTCATGCAACTTTCCATGAAGTCTCAGTCCTCAATTTGTTCCGCATTCAAAGAATTTATTCGGTATTGACTATGCCAGATGCCATGCTAGGTGCTAGAATATTTTTTTAAAAGGAAAAAAAACAAATAAATAAATAAACCCAAAACATTGAATTATATGTGTTAGCAATTGAACTAAATCCAGAGTTCTTCCAAAACTCAAAAGCCTCAGTCCAACCAAGATGATGTTCAGGTTTCAACTATTCTGCAGCACATTCAAGGTACAATTGAAAAGACAGCTTGGCTCTCTAAGCCTGCCTAGGCAACTGAAATAACAAGTTTCAAGAAGTTAACAGGAATCGCAAAACCATTTCCCATCACAGCTAACCACCGTGGAAAAGCAAACAAACACAGACTCCAACATGGACAAATGGGTACAGATATTAGGTCTTACCAGAAATGGGCTCCAGCAAATGCAAGAGACACACATGATAGCCAAGACTTGAATGATCATTTCCAAATGATGAGACCTGCCTTGTCGGTGCTGCTGGTTTTGAAACTTGACTCTCAAGAGTGTGATTCCTGTGATGGCATTGCACAGGAATGAAATGCCCAGGGACAGCAGTCCCAGACAAGAGAAAAGCAAGATATAAAATCGGTCTTCCCAGTCTTGGATATGCTCAGTTTTGTAGAAACACCAGGTCCGGGTTGCTTGGATCTCATAGGCTCGGAGCCCCAGAATGGGCAGCATAGCGATGAAGATGGCAAAGAGGCACACACCCGTCAGCATCATCTTCACGTGCTTGGATGTCATCTTTGTGGAGTGGAATATGGGTCTGGTGACTCCGATGCACCTCTCTACGGCCATCACACTGCCCAGGAAAAGGGGGCACAGTCCAAAGAACACCATGCACATGCCAAAAATGCTACACAGGACATTGGACTTATCAAAGCGGATCCAGTCCATGTTGGAGGCATAAACAAACACAGCTATGGCTCCATTGATGAGGTGGCCAAAAAGGTCAGTGATCACCAGGCCACTGGCGAAGAGCAGGAAGGACGCCTTGGACTTCTGCCTAAATCGCTGGTATGCCTTCATCAGAATGGCAATGGCCAGGCTATTGGAGATGATTCCTACTGTCATAAAGATAACAGAAAAAAAGACTGAGAGCCTGTTTTCAGTTTGGCATGTGCTATTGGAAAGGACCCCTGCAGCAGGAGAAGGTGGCTGTTTGGATGTGTTCATAGACATGGTGACAACAAACACACACTGAACTCTTAAGACATAATCTCCCTCTCAAGATGGGGCTGGCCGTCACCATCAGAAGCAATCTGCAGCATGAAAAAAAGAAAAGAAAAGAATCCCACCCAGATTAGGAAAAGTGCATCCAGACATTGCTCATCTGACATTTGAAGCCAAAACTGCTCAAGGAGTTTGATGGTGGCCAGTGACTCCTCCAGCCAATCACAAGGAAGGTTGCATTACCAAGGCACACATGTATGTGCATAACTACACTTCCTTTGCAAGAGAAGATACTGCCAAAAATGAGAAACTGTGTGTGCTTCAACAGGGAGCCACACCAGCAAATGGCATCTCTCCTAACGCTCCCCTGCTGAACCTGCACTGGCAGATATGACTCTCAGATATCTTTGTTTGGCAGATAACACCTCATCCAGGACCCCTCCTTATATCTCCTTATCTCGTGAGTTTAGTCATGGAGTTAAATTAATTTTACCTTCAAGTGAACTGACCCAGAACCCAAGGACAAGACACATACAGACAGCTTTGTGAATTGATATCTCACAGAAAATTCCTTAAGCCTGGTCTGGGGAAAGAGAGAGGAAGGCTCATCGAATGGAAAACCTGTGATAGTTTGTTCTTCAGTCTACTAAAGTAATTATTTGTTTTTCTGACCCCAGGGACATCTGATGGTCACTGACATCAGATGTGACATATGGACACAAATCCATAATTAGTTAGTTCTTTCATAGCCCTGTGGCTTATCACTTCTATTCACGGGGAACTGATAAATTGTTACAGATATAAGGATGCTGAGAAATCGTCTAATCAGAAGACAGATTTCAGGATGTCTGTGAACTTGAATGGGAAAATAAATATACCTTTTTTTTGTATCCCTTGTAAGTGAAATTTGGCATTTACTTCCGTTAAGCATCTTTTAAAAATTACTCTGGGAAGACCCAAAGACCTCATGAAACTGCCCAAAGACTCCAGCACACACACTGAATCGATGAAGTACCTGCCCATTTTAGAAAAAGGGAGATTGAACCTCAGTGCATTGAGTGATTTGACATGGGTCACAATCATGTAGATTAAGGGCCATCTAGTCAATTTCCTCCTTATTTGACAAAAAAAAAAAAAAAAAAAAAAAAAAAGCCAATTAAGGTTTCGAAAAAGTAAGACGTCGAAGTATCGAACAAATAGGATATAGACTAAGATTCCCAGAGACCACGATCAAAGCTCATTTTTCTCCAACAACCTCCTTTTCAAACTGGAAGAGAAAAATAGGAAGTGCCCACGGAATTTGTTTGTTTCTTAAATAAAAACGGCGATTCTTTTAAAATTGCTGGATTGGGGGTTTTGTATTTTCCCTTCGATGAAGATAGTGAATGCTAAGTGACCCAGAGGCAACTTTCCTAAAGCCTGAACAGCCAAGAGATTTCCCAGGCTCCTCACAATTGTCAAAAAGAATACGCCCTTGCCTACATGGCCTTCTCACCACAGGCTCAGCCCTACTTCTGACAGCTCTTTCGAGTTTAGTTGGCTCGGGTCTAAGCCGGATCACCCCAACCGCGCACACGCGTGCATCCCATTGCAGGGGGAAGCAGTGGCTACTCTTTGCCCCATCAGCTGTGCAGAAAAAGAAACCCGGCTGAGGGGAAAAGGAGGGGAGCGCAAGAAAGGGGTACTAATGACTCATGTACCACATCTGCCGAGACGCTGCGCCTTTGCTTCCCTACAGGAGACATTGCGCCGCGAACCGCCGGCGAGCTCCCTCCGCATTCCGAGATTCAGGGGTGCTGGGAATCTGGGACCGCAGCGAGCCCTCCAAGCTATCTCACCCCCTTGGAAAGGCGAGGAGAGGATGGGATCCCGCCGGAGCCCCCGCATCTTTCCAGGCGAGCTTGGCCCCTTGCTGGGAATTCCGGAGGCAACCCCTCCTGGGAGCGAGGACCTGGCAGCCGTGACAGCCCCGGGCCTCCCTCGCGCTCCTCTGGGCTCTTACTCACACTCGGTTCACCGTCCCGTTACTTCCCAACCGTACCCTGAGGCCCTTTCTTGCAACATCACCCCGCTGCCTGCTTTCCAGCTGCCTGGGATTGCTCAAGCTCGCCCAAAGTGGGGATGGATGGACGGATGGATGGATTCCTAACCAGCCACGGCGGGGTGGGGGAGAGGCGGGGAGGCTGCACAGTGAGGGTGGAAGCCCAAGGTGGCCCCGACGAGCAGAAATAGAGAAAAGTTGGGATCCTGGGGAGCGAATGCAGAGCAAGCTTTTTCTTCCCCCCCCCCCCAAGGGAGCCGCACCAGAAGCCAAAGTACCCCCAACCCAAGTAACTCCCTCCTTTTTCCTTCTTTTCCTTTCTCCTTCCATCTGGAACCTGACCCAAACATGTTGTCCAGAAGCCCAGCGTTTCTCCCAGAGCAAAGGGTTCTGTCGGCAGAAAGCCCGGCTGAGCAAGGGGTTCTGTCGGCAGAAAGCGCGGCTGAGCAAGGGGTTCTGTCGGCAGAAAGCCTGGCTGAGCGAGGCTCTATTAAGAAGGAAGGGATGCAGGAACGGAGAGGAAAAGGAATTGGAAGCCGCGAATCCCAGCGCAGGGTCTAGGGTTTGCCGGTCCCAGAGTTACCTGGGTGCGTCCCGCAGCGCCCGGGAAAGCAGGCACACCGTACCTGTCCCGGCCACATCATGGCTCTGGGGCTCCAGGCTTCAGAGTCCAGGCTGTTAACTCTTGGCTCGGGTTCTTCGGGAATCTTCTCCAATCGCAATGGAGCAGGAGCAGTCCCTTCGGGGCTCGCCTCCTCTCTCCACTTCTCACAGCCAGCCAGACCCCAGCTCTGCAGGCGAGAAAGATCTGCCTCGGCTGCCCCTCAGACCCCTCCTTCTTTCTCTCCTGTGTCTCTCCGTGTGTGTTTTTCTCTCTCTTGTCTCTGTCAGTGTGTGTGTTTGTGTGTGTTTGTGTGCACCGGCGCGTGGGCGTTTCTGTGTCTGTATGTTCTGTCTGTCTGTCTCTGTCTCTGTCTCTCTCTCTCTCTCTCTCGTGTGTTTCTGTGTCTCTCTGTGTTCTGTGTTTCTGTGTCTCTCGGTCTGTCTATCTGTCTCTGTCTCTGTCTCTGTACTGTGTATGTGCGTTTCTGTGTCTCTCCGTGTGTGTTTTTCTCTCTCTTGTCTCTGTCAGTGTGTGTGTTTGTGTGTGTTTGTGTGCACCGGCGCGTGGGCGTTTCTGTGTCTGTATGTTCTGTCTGTCTGTCTCTGTCTCTGTCTCTCTCTCTCTCTCAATCTCTGTCTCTCTCTCCTAACTCCCTCTCCCCAGTCACTCCCTTTCTCTCCTTAGCTAGGCTGTTGCGCCAGGATATAGGTGATTTGGTCACCCACCTCTTCTCAAGTGCCCTGTTCCTTTCTGCTCCCCTTTGCTTTCCAGTGGGACGAGATAAAGACCAGGGGACGAAGCTACAAAGCTACGCTCAGCAGATCACCCGCAGAACTGGCTAGGGACAGGAAAACTGTCCTCACTCCCCAGGCATCTTGACATTGGCGAAAGCTTAGGGAGGCTGCAGAGTCAGAATGGGGAGTTGCAGAGAAACCCCTAGACCGATGATGGTATCCTCATTGGAGCTCAACCGAATTAAGAGAAAAGCCCTGAAACTGTCCAGTTGCTTGTTCTTTGGTCGAGCAAGGACGTGAATTGTCAAAGTGGAAGTTATTGGTTCACCGACTCCACCCATTTTCAAGGATGCCACCCCTGTCCCTACCGAAGAGAATGGATCGGGGCTTAGAGCCGCCTCCCAGGATCTGGCAATAGTGCAAACTGGCCTTGGCATCTGCTTCTTTTCCATAAAGAAACAGACAAACATTTGGCAAAGCAAGGGTTTTCAGTTGTACCTGGGCAAAGATTCCGTAAAAGGGAAATGCATCTTTCATTGGTTCCTAGAGTAGGGAAAGAAGCAGGGACAGGGAGTGAGTAGCATCCTAGTTTTTATAGACTGCAGGCATATCAAAGATCTCTTCTAATCTGTTGAGGCAATCCGTATTTAATTTAAACTACATTACAGATAAAGATTCTACAGATTCTACAGTGTAGGATCCAAAAAGACAAGATATGGAACTGTTGGAACATCTTGAAATGTACTTATCCTTGAGAGTCCAGAAGAAATCCTTACAAAAATTTAGGATTTTTTTTTTTTATCCCCAGAGCTAGAGTAGTACCTTGAACATGGCTCTCATACTTAATTGAATCTGGTGAATGTTGAACCCTAAATGATTTGGTCTGAATGCATGCAAGTAGGAAAAGTAAGAAAAACTACGTTGTTCCTCCTCTTTGACCCCTGGATGCCTCTACTGAGTTATAGATGCCACTTTCATCCCATACCTCAGGGAATTGATTGAAAGCAAAGATCCCTCTATGCAAAACAATAAAAAATAAATATTGTATTATTTGTGATTAAAGAAAACTGGGGAACTATTTTGTCCCCAAGCTCCCAGAACCAGAACTTGAGAACTTGAAGAGACTCGAAGGTCATCTAACCTAACCCTGAATTTTACTGATGAGAAAATTAAGGACTGTGTTCAATTACTTGCCCAAAGTCATACTCAGGTAGTAAGAATCACAGGTGAGATTTGAATCCAAGTCCTCTATCTGGATTCAAATCCCACATCTAACATTTACTACCTATTTGCAATTTTGGATGGAGAGAATGCATAAATGCACTATGGTCTGTAAATGCAGTGAAATCGTATTTCTCCTTTAAGGAGTGAAAAATAGGAAAAATTTGAAGACATCTGACAGACCGAAATGCACATACACAGCACAGACAGAGACAGAGACAGACAGAAAAATAAAGCGATGAGAGGGAAAAAAGAGAAGCTTAAAGAACAATTGCTAGATTTGACTGTAACAGTGTGCCATAGATACAAGGAAGCAATTCTGACCTCAAGGAGCTTACTGTGGAGGTTATATATATATATATATATATATATATATATATATATATATTCCATTCAACATAGATCAAGATACCAGGAAGAGAAGACAGAATTGAGGTAAAATATAAGGGACAAAGTTGGCACCTCACCACCAAATTACAGCCTACACCCTTCTTTTCTGTGAACCACTGGTAAACTTCAAAAGGGAAGAGTTGGGCTTGTTCTTGGCCACACACGCTAGTGAACGGTTTGGGTGAATGTGGTTTGTATAGGGTAGTAGTTTGGATATTTGTTGTTAAATACAACTTGCATAAAACAAAAGATAGCTATAAAGGGGGAAGGTATGCTCAGATAACTTTCGTGGGATTCTTTATGATTTACTTCAGGAAGAAGAAGTGAAAAAGTATCTCAACATTCCATTTTCAATTTGGACCTAACTACTTTCCCCCAAGCATTTCCAGGGTTAGGGTTCATGATTCCAAAGACCCAATCCAATCCAATAAGAAATGATTAAGCATCTGTTTTTTTCCCAATGCTATAAATCATTGAAGTTAATTCAATTCAATAATCTTTATTAAAAGTCTGCTACTGTGCCAGGCGCACGCACACACACACAACACACACAAACACACACAGTGAGAGAAAGAAAGAGAGAGAGAAAGAGAGAGAGAGAGAGAGAGAGAGAGAGAGAGAGAGAGAGAGAGAGAAGAGAGAAGAGAGAGTGAGTGAGTGTGAGTCCTTACCCTTAAGAAGTTTACATTCTACCTCTAACTTATTTTGGTATTAGCCTAGTTGTTGCTAATGCTAATGGTAAAATATCACCAAGAGAACAGCTACTTACAAGCTGCTTTCTGTAGAATCATCTAATTCCTGCTCCATTCCACAAAATGAGAGGAACAAAGTAAAATTTTACACTTTTTACACTTTCCTGATTTCAGCGAAATATTGTCATCACTCAATCCCAACATGCCATATGGAAATAAATCCCATCTCAGTTCAAATATGAAGAGGGGCTATAAAATTCTAGAAATTATCATGAGTCATAAAATGCCAATGTGAGAAATTCAATTATTCATTAACTTTTAAAAGGATGACTAGTCAGCTCAAGGAGAGATTGAGGTGAAATTTTAAACAAGCATAATACATAAAGGGAATTCTTTGTAACCTATGCAGAGTCAGGACATGGAATACTCTGGTTAAGTGAATATTCTGGTTCATTAGTAGCTATCACTTTTCTTTTGTCCATATTTGGGATTCCATCCATGTGGGGAACTTCATTTTTCTTTTTTTTTTCTTTTTTATTATAGCTTTTTATTTACAAGATATATGCATGAGTAATTTTTCAGCATTGATAATTGCAAAATCTTTATTCCAATTTTTTCCTTCCTTCCCCCCACTCACTCCCCCAGATGGAAGGTTAAGGTGTATATGTATACATATCCATACAGTTATTTTGCTGCCAAGAAAAATCAGACTTTGAAATAATGTACAATTAGCCTGTGAAGAAAATCAAAAAATGCAAGTGGACAAAAACAGAGATTGAAAATGCTATGTAGTGGTTCACATTCGTGGGAACTTCATTTTTCAATGGGAGTGGATCCCTCTACCAATCTAGAGTGGAAACTATAATATAGCAATCAATGGATAAATATTGATTTCCCATCAATACACATCAGCCAGGTACTGTTTTGGAGTTGGAGACTACAGATAAAAATGTATAAATATAAAAATATAAAGATACGTAAAACAAAGATAAAAACAGCTGCCCCCGCTGTCTCAATTCTGCTATTGGTCATAGATAAAGAAAGGGTTACAGTGACCTTCCCCTACTCAAAGGGAGTCAAGGTTGGGAAGGTGATGTTCTATGGATATGGGTTCAAATCCCAGCTCAACCCTTTGCTTGCTGTGAGATCTTGAGCAAGATGATTGAGCATCTCAATGTTCTCATCTGCAAAGTGAGAGGAATGTACCAGCTGGTCCATGACAGCTCTTTCAGTTCTAAATTTGCGATTTTATGTTTCTGTTTTTAAAAAAGTAGAACCCCAACAAATTTTCAGATAAATTATACCCCTCTAGCTTATTGTATCCTCTAGTTTATTGACCAATCTGCAAGCATTTATTAAGTGTTCACCATGTACGAGGCACTGTGCTAAGCACTAGGGAAACAAAGAAAAATTTAGGATTAGGATTAGCCCTCAAAATATTTCCCGTCCTTAAGGAGTTAATGTGGGGAAAATAACATGTACATAAATAATTATATACAAGATAAATGGAAAGTGGTTGCTTGAAGTGCTTGAAGGGGTGTGTGTGTGTGTGTGTGTGTGTGTGTGTGTATGTCTGTGTGTGTAAATTTTCTAACATTTAATGAAGATAAGTGAGGGGAAATTAATTTTTCACCTAAATTTGTAATAACTGCCTTAGCATTACACTACTTTCCCCAGAGATAAATAGTCAAAGAATATGTCCAGGCATTTCTCAAAAGAAAAAATCCATGTGACCACCAGAACACTGTGGGGAGGAGATGCTCCATTGTTAATAATTAAAGAAATAAATATTGAAACAACTTTGAAGTTCCATCTTATACCAGTTGGATTAGTAAAAATGATTTTAAAAATGACAATGTTGGAAAGGCTATGAGAAAATAGATACATTGTTGTTGAAGTCATATTATTCATTAAAATCAAAATTTGAAAAGAAAACTTTTTACAAAGAAAAGCAATGAAGCATAATTTAATTATACTCTTCTTCCTAAAATATTGTTACTAATAATATTAGTGGAACCAAAAAGTTTTTGTGCCAATAAATTCAATTTATAGAAATCCTGGGTGTGCCTTCCTCTTTCTCAGCCCTTCCCACTTCTATACATTGTCTTCCCCTTCAGAACAGAAACTCCTTGAAGCCAGAACCCATTTGGCTTCTTTGTATCCTTAGGATTATTAATAAAACTTATTTCTTTTCATTCCTTCAATTCCAATTGGATCCAAAATAGAGTAGAGTTAATTAACGTTCTAGAATGGGTCTGGAGCAAATCTGTCTCTGAGGATGGGGCATGGGGGCAAGTAGTATCATATTCAAAAGTAAGCCTAAGATATGGATTAAGTAAGCATTCTCTGAATTCAACATGCAAAGAAACTAACTTATTGAAAAGGGAAAGAGAAGGTTCAGTGGAGCTCATACATATACATTCAGATTCCTACATATTCAAATTCACACACCTATACATGCCCTCTCACACACACATTCAGATTTACACACATTCAGACACACACACATCTGTGGGTAATTGTATAGTTGACACAGTTCCAAAATAATAAACAAAGCTAAAGTGGGCAAAGCTTCCTGTTATTTCAAGATATGAAGACATAGCTTTTGAAATGTGACACTAAGCCAGGAGCATGCTGATTGTGTCTACCACTGTGCTGGTACATCTGACCAATTATCTCTCCATGATGGTATATTTTCCCCTGGAGAGACAGACATCTTCTCAAGTGCTGTGTCCAAGCTGATACAATAGCTTTTGACCTCAAAATCAAGAAATCCAGATATCCATCCCTCCACCCATGTGAGCTCAGGGAAGGAAGCTCCCAGGGCTGGAATTCGGAGACACTGTGTGTGTCTATCCACCAGACAGCCAGAAGCAGTGAACAAAGCCAGCTGAGCTCATCATCTAGAATCACGTGAAACTCAAAACTGAAAAACAACTGAGGAAACCTCAAACTTGCCAATGGCTTAAAATCAGGATCAAATAAGTGAATAGAATGTAATAGCAGATAGCAGTTGAGTTATTGCCTGTGAATAAAGCACAAGACTTGGAGAAAGGTGAACTGCCTTTGAACTCTGTCTCACACACTCAGCCCATAGTGGATAGACTGTGACATGTACAGCTAGGAAGAATTGGATTCAAATCCTTTCTCAGGAGCTCACTAGCTGTATGTCCTGGGAATCACTTCATCTCATCAGACTCTGATCTGTAGAATGAGGGTTTAGGCTGGATGATTCTGAGGTCCTCTGCAGGGTTAAGAACATAATCTTTCACAAATGATGATCAAATATCACTTTGGTCTTGCCTAGTTCAAGTCAGCCACTGTTCTATGTGTAAAGAACCATGTCAAAGACTAGATAAAAAGTCTGTTTCAGACTCAAGGAGTTTATAGTCCCCAGAAGAAGAGGGTGTGACATGTTTGCCAATAAGATAAATTAAATTGTCTACCCCTTTCTAAGTGGTGTTTGTTTTAGAGACATCAAAGGAACACTTCATGCAAAAAAGGGGATAACAAAAGACAAAAGTGATAGGAGCTTAGCAGAAGCAGAAGAGCTGAAGAAGAGGTGGCAAGAATGCATAAAAGAACCATGCAAGAAAGATCATAGCATCACTGATAACCACAATGATGTGGTTACTGATCTAGAGCCAGACATTTGGGGAAAGGAAGTAAGTGGAGCTTGGAAAACACTGCTAACAATAAGGCTAGTGGACCTGATGGCATTCCAGCTGAGCTTTTTATTCAACATCTTAAAAGGAGATGCTGTTAAAGTGCTACACTCAAGATTGCGACAAATTTAGAAAACTCAACAATGGCCACAAGATTGGAAAAGATCAGTTTAGGTACCTATCCTAAGAAGGACAACACCAAAGGATGCATTAGTTACTGAACAATTGCATTTGTTTCACATGTCAGCAAAGTTACGCTTAAAATTCTGGAAGCCAGACTTCAGCAAAATATGAACCAAGAATTACCTGAAGAGCAGATCAGTTTTTAAGAGGTTTTAATTTTTTTAATCCATTTTTAAGAGGCAATTAGAGAGCAAATTGTTGATATTTGCTGGATTATGGAGACAGCATGGGAGTTCTAGAAAATTATCTCCTTCTGTTTCATTGACTACATTGAAGCTTTTGATTGTGTAGATCACAACAAAATATGGCAAGGCCTCAAATAGATGGAAATACGTGATCATCTTGCTTGTCTCCTAAGAAAACTCTAATGCAGGCCAAGAAGTCACTGTTAGAACATGGAATAACTGGTTGGTTTAAGATTCAAAAAGTAGTATAACAAAGTTGTAAGTTGTCATCTTATTTATTTAACTTATATGCAAAACACATCATGGATGAATCCAAAGCTGGAATCAAGGTTTTAAGAAAAAATATCAGCAATCTCAGATAAGTATGTGATATCACTCTGATGGCAGAAAGTGAAAAGTAATTAAGAAGCCTCCACATGAATTCCAGAGAAGAAATGGAAGTAGTATCAGATTTTATATTCTTGAGCTAAAAGATCACTGAAGATAGCAACTGCAGCCATGAAACTATAAGACACTTGAAAGGAGATCTATGACAAATCTGGACAGCAGACTAAAAAGCAGAGACCTCATCTTGGCAAACACAGGTCCATATAGTCAAAAATATGGTTTTTCCAGTAGTAATGTATAGTTGTGAGATTTGTACTATAAGGAAAGCTGAGTACCACAGAATCAACAACTTTAATTGTGGTGCTGGAGAAGACTTTTGAGAAATTTCCTTGGACATCAAGGAAATCAAAACAGTCAATACTTAAATTACTTCAGGCTATTCACTGGAACATCGAATACTGTAGCTGAAGCTTAAATACTTTTGCCACATAAAGAGAAAAAAACTCTGATGTTGGGAAAGATTGAAGGCAAAAAAAAAAGGAAAAGGGATGGCAGAGGATGAGATGGAGAGTATTATGGAAACAATGAACATGAACTAGGACAGATTTGGTGAGACAGTAGAGAAGAAAAGGGTCTGGAGTGCTGTGGTCTCTGGGGTCATACAGTCATTCAACAACAATAAATGTATTAGAAATTATAGTTTTACAGATTTATGTAAGAGGAAGGACTGAAGGCAGGAAAGACTAGTTCAGACTATTTTACAAGCATCTATATGTGCAATAAAGTATTTTTGATAATTTTATAATATAATTGTTTCCTTGATTTGATTTTTTCAAACCACTTAATACAATTAAATTAGGTTAAAGCTAAAATGTCTTCCTAGGAGGCTTGGTTTGACTGATTTGATTGAATTTATAGCTAATCAATTAACCAAGTAATCACACTTTACTCACTCCAAACAAAATGACTAATTTGTTTGGTTAAAGTGACTGAATCAGACAGTTTTATTGTTATCTGGTAGACTCAGTCTCTGTTGAAGTTATAGAAATGATTTTGTCTTTAAATTCACATGAACTATTGTTTGATTTCTTTCATGTAAGGACTTTGTGGTATGGAGATTTCCTTCATGAGGCAAGTCAGCAACTCATTTATATTATAATCTTTCTTCCTAAGACTGATTCATTCAATTCAATTTTAATAAGTTCCTCCCCCTCCCCCCCCCCCCAGTATCTACTTTGCCCAACATGCTTTGGTAGACATTCAAAGGCTACAAAGAACATTTCCTGACCTCAAGGCCTCTATCCTCTGCTGACCCAAGGTCCCACCATTAATGTACCAGGTAGAAGCTGAATCCAAGGCTTCCTGGATCTAAACCATTAACTGTCCCAGTGTCTTTTCAAAACCACAAGAGGAAATCATAGAATTATCTTGAGGACTGATGAGCTCTCTAGATGAACCAACTGTTCATTTATGAATTTTATCATTAATTCATAAATAAACCCTGAGAAATATATTTTTAAAAAATTAAACAAACAATCTTTGATTTTGATTTACTCCCAGAATTGTTTAATTTTGGCAATTCTGTCACATATTATATAAAGGACATGAAGACATCTTTGAAGGAAGTGAATTCTTTATTGAACTGGATCTCAGCTGAATGTTAGTAAGACTAATGGCTCTGCCCTTTGTTCAGGGGCCAAAAGAGAAAACCAAGTCATCTTTAGACAACTCCTTTCTGCTGGTAATATGTAACTAATCCATTATTTAACAGCCTCCACCCACCATGGAATCAGGATCCAAGACACCATAGTGCAATGAAAGGAGTATTTCCTGGGGTTCTGCATTCTAATCCTGCCCCAACTGCTTCTCTGCATGACCTTCCTTGGGCCTCAATTTCCTCGCCTACAAAATGACAATATTGGGTTAGATATCAGAATCAGAATCGATCTCCACTCTATAGTGAGGAAGTTAAAACCTAGAATCATCACACATCTAAATTTTCCTGGAATCAGAGAAGGTAGTTGTGAGGAAAACCCTTTGCAAACAGGAAAGACTAGATAAATGTTGACCCTTTACAGATCCAGGTCTCCCTTCCCTCATCTATATCAAGAATGACAATCCACATCAAATGACGATCACTGACATTTATCTAGAGTTCTGGTTAGTCTCCATAAGAGGCTACCTACCTCTGCTGTCTAGATGCTGGCAGAGAGGCACAGGGCTCCAAAGGAACCCCATCAGAACCCCATTCTCCAGACTGTAGGTCGAGGGCCAATCCCATCTTTTAGGGAGCCATGGGACGAAGGGAGGAGATGTGCCAAAGAAGAGCTGACAAATAATGTCTCACACATAGAATGAAAACATGCATGAATAATGTCATCTGTGCATTTACTTTCTACAGACTCAGAGAAATAGCTCATCTTTGAGCTGATCCTCAGTTTCATCCTCTGCTTGGAATCAAAGGATCTTGGAGATGACGGCCAGTGTGTTACTTAGCCAGTCAACAAGTATTTATTAAGCACTTACTGTGTGTAAGGCACTTTGTGCAGCACCTTGGAGTGCACAAAGGCAGAACCAGCCCTGCCCTAGAGGAGTTCACATCCTACTGGGGGATAAATAAGTAACTAAGTAACATGTGACATGTAACAAGTAACAAGAAAATAAGTAGTGTAACTGTTTACATGAAAGATAACAACAGAGTAGATGGGAGGTAACCTTACAGGGAAAGGAATGGCTGGATGTGGGAAAAGGTGCCGATGGAAGGAGAGGGAAGATCGCCAGCAGAGGGTGGTATCTGAGTCCTAGCCACAGCCAGGGAAACTCAGGGAGAAAGAGAGGGGGCATATTCTGTCACTTTCACTTAGTGCCTTCTTTGCATTAGTGGAGCCCCCTACTGCAATCAACTCATGGGTCTGGACAAAAACCTTCTGGGCGATGATTAATGTCCCAAGTAGGGCCATTATGGGAAGGCAGACTCTCCAGGCAGTTCTCAGAATCACTCATCAGACCGTTCCACAGTTGCTGGCATAGAACAAGTGTAGGCAATTTGGAAACTCTTTCTGTGTCCTTTTGTAAAGCTCATCTCAGTGAGCGTGCCTGGCTCTCAGTGCTTCTGGATGGTGCCCACTCAGTGCCAGGAAGGAGACTCCCCAGTGGCCCATTTGGGCAGTGGGCCAAGAGCTTGGGAGATGACTTGTGCTTCTTGCACTTTCCTAAGAAGTAGGAAATTAAGGTCTCTATTCCTGGGAACTCAGCAATATTTTTCCAAGGCTGCTTTCTTAGGAATGGGGGGGGGGAGAAGAACAACAGCAATGTGAATAATAAAAATTATCAAAAAATTTCACTTTGTTTACAGAGTCCAATAAGATTCAAGATTCGAATAGAAGGAAAAGTAGAATTGAAGAATCATAATTCATAGAACATCCAATCCCTGGGGCCCAGGAAATTTAAGTCACCTTCCCAAATGACACAGGTTGTACATTTCGTAAGTAGGATTTAAACCCAGATCCTCTGACCCCAGAGAATATATCCATTCTCGTTGTGTGTCTTTTTTCTGCTCTCCTTCAATTCTTCACTCACAACAAAGAAGTGAGCTTGCAACATCATGTTTGCCGTTCTATTCCGTGACAGAGGAGAGATCCCTCCTCAGTGAACCTCTTGCAAATTTTTGCCATGTGCTAGAGATTCAGCTCCTGCTCTCCCCCATTGAGAGAGTCAGGATTTTGCCCTCCTCTGACTTCAAATCCATACGTATTTTACAAGAGGATCTGATTGTTTGGTTTTCCCTCAATAATCTTCCAACCCAGGAATTTAGATTTGGTATGAAAGAACATTAGCTGTTGGAGAGGATGCCAGAAAATTGAAACACTAATGCATTGTTGATGAAGTTGTGAACTGTCCCAGCTATTCTAGAAAGCATTTTGGAACTCTGCCCAAAGGGCTATAAAACTGTGCATACCCTTTGATCTAGCTAGGTTTGTATCCCAAAGATATTATTAAAAGGGGGGAAAGACCCACATGCACAAAAATGTTGAGAGCAGCTTTCTTGGTGGTGGCAAAGAACTGGAAATTGAGTGGATGTCCATCAATTGGGGAACGGCTAAATAAATTGTGGTATGTGAATGTAATTGAATATTATTGTTCCATAAGAATGATTAAAAAGGCGGATTTCAGAAAGACCTAGAAAGGGTTATGTGAACTGGGTGAAGTGAACAGAACCAGGAGAACATTGTATACAGTAACAGCAACATTGCACAATGATGGACTGTGATAAACTTTACTCTTTCAGAAATACAATAATCCAAGACAAACTATTTTCTCCAAGAAGAAAGTGTTGTCACCACACTTGGACCCCAACAAAACATTCTCAGACTTGTTTATGTAAAAAGTAGAAATTAAGAGCACCTAGGAGAACCAAAATGGAGAAAACAGTCAATGCTAGACAGGAACTAACTAGGAAAGTATCGAGGCTATATTTACAACATCTATTAAGTAACTGAAAATACTAAAGTCATAGACTTTGTGAATGTCACATAAAGGTGATTAAGAGAACTTCAGTGATTATCAGACTATATGACTGCTCTGCTATCTCTACAGATACTTTTGAGATGGAGGCTTCTTGGAAGAGGCCATCAATAAAGAACATGGAGTCATTTGCTCAGCACTATTCTATAATGGGCCATCCTTTCCTAGATTGAAGCTGATGATGTCTGGATCTCCAGTTGCTAGGGTACACTCCAAAGAGTAGAGGGTACCCTTAATGCCAGCAGCTTGAGCTCCCATTCAGAATGGGTTCCCCCACTATTATCCACCAGTGATGAGTACCCTGGCTACATATGATTAAACATCAAAGGGATATTTGCTTCAAAGATTGAGCAAGAACAGAAGTCCAGACATGGTAAAGGAACATTTTCTGCCATATCACCTCAGTCTCTAGGGGCCAGGAGCTTAGACTTAATGCCATTTCTATGTACCTTTGGCTCCACCGAGTTCATGCCTAGTTACAGCACAAATGTGGTGCTCTGGGTCCCAAAGGTTGCTCTTCACTAGACAGATCCTCAAAGCTATCCATAAAACCTGACTTGGACTTGATTCCCAGACTTCTCAAACCTCACGAGGTCATAGCCTCCCATCTCATTCTCCTAAAACAAAACCAAAAAAACCTGAAGCCTCAATTCACATGACAGTACCCAATGAGCAGGGCCCAAGCAAGGTCCCTCCTCATCTAGCCATGTCTCTCTATTGTCAGTGGAGGAAGTCATGGGAAGGGGGGTGGGAGTGGGGAGGGTGCTGGTGGATTAGGGCTTTGGCCAGTGAGCGAGGTTTCTTTCCACAAGCAGACACAACAGACTGTTTGTACAAGCTCCCATATCACTCTTACTCACTTCTCCTCCTCATTTTCATGACTCTCTCCAGGATGCAAGCCTCTTCCATATGAGTAGCTGCATGCTCTGGGGTGGGTGCTGAGGCCATTACCCCATCAGTTTCCACTTCACAATTAACTGAAAGACAGAGGGAATATCAGATGCTACTCTGTGTGGACATGTCACTGGGTAGAATCAAATTCTATGACCCACACTCATTCTGAGTCCTCTAAGAAGTCCTACAAATAACCCTATCCCATGGCTTATTGATAATTAACATCTGGACAAGGCCCAGACCAAGGGAGATATATACTGGCCAGAGTTTCTGCCTCTGGTGATGGAGAATTTCCTTCTGAAACTCTGAAGGCTGGCTTGTTCATCCATACCAAAAAGACCAAGTGGATGAAGAATGACTCTTTCCCACACTTTGATGTACCTTGAAATGGAGAGCCCAGAGATGTTGTCTAATTGTAATATCTGTCTGATACATGCAATGCAGATGGGCATCAAGGTGGGGGCAGAGTTGATCAGGAGGAAGAGAGAGGTTTGATGACTTTCAGCAAATTATAAAGCCCCTTTATGAGATTCAAGGTTCCTATTGAAAGCAAAATTCAATATGGACATTTTGTTGGTATTGCTCTATGGTAACAAGACCTGTACACCACCACTCCTGAAGAACAGAAGATGAACATTTTAGAGCAGAAAAGGATGGTGTATCCAAGTTAGCCTTATAGTGACTCAGAGACTTATCCAAGGTCCAAGGTCATCCAGTGAGTATATCCAAGCTGGGAATCAAAACCAGGTTGTGTTGGGTTATTTTTTTTTTAACCAAGTTCTATGGCAAGAGCTCTTTCCATTATTTTGAACAGTATGATATTAATAACAGCAGTAGAAGTTTTTTTTTTCCAGATTTCTCTTTGATATAAATTGGCCACAAATGGAGTAGGAGTAGGAGTAGGACTAGGAAGGGGATGAGGATGAGGAGTAGCAGTATGAGTAGAAGTATAAGTAGTAATTGTAGCAATATTCAATGAAAATTATGGTAATATGCAGGTGTTTATTTGGTTGGTTTTTCCCAGGAAGCTCAAAGAGCTTCAAAACTAATTTCACCCTTCCTGTGTATGGCTAGCACTCTGCATTGTCGAGATCATCTGCCTTGCCAAGGAGATCCTTAAAGGCAAACCTCCATGACTATCAGTCTCCTCCCTGAATTCCCAAATCTGCTTTTCCAGTTCTGCTGGACAAATTCTTTGTAATATCTTCCCAGCCATTCATGGGAGCTAACTAAAGTCAGGGTTGCACTTTCCATTTCTGCCTTCTCAAGCCCAATAAAAATATCAAGGAAGACTGATCAAAAACCAGAATCTCATAACAACTTGTTTCAAGGCTGGTACAGAGAGAAGGGAGCCAATGGGTCTCATTTCTCAGGTCTTTATTTTTACTGTTCTCAAAGCCAAAAACAACTGTCTTAAATGATAAAAAAAAACAAAAACAAAAACAAAAAAAAAAACACTTTTCTTTGCATACATATAGTTCATAAAAAGAAAGGTACATCGGTCAAATACCAAATTAGTAACTTGATTCTGACTGGTCAAGGTGGTCTCATGACTAATCAGCCATGAGGCTGACCCACTGTTTGGGAAAATTACTGCACAAAACAAATTTTAAAATATATGAAAATATATATCACAAGAATTCAAAATATGACTTCTACCAATAATACTCCATTTTCCAGGCTCAATCCAGAAAAATAAAGTATTATTGTTAAAATTATATTTTAAAATTCATGAACCACCTTGATTCACATAAATATGAATTTCTTTCAATCCAGTAAGATGCAAAAGATAAACCAGTCAAACAGTGAGAGCAAGGGATAATTTCATTGCTAACTAAGCAATATTCAAAGTAGAAAATTCCCAACACCACATTGGGCAGACCAACTCTAGCTTATTCCTGGGAGAATTTGGACAAAAGCTTCATGTGATGGGAAGACATGGGTAGGTTGCAATCCGTGCCACTGGAAGAAGTCAATCAACAAGTATTTGTTTATCTCCTACTAAGTGTCAGGCAATATGCTAAGTGTTGGGGATACAAAGAAAAGTAAAACCAGAGTCCCTGCTCTCAAAGAGCTCCCACTCTAATAGGGAAGACAGGATGCAAACAACTGTGTACAACAAGATCTAGACAGAGTAAATTAGAGATCATCTCAGAGAGAAAGCACCAGTACTGAGGATCAGAAAGCCCCACATGGATAAGAGTATGGTTCCTCTGAAATATCAAAGTAATACCTAGTTTTATAAATTTTACTGTTTGATTTAAAATTATTTGTTAGTGTTCATGACTCATACTTTGAAACTCAGTTTTTAATTTTTCAAATGTTTTATGTTCATTATTATTTAATTAATTTTAATGGGGTCTTGAAAAGCTAGTTCATATTTTTTAGAGGAAAAAAAAGAAATTTATAAAATTAGAAAAGTACCCCAACTTCTCCTAGAAGTGGCAGCCAGCTTTGCCACCAAATCCTTTTAAACTTTGTGCAAATCACCCAGCTTCTCGAATCTTTCAAGTCTCTTTCTGTAACTTTGCTATAATATATCTCAAACTGTATGATAAAATATATAGTACTTTGGCTAGTACTGGTACTAACTAAAAAATAGAATGGTGGATCACTAGAATAATTTACTAGGTACACAAGACACAGTACCAAATGAACATAATAATCCAGTATTTGACAAACCCAAAGGTTCAAGATTTTAAGACAAAAATTCATTATTTGACAAAAATTGCTTGAAAAACTAGAAAACTATTTGGCAGAAATGAGGCATGGACTAATATCTCACATCATATTTTTAGGTGACGTCAAACTGGGTACATGATTTAAATATAAAGGGCGATATTTTAAGCAAATTAAGGGAGCATGGAATATTTTAGTTGTCAGATTTCTGAAGGGAAAAATTTATGACCAAAAGAGAGACAGAGAGTAGTATAGGATGTAAAATGGATCATTTTGATTATATCAAATTTAAAATGTTTTGCACAAATAAAACCAATGCAGCTAATGTTAGAGGGGAAAGCAGGATACTGAGGGAAAGGAGGGAATGTACTGAAAGTTTCTCTGATAAAGGCCTCAATTGTCAAATATATAAATAATTAAGTCAAATTTAGAATATAACATTAGAACAGTTATATATTTTTATTACTTTTATCCTTCCTCTGACCCTTATGAATTGTGAAGCTGTTTCCACATTTGTAAAATGACCATGAGAATAATGATTGTAGAAAGGACTTAATAAACACCTACTGACTAAATGACCTCTTGGTCTTGTTTCTCCATTCCTATATCTCCTAGGTGATATCTTCAATGCTGTTTTTTGTGTAATCCTTATTGACAATGTGCTCTCCATTGGCCTTCATGTTTCCTATAATTTTGATTATTTAGAGATTGTGGCACTCTATAATTTATAGACACCAGGAGATTTGGGTAATAAAAATAGATTTATATTTAGGAGATACACTTGGGATATTGTTAAGTATTCTATCATTTTCTAATAATTCCTCCTATCTCCTCTCTTCTTCCTATTCACTTCTGGACCCAGTTCATCATTCAACTGCAGCATCCTCAGAGAAGGTATAAAGTACTTTTATAACAGTCTCAACCTGATCTATTCAAGTACATTGTTAACATAAAAAATGAAATATAGAAAAGGCACCAATGTGGACAGTGATCTTTTCCTAAGTAAGTTTAACTGATAAAAGGCAATCGCCAAAATAAGAAACAATAAGGAGCCAAAAAACATTGGCTATTCTAGTAAGGTGGAGACATGGTAGCCAAGTACAATACCAATTTGGAATATAAAGTCATTGACCAAACCTTAAAGAAGAGATGGTGGAAAATTAGGAGTTGTAGCACCTAATAAAACAGCAAAGAACAGTGGAAGGAAAAGCACATTTGCTGAAAGCTTGGCAAGAGACTTTGAAGTCAACCAAATTATCCCAACAGCATTTACAGACAAAAATGGAAGGACAACAAGCCAACAAGAAAAAAATGGAACAGATCTGTCATCATTTCTATATCAAACTATTTTATTAATCCACATGTTAGTGGAACATGTAATATGATAAAGTCAAAAGAAATTAAAGAAGAAAAAAAGGGAAAAACAACTCAACTAGACCAAATGTCTAAGAGGAAATCTGCATTTGAGGCTATATGCTCTCAAGTCCATGAAGTAATAGATTCTCAAGACATATGAAAAAAAGGTAAAATGCTACACAACTGAGAAAAATATTTCAATCTGTTATTGGCACCACATCAATAAGTGCCAAACTATAGGTCTTATTAAATTGATTGACAAATAGATAAAGACACACATGTATGTATGTATGTATATATATATATATATAATTTTTGCAAATATGTCAGTATCTTGATGAAAATATGAGATCCATTATTTAATAATTAGCATTTATTGGGAACTACTAGATGCCAGTAGAGATATAAAAATGATGTCCTTAGGGAGCTTGCACCCTATCAAGACTACAACATGCCCATGTAAAAGCATATTCAAAATATAGATACAGAATGAGTTTTAGGGGCTCTTAAAAGGCTTTATGGATAAATGGATTAGGGTTAGGGGTTTGGATTATGGATAGCTAATCTGGAAACTAAGAGCTTTCACAATGTTTCATCATCAACCACATCGTTAACAGTCACAGAAATAGCCTTGAACCTAACAAAATGATGAAAGGAGAATGTAAGATTCTCTTTGCTTCTAGTTTGTTGACTGTTATAGCATACACACACACACACACACACACACACACACACACACACATTGTGTTCAGGTAACCAAAGTGCTGCTTACAGATTGTACTTCAAGAAGGGTAGGATAAAGACTGCATGATAGACATGGTCACTCCTAGCAGATATTTGTGCCCAAGGTGGTTGAGGGTCTTTTGGAGCCAAAATATCTGGATGTCCAGGGAGTCAACTCCAAAACCACATGTTCACCAAGGTCTCAGTCACTTGAAGATGTCCTGCATTTATGAATAGTTTTCCATGTTGATGGAGCTTCTACGGATTCTCCAGTTAATGAATGTTATCCTGCTAATTACCTCAAGCCTCAGAAACTACAGAGTCCCCTCTGAAAGATTCCCAGTCACTCAGAAGTGACCAGTAATCTATTTAGTCACATAAGAAAGAACAAGTCTTATAAGAAAAGTTCTACAGAAGAAAGAGAATTGGGGTCCAGAACTGGATGGGGGGAGAAGTTTGAATGTGGCACTCTGGTTAGGACCATAAAGCTAAAGGAGAGGAATCTGAGAGGTTTTCTGGTCTAATGCCCCCCTTTCAAAAATGGGTAAACTGAGACCCAGGGAGAATCAATGATGTTCACTCGCTGCTCCCCCTATGCAATTGTTCATATCCCACCTATTTTTGAATAGGCTGAATCCCTGCCTGGAATGTTCTCATCAAAGATCATAGTGCCAGGAATAGAAAGACCCTCCAAGTCCACCTAGTCCAGTGCCCTCATTTTGCAGGAGAATCGATCAAAGTCACTCAGGCAGTAAGATGCAGGACTAGCCACCAGTGCCAGGGATTCTTGGATGAATCCTAAGCTAATTGTTGTAAACCCTTCTCTTCTCCTGATGTGGCAGAAAGTCTACAAAGAACCCAGAGAAAATGAGAATGCTCTCTCTGTCTGGGTCAGAGTTTTGTCCCCTCCCAATGAGGACTTACACCCAGAATGTGGTCGGCCCCCTCCCCTTCTAATCCCAGTCTCATTTATCTGCCGCCTTTTATCTGAAGAACATAACAGGTCACATTTTATTCTCACAGCATCTTATTATACCATTTTACAAATAAGGAGAGGAAGATTCAGGATGGTAACCTTCCCCCAAATTACCCAAGCTGATGCTGTAGAAAGAGCACTGATTCTGGAGCCAAAGGACTGTTGGATTCATATCTGAGTCTTGACACTTCCCTAAGTTAGCCTGCCTCACTTTCTCATAGATTAAAGCCTAGGTGTTTTCAAATGCCAAATTCTCCTTGTGGTCAACTCTCTATGTGCTTGTGAGCTTATCAAAAAGCTCACAGCTTAGGCAAACAGGAGAAGGAGATGATCAAGGCTACATTGGCCTATATTCAAATATTCAAACCCAGGTCATCTTCCAGACAATTTACAAACAGCCCCATAAATCTTTTTTATTAAAACTTTATTTTTCAAAACATAAACCCCACAAATCTTGATGAGCATGATAGTCTCTTCGAATTTGTTCTCTGCTCTCAAATTACTCCAAACTCCTGTCCCTTATCAGCATGACTCAGTGCCCACATGTCATGCAGATGTGAAGACATGTTAGGATTTAAGAAGATTATGTGTCATCCTATTCTTAATGCATCTCAGTATTGCAAACAGGATTTTGATGGAGCTTTAGACTGGGCATTTAATTTCCATCCCTATACTTTTAAGAAAAAACTTTATTTAATATTAGGTTTTTCCAATGGTCAATATTACACTGTAATATGCCTTCCCCCTTCTACATCAATCCACATTATAAAAGTCACTTTAATAAAGAAATATTGGAGTTTCAAATTCTTCTTTGCATGTCTCTCGTGGTTTGTTTTGTTTTCCAGACCTCTGAATTTTATCACAAGATTTTTCCATGAGTTTACTGAGGCCAAATTCCGATGGTTTATGTTTGGTCTTATAAATCTATTTCTTTACACATTTTCCAAAAGTTCATTATTATCAAGTTAACAAATTGGAAATCACCTAAGCGACATTTTGCTCTGTGTGTGTATTATTTTGTTTTCATTAGGCCCTGCTACTCTGTTTTAGTTTGTTTCAGGGTATTTGATACTTATTGATTCCATATTTTGGACTAGCCTCTGTGGATGCTGGTGATTTTTAAAATGAAAGAGAGAACATGACGCCCTTCTCCAAACACACTGTGCTTTGTTGAAGCTCCCAGCCCAGCCATCAGTGGCTGCCCTGCCCAGGAGGAGTGAGCCAACACAGTCAATACCTCCAACAGCAACAGGCAGCTGCTTCTGGAGAACACACCTTTATGAAGACATGAGCCAAAAGCTCACCAACCTCAGCTGCCAGAGGGTTTCTCTGTTGGAGGTAGACCCATAACCATCACAGTCAGAAATATATGGCATAGTATCCAGTACATGATACTTGGAGTCAAGAAGACCTCATTCCAAATCCATCTCAGGGACTGGTTGTTTGATTCTGGAAGTCACTGGGCCATTCTGCGCTTCCATTTTCCTTTTCTGTAACATGAAAGAATCGAAATTACTGCTCTCTAAGTTGCTATAAATCTATGATCGTATCATATATCTTCTCCAAGACTGCTTGCAATTGCCACTCGTAATTGGCAGGTCCTGAAAGACGTGTTTGAATCTCCTAAGGATTATAGGAGTAACTCCGAGAGGTTGGTTTTTTAGTACTATTGTTCATAAGCCTCTCTCAGTGTTAGAAAAGGTATCCACTACTAGGCTTTCTAGGCGGCCCAGTGGATAAGGCAATGGCCCTGGAATTCAGATCTGGCTTCAGATAGCTTACTAGCTGCAAGATTTAGGGCAACTCACTTTGCCCTGTTTGCCTCAGTTTCTTCATCTGTAAAATGAACTGGAGACTCCAATATTTTTGCCAAGAAAACACCAAATAGGATTATGACTAAAAATAATAATAATACTGTGAAGGCAAATTCCTCCCCAAAACTAGGGATGTGTTTTACCACTGCACATACAATGATCCTGGGGAAAATGAGCTCAAACTTTAGATACAAAGCCTCTGGTTACCATAAGTCCAAGTGCAAACTGTCTCCATCACACATGATATGGAAGGTGGTGGCTAAGCATTTCTGACAGTTATGAATACAATTGTTTAGAAAGGTCTCTTGAATCCAAGCAACCATATGAAAAAGTGTTCCAAGTCATAAATAATTAGAGAAATAAAAGTTCAAGCAACTCTGAGGTTCCACCTCATATCCATCATATTGACAAAGATGACAAAAATAGAAAACAATAATTGCTGGATGCAGGAAAACAGACACACTAATGTACTGTTGATGGAATTATGAATTGGCCTAGGCATTCTGAAAGCAATTTGGGATTCTGCTCCAAAGTTATTGTGCAGACCTGTTTGACCCAGCAATACTACTAATAACAAACTTAATTATATGAAGTAATAATAATAAAAGTTAACATTTACAGGACACAATTATTTTCTCAAGAAAACAGGCAGAAGTAAAGTGACTTGTCCGGGGTCATACAGCTAGTAAATATCAAATGCCATATTTTAACTCAGATCTTCCTGATCTGAGGCACTCTATTGGATCTATTGGATTCATGAACTGCATCTATTGGACATAGACTCCAGATAATCAAAGAAAGAAGAAAAGAATCCATGGGTGCAAAAATATTTATAGTAGTTCTTCCCATAATAGTCAAAACCCAGAAACTAAAGAGCTTCCCGTCTACTATAGAACAACAAAACAAATGGCAGCATTTGAATGCAATGGAATATTGTTGACTTTTGAGAGATAATGAAATGGTGAGTTTCAGAGGAAACTGGGAAAACCTGTGTGAGTTGGTGAAGAATGAGTTTATACAATCATAACATTTTAGAGAAAAGCAATTTTGAAAGACTTTGCTCCACATCTCCTACCAGAGAAAATATCATAGATGCATATTTGGGCACATGGCCAATGAGGGTATGCATTTTGTTTGACTGTGTGTATCATTTTTCTTTTCGTTTTTGGTCCATTGTGGGAGGGGGAGGGGGATGGGACAAAATAAATATCTGTTCATTTGAAAAAAAAATACATTTTTAAAAAATATGGGTCTTTTGAGTACATAACTGTGGGACCCTAATCATTGGCTCTGGACTTTCATCTTTGTATTTATTTCTGCTAATTTTGTTAAATTTAAATAAAGATTTCACAGAAGTGAAAGGTTGCATGTATTTTCAAATGGACTCACTAGTTTTATTTAGTTTTATTTAACAGGCTTGCTTTTTGACAAGAGAATTAAGAGTAATCTGCAAATTTGGAACTATGCTCAAAAAGTTATTAAACTGTGCATACCCTTTGATCCAGCAGTGTTTCTACTGGGCTTATATCCCAAAGAGATCTTAAAGAGGGGAAAGGGACCTGTATGTGGACGAATGTTTGTGGCAGCCCTCTTTGTAGTGGCTAGAAACTGGAAACTGAGTGGATGCCCATCAGTTGGAGAGTGGCTGAATAAATTGTGGTATATGAATGTTATGGAATATTATTATTCTCTAAGAAATGACCAGCAGGAGGATTTCAGAAAGGCCTGGAGAGACTTGCAGGAACTGATGTTGAGTGAAGTGAGCAGGACCAGGAGATCATTATATAATTCAACAACAATACTATATGATGATCAATTCTGATGGACATGGCTCTCTTCAGCAATGAGATGAACCAAATCAGTTCCAATAGAGCAGGAATGAACTGAACCAGCTACACCCAGCAAAAGAACTCTGGGAGATGAGTATGAACCACTACATAGAATTCCCAATCCCTCTATTTTTGTCCACCTGCATTTTTGATTTCCTTCACAGGCTAATTATACACTATTTCAAAATCTGATTCTTTTTGTACAGCAAAATAACTGTTAGGACATGTATACTTGTATTTAATTTATACCTTAACATATATAACATGTATTGGTCAACCTGCCATAGGGGGGAGGGGATGAGGAGAAGGAAGGGAAAAATTGGAACAAAAGGTTTGGCAACTGTCAATGCTGTAAAATTACCCGTGCATATATCTTGTAAATAAAAAATATAATAATAAAAAAAGAGTAATCTGCAAATATTTGCAATGGGAAAATAAAAGGTATTGAAGAAGGGACCCCAAAACTCTAAAATTCCTTGAAGGAGAAAATCTCCTTCAACTCTGCCTCAGTGAGGGACCCCACCAGAGGGAAACAAGACAAACAGTTTCATTCTGCTATCTAGGTGGGGATGATTCAGTCCTGAGCAAAAGAATTCTAAACTTATTGAATTAAAGAAACTCATTCAATTCTATTCAAATTCCGGCTCAAGCTGAAACCCAGCTTGTAGATGAGCCAACTTGGGACTCTACCCACTAGCCCCCTTCAGCTTGAGCCAAAGCTTCTATTATAAAAGAGCCAATCTAAAATTCTCTCTTTGCAGAAGTTCCAAACATGCCATGCTATGCCATGCTATGCCAAGAAAGCCTCTGCCCAATGGATAATATTCTTTTCCAGTGCTACCCTCTCTTTATCTTACCTATTTCCCTAACGAGACTTTATGCCTCTCTGTCAGGATTTCTAACCTTACTTCCCAATCCCTATAATAAATCTCTTTTATCAATCTAGGTTTTGGGGTTTGTAAATTCCTTTACAGAGAATCTCTGCACTGCAGAAAGGGGTTCCCCAAAACTCCTTATCCTTGTGCCAAATCCCAAGGGGATATAGGGGAGCCAAACATCTCCATTTGGTTCCCTGAACCTGGAACCTGCCACTAGACCTTATCATTTAACTCCCTGACCACCAGAAACCTAATCTCATTTTGGTTCCCTAAATCTAGACTTTATCATTTGGTTCCCTACAAATGGGAACCCTAAAACCTAAACCTCATCAATTTTTGGTTCCCTTACCAGGAACCTTGAAAACTAGACTTCACCTCATCAGTATCAGTAAAACAATTTTAAAAGAGTGATTCACACCTTGTGTCCTCTGAATTACCCAATTCTGTGACTAGATGATCCCACAACTTGTCATTGCTCAGTACTGTTTAGTCTGAATTTGCCCTGACCATTAACAACCAAAGTCAGTTCTGAGACACATTGATCGAAGCTGAGAGAGATGCCTAAACCCTGGAAGGAAGGTCTGGCCACAGATTTGGAACTCCAGCAGAAAATTTATCTTATCGTTGTTGGTGAAGACTGTACTCCCTAAAGTGATCAAGAAGGTACTTTGGCCATCAGAAATCTGATAAACACTCCTTCTACTCATCCAAGGTTCCCCTGAGCCCTGGTATTCACTGATTGCCGCCCACGGGTCAAGGTATATTGGTGTATTGGTTCAGCATTCATTCAAAACCATAGCTCAAGAACTTCCTTGATTCTAACAAGTCAACTAGAAGACATATATATTCAAAGCAAAACAGATTATTATTGCAAGAAGTCAAACTTGTCAATTTACAACCTTTTTGAAAACAATCTGACTACTATTTACTACAGTTTCTTCTATCTCTTTCAAAAAAAGAGAGAAAGAACCTACTTATACAAAAATATTTATAGCAGCTTTTTGTGTATGGCTAAGAATTGGAAACTGAAGAATGTTGATCAGTTGGAGATTGGCAGAACAACCTTTGCTATATTATTGTAATGAATCATTATTGTACTATAAGAAAAGACAAGCAGGATGATCTCAGAAAAAAACTGAAAGGATTTACATGAATTGATGCATAGTGAAATGAACAGGACCAGGAGAACACTGCTCCCAGTAACAGCAATATTGTAGGACGATCAACTATGAATGACTTAGCTTTTCTCAACAATACAATGATTCAAAACAATCCCAGGAAGTGCTCACGATTAAAATACTATCTGGTTCCAGAGAAACAATGGGTTTTGACAGAATATAGATTAAAGCATACTATTTTTCTTTCTTTTTTTCTTTTTTCTCTTTCTTTCTTTGAGTCTTCTTGTACAAATGACTAATATGAAAATATATTATATGATTGCATATACATATGTATCTATACATGTATATATGTATGTATGTTTGTGTATATGTACTAAATACTAAATATTGCTTTATGAAAATACTAAAAATTGTTTTAACATGTAATTGAGGAAAATAAATTATTAAAATTATCTGCAAATATATAAAATAGAAATGATTATAAGCAACTATAATTTTATTTTAAAACAAAAATATTCATTCTACTCTTTCTATTTTCTTTGTCTTAATGAAATACAAAATACAGACATGTACATATTCACAAATATAACATCTTTTTATATATACATATATAGCTGCGTATATACACATTATATGTATGCATTATGCAGATACAAAGATACATATATGTATACATGATGCAGGAAAGATTCCAATCTTTGATTCCCAACCCCCCTAGCTAATGTAAATTACCCTTTGACTCACAAATCCTGGTCCCTTTGAATTCCAATAGAAGGTCCGGACCTATCCCAGCCCCACCCGGATCTGAGCCAACTTTGGGGCTACACCCCAAAGCCCCTCGAGCTAAGTCTCCGACTTAAAAGGACCACTCTAGGAACCCCTCTTTGCAGAGATTCCAAACATGGTCGCCATGTGAGGACCCTCTGTCCACTGGACCCTCTGTCCAGTGCCCTCCTTATCTCTACCTTCACCTATCTCCTACTTCTAAACTCAATAATAAACCTCTTTTATTAATCTAGCGCTCTGGGCCAATAAATGCTTTTATTGGGAATCCGCGCCGCTTCTAGACCTCATATACCGCCGTATCCTTGCGCTGAATCTAAGGGGGTTGCAGGGGAACTCTGTTTGACTCCCTGTACCCCAAACCTGCCACTAGACCTTAACTAAACCCTAATTTCATTTAGGTACCCCAAATGTAGACCTCAACATGTGGTCTACACCTCAACATTCAGTTCCTAACCTCAACATACACACATATATAAACAAATAAGATTGCTATCTCTCAGCCTTGTTTGGTTGATTTTTCCTGCTGCTCTATAGGAACTCAAGCAACTCCTGCAGACTTTTATTAAGACTCAAAGGCAGGAATCTGATCCCTGTGTCCCCAGTTTTTTTGAGAAGGTAGAATATGCCTTGGGCTACAGGACATTTTAAAGGGGAAAAGAAGGCAACATAAAATACAAGGAATGAACTTACCAATTCCAACTTTGTTATCTGAAAATCAGTAAATGACAGCTTGGGACAGAGGACTAGACCCAAAAAGATCTGGATGGAAATCTCATCTTAAAAACACTTCCTAGCTGTACAACTTTGGCCAAATCCCCAGACTTTCTGAGGATTTTCCTCATCTAGAAAATGGGGACCATAACACTGTTGGCACCTCCCTCAAAAGTTCAGAGTAATACATAAACACCAATGATTAACATCGCAAAGTCCCAAAGCTGAAGGAGAACCTGCAGGGCCATCCAGTTTAACTGGTCCCCGAACCACAACTCCCTCTCTGACATTCTTGACAATGCTTGGACCTCCCTGCCCTCAATCTGAACGACCCCTCCCCCATTTATCCTGTCTACTTGTTGTTGGAATGTACTTGTTTGTTTTTTCCCCATTGCAAAAAAGAGATCTTCCTGAAGCAGACATTGCTGTTGCCTTTCTTTGTTGTATCCCCAGTGCTTTGTATGACACGCATTAAGCAGACAGTGGGAGCTTAATAAATGTTTCTTGATTTGACTTGGCCATTCAGCTTTTGTTTGAAGTCCTCCAAATGAGAAAATTTTCCACTTAGAGAGACAAATCATCACACTTCTGATTGCTGCAAGGCAGTTCTTCCTTGTCTTAAGTCAATTCTATACCTCTATTGTTATGTTACAGTCACCTTGAGGTCACCCCAACTCGGTCCCAGAACCCCAGGCTATAATCATTCCCTCTTAAGCATGTGAAGAGATGAGGGTCTTGTACCTTTACAAGACAAAGGTCCATTATTAGAATATCAGCAACCTCTCCAGCACCTCCCTTCATCACACTATTCTAAGCACCTCCCTAATTAGAGTATCCCCATCCAGGTACCTTCTCCCACTATGTGATGGCTATAAAAGATCTTCATGGAAAGACACTCCCGGAGAAGAATACTTAAGATGAGAATCCTACTTAATTGATTGATTTACTCTCCAATAAATTAATAATCAAATTGTACTCCAATCTCTATTCTGTCTCAGTTTTTTTTTTGACATTACATTTGGAGACCCCTCAGCGAGATAATTAGAAAATGAGCAGGATTAGAGATAAGAGACTTTGGGGTCTCTGCCTTGGGCCAGGGTGACTGCGAATCTGAATTCTTGGCCTGGAGAGGTCGGGCTCTCCTGGATTTCTTCCAGAGCCTCCAGGAAAGAGAGCAGTTTCCCAGCCACAACAGCCTGATGGTAGACAACCCCATTTCGGCCACAGGAGAGTAAGTTTGTCTGGGTACCTTTTGGGGTACCATGTGGTTTTGTTTGTTTGGTTTGGTTGATGAATAACCGGATTCACCGGGTTGCACAGTTGGTTGTACGGTTGTCACTTTTGGGGTGCCCTTTTCTTGGGGTACCGGTTGGTTTGGTTGATTAGTGAATTACCGGATGCAGATGTCACTTGGGGTGCCCTTTTTGGGGGTACCATTTGCTTGGTTGATGAGTGGCCTACTGGACGCAGGGGGTCGCTACTGGAGTGTAATGGAATTTTGGACAAGGTAAAAGACTTTTTCTTTCCTTATCTTGTGGTGGACACTGCAGTCATCAAGACTGCAGTAGTTGTTTGGAGCTCTTGGGAGCTCTGGCACAATTCTTTAGGAATTGCTGCGGCTCTATTTCTAAAAAGAGATACGAGGGAGGCTGCAAAGGTTGGGAAAACTAAGTTTTTACTTGTCTGCAATCTAGACACTCTGCCGCCTCAAAACTCTTTTCCTGGAGCAGATGCTTTGCTTGAGGAAACTCTTTCTGTCCAACTCTTTTCCAGAGACAAAGAGGCCTGTCCTTTGCATTTCTAAGAGAGGTCCTCCCACTTCTTCCATCGAGTGGGAAGTATATACATTTGAAAATGGGACTCAGTTTCCCTGTTTGGGTCATCCTGTGTTAGAGTAATGCCAGCCCCTCGGGCTTTTGCGTGGTCAGGGGGCTATCTACAAAGACTCGGGGTTTTAAAAATGCCATTTGGTTTGGCTTTAATGTTAGTGTCCTACTGAATGTTGTAATTGTGCAGTCTAAGTGTGATCAGTATTCTGTATGTCTTATATGTTAGATAGTCTAGTTGTGCTCTGTGTTCTGTGTGATTTTTTTGTGAAATTGTTTGTAATTTGTTTGTTTCGGTAACTTAAGAGCTCTGTTAAATTTAAGTATAATGATCAAATTTGGGAATTGGTTATTTCAATACTGAACTCCAGCTGGTGAAAACATTTGATTAGGAATTTAAAGACGATTCTAAATTTGGGAAATGAATTGGTTATCCTTAAGTATAAGATCTTAAAGGAACAATAGTTTGTTAAATAGCTTCTTAAAGAAGTTCTGTTAACCTGCCTGAAAGAGGTCATGTGCCTCTAATTTTACTTTAAGTATGTAACAAGGACTTTTCTGAAAGCTTCATCCCTGGCCAAGCTGGGCTTAGGAGAAGTCCATTGGGAATAATGGCCACATGGGGCCAGAAGGAGAGAAAGAAACTATGCTATTTTATTATTTGAAATGAGATAGAAATGGATTATATGCTTTAAATCCAGCTCTGCTGGACATGTAGGTTTTATGGGATTCCCCCACCCACCCGCTGATTTCTGCTACTTTAAATGTTGGGTGGGGTAGGGATCTTTTGTAAAGATTTAAACTCGCCCCCCACTGCTGCTACTTCAGCTATAGGAGCAATTTAGTTAGCCTGGAGTGATTTCGCTCCCCACCCTTGTGGAGTTGGGGGAAGGGTAGTCACATGGAATTCTATTCTCCCCCCTTCCTCTAAACTGTTCCAGACATTTTAAATATCTTGGGTTTGTAGTTAATATGCACTGCATTTTTTCCCTCCTGTAACTGATTTCTATAATGGTCAATAAGAAATTGTTAATTCAATTATGTTATACCTTGTTGTTTCCAGTCTGGTTATGTGTAATCACCATATCCTAAATACTTGAGCAAATAAGCATTTAGTCTGGTCATCTATTGGTTACCAGATATTGTGTCTGGATATTCAAGTTTTTTAAAGGTTTTTAACTAATGAGAAGCCACATCTTGTAGCAGTACTTGTGGACTTTCTATCTCAGACTGTTCTAACTTTTCTTTGTTAGATTTGTTTTTATTTCTAGATTTGGTCAAATTGCAGATATATTGACTTGCTTCTGGGACCTAGATCAAACCTTTGTTTGTCACTGCCACACTACAGACCTCATCCCCTACGGACCGAGCATCGTCCCTGTTCAGCTTGGAAGAAGCAAATGACAGCCATCGCCCACTTTTCCTGATATAATTTGGATTGATTGGGGGAAGGAGAGAGTGGGAAAGTGGTTGTGGTTGACTTGCTAAAATTTTCACTGTATTACTGTGCTGTGTTTAAGATTTGGAATGGAAATTGTTAAACTTGTGTAACTCTTGCTGTTATGTTTGAGGGACTTTTAGTCTGTTATGTATATGCATATGGGTATGATTTGTATGTGGGATGGTCATTTGATAATTCCTTTCAAAAAAAAAAGGGAGGAGAAGAAATAGGAAATTGGAAAAACTGGTACCTTGCTAGTTCAGATTTAGTTGGAAGTCCTTTACTCCTTGCTTAAATTTACTAGACTACGATTTGCTGGTTGTGCTTTAACTTGGAAATCCCTTATTCTGTTGGAATTGCCCTGGCAGACTCAGTTTTGGGATTATTTTTTAGAAACAACAGAAATTGGATACTGTCTTGGAACTGGCAGTCTCTCTGAGCTGTTTCTCCACTTCCTGTTACCCAGGTCTCTAATTAATTTTAAGCGCATTTAAAAGGACCTTGTTGATATTGAGGCCTCTAAAAGTTTGGAGTTGCTCTGCCTTGGTCTAATTGCATAATCTGCTCAGAAATCTGCATTCTAGTGGCAGCCCTGTTTGTTCCTCTCAAGGGACAGGTGGGGCTACTCCAAGCCTCTCCTTCTCCTGGAGCCGAGCTGCCCTCTGAATGGGCAAACAACTGCCTTGAGCCTGCTGCTCCGTAAGCAGAGGCCGAGTCATGCACAAATGACCACAGCTGTCCATATGTTCCTAACGAGAGGATCTGACAATTGATTGTCAGAAATAATTGAAATAAGGAACCTTGTGTATTGCTGATTGATTCTGGGGTTATCAGGGAGAGACTTGTCCTTGCATTGGTCTAGCTTTATTTTGATTTACTTCGCATAGGGTTGTTCAAATTATAGTGCTAAGGCCTTCTAGAGGAAGGTAATTCAAAGATTTGAATAGTTCCAAGAGAAAAAGGAGGGAATGTAATGCCAAAGGTCACTTTTAATGGGATGACCAGTTCCTCCATTTGTCCTATTTCGCATTCTGCCTTAAGGTTATGACCGTCCCCTCTTAATGGTTGAGATAAAGGTGTTATAGACATTCCTTAATGTCATTAGAATACCAGTAACCTCTATCTATGAGGCTATCCCCACCTAGGTCTCTGCATTATGTCATTGTTCTTGTTTTTCCATAAAAGACTTGCTGTCCCGATACTCTGGGCTAGACCCTTTGAGATGATAGTCTCGTCTAGCCCTGGGATCCATTGGTCCCAGTATTTCTCTCCATTTAATAAATTATTGAATTGGTCTCTAATCTCTGTATTGCTCAGTTTCTTTTGACATTACATTATGACTCTGACCCTCAGCCTTACTGCCCCATCTTTTGGGGCAGAGCAGGAAGAATGCAGCCCCTCTGAATGGTGGCTTGATTCCATGACCTCCCTCATCAGATCTCTTCAGGCACAGATCTGACCATGATTCATGGAGCAAGTGATAGGACAATCACGTTCTTCAATGAATTGGGCTAGATGTGATGGGGCATTTGGAGGTTCTAGAGGACAGCCTTTCAATAACTAGAGGATAATGGCTATCCCACCCCCAAAGTCTTCTCTTGTCCAAGATCAACAGTCTCAGCTCTGTCCGGAAGATGTGCCTCCAGAAAGTTCAGCCCCGAGGATAGGACCCAGGAAAGTCAGCCTCTCCTCTCCCTTCACTTGGACATTCCATTACGTTAATTTGTTGTTCATTTGTTTCAATCTTGTCCAACTCTCTCTCATCCCATTTGGGGTTGAACGAGATGAGGTGAGATCTTTCAAGACAGTTGTGAAAATTGAGTAAAGCTTCATCTATTTCAGAGTTGGAGTAGGCCTGAAGGACTTTAAGCATCAAGTCAAGGGCATACTTAAGTCCCCTTGTTATGGGCAACTATGTACTTATTGGTCAAGTTCAATTTCTTGGTTAGTTCCCTGGTTTAGAATGTAAGATCCTCAGTCAATAAGGATGAGGGTCAGTGGTGGGAGGGGGTATTTGTGTTAGGGATAAAAAGTGTTGACCCTGCCCCCTAAGGCGCTTTCTCCCTTCGATAGTCTGCTCGATGGGTGGGACGCCCGATCCTCGAGAACGTATAATAAACTTCGCTTTGCTTTGAGATATTTCTCCAGCTTTTTTTATTAAATGCTGTCTGAACCACACAGGGTTTTCTAGACAAAGATATGGAAGTGGTTCCTTTTCCAACAAATTTTATAGATGAGCAAACTGAGGCAGACAGGATGGAATTCCATGCCCTAGGTTACACAGTCAGTAAGTATCTAGAGTTGGATTTGAACTGACTTCCTGACTCCTGGTGCTTTATCCCGCTTTACCACCTAGCTGCTCCATTCTATTAATACAACCTTCAAAATGAGTGGGTAGATCTGAGTTATAAGAAATTAGTAGGATTAGTAAGAAAATAGTAACCAATAATGGTTAGATGATATCTATAGATAGATAAATAGATAGACAAAGCGGGAAAATTCTTTATTTCTCATCATTGGCATAAAGTCAGAGTATAAATAGCTAAAAGAGACCTGAGATTTATTTAACAAAAACTGTTCTCTGTACACAGGAGTCAGCCCTAGCCCAAAGAACTAATGACTCCTGTAAAATCGTGCAGTGGTTCACTAGCAAAGCTAAGACTGGGTCTCAGACCCCTGCCTCTAATCCGGTGCTCTCCACTATCCCGGGCCATGTCCCTAGAAGCATCATCAAATTGCCACTATCTGGGACAGGAGAGAAAAAGTCTTCTCTCTGAGGGTCAGCCTCTAGTATTGGGAAGCCTCACAGTAACTTCTACCTTACTCATTTTTCTTGAAGCCCTAAGATAATTGATCTGAAACTCTTCCTCCTGTCCCCGCCCCCAACAAACCCTCACATACTGGAAGACAACAGGCATTTTGTCCTCAGTCTTCCCTTCTCCAGGTTCCCCATCCCTCCCTCCTTCAGCCAGTGAAAGTTTCCCTGCCCCCCTTCCTCTTCTCCTTTCTGTAATCACCCTCCAGCTGATCGAATGTCTTCCAGAATTTCAGCAGGTAGAATAGGAGACCTGACTCCAGGGATGGCAGAGCCCCACTAAGGGCCAGTGGGCCACCCTTCCCTCCTTCTGGGCTAGAATTCTGCATAGTATAGCCAGCAGTCCACACATGCTTATATATGCAATCATGATGAGTGTGCATCTGCTACTGAGTCTTAAGATCCCACGTGGCACCTCCCACAGGCAGGCTTTCTACATTACACCTCCCACACCCAAGCCCTTCCCGCCTCTGAAATCACCTTGAATTTACTGGATCTTTCATTTTGTTGCTTTACATTTTTATTACCCCCATTCAAAGGTGTGCTCCCCAGGGCAGTGGGAATGAGTTTGGGTTTGATCTGGAGACATAGTACCTGGCACACGATAAGCGCTCACTGACTGGGAACCCATCCAAGAAGATGGCACAACAACAGAGAGAAGAACAAGCCAGGTCCCATGTGGTCTCCAGCCATGCTTCTGCATACGACACACACGGGAATGGAGAGAAATTGTTTCTTCATGATAATGATTCTACCCTAATCAGCAAAAAAGGTTTCGGGTAAGCCTCCGAATTCTGTCAGAAGTGACCCAACACTGCTGCAACAGCTCTTGGGCCTTTGGATTCTGTCATCCCCCCCCCCCCCCCCCCCCCCCAGTCAAATAAATATGAGCTTTCTTTTCTTTGGATCGCCATCTCTTAGCACTTGGCACATAGCAAGCACTTAGATGTTTTTCCTTCATTGATTCATTGAATCAATCTATTCATCAATAAACTTAATAAAAAGTCATCAATTAAGGATCTCCTACATGCCAGGCATTTTGCTAAGCATCTGTGCTAAGCAAAAGACAGTCCCTGTCCTCGAAGAGCTGGTTAGCAAACAACTATATACAAAGAATCAGAAAGACGATAAATAGGACAGAGGGAAGTCCTTGGGATTAAGAGGGGTCCAGAAGCCTTCCTGTCAAAGGGGAATTTTAGTCGGAATGTAAAGGAAGCTGAGCTGAGAAGGGAGAGGGCTCCGATTCCATTAGTCCAGAATCAAGGATCTGTTCTCCAGCACTTCTCCCTCAAGATGATTGTGCACTTTCATCTAGCCAAAGAAAAGAAATTGATCTCGACAATGGATTCTCTCCTATGAAAAGAGTTGCTTGGGGATGGGCTGACTCCAGCCCCCTTTGGGTTTAGTAAGTTCCTCAAGATATTTGCTGAATATTTGGAGTTTCATCAAACCCACTAAGTTTTCCCAATGATTTTTCCCTTCATTTTTTAAAGTTGCCTATTGCAAATGAAATCTAATCCTCATGTTTCTCATTTTTTGAGTCATAAATCATCAACACACAAAACCCCCCTGGTTTTGTTAGAACTATTGATGTCCATAAAGGTATTTAAAAATCTTTCTAAAGGCCTCTAAGTGGACTCTTAAGCAGACATTTTCCCCCTAAAAATAAACAGAAGTATTGCCCTTTTAGTTCCTCTTATGCCTTCTCCATAATATCTACCCATTCCTTTAATAAATCTCAAAAGACACAGACTAGCCTTCTATTTTGTTTTTTACTAAAAAAAAAAAAAAAAAAAAAATGGATAGGTACCCTCTTTTTTTCTGACCCCTATGACCAGAGGGGGTCTTGAAATATTTTGTGTACCCTTTATTCTTTATTTAATTTGAGTCTTCTTCATCCATCTTTAGTGGAAAATATTTTATATGTATTTTTATTTTTTATTTTATTTTATTTTTTTCTGAGGCAATTGGGGTTAAATGACTTGCCTAGGGTCACACAGCTAGGAAGTGTTAAGTGTCTGAGGTCAGATTGAAACTCAGGTCCTCTTGACTTCAGGGCTGATTCTCTATCCACTGAACTACCTAGCTGCCCTGGGCCGGGCCCGCACCCCTCCCCCGTCCATGTACTTAAAAAAAAAAAAGAAGTAAATATAAATGTAAGTGGCTTTGGTCATCACTGTCTATGGTATCTGCAACTGTGAAGAGATATGGAAACTCAGTACAATGGTGTTCTACCAGTGATGTGACCCAACTAGGACAATCCCAGGTGGTCTGAGTTAGAAGGACTTAAGCAGTATAGACTCAGAGACAAGGAATCATCCATCACGTGCTTGGTGGGGAATTTGAATCCTGCCCCAGATTCCTATCAGCTTGGTCACCCTGGACAAGTCACTGCTGCATTGCTTCCAGGAATGTTCCAAATATGCCCAAAATTCCAAATAGGAATCCCTCAGCTGGCTTTTCTTGACTCCTCCCCTGAATTAACTCCAGGAACACCAATCTCCCAGCCATTCCTCCCACTAGACACTCCATCTCTCAGTTCCAGGCCCACTTTCACTGGCTGTCCCCACAACCTGCCATTCTCTTCTCCCCATCCCCTGTCCTGGCTTCCTTCAAGTCTCAGCTAAAAGATCTCCTTGGGCCAGAAGCCACTGACAATCCCAGCATCCCCCAGCCCCCAATCTCAGCGTCTTCCCTTTATTGCCTGCCTCCGATTGATCATGTACAGAGTTACTTGTAGGTTGTTTACCCTACACCCCATCCCCCCCCCCATTTTGTCTCTCTCTGTATCCTTTGCACAGTGGCTGGCACATAAGGGTCATTAGTAAATGTCCCTTGGCTTGTTGGCTTCTCTTAAGCCCTCTCGGCTGTTTCCTCCTCTGTGAAATGGGGCTAACACCTCCTTCTCAGGGTTGGTGCGATGGCACGAGGAAAGCCCTTTGCAGAGAGATTGCAAAGCCGAGACAGCTGCTCTTTGCGGGGAGAAATCCAACTGGAAATGCCCAGCGGGGAGAATGTGCCGGATTTGGAACTAGGCCGCTTTGAAGTCAAATCTTTAATAACTGGGTCCCCCCTTAGCCGCCCCTAGTCAGTTTTCGCATCTGTACAATGGATAACCAGAGGGCTTGCCTCCCGCTAGTGGAGAGCTCTGCACACAAAGCTCCGTGTCTGGATTTCTGCCCGCGGTTTGCTCCGAAAGCGTCCACGAAAAAGTCCAGCTGCGCGGATGCCGGATCCCGCGCCCAGCCCAGCATTTCCGGCTCTGGGACCTGAGCACGGATAAATCCCAGAAGCTCTTGAGTGTCAGTGTCCGTGCGTGGGGGATGGAGTGGAGAAGAGCGAGCGGCTCAAGGCTTGCTGGAGAGAGGGAGGGAGAGCGCCAGGCAGCCCGCTTCCCCCGCGCGATCCCCCTAGAGACACTGGGAGCCCCAGAAAGGGAAGCGGTAGCATGTGGTCACCCCGGCTGTTTTCAGGAACCGTCAGTCTTCTTTTAGATATTCTTGTGCAAGGACGCAGGGCTCCTGCGCGGGACTCCCTAACTCCGCTCCTTCACGCTGCGCACTCCGCTGCCCCGGGTCAGAAGCAGCTGCGCCAGATGCGAAGCCGGAGGACCTCCTGGCACACGCTCGCTCGCTTTCCTCGCGCGAGGGGCTCCTTGCTACAGGCTCTCCGCTGAGAGACGAGTGCCGCCTGCCCTCCCCACTTCCATTGGCCCGTTATCATTCACCTTGTTTTAAATTGCTACGTGGGATGGCTTCCCAGGAGACGACCCACAACCCTTTGTATTTCTGAAGGAAAGTGGACCTAACAATTCGGGATTTGCTAAAGTTGTTGGTTTTTGGTTGGTTTGTTTTTTAATGAAGACATTTTTAAGCGAAGACTGACTTCTCGGATATGGCCGACACTGGTTTTGCAGCAGCCAGCCGGCTACCCAAAGTTGATGACTTAGATACTGCTTCAGTCGAGGAGTTCTGCCCCGCGGGAATTGGGCTAGATGTCCGCCAAGGCTCCTTGCAACTTTCAGTTTCTCAGGAGGGTGTTTAAGGAAAGCATTGTCCATGAACTCCCCCTTAAGCCACACAGGCAAGGACATCCCATCGCTTTCTCCAAGATATTTCTGAATGAGATGGAGATATTCTTTCCTTCCTCCCCCTACGAACTCCAGAAGAAAGAAATGAGAGAGAAAATGGGGAAAGCCAAGAGAAGTGAGCACAGGGGAGGAGCTTTTGATTAAAAAAAAAACCACTTCCTGAGTTTAGTTAGCTTCATTGTCTTGGGGACGGCCACCCACCACAATGAGCCAAGCCCCAGTTCTCACTGTCCAATTAATCCCTAGGTAGCCCCAGGTTTATGGGACCTAAGCAGTTGCTGCCTGTTGTCCTTTTAAAGGTGACAATGGGCAGATTCATAGACCATGGGAAGAAAGGTAAGGCTAATCAAAAGTCCAAAGGTTCATCGGACTGATTTTAGAACTGCTTTATTCCACGGGCCTTATCCCAAGCCGATTAGCCAGGCATATCCAGAGCCGATGTTTGAGACAATCTAACTCTATCTGGGCCCCCACTCCCCACATAATTGGTTAATGTAACACTGGGTCCACTTTCTTCAGCTGCGGGTCCTTTACTCTTCATATTTCACTTCAATTGCCCCCTCAGAACCACCATCCTCCTGCTTTCTAGCTCTGGACCAAAACTAAATCAGGGAGACTTGCATTCAAATCTCACCTCAGACACTAGCTAGATGACCATAAGCAGTTAGGGTTTTATAACTTGGGGTGAGATGAGCATATTCACTTATCCCCATAAGTCAGGCTTTGTTCAGCAAGGCTGGATAATAAAATGGCATCGTACTAAATTGTGAAGGGGTAGTTTTTGGTCTCCAGGCTCTGAACCATGGGCTCCCTTCCAGTTTTGTGTCATGTGCAACATGGGCTTTTACCTAGGTCACTGACTGTATTAGAACTAAGGATTGGAGACTTCTTCTAAAACCACCAAGAGAAAATAGGGAAACATAAGTGAATAAGGAAAGAGTGGTGTCCCCCTTTTTGACTGGTATCTCTCAGACTTTCATCTCCTGTAGCTGTATTGTAATATATTCCATTTACTGGTCATTAATACACTGGGCTGCCTCTCTCATGCTCATCTACCTTGATTCCCTCTTTGAAACCCCTTTGGGATCTGACAAGTGAGCTGTCACTTTATCTTACTCAAAACCAAACTCCCGTGACACTTCTTCAGTATCTCCACTTCCTGCCAGGCCATGGACCTCCCTGCCATCCATTCTTTAGGTGTTTGCCTTATAGAGGATTAAAATTGTCCCACTCATAATAAAAGAAACTGTGGCAGAACTCTGAGCCAATGACACTTTATCAAAGGTCCATGATTCCCTCTAATGAAGTGGGCCTTCCTTACAATCTGAGATGCTCCCTCCTACCAGGGCCCCATTTTTATAGGACTAGATATGTAGACATTCCAGAACAGCTCTGCCAGATACAGAAAAATACCCTTTGGCATGTGATTCATAAGCTAAAATAAACCAAATGTCAGCAAGGTCACAAGTTGGATGAAGCAAAGAATATCTCCACTCCACTGAGTTAGTGGTCATAAGATGAAGCGGCTTCTCCTCAAGTTAGGGAGAGATGGTACAAACTATCAAGTTTAGGTGGAGCATGGAGCCTCTGACTAGTATTCAGAACATGGTCGCTTTTTCCTATTGAACAAGAGATAATGGTCCAGACATTCAAAAATATATTGGGGGATGCTCCAAGTAACTGAGTCTCCTCTGCCACAAGGAAATGCAAGAGTAGACAGGCTCTAGTTAACTTCTTATAATTAAACAAATGAATTTATAATCTGCAGCTCCCAGCTCTGCGACCTAATATACAGAACTTTGATATGATTCTATCAAATTGATCAGTACTTATTGGAACAGAGTAAGAGTTCAAATAAGAAAGAATTCATCTTAGAATGTAAGCTCCTGGAGTCAGGAAAGCCTGAGTATACATCTGACCTCAGACACTTGCTAGCTGTGTGACCATGAGGAAGTCACTTCATGCCATTTGCCTCAGTTTTCTCACCGGTAAAAAATTTTTAATTAGCTGGAGAAGAAAATAGCAAACTATTTCAGTATCTTTGTCAAAAAAAAAAAAAAATGGGGTCATGAAGAGTCAGATACAATTAATAAATGACTGAACAAAAAGTTGAACTACATAAATCCTTTTAGACCCCTCTCCCAGCACTGACATTAACAGAAGAGAATTCACCAGCTTTCCAGAATGACAGAGTGCTTGCCGTTTCTCTTATATACACTGTGGCTTGTGGGCAAAACTTATTATCATTAACATAAATATAGGATCAACAATGCCTGGGACTTAATGTAGAATGGTAAATGGTCACCACCACTTCCTTGTAATTGTATCTTTAAAATGTATTTTCTTGGCTTCTTTTTTTTTCTATTCTCTCCATCATCATTTTTCATTATTTAAAGTAAATTCTAAAGAGATGTAATGCAATGCAAAAAAAAGAAGACTTTGACATAATCTGTTGTTTTAAATTATTCAGAATATTAATATGAAGATCTATCATTCTGCAATTGTGATCAGAAAAGTAAATAAAAAGGATCATTGGGAACTCCTTTGTTCCTGCTCCTAGAACTTAAACAATAAACTTAAAGCATTTTTACTAAATTGAAGGCACTGATGAGGAACTATTTGGATTCTTTTCTCTAATAGAGGGAGAACAGAGAGAGACAGAATCAGAGAGGGGGGGAGGGAAGAAGAGAGAGAGGAAGAAAGTAAGAGAGAGAGAGAAACAGAGAGAGAGAGAGGGGGGGGGGGGGGGGGAAGGAAGAAGAGAGAGAGACAACTGTATCACTGTATTTACCTCCTGTGGGAAAACAAGTTCTTGGACAATCATGTTATTTTGTATAATGGTCTCATTTTTCTCATTTTAAAGCAAAACATTCTTGACTAAAAGCATTATCTTTCTGTTCATACAATTCAAAAAGATGCAGCTGTCCTCTGCCCAAGGTAATGTTAAAATGGATTGTCCACCAAACAAAGAAATATTTACTTTCTTAGAATTCATTCTGAATGTCATATACCTATCCTCAGTTTTACAATTTTTAAAATTCTTTGTTTAATTAAAAATAGCTGATAAAGAACCTAAACATATTTGGGATGGTACCCTGCCATGTCCCTTTTCAGAGATGAAATTTTTCAAAACAATTACCTATTAGACTATGACTTTCATGGTTTGACTCAATTTGGAGGTGAGGTTTGAGAGGATTGAGTTTGTTTGTCTTTTGAGTTTGTGCTTATTTTGGAAAATTTCTAAATCCATTTACCTAAATCCAAGGATAAGGTTCCCATATAAACATAGGAAGCATTTTTTGACAAATATTCAAATATGCCACATTTCTCTTAATCTTATCTCATTCTTAAATTTCGCAAAGTCAGACTGAAGGGAATCTTGGACATGGCCTTCAAATCATTTATTTAAAAAATGTGGGAACTGAATTTCAGAGATATTAATGGCTTCCCCAAAGTCACAGAGTTTTTGTGTAGCAGAGTTGGGATCTGAAGCCAGATTCCCTGAATTCAAATCCAGTGTTATTTCCCTATATTATAGTTTCTTGTTTTATTCAAAGACTACCAGAGGTAATGTCCTAGAAAAATCCAGAGATCCAAAACAAGTATCAGATTAATACATTCTTTAAAGTTCACTGACTGTTCTTAAAAAGAAATATTCACTCAAATGTTCATTAGTACACAATTGACATTTTTTACCTAAGGTTTTCAGGAAACTCTTGATTGTCCTTATATTCTGAAAAAAAAAAAAATAGATTTCCTGTCCCATTTCATAGTCTTCTCCCTCTGGCTTACTGACTATAACATAGTATAAAGAAAGGCATTTTAAGTGTGGCGATAGAAAAATCTTGCATCAAAATTAATGGGGAAATAGTTCAGAACATTTTGATTCCAATGTGATTGCCATCTTAACGTTAATGTTGCGTGGCCAGAGTTCTTGCATTCAAATCATACTGATTTTAATACATAGACTCTGTGGGTATGAGGTCACTGTAGCTAGAATTTTGTGTTTGCTGCATTTAGAAGAGCTGGACATCAGTGGCATGTTGTAACAGATTCCAAATTATGTCAATTTAACATTTCAGTGTAATCATACAAGGGTGATGTTGTCAGATTTTTATTTTATTTCTCGAGATCTTCAAAAGATGGTTTGAGGAAGTCTGCCTGTCTCCTCACCAAGGAAGCCCTCCGTCTATGTAATGTTGCCCCATGTAAAGATTTTATAGAAACGGGAGAAGAGACAGACAGATCCATAGGATCTAATGTGTTTTCTTTTATTTATGTCCATGACTTTTATCTCTTACTCTCTTGTAGGTACCTTGTAAGTCAGTCCTCAAAGAACTCACAAATGTGCCACCTCCATCATGGATTTCTCCACTATATTTTCCTAAATCTGATTCCTCTTATCATATTTGTTCTCTTTCACCATCAGCACCTCGGATATAATGTCAAAGGTCCAAGTGTGGTGGTTAATGGAGAAAATAACTTATTGAAATAGCTTGTTGCAAATCCTTTCCATTTTTCTTTGGTTTATAACTTCTTTCTGTTTTCTGTTTTGATCTTTGAATGCCCTTGGGATGACTTTGTTTAGCCAAATATCTTGCCAAGCTTTCTTTACACTATTTTTACACTCCATTGCTTCTAATTGCCTTGTGAATTATGCTGCCTATACAATAATCCTTAAGTTTTACAGTTTTATATTCTAAGTTGGTGTAGCCTTTGGAGTTACCTTTCTCCATTTGGCAACTGAGTCAAATGTTTGCTGAACAAAGAATTTTCTGTGCTCTTTTTTTCCCTCTGTTATAGCAGTTAATTTATATTAATTTAACTTCTAGATGAAATTATTATTGTGTTCAGCATTGTTTATTTCTAAATTTTAAATTTCTATTTTTAAATTTTAATTTTCAATAACTTCTTTAAATAATTCTGGATTAAATCATCATCTTAACTTTGGGCCTGTTATTTTTATCATTATTTTTCTTTCTTTTTATTTAATGCAACTGCCCATCTTAGCCCTGATGAGTAAATAGTTTGTGCACAGATAACTAGTTCATGGATACTTCCCACATCCATGACAAATCTTTTCCTATTTACTAAATTTAGTCAGTTTCATTTTTTATGATGTTCCTGACATTCATTTCATGCACTTACTACTGCTACTTCTAGGACATGTTTGAGTTAGTGTTAGAGTATGCATTAGTTCTTTTAATCAAGAAAATTTTCACAATACAGAGGTTTGGAACTTTCTATAATATATAGGGCTTTGACCTCTCCCACTTCATTTTCCACACTTTTTCATATATTTCTCCCCATCCTCACATTTTTCCACCTTTATTCCGATCAAATAAAATTTCAAAAATACCTCTTAGCAATAGATACCATCTTAACTATCTCACAATTGATTGAAAAAAGTAGAGAATATAAAATCCCAATGTGCTTACTATTTGTTCATTATAGAAAGCATTTCACTCAGTAGAACCAAACACTGTGTTACAAGTTCTTTTATAATATGGTATCCTCCATGTGAGAGTATTCAGGATATCAAGAAAGAAATTAGGGGCTTACCAAAAGTATTCACTGCCATGATAGAAGAGATACAGAACAGAATCCAAGGCAAAATAAGATTGCTTGTAGATGATGAGATTCTCCAAATATTGCTATTGACAGATGCTGTTTGTCCTTGTTCTTGAAGAGGACCATGACATCAGGAAGGTGATGCCATGACATGCAAGTGAATTGGATTGAAGTGAGAAAGGGCTGTGCTCACTTTCCCTCCCAGAACTTTATTACTATGGCTGCTGCTGCTATGGCTATTATCAGGACTCTCCCTGCTGATTGTTGCTGCTGACTGCTGCTGCTAGGACTAGGACTGCTATTACTTTCACCATTGCTGCTGGTGCTGCTATTAATACCATATTGATTGCATCAAATATTGAGATACTAAAAATTCTTCTGGAAGGACATGGTCCATAGTTTATCCTGTCTATTCCACACAGGAAAGATCAAAGGGATGAAGTACATCTATTGACCAGTTTTCAACATACACCTGAACGCACTTTATAGTTTGTCCCACACTATGTATATCTGGGAGAGAAAATGGGATCAACAATGCCAGAGTCCCAAAGGAGCTAGGGAGTGGCTGGATCGCTTTCAGGAAACTCCAAAGTTCTTTTGCTGACTCCAAGATTTTTTTGATGGCCTGTCTTTCTAAAACAGCCATTGTTTTTTTTTTTTAATGGCAGAAAGACCTGGATCACAGTGGCTTGTAAAGAGCTTAAGATGAGCATCATACAGAGGGCAATAAATAGGTACATGGTAGAGGTGAGCAGGATGCAACATATGACCAAGAAGTGCCACCAAGATTAAATGATGCTATCGAGGCACTATTGAATGGAAAGAGAAAACAGTTTGATCAAGACTCTGTGGTAGCAAACTTTTTGGAGGATATGGACAAAAGTTGCACTGGATTGGAAGGCAACTATGAACTGTGGTTGGCGTGATGGGTGATGCATGACTATAGAGCAGTTTCTTTGAAAATATTAAGGAGTTTTCACTGGATGATAAGATTGAGATGAGGAAATAATGGGATGTGAAATCCAAGAAAGCGAATGCCATTTATGGGAGCATTAAAAGAGTAATAGACTTGGGGTTGCAGGACATGAAGGCACTGTTGCACTCTGCTCTTAGGGGATCACTCTGGGGATGCTGTGTTCACAATTTAGGAAGAAACTTGATGAGCTTGAAAGTGTCCCCAGAAAGGCAAGGAGAATGGTGGAAGAATTCAATCTCCTGGTATGAAGAATAAGCTAAAAAGGGCACTGAGGATGTTTAACTGAAAGAAAAAACTTGAGGGAATAAATGATATTTGTTTTTATGTATTTTAAGGGTTTGTCCCTGGATTCAAATTGTACTTTTTTAAACTTGTTAACAGATAACAGAACTAGAACAATGGGAAGAAGTTACAAAGGGGTGGATTTTCACACAATGTCATGAAAAGCTTCACAACAATTAGAGAAGTCCAACATTGGAGCTTAATAAAGAAGTGCATCCCCTCCCTGGCTCATCTAGGAGTTATAGCAGAAATGGTGGTACAGATCTGGATTAAACTAAACAGTCTGTGATTCTGGATTGAGCAATTATATGTTGTCAATCAGGGCTCCCTCTTCATAGTCACCTTGGCATTGGTGAATACATTTTTCAACACTTAATTTTAAAAATGGGAGCTTTGTTTTAGACACATTGATATTTTTTAAAGTTGCATCTCGCCCAATTTGACTTTCTCCAGAAAGTTATTTATGTGGAATCATAACATTCTTATTCTGGAAACAGAGAATTTCATTTGCTTTAAATTGAAAACTTGTTTTTGATTAACCAAGTTCAGTCCCCCCCAGATGCCTCTCATCAAGGCTTTCTGGACATCAAATGCTCTAGATTCCCTTACCCCAAAGCCAGAATCAAAACGTACTGCTTGGATCAGATGACTGAACACATTGTTTTCCTTTCTTCTTCTTTTGATATGCTGTTCTTGGAATCTCCCAGGAATTAATGTTATCCAGAAATTTACAAAGAGAACTGACTGGTGCCATTCTCTGGATCGAATTCAAATTGGAAGCTCCCCCAACACAAAGCTCTATTTATGATGGTGCTTTTCATAAATTATAGTGTTTTAATGCTAAAGCCAAAAACTCCTTCCTTGGGAGATTTTAAAACCTTTAAAGATGTGAAAGCAATTAAACAGCTTGAGTATTAAAATAGAAAAACAATCAGAGCACATTTGCAAACCCAAATGCCATGAAAGCTCCTGAAGAAAATGTGATAATTCAGAATGTTTTTACACTAGCTCAATAAGCTTCTTAAACAAGATTTTTCCCAGTTTGGGGTATCTCCCCCTCAAAAAACAAACCAAAATAACTTACTTGGAATTGTGCCTATTTGGAATTGATGTAGTTCATTTTACACAAGGGCTGGTCTGTTTTGTTTCTATATTCTTAGCCCATAAAGCAGCCCATTCTTTGGAATGGGTTGGATTGGATAATAAAGCAATGACACACAGGTCACCTCCTCCTTGAAGCCTTTCCTGATTTCTCCAGCTACAAGTGCCTCACCCAACAATGGACTTTGGGGTTTTTACTTGATTTATTTTCTATCTATTTGGATGCAAACAGGTTGATCATCCCATAGAATGTAAGATCCTTGAAGACAGAGACTTATGTATCTTAATTTTCCACACTAAGTACAGAACCTGAATTAAGTACTTTATAAATGCTTATTTATTTATTTGTTTTCGCTGAGGCAACTGGGATTAAGTGACTTCCCCAAGGTCACACCAGCTAGTAAGAATTAAGTGTCTGAGACCAGATTCCATCTCCTGACTTCAGGGCTGGTGCTCTATCCACTATACTACCTAGCTGCCCCTATAAATGCTTATTGAATTTAAATGAATAGAATTGAATAAATTGTCAATTCAGTCCCCCCCCCAAAAAAAGTGGCTACCATGCCTCAAAAGCTTAAACAGAGAAAGAGAGACAAAGTGACAGATAGAAGGAGACAGAGAGAGAAACAATCAGAGGCAGAGGCAGAAAAATCCTGAAAACATATGTCTAACACATCCTTTATATATATTTTTTAAATTTCAGGTTCTGTTGGGCAATTAGAAGTTAATTAGCATAGTGTCTGGCACATAATGGTTACTTACTAAATGTTTACTAAAATCAGTCAGATTGACAATTTCCCATTGAATGTCTTCTCAAATGTTTAATATGTAAATATAAAATTTGGTTGATTCCTCTCCTGCCCAGACCCAGGTACTTGCGTCAGAATTCTGCCATGGTTCCCATTGTGTCCCCTGAAACACATACTCTCTGCTCTTTATACTTCCCATCATGGTCATCACAAGCACTTCTCAGTGGAAGGACTCAGTGCTGTGTGACCATAATCAGGGAAAAATCTCCACTCCCAAAAATTAGAAACAATTTTTGTTTTTCAGCGAGAAACAATGAGTAGCAGTGAATGAGTAGGTATGAATGTGCTTTTGACATCTCTGGATACTTCTATCCTGCCAGATTCTGAAAATAATCATGTCTATATACTGCTAAAACACCATCTAAAAAAGTATTTTTCAACCTGTTTAAAAACCTTTCAAATGAAGAATTTCAGTAGTTTTTTAACTTCTTTGTTAAAACTATATCTTTTGATTAATTTGCAAGAATTACTCATTGATACCACGGAAGAAGGAAATTTACGGGCTGGATTTCAACAAAAATCTCAGCATGATTAGTGGATGACATTGGAAATAAATATCATGATTTAGCCAGCACTTTTTGCGGTGCACTTCTTCCATTTTAATCTAGGTATCTTTGCATGATGTCTTTTTCAGTTCTGACCACAATTTAAACCACATATCCAACCCCAAACAAACAAATCTAGAACCTGACCTTTCAGTATTACAAACTTAGGATCTGACTAAGATTTTCAATCACATTGCTCTTGCTAAAATGTTCTTAATAGCATTTTAGTGAGAATCAGAAGGCTTTATGTTATTAATAAATAAAATATATTTCCAAAATATTATTTCAACTTTCTCTCAAACTTTTAAAAATGACTCTTGCTGCTTTGCAAATCTTGCAAATGGTCTATATTCCCCAGTGGACTTCCTCTCACCTCCCTTTCACAGAACTATTCTTTATGACAAATACAAAAAAGGGAGGGAGGGAGAAGTTCCACAAAACTAGTCAATACATACAAAAATCCAAACTCTTCTGTAGTTGCACATCCATATATAATGTATTTGTATATATAATATATATGTATATCCAATATATATGTAGATCCAAAATCCGCCTGTATAAAGCAGAGAGAATGTCATCCAATATTACTCTGTGTTTTGTCACAGACATAATTATTAGTTTGGTAGGATTTGCATATAACTGGTAAATAAGTAAATACATATATATATCGGGAATACATGCTCATTTTTTTTCCCCGGAGGATGAGCAATTCAACACTGTGTAGACCACAGGACCCTCCAACTTTAATTCTATGAAACAAGCTTTAAAACAAGCTCCATTGGTCCACCTGGCTAATATGCCTTTCCTTTCCTGACAAAATGAACTCTCCATGGAAGAGTTCGTCATTTTGCCTCAACACGGTTAAAATTGCACGACTCCAGATGCTAAACATATCTTCCCGACCAGACTCTGTCACTTTTTCAATAATTGAAGCCCACGGCTATTGCCTGCAGGAGAAGTGGGCAGCACTGAAGTCCAAGGCGGTTGAGTAGGTTCTTCTCTGTTCGGGATGCAGGTAGCTCACCTACTTGGTCCTAGGACAGATGCTCCCGGCAGAGATCTGCTCCTCTGACAAGGACTCACTGGGAAGGAATGTACAGGTGATACTATAGACGTCTGGGCTCCCAACCAAGTGCAAATTTCCTGGTTTGCAAGAAGAGTCACTCTGGTTTGGGTATCTCCTCACAAAACCTATTTGTTTAGGGAGACGAGAGACAGCCTTTTTGCAAGGGCTTTCCGTCCCCTGAGCTGGAGCCACCATTTACAAAGTTCACAAATAACAGGTATCTAAGATGAGCTATTTTTAAATCTCTGGATTCTCTCTACCATAATTATAATCATGATAGTTCACATGTATGGAGCAAGTAGTGCAGTGGACAGGAGTCAGGATGACCTGAGTTTAAGTCTTCAGCCCTGGGAAAGGCATCAGGAAAATGAGATTCTATTTTCAGTTTAGCCCCAACTCTCAATGGGACTCTGAAAGAAACCACATGCCACTCCCCAAACTCCATTAGCCCCTGTGCTAATGCCACAAAGTTCATTCTAAAATACGAGGCAGATCTGGGACTCTTCTCCCCCCTTATCTCTCCCCCACATCTCCCCCCCAATCTCTGAATCTCCCATGATTTCCTAATGAAATTAAATTATAAGGAAATACAAACTTGTTAGCATTTAAAGCTCTTCCCAGTTTGGCTTCTGGGTGCTTCTGTAGTCTGGGGCATACTCCTCCCTTTCACTACCTCACAAAGGACCCATCAGCAGTTCCACGAACCTGTCTCCCTTCCCCTTTTCCTGCCTTGGTACAAACTGTTCCTGCCTCCCAGGTTCAGTGCTAGGTGCATTGGCTTCCTCGAACCCTGTGATTCACACCAATCTCATCAGAAAGAGCATTTGGTCTTGGGAGAACAAGGAAAAGGTCCAACTGAACCCAAACTCCTGAAAATGACCACAGCCAGAGGGGGTTTGTGCTTGTGACTCCTTTGTTTAGGACCATCCCTCTCTAACGACGCCCTTCTTGGACACTGGAGCCCTATTTATCCCATTTATTGCCAGGGTGTGTGACCACCTGGAAGGCGGGAAAGATGTCCACCTCAAGCTTGAATAGGAGTTAGATTTGTCCCCCTGCTAGCTACCGGTTCTGGATTGGAGACTTTGTTTTTTCTCTTTTTAAAGGAAGAGCCATCAGGTTGGTAACTGTGGACCCCCCTTCCTGCAGATTGGAGCGGGGCCTCCTGAGGAGGGTATTTAGGACAACAGGGCAGAAGCCTCACTCCCTGAAAGGTAGCCATTTTCCAGGAGTTCACCCCCAGCAATCTGGATTTCCCTTCAGCTGAGGGAGGCTCAAGGCATTTTCTGCTTCCTAGGAGGTCACAATGCAGAAGGCCTGAATTCTAAGGGAGGCCCTTTCTCATTTTCCCTGGAGGGTAAAGGAGTGAAGTCCTGGTGGGCTATAAGCCCCCAGCCTCCCAATGTGGAGGCCCCTTGGGAGGGTCTCAGAGGACTGTGGACTTGGAGGTGGACTAGCCTATGGCAGCTTAGCCTGAGACAGCCAGACAGTCTAGCTTAACTGTAGCTCCACTTTGTCACTGTTCTCCACCTGGGGAGGGCAAGGGAACACACTAGAACTTGGACTTCCTGACTCCCAGCCCTTGGCCACAAGTTGGGAATCCTGGGCTCTTCCAGCAGGCAAGTGTGACAGCAGCAAAAAAGGCAGACCACAGAGCCCTTCTGCAAAGAGGATCCATTTGTACAAGGGAGGGCTTCAAGTTGAAGAGAATGTGGCGCAGACCCTCCCTCACTTTACTTAAGGGGAAAATAGGGACCGAATGGATTGAGGGACCTTTCCTGGAGCTCAGACGGTTGGCAGCAGAGCAGAGACATGAAGCCTAGTGGACTGGCTCTGCAATCAGATGACCGAAGCCCAGAGTCTGTCCTCTAGCTAACTCCGTGGGTGACAAGCCCCCGGCCCCCTCAGGGACCCAGCTTCCTTTACCTCTATAACAGGAGCGTGGGTGGCCCCCGAGACCCCTTCCCCTAGACTGATGACTTTGTGACACCATAGCTGGCCCACTTTCCACACTGACCCGGTGAAGAGGAAAAGAGGAGGCTTCTCTGGAAGTGGCAGGCAACAGGCTCGCTCTTCAGGGAGACAAGCAGGCTCCATAAGAAAAATAAAAACGAGACTGTTGGGGATTGCTTCGGGGGGTCATCAGGGGAACACTGGCCTTTCCGTCCCCTGCCTCTCTTACCTGGGACTCCTCCACAAGCGGACCTCCAAAGCCTCTCCTCCTCCCGCAGGCTCAGTCTAAGCAGCCTCTCCAAATACCCCCAAGAGTTAGGGCTGCCTGAGGCTTGGCAGGATTCCCCAGTATGTTCCCCCAGACCAGGTTCTCTGCCAGGCAAAGCCCCGCAGCTGGAAATGATTCACTGGGCCTCAGGGAACCAGAGAGAAACGGCCCAAGTTTATTTTTAAAGCTCAGGCAGGTTCTCAGAGAGGCTTTCCCTGCTCTCAACTTAAACTTAACCAGCTGAGTCCCAAGGTGCGAATGGCTATATCCTGCCTCTAAAGGGGGGTGAGGAGCTGCTCATTCCTCACAGCTCTGGAGGCTGGTGGTGGGGCTCACCCATCGGGAGGCTCATGAACAACTAGCTGGGGGTAATGCCATTCCACGTCCCGAATCCTTCAAAATGGTAGCAGAAGAGACAAGATCACAAGATCTCTGTTCTAGGAATCAGCTGACAGCTCCTTTCCTGGGGAGCCAGTCCGAGGAGGAGCCCTGATTCTGCTGTGGAGAGAGCAGACTGAGGGGGCCTTTGGGGTCTACACTGTCAGCTACTTGAGGGCAGGAACTGTCCCCTTTCATTGCTGTGAATTTCCAGCACAAATGCTCATTGGATTGCCTTGGGATGAAATCACACTCAACCGGAGTGACCTGAATCGAACTGACTTGATGAACTGAATCGAACTGACTTGATGAACTGAGTGCTGGGAGATGGGTGCTTGCTGCACTTCTCTCTTGGGGACCTTCGGGAACTGCCTTGATCTCTGTTCCTCCCAGGCTATTCTTTCCCTTTTCCTGGATGTTTTATCCAGAAAGTTGCAGCCACCCACCATGGTGCAGTGAAAATGGGCCTGCAGTCCAAAAGGTCCAATCTTTGCCCTGCCATTTACTGGCCATGGGATCTACCTCTTTCAGCCAGTTTTCCCCAACTATAAAATGAGGGGACTAAACAGAAGGGTCTTGGTGCCTTCCCCCTGTAAAATTGGGGAGCCTCAGAGGTGACCATGACTCCGGAACCCCGAGGTCCAGAAACCGAGACCCAGAAAGCTTGAATGGCTTTCCAGTTACTATCATGATCTCCACAGCCTATCAAAGACCTCCACACTGGAGCCTGGCAAACCTGGAGGGTCGATCAGGGGCACTTGGCAAAGTGCCTTGTCCTCTTTGGTGTCTCCACAGCCCCAACATCCGCAGTGATGATAGCATCGTCCTGGCTACTGAGCTTCTGCTCACCTGCAGCCAGGCCCAGGTGTTCCACAGAACACCAACCACCAGGTTCTGCAAAGTCATGGCGGATCCTGGGCAACTCTTAGCTGTCTATATAATGGGCATGTCGCCCTGCCTCAGGGAAAGTGTCATTCTCCTGCACTCTGAGGCTGACGTCGAGAAGATCCGAGTTCTTATGTGACCTCGAATTCTCACTGGCTGTGTGAGTCCAGGTTAGAGAGAGATGACAGAGATGGAAGGAGGAATGGATAGACAGACAAACAGACAGACTGATGGATAGAGAGAGAGCAAACAGATAAACAGACAAAAAGATAGACAGACTGACAGACAGAGAGGTAGAAAGATAGACACAGGTAGACAGATAGATAAAGGGTATATCCACAGGCAGGCAAAAATAGATAAAGGCTATGGATACACAGGCAGATAGACGAGAGATGGCTGCTTACCAAATTTAGAAAACACAATGAACTGCAAGAGAGCAGGAGGGTGCAAAAAGGCCCTGGCAGTTCAGAGGAATGATTTGCATCCAGTAGATGAGCTGCAAGAGGAAGCAATGGGGTCTTGTGCACGAGTTGCACATAAAATCTCCTTCAGCCACCAGAGGTGGGAGGGAGAAGGTTGCTTAGACTGCAGATTTGTTCATAAGAATTGGGAATCTGAGAGCAGCGGGCAGTGAGCCAGGCCTGAGTAAGTGGCATAAGAGGCAGCCACAAAAGGCCGTGCCCTCGTGAGCTGCCCTGAGAATTGAGCTCCCAGGAAACGGGCTGAGCAGCCCGAGCCCTCTGCCCTGCCCTCTGGTCGCTTCTGAGGGCTGTCCTTTAGGCCTAAGGGCACTGACCAGGTGGAGGACCAGAAGAGGACAGCAGGGCCTCCTGGATAGAGCCTGCATGTGACTGAATTCAAGTCCTGTCTCCGCCACTCACTAACATGTGGGAGCCTGGGCTTCCTGACCCCAGGGTCAGGGACAAATATGGAAATGTGTTTAAAAGAATTGTACATATTTAATCTATCAGATTGCTTAATGTCTTGGGAAAGAGGGAGTTGAGGGAAAGAGGAAGAAAAATTTGAAACACAAAGTTTTACAAAAGTAAGTGTTGAAAATTATACCTGTATTTGGAAAAATAAAATACTATTAAGAAAATGAGACCTTTATTCAAAGAAAGAGAAATTTAGGTTTCATGAATGGATATAGAGTTAAGGAAACAATGTTCATTAAGGAAACAGAATCTGTAAAATTATTAATACAATAATAATTATGTTTTTAAAATGAACAATAATTCCAAAAGACTTAAAACTCCAATAATATCAATGATTGAAAGGACAAATAATGAACAGCCCTAAATTCAAGTCCTGTCTCCATCACTTACTAAGCTGTGGGAGCCTAGGCTGTCTGACCCCTCGGGATGGACTCAATGGCTTCTAAAGTCCACTGCACTTCCTAATCCGCGATTCCACCCAACAGATTGGCAAAGAACCTCCAGACCTTGCCAGGGAGGGATCAAGGAACTGAGGACCCAAGTGTTGGAAGAGCTTTCAGCAGGAGGGATTTGATTTGTGTTTAGTGCTGGGGGCAGAGACAGCAGAAATTGCAAAGAGACAAGTTTAGACTCAACAGGAGGAAAACTGGGAGCTGCTGAAGACTGGGCTGAAATGGAATGAGCTGCCCCAGGGGCAGCGGCTGCCTGTCCTCGGAGGTCTCCAAATAGGAGTAGATGACTTGTATCCATAACATCATATAGCAGTACCCAGGGGGTAGTGAGCTCCCCATCCTTGGAGGTCTCCAAGCAGAATTGAGATGACCCCGTGTCCATGACCTCATGGTGGGCATCCACTGGCAGTGTGGCTTGGATGCAGAGGCCACTCAGGTTCCCTCCAATGCTAAGTTTCTGGGATTCTGTGACTCCCCTGCTCTCAGTGAGCCCCAGAATGACAGTGGAGGTGATATTCCTGGAACTCCCCGCTACTTTCACTCTCTAATGTTTGATTCCAGGGGCACTTATACATTTGTGTGTGATTACTAATTTTATATAAATAAGGCAAATGCGGCCAATTTAGAGAGAAAGGATGGATTTAACCAAGTAAATAAGGAGGAGGAGTCATAGAAGACAAACCTGTGGCGCTGTTGTTGGCCAAAGGAGAGTACCCGAAAGGAAAAGTCGGCACTGACTTTCTTCAGTGTTAAAACAGGAAATTCACGTTTTTAGGGAGTTGTTTGCCCTTGAAGTTTATGATTATGCCATGATTTAAGTTATGACTGAAGTCTCTTAGCCTTCCGGAGCAGGGTGCACGTTGGATGGAGCCCTGGTCCAAATCTGGTCTCAGACACTTGCTGGGTGTGTGACTTGAGCAAGTCACCATCTGTAGCCCCCTCAGTTTCTGAACGGCAGAATGGGGCTAATGTTAGCACTTTCTCCCAGATTATGGGGAGCCTCAGATATGCTAATATTTGCCTGGCACATAGTAGGCACTTGATAAATGCCTGTTTCTTTCTCTCTTTTCAACAAGGGATGGTTATCCCTTAAGCAAGATGCTTTGTCTGTCCCAGGATGCCTGTTAAAGCAAAATGTTATATAGACAGCAGAGACAACGTCTTTTCACCTAAGTTACACTTAAAGATGGCTTGAGTGCCCACAATGCCCCAACAACCAGGCACAGAATGCAAATACTAAAGCAGACTTTTTAAAATTTTTGAGGGGTTTTTGCATCAAGCAATCCAAATATAATTTTCAGAAAGAAAAATATTAAATGCCAGTAGATTATTGGGGGAAGGAGGTAGATGAACAATTATTAAATTTAGTAAATCTTAGTAGCATGTGTAGACACAACAGTTTTATGCCCCATCACAAGATGGCAAATGTTATTAGCACGAATTACATTCTCAAATGGCCTCCATATGAAGAAACTTCTGGCCAGCAGGCAGAGGTTTAGTAAGACCACAGGTAATTGTACGTCATGATGGGCAGCTGGAAGGAGAGGATGATTTCAAAGCCCAGGAGAGGACACAAAGGTCCTGGGAAGCATCCCCATGTCCGGGAAGGCCTGGTGCTACCAATGGACACAATCTCTCCAGTAATTCACAGGCTCCAAGACTTTAAGGGTAGCAGGCAGCAGAGCCCCCACTTGCAGGGGCTGGAAATTCGTTCATTGGCAGTTTCTACCTTTGATGACATCTTCCTCTCCCTGGGGTGACCTTTGAAGCCCGGACCTCTGACTATGAATGAATTCTGAAGGTTCCTGGCTTCCAAAGGCAGGACTCGGAGGTGGAGGAAGAGAGGTTATTGGTCTATACCACCCAGAGGCTCCCAATTTAGAGATGACGCTGACCAGCCCTGGCCTGGATGCAAGCCAGGACCAGGCAAAGGGACTGGCCGTGCTTTGGCCAGGGAAGAGGAGCGGGGGCCCTGGAAGCTCCTTCCAAGAATCCAAGGCTAGGATGCAGGAGAGGGCATGTGGCCCCAGAGAGCGGCTCCCAGGGGGCTGCAAAGAGGCAACTCCCAAAGGGGATGGACTGCCTGGGAAAGAGGGAAGGAGCCAAACTAAGGTGGTCGCTTCTCGGGGATTTCTTTTTTCAGACACGGGAGGGTCAGAGAGCCAGAGATCTCCAGCTCCGCCACTCCTGAGAGTAATTGAGGAGAACACTGCCATGGGCCAGTGGTCTCTGTGTCTCAACTTCCCCATCATTGAGCAGGAGAGGCCGTTCTCACAGCTGGGAGGTTCGGATCCTAGACAGGGAAAGGAAGAGGCTTGACTTGATGGTATTGGGGAACAAACAGAGGAGGAAGCTCCTTCTGCCAGAGGAGCCAGAGCCTCATCTGAAGCAGTCTTAGCTTCATCCCAACGCACAGGAGATTGATTGATGGACAGCTCGGCCTGTGAGCAGCCAAAGTTGAACTTGAATCCAAATCCTTCTGACCCTCAGACTAGCCTTCTGCCCATCCTGCCCGGCTGCCTCTCAGGCAGAATCCTATGGCTGAGGAGTCACGGGGCTCAGTGTCAGGGGGAGCTGAGTTCAAAACCTGCCACGGGTGCTTAACAATTCTGACCTTGGGCAAGCTTGGGACTCAGTTTCCCCTTCCCTAAAAGGAGGGAGTTTGGCTTGACCACCATCCTCTCCTGCTCTAAATCTGTGACACAAAGTGCCTTGCCCATGGTCTCCCCCAGAGAAAGGATCCCCCGTGTTGGAGGGAAAAGGCAACGCTGGGTCTCCTCAGTTCCCCTCCTGGCTGTCTTACATGTCCTTAAAGGATGACTGGGGGACATCATGCATGAAAGGCACTTTGCCAACCTTCATGTCCTGGTCCATGCTGGCTATTCATCGCCAGAAGAAAGATCAAGAAGGGCATCTGGGAGTGTGTTTTCCACAGCAGCCCCTGGCTCAGAATCGGGGTCCCACTTCCAAGCCCCCCACCCCTCCCCATGCTGTCGCCTCATCAGCTTACAAGTTCCTTGACTTACTTGGGATTTTGGTTTGCTTGGATTTCTATCCCCAGCATTAGCATGGAGACTCACATCCAGCATGTGTTCAATAAATGCATCTTCAGCCATGCATGAATGCAGTGTCACCTTCACTAATACACTATCTGCTTGCCAGGGGAAGGCAGCCAAGCCTAGGGGTCATCAAGGAAGGGAAGCAGAGAAAGCCCTGTAGTGTCTTCTGAGTTCAAAGGCTCCACGAAGAAGGGCAACCCGCTAACTTGCCAAATAGGCCCTAGCTTCCAAGATTTAATCCCTTCCTGGAGTTCTAGGAGAATTAAATAAAAAAGAAAGGTCGGTGATGCAGCAGCTCATCTGAGATAAAGAGCCAAGGCTGAGGTATAGAGTGTTTTACAGTTAATAAAGTCCCTTCACTCGTTGTCTTCAGACAAAGCTGGGCACCCGCTTATTGAGGAGTTCTGGCAGGAACCTTCATTCAGGCAGAGATTGGCCTGGGGAGCCGCGACTCCCCTCCAACCCTCAGACCCGGGGGGCTCTTGAATGGGGTGGTTGCCGCGCGGCAGCTCCATGAGTGGAAAATAATAAAAACTGACAGTTACCCAGGGCACTTCCCATGGTTATCTCCCTGTGAGGCAAATGCTGGCGATATCATTATCTCTATTTTACATATGAGGTAAATGAGGTTTGAAGGACTTAAGCAACTGCGGGCGGCCGCACCATGAACATCAGGCAAGGGATTCCAGTCAAGGAGTCATCCTTGGCCCCTCACTATCCAGTGTCAAGGTCTTGCCGACCTGGTTCCCACTCCCCAGCATTCTCCTCTAGCCCTGATTGCCTCACACCTGGCTATTGCAAAAGTCGCTGGGGGTCTGCCTGCTGAACTTTCTCCCCATTCCAGCCCATCCTCCCTCTAGCCCCCAAGTGCTTTTCCTACAGCTCCAACTTTCATTTTCCTTTCTGCAAAGAAAACTTTATTCACCCACCTGCGGATCATTAGATGTGGTGGGAAGTGCTCCTCTTAGGAGAACTTCTGGGTCTTTAACTCTTGGGATGGATAGGCTTTGTTTATATTTACTGTGACGACCAGAAAGGAGTCGGGAGACTTCAAAGTGTTATGGAAATGTCATCTCTCATCCATTGCTGAGGCCCCAAGAGTGCAAGAACTCAAAAGCAGGGAGGGAGAGGAAGCCCACTGAGGAAACTGTGGCAAAGGCCAGGGAGCTGGGAGGAGTGTGGGGCCAGCGCCTGGGAACTTCCAAAGGAGAGCTCTGGGAAGGGCTCCCCAACAGGAAGGGCCGTGGGGCCCAGAATCTCCCGAGATAGAGCCCCAACGTCCAGACTGTCCCAAGCCCCATGAGGAAACAGGTGGTCTGTTAGACCTCAGAATTTTGACAATCAGCCCCAGTCTTACTACTTTGACCCGGCCAGGGAACCTCCACCCCATTGTGCAGCCATTTGGAATACTGGCTCTGGGGAAAAGCTCCTTAAAATGGGGTAAAATGGTGGCTGGTTTGGAGCATCCAGAGTTGGGGTTTGTTTGTTTGTTTTAAGCATCGTCCAGAATTTGAGGGGGAACGCCTCTTGTGTTCCCCATCAAAGAAGGTCTCCATTGTTTTTTCTGGGAATTCTTCCCCTTCTGGCAGACCACAAACCACTTGATGGTGGCAGGGAGATTGTGCCGGGAGCTGGGACCCAGTTGTCTTCATAAAAACAAGATTGTATCCAAGGCGGCACAAGCCCCTGCTGATGGCAATGTGCTTAGTCATCAACCACCAGGCCAGAAACAAGGCCATGGGAGGAAGGAGGGCTGCTCCAGCCCAGCGCTCCAGGCTGCAGAGCAGAGCCTGGGGGTGGGGCAGGAGCCCAAAGCCCCCCATCCGACCCAGCGAGTGACCGGGCAGCCGGGACCGAAGGCCTGGGATTCATGAGAGGCGCCCCCTCCCTCCAGGTGGAGTCCAGCCCCTTTGGGATGACTCCTGTGGGGAGGAAGGTTTCCAACATCAAGCTCTCTGTCACTCAGACTTGGGAAGCACAGGGGCTTGACCTGAACTCAGATATGACCTCATGTACTTCCTAGTTGTGGAACCTGGGCAAAGCACTGAATGCCATTTGCCTCAGTTTCCTCATCTGTAAAATAAGCCAAAGCAGGAAATGGCCGACTCCTCCACTGTCTTAGACTCCAAAATGGGTCCTGGAGAGCTGGACATGAGGGAAAGAGCTGGGCAACAAGGGCTCTTGCTCCCGCTTCTCCTTCTGGACCAAGGAGAACAAGTTGGCTCCGGGTTCCAGCGGGCGCTGTCAGGGCCCGGAGTCTGGCCTTTTTGGGACCCATCCTTGGCCGTGCCAGTGGCTCCCTGAGACGTTGTCCACTTCTGGGAGTCTTTCCTAAACTCTGACAGAATGGAACGGAGCCCTCCAAGGGTGGTCCAGGTGGGGCACCCCCCTGTGGCGCAGCCCAGCTGGCCTGTGTAGCTGCTCTCTCTGCAAAGGCATCAGGACACAAACTTTGTCCCAGGTCCCAGAGCGGGCTCCAGCCTCTGAGCCGCCCTCCGGGTTCTCTCCTCTCATCAGGCAGTGGGTAGCCAGAGCTCAGGGCCAGTCCGACTGCCTTCCTCTCCCCCCTTCTTGCACGTCACAGTTTCACCAGCTCTGCCCGGGAACATGACCATCTGCTTCCTCCCCAACCTGATTCGTATGAAAAACTCTCAGTTTGCTTTTCCCCAGGATCGAGGTTCCGGTCTGGAGCCTTGCCTTGGGCAGAGCGTCAGCTCTGGAGTTAACAAAGTCCGAGTTCGAATTCAGCCTCAGACATTCCTAGTTATGTGATCCTAGCGAGGCAAGCCCCATAAGCTCTGTTTGCCTGCGCAACCTCATCTGTAAAGTGGAGACCAAAGCAGTCCTTACCCCAAAGGATTGTTGTACAGATCCAACGAGACCGTTATCTTAAAGCTCTTAGCACGGTGTATGGTGCATCGTATGGTTATTATTGTATTGCCCTTATTGGGGTGAGGGAAGATATATTTATTACTCAGCTGTCCCCAAATAGTCTCCACTGAGGCAACAAGTAATCCAAATAGCTCTTCTTCCTATATTGCATCGGTAGCACACAAAATATCAAAGTTATTGAACATAGAATTATGGAAGGAGAAAAGAACAAAGGAATGAAGGGACAAAGAAAGGAGGAAGGAGAGGAAGAAAGAAGGGAGGGAGCAAGGAAAGAAGGAGAAAAGGAAGTACAGAAAGATGGGAGGGAGGGAGGGAGGAAAAAGGGAAGTAGAAAGATAGGAGAGAGGGAGGAGCAGGCATTTATGGAGCACCAACTATGTAAAAGGCCCTGTGCTCATTTGATCATCTTCATTTTACAGGGCAGGAACCTGCATAAGGCGTGAATTGACTTTTCCACTGTATCCTCTGTCAGCAGCAACTGGGCAATTTCTTTCAAAGAGCTTCCAACTCTCTCACCCTCTCCTTAGGTCTCTGTAGGGCAGTGCTGGTGTTTGGGGCAATGTGAATGGCCTTTAGAACGGTCTGAAGACTAATGTGGGATAGCCCAGCTCACGTACCCTGAGCATAGGGGAACCAGACTTTCAAAACTAAGCAAATTTTAATTTTGTCCCCTCAAATCACAAGCAGAACGAATGGAGAAAAACCTGGGGAAACTTCCATGAACTGATGCAAAGTCAAGTGAACAGAACCAGGAGAACATTGTACCCATAACAGCAATATTTATCACACATAACTGTGAATGACTTAGCCCTTCTCAGCAACATAGTGTTCCAAGACGGTCCCAAAGGACTAAGGTTGAAATATGCTCTCTCTCTCCAGGGAAAGAACTGACGTTTTCTGAATACAGATGAAAGCATACTATTTCCTTCCTTACTTCTTTTCTTCCTTCCTTCCTCCTTCTCTGTCCTTTTTTTGTTCAAATCTTCTTGCACAAAATGACTAATGTTTTACATGATAGCACATCTACAAACTATTTTAGATTGCTTCCATCGCAGGGAAGGCAATAGGGAAGGGAAGTTGTGCTAGAATTTGGAACTCAGAAGTTAAAAAAAGTCAGAAAATGCTTTAAATTGTTTTTATACATAATTAAAGAAAAATAAAAAACTATTTAAATGTTATTACTTTAAGAGGAAGAAAATGCCAAATGACTGAACATCTCTGCTGTCTCCCATTCTCTTGAATAAAACCCTCAGAGGGTGATATCAGAATTGAAGATGACATAAAAGATTGAGGGGGAGGAGTGGGGCTGGCTGACAGGGGCCTGACAGTACTGGGTTCCTGGAGCATCTCAGTATCTAGAGAGACAGACCAAATATAGTAAGATTGAATTAGATAGTCATCAATGTAAACACTTGAACTCAGGACCAAAAAGTCAATTGTACGAATACAGGATGGAGGAGGGATAGAAGATGCTGTAATTTCATTTAAGTCAATGGCACAGCCAAAGCAGTTGATGAAGCTTTGGGAAAGGAAGCTTTTGATAGAGTTGGGTTAGAGTTGGGAGGCGCGCGAATTTAGGGTTAGGGTTATTAAGCACCCACTTTGTCAGGCACTGTGCTGACTACTTTTACTAAAACTACCTTATTTGATCTTCACAAAAGGGAGGTAGGGTTTTTACAGTTGAGGAAACTGAGTCACACATCTAATTAGCAGCTGATGCTGGCTTTGAACTCAGGCCTTCCTGAGGCCCAGGACTTTATTACACCACCCAAATATATATCACCTCTAGGAATAAGGTGACAGTCCTACTGTACTCTGCCCAGCTCAGGTCAAATCTAAGACTCTAGATATGACCTCTAAACATGACGGTTTAGACCATGTAAGGTCTAAGACCTAAGGAAGGCCATTGATGAATTGAATGATGTCAGAGAAAGTCAACCATAATGGTTAGAGAGTCTGAAATTGTGGTAGTCAGGAATCATTTGAAGAAACTGGGGATTTTTAACGCAAAGACCAAAACGCTGGGAATTTTGAGAAAGAAATCTCAGGCTGACCTCTATGAGAAGATAGGAGAAAGAACAAAGAAAGAAGTCTTATCAGCCCAAATTCCCTAGAAGCTTCCAAGATGGGAGGGCCATCTCCTGCCCACTAAAGATCTTCCAGCCCAGGAGCAGGCCCAGGTGTGCCCATATTGTCAAGAAGGTTCCAGATCCCAGAACCATGGATGGAGAATGAGAGGGACCTGCCTAAGATCAGGTGGAAAGCAAGCATCAGTAGCAGGACCCCAGCCATCCTGGCTCAGGTACTAATTGGACATGATGACCTTTGCAAAATGTTCTACATGAGACTCTAGATGTCTGTGAAGAGACTCCTCCATCCCAAACCCAAAGCCAAAACTCTGAACTGCCTTTGCTTTATTTGCAGAAAATGTTCCTGACATCAGAGATTCTCTTTCCCTTCCTTTCCTTCACTTTCCCTCTTTCCTTCTTCCTTCCCCTCTTACCCTTTCCCTTCCTTCTCCCCTTTCTTCTCTCCTTTTCTTCTTCCTCCTCCCCTACCCTCTTCTTCTTCCTCCTTCCCCCTTTCCTTCCTCCTTTCTGTCTTACCCTTTTGCTCCCTTCTCTATTTTCTATTCCGCCCTCCTCTTCCCCTTTCTCCTTCTCCTTTCTCCCCTTTCTCCTCCTTCTCCCCTTCCTTAGTCCTCCTGCTACTTTATGTGAGTGAGATCATTGCTCTCCTGGGCTTTTTGCAAAAACCATAAAGTGGGACCTTTATGTGTACCTCCTCCTTTAATTTGTCACTGACAGTTCAGTAATAAATCACATAATAAAACTCTTGTAAACCAGAAAGTACCGCTTCCAGAAATGGCGACTGAAAGGCTGCCAGTTGTCCCCCTGATGGAATCAGTCATCTGAGAAACAGGATAAAATACACTCACCGGTCTGGCTGCTTCTGCTCCATGGATACTGACAAGTGAGCTTGGGGGATGGAGCCAAGCAAGGTCTCCTCAGCAAGAAAGCGGGAGGAGATGCAGCCAGCTTGTATTGGCTCCAAAAGGGAGAGCTCTGGAGGACCTCAGCTGCATCCTGAGCCAGTCGGGTTCCAGGTGGGTCATCTGGATGCCATAGCTGATATCTGCTCCGGGGTCAGAGACATCCTGAGGGAACAGCACTGCAGAGTCCCCTGGGCCCTCTAAATAAGAGGTGCCCGCAGATCCAGGACGACAGGGAAAGTTGTTTCCAGAGGTCTGTGCCCTCCAAGATACTAAGGGAACTTGGGACAAGCCAGGGCTCAGCCCGGCACCAGAACAGTTCTGTTTTGCTGTTGAGTCTCTCTAGTCATGTCCGACCTTTGTGGTCCCTCTGGGGTTTTCTTGGCAGAGATACTAGTGGCTGGTCATTTCCTTCTCTGGCTCAAGGCAAACAGAAGGAAGTGCCTTGCCTGGGATCACACAGCTAGGAAGGGCCTGAGGCTGGTTGTTGTTCGGTTTATTATCAGCACCCCTATTTTACAGGAGGAGACAGCCTGAGAAGGGTCACACGGCCAGGAGCTGAGGCTGGTTGTTATTTGGTTTATTATCAGCACCCCTATTTTACAGGAGGGACCTGCCTAAGATCAGGTGGAAAGCAAGCATCAGCAGCAGGACCCCAGCCATCCCGGCTCAGGTCACACAGCCAAGTGCTGAAGCTGACTACTGTTTGGATTATTGTTATCAGGACCCCTATTTTACAGGTGAGGAGACAGCCCGAGAAGGGTCACATGGCCAGGAGCTGAGGCTGGCTGTTGTTTGGATTACTGCTATCAGGACCCCTACTTTACAGGTGAGGAGACAACCTGAGAAGGGTCACATGGCCAGGAGCCACCCCCTGGGTCGGGGGGAGTCGGGCAGCCTCATTTCCACAGCAGAAGCCCAGCTCTTTCTCAGCTCGGTTTGCTCATTTCTTCGCCTTTCTTTCGGTGGCAGCCAGCCCCGATCTCGCTCCATGACAGAAGGTAGTGGACAGACAGAATGATCCTGCATTTGCTATTCAGTCCAATTTACAAGCATTAATTGAGCTCCTGCAGTGTTGCAGGTGGTGCAATGGTTACAGCTGCGCCTGAGTCAGGAAGGCGCATCTTCCTGGGTTCAAATCCAGCCTCAGACTCCTATTAGCCTCTCCTTCCAAGGGGAGGCTCAGAAGGAGAACATATTGAAAGTTCTCTGGAGATGCTAATATTGTGATTGTCCTGAGAAGGTCCCTTTTCCTCTCCTCAGTAACTTGTGCCATGAGAACCCTCCTGTCACATCATCCTCTCATCTCAAAAGAAACTCCTCTTGTTGAAGGGAAGGAGGGAGCACCGACCACTTACCTCCCCTGGGCCTCAGTTTCCTTCTCTGTAAAAAGAGAAAGGTGCTTGGAATCCCTCCAGTCCCACAATCCTCTTCTCTTCTCAGCTGAGCAAAGAAACCTCCCTGGACTAGGCTGCGTGAGAAAGGGCAGCCAGTGAGGGCAGGACACCGACTTCTTGGCCCAGTGGTTGAGGACTTTGTCCTGGGAGGGCTTCTTCCTCTGCCCCCCCGCCCCCCGCAGGAGGTGAGCCCAGAATCCCCCGCTGAAGCTAGTCCAGGGAAAGAGAACACCTTAGCAGGAGCTGTTTGTGGTAACACAGATCTTGTTGGGAAAAGGTCAGGGGGCATTTCTATGGCGCTCTGGGATGGTCAAAGCACTTTATTGATCCAGGTATCTCCCTGGACCTTTGTGACTACCTGGCAGGAGCCATTCTGATCACTGTCCTCACGATGAGCAAACCCAGCAGACAGAGTTCCAAACTCCCTCACGTTCTAGGGGCGTAAAAGCTCCCTGATGACAAGTGCTCTGATTGTGTCTGTTGAGATGTGAGGGTTATTTATGTCTCTGCTTCTAACACAGAGCCTGCATACAGAAGGCACTCAATGCATGCTTATTGCATTGAAATCAAGTTAAAGTGTTCGGTAACTGGCAGGGCAGGACTCAAACCCAGGTCTCCAAGCCAGCGTGCTTCCCAGCACACCGTGACAAGCCAGAGTCCCCTGACACTGTGACAAGCCAGATGGAGGCACCCATAGGAACTGGTGTCAGCAATTTGAAAGAACTCTTTTCTGGGAAGCACAGGCTCCCCCAGGCGAAATCATGGCTCTGTGAGAGACTCCTTCCCAGGAGACAAGCAGAAATACACCATGTGGAGGGAGCAGAGGCCCTTTCTCCAGCTCAAGGATGAGAAGGGTCTGGGTTACCATCGATGGCTCACAGGCAGCCGGCTGAAGCGTCCTCTGTCAGCCTACAAGAGGAAATACAGAATGAGTCGTGTGAGAGACAGAGAAAGTGTAAATATGTGTGAGTGTGTGTGTGTGAGAAAGAGGCAGAAACAGAAACAGAGAGATAGAGACAGAGAGAGACAGAGAGATAGCAATAAACAGAGAGACAGAGAAAGAGAAAGAGAGAGACACACAGAGAGAAGAGAGACAGAGAAGACAGAGAGATAGAGACGAGAGAGACAGATGGAGAGACAGAAAGAGAGAGAAAGAGAGAGAGAGAGAGAGACAGAGACAACGAGACAGAGATGAGAGAGAAAGAGACAGGATACAGAGAGAGAAAGAGAAGAGAGAAAAGAGAGAGAGAAGACAGAGAGAAGAGAGAGGGAGAAAAAGAGGGAGAGAGAAAGGGAAAGGGAGAGGGAGAGGGAGAGGAAGGGAGGGAGGGAGAGGAAGGGAAAGAAGGAAAGAGGGGGAGGGAGGGAGGGAGAGAGAGAAGGAGTGTGTGTGTGGGTGTGTGTGTGGGTGTGTGTGTGTAAGAACTTCCCAGGATGGAAATACTCTCTACAAACACAGAGGAGCATGTGAGTGTGTGAGCATGATTGAATGGCTCTGTGTGTGAGAGGGAGTGAGGAGTGGACAGGTTACAACCCCTTGGAGGCCCAGACTTCAGCCTTGGTCTCGCTGGCCCTCCAAGGCCAGCCCTTGCTCACTTGTCCAGTCTGTTAATCGGGGTTCTCTGCCACAGACCCAAGCACTCAAGGTCACGTCCTACTGAGATCTCAAACACACAAGCACGATGTTCATGCCCCAGAGCCGGTTGAGAGTTAGGGTTCTGAGGGATCTCTTCATTATCAGAGAAGCCAGAGGGGAGGGAGAGAGACAGAGACAGCGAAAGAGAAAAACAGAAACAGAGAAACATAGAGAGAGATAGAGACAGACACACACAGAGAGACAAAAACAGAGAGACAGGCGGACAGAGACAGAAGGAAGGGGGGGAAAGAGAAACAGAAAGACAGAGACAGACACCGAGAGAGACAGAGAAAGATACAAACAGACCAAAACAGAGAAACAGAGACAAGAGGCAGAAACAGAGGGAAGGGGGAGAGAGAGGCAGAGTCAGACAGACAGACAGATACAGAGACAGAGAGGAGGAAAAGAGACAGAGAAGGAGAGAAAAACAGAAACATAGAGACACAGACAGACAGAAACAGAGACAGACAAACCCACATAGAGACATACAGACAGAAAGAGAGAGAGGGAAGGGGGAAAGAGAGAAACAGAAGCACAGACAGAGATACAGAGAGAAACAAAGAGAGATACAGATGGACAGAAACAGAGAGACAGAGACAAAAGACAGACAGAGATAGAGACAGAGGGAAGGGGAGAGAGAGAGAAAGAAGGGGGGGGCAAAAAGACAGACAGACAGACACAGACACAGACACAGAGACAAGAGTCAGAGGAGGGAGAGAGAATCTGGAGGAAAGGGATGCCGTGGTCAGAAATCATGCAGCACAAGGAAGCATGGATGGGTAGAAATCAACCTCAGTGAAGGGAGAGCATCGAGCCTTTTTTGGGGTGGCTTTCCTACCATTTCTCATGGCCTTTTATTGAAGCCTCGGCCCAGATTTTGCTTTTGTGCTCAGCTCATTATTGTCTGCACCCAGGGTCCTATGCTGCCCGTGAGACGCGGCTGCGCCCCCAGGAATGGCTGGCCATCACCTTTTCCAGACCTGACGCTCTGGGACAGATCCCGGGCGGTCCCTTCAGGCGCCTGCCTTCCCTTCTGTCCCCAGATCCCCTCTGCCATTAGCATTGAGCCTGATCTCTACAAACTGAATTCCATTCCCAGAACAAAAGTTACCCATTAACCTCCATTTCATGGTTTTCTGGCAGCTCCAGCTCGCATCTCCTCCCGTTGCCAAGAAATCTCTAACAAGCAGCCCCCAACCCCTTCAGCTGGACTCCTGGGTCCTCAGGTCCCCTCATCTCCCACATGGGAGATGGGGATTCCAGAGACTGAGGCCTGGTTCTACCCACTGACCTTCCCTCCCGGCTGCCGGTGACTCTCCTCTGAATGGAGAGCCCCGGTTCTAGGAGGGAACTAGTTCTGAAAATAATCAAAGGGCTGCTGCTGTGACCACAAATCCCTGCTTAGGGCCGACTCTTCAGTGATAACCCAAAGCCTTTGGGCGGGCCCAGGTGTGGTCCTGGACAGGAGGCAGCAGGTGGCGCAGGAGACGGAGGGCAGAAAGGAGCTGGTTCAGATGGAAGTGCATTACCTGGCACCTCACAGGACTGCATGACCACTTACTCCCTTCCCAGACACGGCCCAGAGGACATAGGAGGTCTGTCCTCGTGTCTGGCTCAAAGGGAGCCGTCTCTAGCCCACCTCTTCAGGGAAGGATTTCTGTCTGAAGGAGAAGTGGGAGGGGGGCTAGAAGCCACCCCTGGGCTCTCCTCAGAGAGAGGGGAAGTGGAGCTGCCTGATCCTTTGAAAACTGGTCTTTGCAGAGATAATAGTTGGCTGGAGCTCCCTTCTGTGTCTTTGTCACCATTACTGGGGGCAAGGGAGGTCCCAAGCTCTATCTCCGAGATTCAACCCCTCTCCTGCTTAACACCAGTTCCACAATTGACAGAAGGCAGATATTGACCCAAATGAAAGCTAAGCAGAAATCAAAAAGTTCCCTGTGGGCTAATAAGTTCCTCAGCACAGTGAAGAAGCTCTCCCATCAGGATCCCAGGTGTTGTTGCCCAAGGGGTAGGAGCTGGGAATAGACCCATGATGGAAATGACTTCCCACCCCTCCTCCATCTTCTCTCTCAAATCACCTGAAGAAAACTTGAAGCTTGACCAGTTCCCTTGGCCCCTAAGAGAATCCCAAAGAGAATTCCCAGTTGGAAAGCCCCCAAAGAGAACTTCTTCGTCCCTCCTAAGGAGCAGGACCTTCCTTTGCACCATTGTAAAGGGCTGACTCTGAGCAGATGCACTTGGATAACCGAGCACTTATGGCTAATTACCAGTTGGACAATACTCTATTAGCATTTGCTTGGAAAATGGCCTGCCTCACCATTCTGTGCTGGCTCGATCTGTTGGCCTGTAGAGAGATCTGGAGGAGGGGAAAAGGGTGAAGTAGGACGAGGGAGGTGGCTCCTGGTGTGGAAGAAAGAGGAGATTCCAGTGTCCTGGAGCTCTCTTCTCCCTTCTATAAAGAACAAAAATCAGGGACTTTTGCTTATCCTGACTCCAGCTGGTTTTAAAGTATCCAGGGTCCTAATGTGGTCATCACACATCATAGAATGGAGTTCCATACCAATGGCCTGGAGCTGGCAGGGCTGTAGCCTTGGAGCACTCCAGGTAACACAGGATGCTTGGGTAGAGGAAGCCCAGGTCTCCTCTTGTCCTAAGCTCTATAAATGGGAGAAAAATACTGATTTGGGTCGGGGGCCAGGAATATTCCAAACCTTCAATTTCATCAAAATAAGCAGCTCTCCCCACCAATGCAGACAGGCAACTTTCCTGCCATTCACTATCAGGAACTGAAGCACCTGGGGACAGCGGAGGGCTTCGGTGTCTCTTCATTAGGTGCCTTGAACATGGTACAAAGTGAATAGATGTTTGTTGGATTCCCTGGTTTCTATCATAAATCTCTCCAAAGGCCCTTCCATCTCCATTAGCTTTTAGAACAAGAAGTCAGAATCATTGTGTTCCAGCACTCATCTTACTCAAAGTCACTCCACTCATTCCATAAATTAAATCAGAGCAATTAAGAGTCTAATGGAAGGTATCCGTCCTAAGGTGATCTTCCCAATCAACTTCAAGAATAAAAAGAATTCTCCAGTTCCCATAATTCCCTTCTCAATGCTTTCTGTCCTGAGGTCAAGGTTGGGACTGTGACAAGCCCAATGAAAAGAGTTGCCTGGCCCCTTTAGGAAGGAAAGGAGCATGCTCTCTCTCTCAGCCTTAGTTTCCTCAACTGTAAAAAAGAATCCAAGATTCTGGGAAGGATCAAATAGCCTTATTGCAAACTTTCAAGCAGTTCTGCCTGTAGTTATGGGAGGGGGCAATGGTTTAAGGGGTCAGAAGATGTTTCCATTTCTACTCTCATCAAAAGCTCTAACAAAGACTGGGCAGAGTTTTACCTCAAGGTACTGACTCTCAAGAAAGAATATCTTGGGAAACTTCCAGACAGCCCTGGGGGTGGAATGGGTGGGCAGCGGGCAAGGGCCCTACTCCCTGCTCTCCCCCCACCCCATGGTGGTCTCCCCAACAGAAGCCTGCTTTGGTAGAGAAGGTCTTTGTCTTCACCACCCCATCATTCCCCCACATTCATGCCCCTTGTATATAGGTTTTGGTTCTTGTCTCCACAAAATTTCCTGTTACCCCCAACCCCTTTTTATACAAACACCATGAACAGGTTCCAATACTAATGAATATTTATGGCCACATACACAGATTCTAAGTATGACCCCCTCTCCCCACTTCTGGGTGCAATGGACTACTTTGGAGCGAGAGGTACCGGGATCACCATTCCCCTCTTCCCCACACTACAGGGAGTCTCTCTATCGCTAGGGAATGTATTCTTTTCCCATCACTCGCCTCCTCCTTTCTCTCTGGGTAACCACTTCACTTGCCCATATCCCTTACTTCATAAGCAGATAGATGCTGCCCCAAGGCTGCCAGAAGAAGTTTCCTGGGCACTTATGCCCTTTCACTCTAGAGCTAATGAGATACAAAGTAGCATACTGAAAAAGCTCATGTCCTAAATTACTCCTATAGCATGAGAAATAAATGAAATGGTGATGAGTAAAAGTGAAAAGTAATTTTGTGATTAGGAGGACCTTTTAATCTGGAAGATAGAGACTCCTTCACATACATGCCCCAGATCTTCATTCTGATGTGCAATCAAGGTGGGGAAATAGGCAGGAGGAGGAGAGGAAAAAGTCCATGGGGTGTCTGACTTGGGACACCATTGAGGAAATCATCTGGCATATCCAACATCTAAGTAAAGGCTTCCAACTGTAAACCGATGAGTCAAGAATTTGGGGGCAGCAGGTGCCCCGAGGGGTTTTCCCCCAACTGTTGTTCTAGGCCCAAACTTACAAGAATTTTGGTGCAGTGTTTTGAAGAGAGGACAAAATTGCCCAAGCAGGTTGGACCCTGGACTTCGTGCTGATGAAGATGTCATTTAACCCCTCTGGGCTTCCCAGAGAGAAGGAAGGAATCATTTGGATAAGAGAAAAGATGGAGCAAATCGGGTCCTCTGCCCTTTTCCGGACAGTGATGCCTTTGGTTCTATTCCATCTGTGGCTCGGCACATTGGGTGTCCAGGACACCACAGATGTGTGCTGGGTTCGTTCTAGAGCACTTGGACCAAAAGGCAGGTGAGAGAAGAGAGATGAGGACAAAGTGGAGAAAGAAGCTTGGTCTCTGACAAAACTCTGCCCGTTATTCTTCCGTGTTTACAGGGGCTGAAACACATTCATAACAGAGCCTTCTTTGTGTGCATACGCTTTGACCCACTAGGTCTGTATCCCAAAAATGTAAAAAGGAAGGAAAGAGTCTATTTGAACAAAAATACTCATAGCAGCTCTTTTTATGGTGGCTAAGAACTGAAAATCAAGGGGGTGCCCATCAAGTGGGGAAGAGCTGGAACAAGTTGTGGTATATGATTATCATGGAATATTATTTTGTATAAAAAATGGCTAGCAGGATGGTTTCAGAAAAACCTGGAAAGATTTCCATAAAGCCATACAAAGTAAAGTGAGCCGACTAGAAGAACTCTGTACACAATGACAGCGATACTGTAGGATGATCAACTGTGAATGACTTCGTTCTTCTCATCAATACAACAATCCAAGGCAAGTCCCAAAGAACTCATGTTGAAAAATGCTCTCTTCCTCTACAGAAAGAGCCAACACCATCTGAATACAGACAAAAGCATGCTATTTTTCAGTTTTCTTTTTGGGGGAGTGAAGTTAGGTTTTCTTCCACAAAATGAATGACATGAAAATATGTTTTACCTTATTGCACATGTATAACTTATATCAGATTACTTACATAACCAAGAAGTAGGAAGGGAAGGAAAGGAGAAATTTGGGAAGAATTTGGATCTTTAAAGTTTTTAAATATTAAAATTGTTTTAAATATTATTGAGGAAAATAAAATATTAAAAACTGGTATTTTTATTTTTAAAATTATATTAAGAATTAGTTTAATTGGTGTACTGTTTTTAGAATACCACCATTTCTCCCTCTCTCATGGCTTTCCCCCTAGCCTTGCCCTGTGCAAAAAGAAAAAACACTTTAGCAAAAACGACGGAGCTAAAGACCACATCTAATGGACTATGCAGCATCCACGATTCTCCTCCTCCTTCCTCCTGCTGGATTTGTCCTGGCTCATCGTTGCAGTTATGTAACCCTCAGTTTCATCATCTGCTTCTTGTAAATGATGTTCCTGTAGCAGACTCCTGGGTTGCCTCCCTGGCTGGGATGGGTTTGCTTACATCTAATATGAAGGAGGACTGTATTTTAGTAAGGCGCCCAATAAAATCAGTATCCCGCTTTTATAGATTATATTCTAACCCACCCAGCATACACCACCCTCCCTGCAAAAAACAACCAACTCACCAGAAACAACCATACAAATAAGCTTTGGAAACATTGCAAAAGGAAATGTTTTCAGACAAATGAAGCTTTTTATCCCTCTCATTTTGTTCCAAGGTCTGCCTGAGATAGGTTAGGAGTGTGGATATTTAAGGAAACAGAGGAGTCATGTCAGAGATAATCAATGCTCCCCTCTCCGTCCTACATTCATATCTCTCCTGCTAGCTGTCATTGAGATATTTCGATTGGTTCCCCATTTGGGACCCCATTTGGGGTTTTCTTGGAGACACTGGAGTGGTTTGCCATTTCTTCTCTAGCTCATTTTACAGATGAGGAAACTGAGGCAAACAGGGTGAAGTGACTTGCCTAGGGTCACACAGCTGGGAAGTATCTGAATTTGAACTCAGGTCTTCCCAATGTAGGCCTGACCCTCCATGCCCTGAGCCACTTCACTTGCCCTCCCTCCAGGATACTTGTGCTTCATTTGCCCAAATTCGCGAGACACAGCCTTATTGAAGCCCATACAAAGGAGTCTTTGTAACTGAGGGCACAAGGTAAAAAATATGTTCTTAATGAAATGTGCACCCTGATCCTGGCATGACGAATGAAAAGAGAGGGGGGAGCCATTTCAACAAGCCTTTTCCTCAGAGATTTATTCACAGTTTCAGGTCCAAGGATTTGGATCCAAGATTCCAAACTCAGTTTAGTGGGAGCCAAACCACACATTCAAAACAGACTGAAATCTCCACTGATGCCACGTAAAGTGAAACCCCGGGAGGGTCAGGGGCTCCAAGCAGAGCTCCCCTGGCAAAGGAGGCAGGGGTGGGCAGGGAGCTGGGGGGAGCTCTCTGTCTTACTCTTGGGGCCCCCACTCTTTCCAGAAGCGCCGACCCTTTGTCCGGCCCTCTGTCCTATGGTTTAGTTTGAGAGGACAGAGTGTACTCCAGAGATGGCTCTGGATCCCCCAGAGGGAATCTTGAGGGATATCTCCCTGGCAATGGAGTTCTGTTAGAAAGTGGCAAGAGCAGTTGGCTTCCACCCCGTTATCTCCAGCAGTGCTGGTAGAGCCACTTTTCACTCAGTCCGTCCCACGGGTAGCTTCACGACAGCTCAGGAAGCCACACAGCCCGTGCACGTGGGTATGGAAGGAACTGTTGCCCCTGGAGGATATGCATATGTCAGGGTCCGACACGGACCCTGGAGCTCATTTTCTCCATCAGTGAGGGGAGTTTTCTACAACACTGAAGTTTGTTTGAGCCCCAGGCTATACAGGAAAACACAGAATTTGAGGGTTGCAGGGTCTCTGTAGTGAGTGAGTGTAAACCACACACTAAAGGCAAGCCTGGTAGAACAGACCTGACAAGTGGTCATCCAGCCTCTGCTGGGGGCCCCCAAGGACACGTCCATAAATCAGAAGTCAATCGGCAAAATGTCTTATCTGCAGCCTCTGTGTTAGGTACCCCAAAGACAACCAGGAAAGAGCACCTTAAATCCGAAGGCAATAAGCACAGCTAGACGTGCATGGTTCCTGCCCACTTAAATTGTCGGGAGTGTAGATAGAGGATTGGCATGTGAGCCTCTAAACCATGGTTTTGCCTTTCTGAGTGTCCCCAGCATTTAGCTCAGTGTCTGGCATGAAGTAAGCACTTAATAAGTGACCGAACAAAAAATAAGAACCAGGTACTTTGGAAAGGAACGGGCCTGGCAGCTCGAAAATCAAGATAAGCATCATGTGGGAGCTCAGTTTAAGCTGATACAGTCATTCTCAGAGAGAGACAGGGAGGGAAGGCATTTCAGGGTAGGGAGAGGCAGCCAAAGGTGTGGGAGTAGGAGAGTATCCCTCAAGTGCGGAGAACAGCAGGAAAGGAGATTTGGTTAGAGTGTGCCACACGTCAAGGAATGTAGGAGATGGCTATGATGGAGAGGAAGGGCTCTAAATCTTGAACAGAGGAACATGGACCTGATCCTGGAATTGACTATGAAAGGTAAGAGGGTAACAAAGGAAAAACAGGTTTGATTACTTGGGACATTTCTGTTAGGTTTATTTCCTGAGTATCCATCTGGAACTAATCGTTTCCACCTTCCCACTAGTCCTTGCTTGCTGCCAGTCGCTCTTCAGAAGAGTCGCCCAGAAGCTACACCATAAATTCCTGTAGAAGATGTCCCTGTGGAAAGGCTAAGACAAGAACCTAAGACTTGACCAATGTCAAGGACGTCAAGAGACTTGTTTGAATAACATGGAGTCCAGGGGAAGGAGAAATGCTGATTCAAGAGCTGCACAAACTGTTTTGTGCTTCAGTGTTTTAAGTCAAAACCTTGCAAAAAAATAGAACTTTTTTTTTTCATTCCTGCTTGCCTAAGGCTTTGTTAATGCTTGTTTGTGAGTGCTTTCAGTTGAACTATAGATATATGTGTGTGTGTGTGAGAGAGAGAGAGAGACAGAGAAAAACAGAGACATAGAGCCAGAGAGATAGAGAAAGAGAAAGACAGACTGACAGTCAGAGAGACAGAGACTGAGAAAGTGTGTAAAAAATAAATATACACCCTATACCTGCTTTACATCATATGTTGAACATCTTGCTATTCTCGCCTTTTGGAGACATGCCAGACAGCAACAAAGCCTCAGATTTAAGAATTCTCCCCGGGGGGGGGGGGATATAAAGAGCTGGATTTTTCCCACAAAAGAGCCTGATTTTTCTCTGGAACCAAGCTTCTACAGGATTGACCCTTGCCCAGATAGGTTGAGGGGGATCCTTAGAAAAGGGAGAAAAATTCACCCCTGGGATCAAGAAGTGGGGTCCTTATAATTGGATGCTAGATTCAGAGCTAGGAAGACCTTAGTGATCACCCAGACCCCCTCATAAAGGGGGCCCAAGAAAGGCCCCCTGTAAAGAAAGGCCCAAAAAGTCCATTACCTGGTCCAGGGGTCACACAGTCTTAAAAATGGAGATGGGATTCAAACCCAGGTTCTCCTGACTGGTCCTTGAATGCTCTTTCCTCTACATCTCACATCTGATGGATTGCTTGTGCATCACAGGCTCTAGTCATTTTATTTGGAGGTGCCCACCAAAGTATCCACTCCCCTAATGGGCTACAGAGTGACTCACTCAGCAACACCTATTTGCACTTTCAACAAATCAAGGGTCTCCTCTGGACTCCTCCAGGGCATATTCACCACAGCACATGAACAAATATCATGTAGCATTTTAAGGTTCACTCCCTCTGCCACTCTGAGAACTTCAATTTAGAATCCAAGTATAAGGAGGGAATGAGCCTTCCCAGACGAGACCCTCTGAAAATGGGGGTGGGAGACAGCTTCTCTCCTTGGGTATATTTCTCCCATTAAGAAGTAAAATGGAGAGGTAGAGCCAAGATGGTAGAGTGAAGGCAGGTAATCACCTGGCCTCCCCCCAAACCACTCCAAAGTCACTTAAATAATCACTCTAAACAAATTTTAGAGCATCAGAATGCTCTAAAAGATGGAGTAAAACATTGTCCAGCTGAAGGCAACTTAGAAAGTCACCAGCAAAGTTCTGTGGAACCAGGGTGAGAGCCCAGCAAACAATCCCAGCTCACTCAATACCAGTGCAGCCTCGACCTTGGTCCCAGACCCAGCTCTGGCCCCGATCCCAGCATCATAAGGCAGGACTTCTGAATCAGCAGCAGAACCAAAGGCTTCTGGACCTCACAGCCAGATAATACTGGGGAGGACTCAGAAATCCAGCAGAGAAGATCCGTGGCAATAGGGTCCAGTGTGCAGGCCATGTCCACACAGCCTTGACCCCAACCCCAGAGGCCCCAGCATCAGCAAAGCAAACTTTAGAACACTAGATCTTACAGCTACAGTGGGGCAGGGATGCTCCTAACAGCTCCAGGGCGGAAAAGAGTGCTTGTGGTCAGATTCCTAGAAGGATCTCTGAAAACAGCTGTACAAGACCCCTGAAGCTTAGGGGAGTGCATCCTTTATCTTGGAAACAGAGCCCTACTTTAACAGAGTTAAAAGCCAAGGAACAGACTGGGAAAATGAGCAGACAACAACAAAAATGTTCTGACTGTTGAAAGTTATTATGGTGACAAGGAAGATCAAAACACACACTCAGGAAGTAGTAAAGTTAAAGCTCCTATGTCCAAAGCCTCCAAGGAAAATAAGAACTGAGCTCAGGCCATGGAAAAGATCAAAAGGGACTTTGAAAATTAGGCAAGAGAGATAGAGGGAAAATTGGGAAAAGAATTTCGACTGGTACAAAAAGAAATACAAAAAGCTAATGGGAAAAATGCCTTAAAAAGCAAAATTGACCAGTTGGGAAAGGAGATACAAAAGATAAGGAAAATAATTCCTTTAAAAATAGAACAGCAGATGGAAGCTAATATTTTACAAGAAATCAAGATACAATAAAGCAAAAAAAAAAAATTTTTTTTTAAATAAATGTGAAATATCTCATTGGAAAAACAACTGACCTGGAAAATAGATCAAGGAGAGATAATTTAAAAATCGTTGGCCTACCCTGAAAGTCATGATCAAAAAAAAGAGTCTGGACATCATCTTTCAAGAAATGATCAAAGAAAATTGTCTTGATATTCTAGAAACAAGGGGTAAAACTAAAAGAATTCACCAATCACCTCCTGAAAGAGATCCCAAAATGGAAACTCCCAGGAATATTATAGCCAAATTCTGGAATTCCCAAGTCAAGGAGAAAATACTCCAAGTGTCCCAAAAGAAACAATTCAATTTTAATTATAGCCAGGATAATATAAGATTTAGCAGCTTGTGCATTAGAATACCAAAGGGTTTGGAATATGATATTCCAGAGAGCTAGGGAGCTAGGATTACAACCAAGAATCACCCACCCAGCAAATTGAGTGTGATCCTTCAGAAGAAAAGGTGAATATTTAATAAAATAGAGGATTTTCAAGCATTTATGATGAAAAAATTAGTGCTGAATGGAAAATTGGATTTTCAAATAGTAGGACTCTGGAGAAGCATAAGGAGATAATCAAGAAAGTGATATAAGGGACTTAATAAGGTTTATCTGTTTACATTACTACATGGGAGGATTATACTTGTAACTCAGAACTCTCATTATTATGGCAGGAGTATTTATAGACAGAGGGCATAAGTGTGAGTTGAACATGAAGGGATAATATCTTTTTTTTGAATGATGAAATTAAAGAGTGAGACCAAAATGTACTAAGAGAAAGGAGAAGGAAAGTTGTAAATTATCTGCCACACAGAAGAGGCAAGAAAAAGCTTTTATAGTGGAGAAAAGAGGAGGAGGAGAGGGGGAATGAATGAATCTTAGTCTCATCAAAATTTGTTCAAAGAGAAAATAACATACCTACTCAATAAGGGTATAGAAATCTATCTTATTCTGAAGGAAAATAGGAGGGGAATGGGATATGGGAAGTGGGGAGGGTGATAAAAGAGAGGACATATTGGGGGAGGGAGTGGTCAGTACCAAAACACTTTTGAGGAAGGACAGGGTGAAAGGAGAAAGAGAATAGATGGGAAGAAATACAGTTGGCAATAGTAATTGTAAAAAAAAATTTCAAAGCAAGTTTGTTTGATAAGGCCTCACTTCTCAAATATAGTGGGAACTGAGCCAAATTAAAAAAAAAAAAAAAGAGCATGCCCCAATTGGTAAAAGAGAAAAAGATATGATCTGTGCCCAAAGGGACATAAATTCATGCATATCCTTTGACCCTAATAATACCACTACTAATCATGAATACTAAAGAGATCCACAAATAATAACAATAATAATAATAATTTAATTTTTTTTTAAAAAAAGGAAAATGACCTATATGTACAAAAAATATTCCTAGTAACTCTCTTCTCAAGGCAAAAATATACTGGAAATTAAGGGAATGCCTATCAGTTGGGGAATGGCTCAATAAACTATTGTGTGTGTTTGTGATGGAATGGAAAAAGGATGTTCTCAGGAAAAAAAAAAAAAAGTAGAAAATCCTCCATGAACTCAAGCAAAGTTAAATGTACTGTGTATAAAGTAATATCAATGTTCTGGGACGGCCATCAGTGAATGACTTTGCTATTCTCAGCAGTACAATCATCCATGACTACTTTGAAGGATTTATGATGAAAAATCCTCTCCATTCGCAGAGAAGAAACTGATTGTGTCTGGATGCAGATTGAAGCATTCTCTCTCTCTCTTTTAAATTTAATTTTTCTTGAAGGTTTTTATTTCATTAGGGTGGGAAGTCTATGTTTTCTTTCACAATGAATGGGACCATGTGAAATATCCTCAAAAAGTCTATGAGATGGATTGGGTCAGACCCCAGCCCTAAGCCACACGATCCCTAGTCCGGGATGTCTGCCTTGGGCCCCAGGTTACAGGAAGTCACATGATCTCAAAGCCCAGAGGTCTCTCAAGGTCAGGACCGTAGGTCAGCTACAGGAAGTGATGTGACTCACAGGAAGCAAACATTGGTGACCACTGGTCAGTGATGGTTACTTCCTTTTAGTCCATCCAGTGAAAAAACTTGGGTCTTTTGTTATTTAACCAGCTTTACTGTTTCGGGCTCATCAGGTGCAGCACATGTTGGGAGCTGAGATACCTCCAGGTGTGCTTGGGCCTCTCCCTACAGGGACTAAATAAATGCTTTCCTTTTGTGCCTGAATGTGTCTCTGATTAGTTAATTTGGGCAAGGGGATCTGCCACCCATTTCACACAACAACTTGATTTTTACAAAAATGTTTTGGATAATTTCACATGTGGTTTTTTAATTGTGGGTGAGGATAAGGAAGAGAAATTAGAACCCCCAAAATTTTGTTTTGAATGTACCTGGGGAAAATATTAAATAAAACAAAAAAAGAAGTAAATTAGAGGGAAAATGGAGAAAATAAGAAAGTGACTTTTATGTCCAACTAAAAATGATTCCTAAAATAATTTTGGTAAAAGAAGACCAGATGGATATCTTGGGATAGTTTTGCTATGTTATTCAAAAGCAACTTTGAAAAGATTAATCAATTTTTATGGGGTTTCATTTTGAGAATGATTTAAGGACATGAAAAAAAAAAACAAAAACAATGGTTTTCAGTGGAGAGAGTTCTGCTCTGAAAAGTTTGACTTGTAGAAGCTTTGAAGAACTCCAAGTTGACAGAAAGTCTTAGGATGCAAACACTTTAAAACTATGTAACTGAGTATCTCAATATTCTTGATGAGATCTTCAATGTTGGGTTAGGGTTGGGTTAGCAGAAAAATTGATAAAAATTAATCCCTGAGGCAGACAGGGAGAAGGCACTGATGGAGATCAGATTAGCTCCACCCTCTGGAGAGGTCATTCAATATGAAATCCAAGCTATGTCAGACCCCTGAGGTCCACCCTGTGGGGATTTTAGGCAGCCGCACCTTGCCACACCCTGTCAGAAATCCGTCATGTCCCAGAGGTTAACTTTTTCTTTTCCCTCCCCACTCCCCAGCCACATGGTCTCTCCTACCCCACCAATGCCTCGGACCCCATTTCTCCTCCTTACAGCTAACTAATGTTCTTGGGGAGCTAACGCCCTCTCAGGATTTAGCTGCCAACTAAGGATATGCCCCAACTTCATGCAGTGCTCCCTTTTCCACTGGTAATTGTGAGTTCCATGGAGAAATTTGCCTTATACATGTTCTCCAACTCTATTTCATATTTATCATTCCCGGTGTCTATTGTGTTCCTTCATTTTGTCTGTAACCTCTTCCCTAAATAAATCTACCTTTTGCCAGAGAACGACCCCTGTGAATTCTTCACATGACCTAACCCCAACTTTTGGTACCTGCCATCATCCTAACCCTAAATGTGCACCCTAATCCTAATCCTAACCTGTCTCTATCACCCACATCATTCTCTTATGTCCTGGGACCCTCAAACACTTCTAATGAGAAACACAAGGCATCTATGGTATTTTTATTTTCCATAACAGGTATAAAGGGAATATAAAACACTATCCATTGGGAGCCATAATTAAGGTGGGGTGATCAGAGCTTTGCTCCAGAGGAGTTACTGGAAAGTGCCAAATCGGTTCTTCAATAGGATAACAGCAATAGAGATTAGCAGCAAAGATCCTTTTTACCAATCAAGTTAATAAGCATTCATTAAGCATCTATTGTTTTCCAGACATTCGTACTAAATTCAGGAGATACTAAAAAATAATCTTTTTCCTCAAGGAGCTTACCCATTAGGCAGAGAGCAGATACAAATTACAATGGACAAGAGACTTGGCTCAAAGCCTGCTTTCCAAGCCTTTTTTCCTTCTGCAGATTCCCTCTACATTCTGTTGAGCTGGGTTTGCCTGAGAGCATGGGATCCTACAGCTATGGCTGAAGGACGCCTCCAAGGCCTCTGATACAATTCCCTTCATGTAAGTCACACAAATCACACAGAGATTGTGACCTCAAGGAAGAGCGTCTGTTACAGGGACTGAACCCAGCAGAGCATGAGGGAAATCCCTCACAGGAACTGGACTGGGCCTGCCTACCATTCCCAGATCTTCCTTAAATTCTCCCTTTCCTATTTTCTTGTCCCTTTCCTCTGGGCAACTTTTTTCCCCTAAAATCTCCCATTGTCTCATTTCCTCTTAATTCACCTCATTACCTCCCAAGTAATAGGATGGATTTGCTTCTCTTGGACAAATTGGGAGTGTCCGTGATGACATGATGAGGTACTGGGTGGGTCAATGGGCTTTAGCAAGAAAACCTGAAGCACTGATAACTTTATAATACTCCCTGAGGCAAGAGGGGAAGGACAGGGATGTCATCTTCTCAGCCTCCAGTGAGTCTCTTGTTCTTAACCCAATCTTTAGTTCAAGTAGATTTTCAGTTACCTTCCTATGCCAGGTGGGGTTCTCTAGAAACCCCCTTTACTTATCCAATCAGAAAGCCAAGTTATGATGTCAAATCCTAAACCCCTCCAGTCATATTTCCCCCTATAAAAGATCTGTTTATACTACAGATCTTCACTAACTCCTTTCAGAGTTAGCCCGCTACAGGGCACTTCCCCGTCTTGGTATCTTTCTCCTTGCTCTAGCTAAATCTTTCAGGATGCTAATTCCTTTTCTGCCTAGGTCACTAATCAGTGATGTAATCTCCCTTCCCTGCTAGCCCCTTCTGGGGATTAGTCTGAAGGACTCTCTATGGATTTAGCCTGCCAGGCAATGGCATACTTCCACCTCATGTAGTTTTCCCTTTCCTGGTTTTTCCTCCCAGTTAATGGTGAGTTCTACTAGGGAGCCCTTGTAATTGCTCTTTCATTATACTATTTCTATAATATTTTTTACAATTATGTTCCTCTCTCAAAATCACTCCTGCTACCTTTGCTACCACTTCAAAGGTTCAGCAAGTAGGACCAGAAGGTCCTTAGTGATTATTGGTGGTTCCTATTCAAGGGTTCTCAGCACACACTCACACCCTTGGAGTTATAAAGGTGCTTTATGCCGTAGATTATAGTCATTATGCCATGTATTATATATGTTATATTATAAGGAAGGTTTACCCCCAAAATTCTTTAATAGCTTCTTAAGCACTACATTATTGTAAGGCATATTTTGTTGTTGCTGTTCAGTCATGTCTGGCTTTTTGTGACCCCTTTTGCGGTTCTCTTGGCAAAGATGCTAGAAGGGTTTGCCATTTCCTTCTCCATCTCATTTTACAGCTGTGAAAACTGAGGCAAATGGGTTAAGGGACTTGCTCAGTTAGTGTCTGAGGCCGGATTTGGGCCTTGTGGCCCTGCAGGCCTGGCCCTCCTAACTGCACAGATGATTGTAGTCCTCCATTCTCAAAGAGGGCCCAAGGGATGTTACTGTGTTGGGATCAAGGTTCAGGTGTCCGACTGGGAAGTATCAGACTAAGAAAAGCTGGGGAGGCTCTACCACAGACCAGGCACAAATGTACCTAAGAACATTGGGACGGAAATCTCTCTAAATCTGCCCATCTCGTTTCCCTTGCAATTCTGCTTTGTTTACAGAGCTCAGCACCTTCTTTGAGGCAGTCGGGCCGCCCTTGTCAGGGTCTCCCATGTTCTTCAGAGACTGGGGAGCCTGTGTCACCTCCGACCACCTTGGGGAGCTTGCCCTGTGCAAGTTCTCGGTGAAAAAGGCCTTCAGACAAGAGCCCGTGTGGCATTCCAACAATGTGGCCGGGCCTTGGCTGCTGTGGGAGCTCCAGGGGAGTCTGAATGCTTGGCAGCTCTACTCAAGAAAGAGCCTCAACATCTGGCACCTTATCTGGCCAGGTGATCTTCCAAATATTCCTGGCAATGCAAGTGGAAGTAACTCAGTGTCCCAGCAGGGCGCTGGCACACTGTCCAGTTCTCCAGGCACAATGAGGTCAGCACAATGGCTCGGGGACTTGAGTTTGGGAATCAGTCTAATAGTTTCTCTCCCATACTTTCCTTTAGAGCCTTCCAAGCAAGCTCTCTCTGATGCGTCAGTGTGCACATTCTTCAAAAGTAACTGCCCAGGTAACGAACTTATCCACAGCGTTCAACAGGTGTGTGTGTGTATATATATATATATATATATATATATATATATATATATACACACATACCCATATATATATGCCCATATATTTATACACACACATGCATACATGCATTTTTACATCATCTTTATTTCCAAATATATGTTCCCATGCACACACCTGCTTCAAGATCCATGTCTTATAAAAAAAGAATAAAAAAGAAAGGAAAAAAAATCACAGTATTTCAGCAAAATTTCAGCAGCATATCCACCAAGTCAGCCTCCATATGCCAGCCTCTGAATCTACAGCCAGAATGACTTACACAAAGAAGTTTTAGCCCCACATTGTGGCAATTTTCCAGTCTAAAATTCTGGACGTACCACTGAGATGCATAAGGAAATGTTTTATTATGGGAAAAATTTCCTACCAAATTTACATGACAGGAATCTGTTGCCAAATGATGCTATCGCAACACAGAAATTACAGAGGCTAAAACCTAGGTTTTATGCTGAAGCACATATTCAGAGCTCAGAAAACAATAATCCTGAACCCAGAGCTTTTTTATAGGAAGAAAAATTATGTCAGAGAGACTGTGAAATAATATTTTTAGCAAACAGAAATCTTTATAGTCTATTAGGCCATAAAGTTCCCACAGAATCATGATCTCATGCTTCCTCCAATGTCATTAAGGTCAAATAAACTGAATTAGACAAATTAGACAAACTAAATAACCCTAAATTATATATTGGAGCATGTACACTACATAGCTACAAGGCTACTTTACGAAAAAAATCAAGAGAGCAGGCTACTTGAGAATTTACACATCACAAAAATTACCAAAAGGTCAAAGCCAGAGGAATCCTTCCACAAAAGAGACAAGTTAAATTACTTTGAGAAGCTTAAACAACCTTTTGGCTTCTTATCTCAGGAATATAAAAAATATTCCCTTAATATTATTATTCCATGAGTTATGTTTTAGTCAGATGAGGGTAATATTAACAAAAGACAGGTTTGAGTAAAGTCAAATATTTAGGAGAAACCATGTAAGCCCCAAATAACAATATTTAATAAAAGAAAAAATTTTAATTCTCCTAATTAACTTCAAGTTTAAAAATAAAACTTGTATGACACAAGTAAAGATGGATAAGTACAAAGGTCAGTCAAACAAATGATACAATTAAATGGTTTTTTTTTAATTGAATTGAATCATCATTTTGGTCCAAATGGTCATCATTTTTTGTGCACATAAATATACTCTAAATACAATTCTCTAGGTATATTTTCAATTCAGTACTCAATCTCTGGGTTAAGAAAAAAAGAGATTTTTCCTTTTTTTTTTTTTTTTAATTATAGTTTTTTATTTACAAGTTATGTAATGTTCTCTTCTCTAAATTATAATCATTCTCTGGGAGCAGATTTCTTGGGGAGCTTCTGGAGGCAGCCTTAGTTTCAAATTCAGTGTAATAATCCCAAATGCAGCCAGCTGTTAAAATCCAGATTCTTTATTTTCTCTTTCCTTCACTTGGGGCTCGGCTAGCTTTCTGGAGGCCTTCCAGATCTTGGTTTCAGTGTTCTCCACAGGACAGCCTGCCACCTCTTCTCTGTCTTCCTTTGTTCTGCCCAACTGAATCCTGGCTTCTCAGTCTCCCAGAGTGCTCTTTGGCCCTGAGAGCTTCTTGCTTATATGCTGTGCACTGAGTATACTCCAATCATTAAATCACTAGGAACAACATTATTTGTTGTGGGATTAAATCAATGCTAAATTAGATTTAACCTTTGTCTCCTCAATTCCACTGACTTAGCATCTTATAAGAATTCTAACATCTCCCGCTTTCTTTTGATTTAGAGCATAGAGTGGTCATGACCTCCCTGACTTCTCAAGGAGGTCCCCAAAAAAGAAGGTGATCGCACCCTCCCTGACATCTCAGGAAAGGAGATGAAAACACCAAAGCAAATAGGAAATCAAATCAGATTAGCGGGTTCCTGAAGGGGCTCACTCTTAAAACAGGTATACCTAAATCCATCAATATGGGAGGGATTACACATAATTACATAAATTACATAAGCACATAGTAACATAACACAAGGTAGTAGTGATGTAATAAATAACATGAATCAACATGAGGAATTATACATGTCCATAAGTCCTAGAAATAGTCCAAAAGGAGTCTATTGTCCACTAGTTCATGTGCCAGGAATCCAATAATTCCTGCAAGCTTTGAAGTCCTGCAATAGTCTCATTTTGTGTTAGGGAATCCAATGATTCCTGCTGGCTTTCAAGTCCTGCAACAGTCTTTATCAACAATTTTTTTTTTTTTCTCAAGGAATCCTATGATTCCTTCTTGTTTTTTAAGTCCTGAAACAGTCTTATCTTGTATTAGGGAATCCAATGATTCCTGCAGATTTTCAAGTCCTACTACAGTCGCATTATCAACAATTTTTCATTTCAAGGAATCCAATAATTCCTGCAAGCTTTGAAGTCCTGCAACTGTCTCATTATCAGCCATGCTCCTTCAGTGTTAGATGCTTTTTAGGTCTTCTCCTTTATTTTGAGGTTTTTTTTCCTTTTCTGTCTCTCTCCAGGTGCTCATTGCCACCCATCTGTTGCCTTCTCTATCTGTAGGAACACAAGCAAACCCTTTCTCCCAAGTAGTTTACCTTTCTAATTCCTTTCTATTTACCACTTTCTGGATATCTCCTCATCATCTGGCAATTACATTGGAGCTGCTCACACTGGACATTCCCCTTTTGGTTTAAAAGGCCTTTATTCTCCCCAACTATAATCCCTTTCTGCTATCTGATTGCTTTTTGGCTGACTAATCACATCAGAGTCCTGACCTTCTAAAGACTCTCTGGGTGTAAACTCGGCTGCCATCATGTCTCATTTGTCTTTTGTATGATATCTTGGAATTGGGCCCCACCTCTCATTTCTCTGGGTCAATCTATATTCTGAGGCCTAGTGGAAGCCTCGGTTACATTTTGGACATGGGGTTTTGGGTTCTCTCACCCTGTCCTCTCACTCTATCTCTGTACCTACACTGAGCTCTCAAATGTCCACCTCTTCCACACTGAAAGCATCGATGAATCTGTCTAGAAGTCCCTTGCCAAGAGGGATCCTGTCTTCCCATGTTCATCATAGTTTGGGTATAATAAGCATTTGTGCCCTCTGTGGCACAGTGCCTTATGATCTCCTCTAAAGGAGCATCTTTATCTAGTCCCCATATAATTCTTTTGCAAACCTCATTGGCATTTTCCTTAGCCAGATGTCTGGTCATTATTTCTGTAGCAGCATTTTCTCCAATGGTTTTTGTTACAGCTGTTTGCAAATGTCCCACAAAATCAGCAAAAGGTTCATTGGCACCTTGCTCTATTTTTGTGAAGGCTTGCCCTCAATTTTTTTGTCCAGGGAGGGAACCCCAAGCTTTTATTGCTGCAGTTGTGATCTGCTCATAAGCTGTTGTGGGATAATCAATCTGTTCTGAATTCTCTCCATACTGACCTTCACCAGCTAGTTAGTCAAAAATGATTTGACATTAACTCCTTTTTGCCTATTGCGTCTGGCTTGAATCCTACATAATTCATGATACTCCAAAAGCCACAAGTTTTGTCCAGGTTCTAAACATGTCCTTGCTATAGATTTCTAATCACTGGGGGGGTTAAGATTTCATAAGCTCAACGTCTAGTAACATCTTAACATAAAATGATGTAGCCCCATAAAAGGGGCAACCCTTTTTCAAATCCTTAATTTTTTCCAAATTAAAAGGAGTATATCATTTCCTTTTTTGACTTGAAGAGTCAATCTCTTCAATCACAGGGTAAACATTTAAAAAACCAGATACATCCTGTCCTTCATTTTTTGCCTTAACCAATGCTTTTTCTAATCTTGTCATAGGTTACTTAATAGGTGGTTCTGTTTGTGTCACTGCCTCTCTCCCTCCATCCATGAATTGAGGGAGGGAAGTCAGGGGAATGATCTAATTTCTCCTGCTGTGAATTCTTATCTGATTCTTCATCCTTTTCACCTAGTTTAGTTGGCACCTCCCCCTCCTGCTCTTTCTTCTTTTTCCTTATTCTAAACTTATATAATTTCCTAAAGGCAGTTGTATTAAATTATATGTATCAAGTGTATCTTTGGAAATTAAGTCAGGTCCATTATCATTATAGTATTGACAAAGTTGCTCTCCTACTAATTTCCACTCCTCTAGATCCAATTCTTTTTCGATAGAGAACCAAGGAGATGTGTACTGTACAGTTTCTAAAAGTTCAGTGATCTGCTCCCAAGTTATAATCAAACTTTGGCTTTTCATAACCCTGACAATGCTCTCTAAACATTTTCCTTGAAGAGAAGGCTGTTTTCTAAACATCTGTCCCATTTGAGCTAAAATTCTACTTTAGCTCTTTAACAAAGTTTACTTGTTCTACTCACCCTAATTTCTGGGTCACAGATGAAGGTTCTTGGTCCCATGTTCAGGCACCAAAATGTAATGTTGTCTTCTCTAAATTATCATTATTCTCTGGGAGCAGATTTCTTGGGGAGCTTCTGGAGGCAGCTTTAGTTTCAGTTCAGTGTAATAATCCCAAATGCAGCCAGATGTTAAAATCCAGATTCTTTATTTTCTCTTTCCTTCACTTGGGGCTCGGCTAGCTTTCTGGAGGCCTTCCAGATCTTGGTTTCAGTGTTCTCCACAGGACAGCCTGCCACCTCTTCTCTGTCTTCCTTTGTTCTGCCCAAATGAATCCTGGCTTCTCAGTCTCCCAGAGTGCTCTTTGGCCCTGAGAGCTTCTTGCTTATATGCTGTGCACTGAGTATACTCCAATCATTATATCACTAGGAAACCATTATTGGTTGTAGGATTAAATCAATGCTAAACTAGATTTAACCATTGTCTCCTCAATTCCACTGACTTAGCACCTTTTAAGAATTCTAACAAGTTATATACAGGGGTAATTTTTCAGCATTGACAATTGCCAAACTTTTTGTTCCAATTTTTCCCCTCCTTCTCCCCATCCCCTCCCCCAGATGGCAAATTGACCAATACATGTCAAATATGTTAAAGTATAAATTGCATACAATATAAGTATACATGTCCAAACAGTTATTTTGCTGCACAAAAAGAATAGGACTTTGAAATAGTGTATAATTAGCCTGTGAAGGAAATAAAAAATGCAGGCAGACAAAAATAGAGGGATTGGGAATTCTATGTAATGGTTCATAGTCATCTCCCAGATTTCTTTCACTGGGTGTAGCTGGTTCAGTTCATTACAGCTCTATTGGAACTGATTTGGTTCATCTTATTGCTGAAGATGGTCAGGTTCATCAGAATTGATCATCATATAGTATTGTTGTTGAAGTATATAATGATCTCCTGGTCCTGCTTATTTCACTCAGCATCAGTTCATATAAGTCTCTCCAGGCCTTTCTGAAATCATCCTGCTGGTCATTTCTTACAGAACAATAATATTCCATAACATTCATAAACCACAATTTATTCAGCTGTTCTCCAATTGATGGGCATCCACTCAGTTTCCATTTTCTGGCCCCTACAAAACATTCTGCCACAAACATTCATGCACATACAGGTCTTTTTCCCTTCTTTAAAATCCCTTTGGGATATAAGCCCAGTAGTAATACTGCTGGATCAAAGGGTATGCACAGTTTGATAACTTTTTGAGTATTAAAAAGAGATTTTTCCAAGAGTGTCAACCTAATGTTTTTGTATCATGGGATTATAAAATAAGCAAGGTAGGTAGATAGATAGATAATAGACAGGCAAATAGAACATTTATTAAGCATTCATATGCCAGATACTGTTCTGGGGATACAAATACAAGTGAATAAGACAGTCTATTTTTTCAAGGATTTTACATTTTAAGGATCTTACAATCTTCCATCTTTCCCTTCTTTCCTCCCTCCCTTCCTTTCTTCCTTCTTTCCTTTTTTTCTTCCTTCCATCTTTCTTCCTCTTTTTTTTTGTTCAAATCTTCTTGTACAAAATAACTAATGTGGAAAGGTTTTACGTGATCGCACATGTATAATCTATATAGATTGCTTACCATCTCAGGAAAGCAAGAGGGGAGGGAGGGAGAAAGGAATAGAATTTGTAACTTGAAACTTTTTTAAAGAAAATACTTTTAAATTGTTTTAACACGTAATTGGGAAAGAATAAAATATGCTAGAAAATGTCAATCTCTTCTTTTTTCAGATAAGGCTCAGAGAGATAAATCCCAATTGTATGAGGTAACTTGTCCTGAGTTTTATTTGAATGTTTTCTGTGACTGTGGTTGTCTTAAAAACTTAGCAATTTTTAAAAACAATATTTTATTTCTTTCAGCATTTTTCATATGAGTATTGATAGAACAGCTACCAATGACATAGCCTTTTAAGGTTTGTAAAGTACTTTACACATGTGAACAACCCTATAAGATAGTATAAAGTAAGTCTTAGTATTCTCCCCATTTTACAGAGAAGAAAACAGGCTGAGAAAAGAAGTGATTTGTCCAAGATCATACAACTAATAAGTGATTGAGGTTATAGAATCTTCATCAAGTTTTATTTCAATTTTTGTTTTTTAATGAAAAGAATACAGTTCAGAGAGATGACATGAAAATCCCAAACTACTCAATGTTCTGAACACCCCAGTGTCCTGTGCCCCCAAAAGTTACTTCCTTCACAAGTTCTTTGGAACAGAGGAGAGAAGTTTAGGCTCAGAGAGAAGATGGTCTGAGCTCAGTTCAGCCTCCACTACTTCTGAGAGCATCAGATGTCAGCTCATCTCTGACTTTGAGTTTCTTCATCTGTGATAATTCCCATCATTCCACTTTGTAGACTTATACAACACTATATTGCAGTGTTAAAGATGAAACATTCTGAACACTTTGAAGAGCTCTATTTGGCTTGCCCTATTTTTGGTCTCATTTTTTTTTTTTGACTGAGTCATTAGTCCCAGTGTGAAGAGGCTTGATGCCAGAAGGTTAATATGATAGCAGGGGGTTTCAAAGGTTTGGAGGAGCTGAGATCTATCTGTACCAGAAGAGGAGAGAACCACACCTGAGGGAAGGAAAGAGAGGGGATGAAGTGGAGCTTTTTTTTTTTTTTTTTTGCCCATAGAAGAAGGAACAGTTCCCTTGACAACTAATGTTCATTTTTATTTTTGCTGTGCTAATTTTTAGACAAGACTCAAATTTGAGGGCAATTCTGTTTTCTGATAGAGCTTTCAAAATGCCTAATTCAGAAAATAGAGCTCAGGGTGGAATAATGAATCTTTCCTAAATACCGACTACTTAGAGGGTTACCTTTTGAATGCAGAATGCTAATAATGAAATTTCCAAATTATATAATAATTTTGGATGCACTAACAGGTAAATAGCTTTCTTTTAAAGGGTGGGAAATGACACAGATTATCCAATTATCCTCATGACATGTTACAAAAAATAATATGGTGTCTGCTTCCATTAGAGGAGGTAACAAAAACAGAAGAACTGACAGGAACTGAATCTTCTTTTTAGTTAACCAACTCTGTTTTGAATTAAATTTGCCATTTATGTAATAAGCAATTAAAATATGACACCATTATAATTAATATTCTATGCAATCTTTTTTTCATTTTTTGTTATTTTTTAAAATATGGAAAATGTCACCAACATATAGCTTGATCTAACAGTAATAGAAAAAGAAAAAATTAGATAGAACAGTCATGAACTCCAAGGCTCACACTTTGGTTTTTAATAAGGATATGAAATCTGAAAAAGATGTTGGTAGAGCAAGAAATGTATGACCTCAAAGAATATAGCAAATGCTACTTGGAAACATGGAAAAGACATTTCCTTCCAACCTGGGAAGGTTTTCAGTATATCAACAAGAACCCCAAAGTATTTCCCATAAAACAACAGAAGCAGTAAATATACGGGGGGTGGGGGGGGGGGGGGGGGAAACAAAAACAAAAAAAACACCTTTGGCTCAGATGCAGCTTAAAATCCAAAGCCTTGAGAAATCTCCAGACAAGCTTCACACCCTACCAGACTTCCCTAAAGGAAAACTGGCCAATGGCCACTTTTTCCAGACCTTCTCTGGAATGGGGCCATAATTAGTATCCACACAAAGACCTCGTTTATAGGGAGCCACTGGTTCAAGCATTGTTCCATCATTATTCAATTAATTTGGCTCTCATAGGTCTACAAAATAGATTGATCTATTTCAGGAGTTCTTGACCTGGGTCCATAGATCCTTAAGGACCCATGGATAGATTTCCCAGGGCCTTTGAACTTGTGCTTGTTTGTTTCTTAAATATTTTGCTAAATGTATTTCTTAACAAAAATTACTTTCTTTTGCTCTCCTAGGTGTTTTCCTAAAAATATTCTACAGGGAAAGGGACAGTAGACTGCAACACAGTGACAGAAAAGTTCAAGACATAGAAAAGGCCAAGAACTCCTGTACTAAATTAGTCAGTAGGATGAATAAAATCTCATCAGGCATTCATGAGTATAGTGTTTCTGATTCCTGAAACCCAACAGCCGTTCTCATTTAGTACCAAGCTGTTTTTTGGTGAATGTGTGCAAATGTGCGCTTCCCAATGAGGAGAACTAAATTTTCCAGGACCAGTAACATCAGAAATGTTTTAAATTAAGCAAAAACTTGGGTCAAAATGAGATTAAAATTATCCACTTTCACCTAAATTTCTGCTTTAAATTATCAAATGAATTTGAATAAAAACCTCATCAAATTTACCTCAAAAAAAAGGATGGTGCTGGTCCTCCCTCCCTTTAAACGGAGGTCCTGGAGCACTCAGAGAGACAGAGGGCAAATGAGACCAGGTTCATGTGGGGGAAGATTCGAGTACAGATACTTGTACTCTACATGGAGAGAATGATGGAGAGAAGTCCCCAAGCAGAGGAGCTGGGGGAGAATGGAGGAGTGTGAAAAAATCATTGAGGTCAAGTTCAATTCAGCTCTGTCTGACATTATAAGCTTTACACTTTTTCTCATTTCAAAAGAAGAAATTAATAGCTAATATGTCTGCCACATAGTAGATGTAGAACGAAGGCAACTCAGTAGAGCATGAATTTAATACTGAGCTCAGATAGAGCTGGGCTAGGCAGGAGCACCCGAGTTCAAATCTCATCTCAGAGACTTCTAGCAACTCACTGTGCTTCTATCTATCTCAGTTTCCTCATCTGTAAAATAGGGATGAAATGAGATAATATATGAAAAGCACTTAGCACAGCGCCTGGCACTCCCACAAATCGTGGCCATTTGTCAGACACATCTGACAAGCTGGAGGAGCGCCTCACCATCCTGGATTGACAAACTTGAATTTTTGAAACCAAGTGTCGGAATTTACAATAACCCCTGGTAAATATGCTTTTCTACCTCTAGGCTACGATTCCAACCTGAGTTCTTAGATTCCCTCCAATGACCTTCCTCCCCTGAGGTGCTGAAGTGTCCAAGCCACCCTTTAATCAGCATTTATTAAACACCTCCTACATAGCAGGAAAGAGTCTGCAACTTAGCCTGGTAGATAGAGAACTTTCCTTGAAGCCAAGAAGGTAAAGGTTCAAGTTCACCTCCCCAAACTGCATTTACAAACAGCATTTTCTCCAGCCTTCGGTCTTGGGGTCTCTCAAGACTCATAAAAGTTATTGAGGACCTCAGAGCTTTTGTTTATGTGGGTGGTTTCCATCAGTATTTACTCTATTAGGAATTAGAACATCTCAGCAATACGATGAAAACTGTTTTGCCCAGGGCTGCCAGGGCCCCGAGGTCCCCAGCCCACACTTTGGGGTCTGGGCCCACTCCCAAAGGGCAGAGAAGGAGTTGCCGATCTGCAGTGCGAGATGGTGTTGCCTTCTGGATGTAACCTCCTCCAGTGAACTCACAGTTCTAGTCCTGTGTCTGTTGTCCAGCATTGTTCTAGGTTCTGAGGTCCGGGATTAGCAGGTCAAGGTTATAGCAGCAAGAGCAGAAAGATGAACAGGCCCAGCATTATCCAGGGCATTATTATTTAACTGAGAACAGATGAGTCAGTGGATGATTTATCAGCTTCAGACAAGCAACAAAGTAGGAAGACAGTAGGTGGGATTAGGTACCTGAGCACCCAATACTGCAAAGACAAAGAACAGTTAATGGTCTAGGAGGAATGGGAAGCTTTCACAAATTAAATTCATCTCTTTGTCTTTACTCCTTACACAAATACTTTCACTGAGTCTTTTATCAGCTTATCTGGAATATAGCAGCTAATCTAGATCTAAGGGATCTTTTTTAATCCAGATTCCACCCAGCTGTTGAAGTGATGATCCTAAAATGCAGGGGTCTGATCCCAACTGGCAGCATTTTTAGTCCTACTGCACTCTGTGCTAGCCAGACTGGATTAAGCTCTCCTACCTCCCCTGCTTATGCGGTGTCTATATACCTGTGATATCTTCCCCATCCCACTTTCCCATACCTATCTCATGCTTTAAAAATCAAGTCAAATTCTTTGAAAGTTCCTCTTCCCATCTTCAACTCCACATAACAATTGGTTCATACAGCTTTCATGTCAGTTCATGTATGAATACGTGTGTGTTGTATTAACAGGTGAAAAGGTGAGTCACAGCATAGGATTATAAAACCACAAATCTACGGGGGAGAAAAACAGGAATAGGACCTGTCCAGATAATAAGTACCAGAGTTGGGATTTAAATCCAGTTCTCCAATGCTTGAGTTAATGTTTTCCCCGTATGACATTTGAAAGGCTTGCAAGTTTGATGATGCAACTTAGCACAGTTGAGATGACAGGAAAAGGGGGAAGAGGCAGAGTTTCTGGAAAAAAAAGCTAAGAGGTAACTCATACAGCAAGACAATTCTTAAAGTTGCCAAAGACTTCAGGATTATTGTTCAGGATTACTGGTGGCCACAAGTTCACCCAAGTATTTTGGCACATAAATTAAGGGTATTTAATATGTTTTGTTAAAGAGCCCTGCTTAGCAAACATTCAACCCTGAGCCTCCATTGTTCATCTCTCAATATAAAAATGATTACATTATGAAATGCACACAATTAATAAGAACTTTATTACACTTTAGCTTCTTTTCTGTTCTCTGGACCATGTGTAATACACACCCAACATCATATTTTTTATATTAACAATTGGTGAAAGTGACAGTAAGTTACTCTAATTTTCTCTTTGTTGATTTTTCTGCTGTGAAAAGTTGAAAGGCTGATTTCTTGAATATAGCATATTTATGGTAAAATGATACCACTCTAAGGGAGAAATTTAGCTGACTGCCCTAAGACCATCTGCTGTTACAAGAAATGCCATATAATTGGGGGTGCAAGATTGTGACTAGGTAGTTAGGTTAAGAATTAGCTAGTTAGAAAAGGAAAATTACAAGTATTGGAGGGGATGTGGGAAAAACTGAGAGCTTTGTTGCTAGAGTTGTGAATTGATTCAACCACTCGAGAGCAATTTGGAACTATGTGCAAAGGGCTATAAAACTGGGCATACCCTTTGGTCCAGCAATACTACTACTAAGTCTGTATCCTTAAAGAAATCAAAGGAAAAGGAATTATATATATGAAACTATTGATTGCATCTTTTTTCAGTAGATAAGAATTGGAGATTGTGGGATTGCCCATCAATTACGGAATGACTGAAGGCTGTGATATATGATTGTAATGAAATATTACTGTGTTTAAAAAAAAGCAATGTACAGGATTGTAGTTTTCTCTTCTTTTTTATAGTTTAATGGTTCTCTGTGGGAGCGGGTTTCTCGGGGAGGTTCTAGAGGCAGCCTTAATTTCAGTTTCAGAGTAATAATCACTTCAAATGCAGCCAGGAGTTAAAATCCAATCTTTTATTGTCTCTTCCAAAATAGCCCAGTTAGCTTTCTTTGGTTCCAAGAGCTTTCGTTGCTAGTCTTTTGCTTCTTCCACCTTCTGCCTCTAGCTCAACTCCAACTCCTGGCAATCTCCCAAACTGATTTCTGGCTCTGTCAATCTTCTGAACTGAACTCACTTCATTAACTCAGCTCTTTTTATCCTCTTTTAGAGGTGTAAACTCAAAGGTTGACTCCTCCTCTGAGAGTGGGATTATGGGAGGTATGAATTCACAAAGTTACAAAGTTAACTTTGTGAATCTCCCGTACTTCTGAACTCCAATGTGTGAGCTCTAATGTGTAAACTCTCTTAAAAGTGAGCTCTATGTGTGACCTCTAATGTGTGAATTCTCCCAAAGGTGTGAACTCCAAAGGTGTAAACTTAAACACATAAGCACTGTTTCTATCAATTCCATTGAGTTAACACTAGGATTCTAACACAGGATGATTTCAGAAAAACTTGGAAAGCTTACTTGAATTGATATAGAGTGAGGTGAGAAGAAACAGGAGAACATTGTACACAATAACAGAAATATTATATGATGAAGAATTTTGAATGATTTAGCTATTCTCAACAATACAATGATCTAAGAAAATCCCAAAGGACTCATGCTGAAATATGCTCTCCACCTGCAGAGAAAAAAATTGATGGAGCCTAAATACAACTAAAGCAGACTAATTTTTTTTCATTTTTCCCCCATTTTATTAGTTTTCTTCCACAAAATGACTAATAAGGAAATGTTTCATATGACTGCATATGTATAATCTATATCAAATTGCTTACCATCTTAAATAAGGCTAAGTGGAGGGATGAAGGGATAGAATTCATAATTCAAAACTTAAATGAACTTGACATCTAGCAAGATCAAAATCTCCATTCCCAGTTTCCCCACTAGTCACCTCTTCTAGGAATTCCATCAGTCACAAGCTACATCTACCCAGGTAGCAGTGAGGGCTAGCTGGAAGGGACAGCTAAGGATGCGTGTTGGTTTACTGATTTATTGCTGGCCTTAAAGAAACACTAAAGGATAGGGAGATGGAAGTAAATACTGTTAGCTGACTTGATTTTTCTTCATTTAAATGAATGTGTTCCTTTAGCAGCCCTGCTAACTCCTGATGAAGAGATAGCAGTGAGATTAATCACCTGTGTCCTATGCCCATGAAAACAGTCCTGATAGTCAAACATTGGGAATGGATCTGTTTAATAACCAAATTATTTGTGAAGCTCATGGGTATGACATAATGTGCTTTTGTGTATTGTCTAGAATATAATCTGAATCATTTTTGTGTGTGGCAATGTGAATACTGGATCACTCAATGTCAATTTTAATGCAGTGTTTTGTTTGTTTCTGAGATCACTTATTGAACAAATGCTTAATTAAAAAATGTAGTCTAATTATCTGAGTTTGGTGACACCACATTTCCAAGCAGAACATGGCAGGAAGTGCTAAGCTGATTTCACAATGAAGTTTTGTTTTGTTCCAAGTGGTTGTTCAATTTTTAATTTCCAAACTACAAATTTCAGAATTTCAACTTGTGCCAGAGAAAAGCAACTTGTGTGTACTTTCTAGAAATGTACAATTTGAAGCGACTGTCTCACTTTCCTGAAGAGGAAACAGAGATCTAGAGAAAGTAACTGGCTCGTATGCAGTGATGACAGAGACTTGAATCAAAGCCAAATTCATTTTTGCCAGATTCCATAGTCTCACTTGTGTCATTTCATGTGCAGCCAGCTATGGCACTGAATAGTAGGTTCACCTAGGAATTGTGAGAGTTCTTTGCACATTCGTGATTTCTTTCAGTTGATTACAAGCTCTTTGAGGATTAGGAATGTTTTATTGTTGTCTTTGAATTTCTAGCATCTAACCCAGTGCCTCCCCATAATATCCCCTCTTCAGTCTGGCCATTCCATTTTGAGATTGCACCAACTTTAATTTTTCCCTACTATAAGCTTAAACTGGCACCTGCAACTCCCACCCATTGTTCATTATCTTGCCTTGACATATTTGAGATGAAAGCAATAAAAAGCAAGTTATCGCACTTTCTTTCCAATACACCCATGGTTATGGGATATGTGTAACCCTATTAAAAAAAAAAAAAAAGAAAATACAGATATCTAGGCTCAGACTGACCTCTCTCGTATAGCTTTGTATATAATTTCTTACTCACTTTCTTGGCTGTGATAATAGCTTTTAAAAATACATTTCCAAGGAATTATTAGGAAGAAAACAGAAGGGTGAAATGATTATCAGTACAAAGACTTGAATGAACAAGAGTTGCCCATTTGCAGTCATACAGGAGTCCTTTTCCAGGATTCAGCTCTTGCAACTTCTGAATATCAAAAAGCTCTCATTCATTTTTTCCCTCCTATTCTGTGGTTGGCTTCAAAACAAACTGTTTCTCCTATTATTTATTTTCCTCCTTTGCTCCTCTTCTGAGTCTTATCTATAATATTCATATGATTCTCATCCTTCTCTTCTTTCATCTTCCTTCTCTTCCTCTTCTTCATCTTCCTTTTCCTCCTCCACCTCTTCTATCATCTTCTTTGTCTTCCTTCTTTTCCCCAACATCCTCCTTTTCCTTCTCTTTTTGCCTCCAAGGAGCAAACAAACCAATCCTTGGTAACTTTCTTTACCTCTCTGTGACTCAAGCTTCACTAAGGAAAAAACCCAAATCAGAAAAGAAGCTAGTTCCAGCTAAATCCAGAACAAAATTTCTCCTGCCTTCCCTTACCCTAAAGGTGAGGGTAAGGTTCTGACTGCTTGATTGGGCCAATATATGCCTACTAGGAAAGTTATTTTGTATATAATTCTCTTAATCTAGGTTTAGTAGCACCTGCACTTTGACTAAGCACTTTCTTTAAAAATACTCTCTGAGGAAGGCAGCCAAGAATTTTCTTCATTTTACAAATAAGGAAAAATAAAACTCAAAATCAGGGTTAAATAAGTTTCCCCCAATGTCATATAAAGTAAGTGGTGAGACAAAGATTCAAGGAGAATTCTTACTGCACATGCTGTGCTATGTCAATGGCATAAACGCAAGAAATAAGGGGAATAAGCATCAGTAAAAAGGAAGCATAAAGTATGTCTGTGGGTAATATTCTGATTTACTTAGAATACAATAAGAATTAACATTTTTTTTAAAAAGGAAAATAGCTTTAGCAAAATGGCAGTAAGTAAAATCAATCCAGCATATTGTTAGTATTTCTGAATATTATTCATGAAAATGGGTAGGAGAAAAAACACTTCAAATGGCAATATTAATGTCTGAGAGTTAACTTACCAAGACAAAATGATGTGGACAGATTGCTTTTTTTTATAGAAATGAATGAAGATCTAAATAATTGGAAAGTCCTATGATCATGATTGTGGGGTGCTAATATAGTAAAGATCACATTTAAAAAAAAAATTAGTTCCTGATTCCATTGGTAAAGGGAATTCCTAATGAGAATCAATGAAGATCAAGTCCTATGCTTGCTACCTGAATCACTAATAGTTTAAGAGACTCGTGCAGGGTCACTCAGGCAATATGGGTCAGAGGCAAAACTTGGATTCAAGTTTTCTCTGACTCCAAGGTCAGTTCATTCTCTACTATACCATATTAATGGGAATCATAATAATATTCATTAACCCATAAATACCCATTTATTGATTTAATGGTATATACATCAAAATATCAATGGGATACTTTATAGAACTGAACAGAATAAAAATTTATATGAAAGAAAAGTATCAAGAGCATCAAGGGACACCATGGAAAAATATTTAAAAAATAAAAAAGAAAGGATGTCACTGCCTGATATCAAATTAGTCATAAACCAGAAAGTATGACAAATTTGTGAAACTGACTCAAAAATGTGAAAGTATGAATCTTAGTTTCTTCACCTGGAAAATGGGAAAATGGGGAAAATGATTGAGATGGCCCATAGAGCCCCTTCAAGCTTTTAGATCTTTGGTCACCTCGTGTCTCTACTAGGATGCTACTATAGCACTTCAAATTCAAAATTTCCACAACTTCACATCCTGCAGATGTAAATATGTAAAGACTCAACTGAACTGATGCACATTGAAGCCAGAAAAGCAATGTGTAAAATGACTACAGCAATGTGAACAAAATGAACAGTGAAATTAAACTGGATATTATAATGTGATTCTCATATTAGATCAACTGAGGAAGAAGCAAATAAGGCATGTTTGAGACATCAAAGAGCATAAGTTTTAGAAGGAATGCATTACCTGAGAAAAAAATGGTTCAGCACAGAAAAAAAGGAGGAAGATATTAACATCTGATACAATAAATGCCAGATGAGTAATTAATCAAAAAGTAAATAGGACAAGTTAGAAAACTCCAGGAAAGAGAGGAAAAAAAGAAAGAGAATGAGAAAGAGAAAGAAGAGAAAAAAGGATGATCAGGAGAAAGATGGAGGGGCAATGTTCCAAGCTATCCAGGAAGCTAAGAAGACCCGAGTTCAAATCCTGCCTCAGATGCATACTGGCACTTAACTTCTCAAAATTGTAGGCAACTTTATATAAATTGCTGAGAAAGTGCTGATCTGCATTGGAAAAGGATGGGAGTTTTCTCACCTGAAAGTTCTCTGTGAAAAAAACAGTGAAATAAAAGGTATTAAAATAAATAAATGCTTTACCAAAATTAAGAAATCAGGAACAATGGGGAATAAGAAAGTCAAAGTATTTGATCATTAGAAGATCATTGGTGCTGGAGATGGTAGAATGAGATCCAGATCCAGAATAATACAAAAAACAGAGGGAGTGACAGCAATGAATGTGGGCAAATTTCAACTAGCTTGTTAATGAAGGGAAGGAGAAATGGGGGGTGTAGCTGGATGAGAATGGAGTATCAAAAGAAAAGTATTTTAAGGGAGATACTTAAGCAGATGCAAAAGAGCAAAAAAAAAAAAAAAAAAAAAAAGCAGATGCAAAAGAGCCTCTCGCAATGCACAAGAAAAAGACCCTGGATCTTGATGCAAAAGCCTGGAGGAGATAGAAGAGGATGGTTTAAAGGATGTGAGTAGAGGGATTAGCCTCAATAACGACTGACATGTGTTCTTTCCTTGAAGACACAAGGGACAGAGGAGAGGAGGACAAATGGTGATAGAGTTTCAAATTCTGGAGGTCAAGGATGAGGAATGCTGCTGTACTGTCCTAGCGTTCTCAGTGAAAGCTAGTTCACTTTCTACATATTAAGGGTAGAATGTAGTTAATGAGAGCAGAAACTGCCCAAAGGTTCCTCTGTGGGGAAGTAGTGACAGAAGAGAAGGATTGACAAGCTGCCAGAAGAGCCTAATGGAAGTTATTCATCATACATTTATAGTCAGCAAAATCAACTTAATTCGGTGACTTTTTCTAGCAACACACAGTAACCCAAGGTCACTGAATGGCAGAGGTTAACCAGAGTGGAAGATAAGGAGTCTGGGAATGAGACATTCTTAAGATATCCCAAAGAAGGAAAGGTTCCAAAAAGTGGGCAAGATCAGTAATGGTTTCTTTATCCAAAAAAGGCAGTTAAAATAACATTGGCAACTACCAAGCTAATGGGCAAGTTTCTCTTCTCTATAAAATCTTTGTGAGATTGACCCGTGCTAGCATGGAGGATAACTTCTCCCTCTATGAAAACTCAAGAAGGAAAAATTTAAAAACAGACCAAATCTTTATGTTTACATACCCAAACAAGAGCAAATAGAGGACTGCTTCGTATTTATTAACCTGGGGTTGTAAGAAAGCATTTGAGTTCATTAAGTGGCACAAAACACAGCAGCTTCTCCTTCAAGCAAAGTGCACATTTATTTTAGAGTGTATGAAAAATGTGACTAGAAAAGTAATATTTGCCAATGACTTGCTAAGTATCAACACCATGAGGGATGTTAATCAAGGAGGCACACAGTAAAGCATTGTCTATTCATGGCAAGGTTTTGTCAAAAGTTCATATTTATAGACGGTATCAGACTATTTCTATCACCTTCTAGCACAACACAAAATCCCATAGTATTGTGGAAGGAATTAGTCTAACAATTCACATCTGGAATGCCAAGTGGACAAAAACTTCTTCTTGCCCACATTATGGCATGTAACTGAATCCAAAGCCCAATAAATGATACAGTGAGAGGCATTTGAAATGATCAGGATGAAGGGATTAAGTGAAATCCTTTGACAAAAGTAGACCTCCTTTTCAATGAACCTAAGCAATTGGTTCCTATAATGGCTGAATGATTAATCATCCCACAATACAATGTGGCTGTAAATAGCTGAATATTTAAAATGACAATTAACTCAAGGGGTAATTAAAACACACACCATCCACATAAACAGCATGTCACTGATATGTCACAGAACCATCCAACTAGAGTCACCTCCCCATGACCTCTCTCACAGCTGAGGACAGGGGAGAAATGGCTTATCATTAGGTGCTAACCCAAATCCAGGGTTATTTTCCACATCTTCATGTCACCAACATTAGCTCACTAGAAAGAAGTGAGCCTATTATCAAGAATCCATGGAACCAGGAAAGATGAGCCAATAATGCTGTCAAAGGGAGGTCCTTGATGGACAGCTCCCTGGCACCAAGTCACCGAAGCCTTGTGAAGGGGATTGGAGTGGCCACCTAATCCAGCCCACACCGAGATGAGAATCAATCCAATTAATTCCCTTAAGTTTAATGGGCAGGAAACACAGAGAGGAATTATGGTAACAAAAAGGAAAATAACCTGGAGCATGATGAGGATGCCATACAAGAACCTGGTGAAGGAAGAACTGGGGACAGACTGGGAGAGAGCTTTCCAACATTTGAAGGACCATCTGAAAAAGCATAAAATGGGCTGAAGATGAAGCATGGAAAGGAATATGGACAGACTTGTACAAAATGATGCAAAGGAGAAGAGTGTAATTAAGGCAATATCCAAATTGAGGGATCCACATTGCTTCTCCAGGCAGTGGGCTACAAGTTTGTGCCCTGGGGAAGTGGCTCACTTCTGTCTACTACCTCTCTCAAGCTCACCTACCAGTTCTTAAATAAGAATGCCCAATTTGTTCCTTCTCTTGTGGTGAAAGCATTCTATCCAGGGATGGAGGAGATCTTATACTAAGGTACTTGCAAGTTTATTCCCTTGCAATTTTTATTTGTAATTATAACCTAATCCTCAGAATTCCTTTTGGAAGGAGAACAATAACTTATAACCCAGAAGTAATAATTAATGTAGTATACATAAATTCACTGCTTACTATGTACCTGGCACTGAACTATTAGGTAATATTAGGTAGAGCTAAAAGCCAAAGAATCCCTTTTCTTAAGGAGTTCACCTTCTTTAAGGAGGGGGTGGGGAAAGCAAAGAAATATGTTCAGTGACTTTGCCCAATGAGCAGAGAAGGAAAATGAAACTGTTTGAAAGTGGCAACCTGAAGCTGAGCCAGGAAGGGCAAAGGGACAGAGGTGGGAGATGGAGCACATTCAGGGGACAGAAAGCAAACAAACTGCCTTGGAACATAGAGTGAGGAAGACCAATGTGGAAACTAGATGGGAGAAATGTAAAGGTTTATAGATATAAAGCCATACATAGATAAGCTGCATAGATGGGTATATTTATGTATAATAATAATAATAATAATAATAATAGCTAACTTTTACTAAGCATCTAAAATTGCCAGGCACTGTGCTAAGCCCTTCATACATTATCTCATTTGATCCTCATGACAACCCTGGGAAGGAAATGCTATTGTTAGCTCCATTTTAGAGATTTTGACCTGTCTGTCAAAATGGTTTACCCACGTGTGAAGTCACAGGTGAGAGTTGAGTGCATCAGGTGAACACAAAAGGAGCCCTGAAAAGGGCTCACACCAGATGTCCTAACACAAGCTAAAAGAAAGCCAGATCCTCTGTATTCCGAAGAGATCATTAAAAAAGGGAAAGGACCTATATGAGCAAAAATGTTTGTGGCAGCCCTTTTTATAGCGGCAAGTAACTGGAAGCTGACTGGACGTCCATCAGTTGGAGAATGGCTGAATAAGTCATGTTATATGAATGTAATGGAATATTATTATTCTATAAGAAATGATGAGCAGATTGGTTTCAGAAAAGCCTGGAAAGACTTATGTGAATTGATGCTAAATGAACTGAACAGAACCAAAAGAACATCGTACACAGCAACAAGATTTTGTGATGATCAATCATGATGGAATTGACTCTTTTCAACAATGAGGTGATTTGAGGCAATTTCAATATACTTGGGGTGGAGAGCGTTCTCTGCATCCAGAGAGAGAACTCTGGAGACTAAATATCAAGCATAGATTTTTCACCTTTTTTGTTATTGTTGTTTGTTTGTTTGTTTCTCATTTTTAGCTTTCACCTTTGATGAGATTGTTTTGTGCAACATGACAAATATGGAAATATGTTTAAAAGAACTGCACATGTTTAACCTATATTGGAATGCTTGCTGTCTATGGGAAGGGGTGAGGGGGAAGGAAGGGAGAAAAAATTGGAACACAAGATTTTGAAGAGGTGAATATTGAAAATTATCTTTATATATATTTGGAAAAATAAAAACAAAACTACTAAAATTAATTTTAAAAAATTTTAAAAAGAAAGTCAGACTCTGCCTTCAAAGGAGTCTGTATTCTAAGGACTTACATACAAGTTAGAGTTAGGAGATCAGAAAGGGACTTAGGAAGGTGTTCAGTACATCCAATGGATCCTTTATAGAAAAGAAAAAAGGACACAGAAATCAGAGCACATCACAGTTCGAAATGAAGGTGGCCATTCCCCCATACAACATCTCAAAGAAGCCATCATCTAGCCTTTATTTGACAAACTTCAGAGAGAGAATCCTCTGCTTCCTGTGACCGACAGTTCTACTTTGGGGTACCTCTGGGTAGATCTGAGAAGGGGCACTGCATTTTTTTATTTTTTTACACATTGGACAGGCTGTCTCACAGAAGATTAGACTTACTTGGACAGAATTAGGAACAGTGGATAATAAAGCTGGAGATGGGCACATTAGCCTGATAAAGGAAAACTTCCCAATAATGAGTCCTATCCTGAGTGAGAAGGTTTGCCTGGGGACACAGTAGGCCCCTTTATTGATTCATTCTACAGGCATGAAATCTTGTTGACTAATCATATGTCTATAGTTGTTAGATGATGTGAGTATAATTTTAAATAGATTTCTGAATGTACAAATGACAAACTCAGAGCTAGTAATGGATGGCTCATAATAATTCATTGGCATTGGACATAAGCCTCCCACTTCAAATATAAATCATTAAGTGGATTCTGCAGGTCTGGGTAATATGTAATTATTTCATCGCTCAGCCACTTTTGCTTCTCACTCCACCATCAAAGATGTTCCAGAGGACTGTGGGTCATCTCACCTTTTATCTGATTCATAGGCCATCACTATCCTGTGCCCTTTGACTGATGGTGAGCTTGTCTGGCCTGAGCTGAGTGACTTTACTGCACAAAACTATTTATAACCAATTTATATAAACTATTTATAACTAGTTTATTTTCTGTACTGAAAAGGTGGAAAGAATCTACAGAGCCAATGATTAGAAAGGAATGAACAACTTATACATCAAGGTAATGGGATAGAATTACTTTGCTAATAGGCTAAAGATGAAGCATGGAAAGGAATATGGAAAGACTTGTATGAAATGATGCAAAGGAGAAGAGTGTAATTAAGGCAATATCCACATTCATTACAACCATTTTTTAAAAATAATGAACAAGTTCCTAAAGTTCAGAGATGGAAACGAGATCAGAAGTAAACACAGAGAAAATAAAAGGCTATTTTTGTTCTATTGTTAAAACATATGCTATGTTTTATTCAGAATGTAAACATCACAGATCCCAAGATTTTATTTGGAGTTCAAAGTCCATATTCTGTTGGCTCACTGGCCTTTTTTTGGTAGTTGTTGAAAGTCAGTCTAGTTCTCCCAGCATTGCTGGGAGATGATTCAAGTCTGACCATGAATCATGAAACACCATGATTTCAGAAGAAATGAAATTCCAAATGACCCAAATGAAAGTGGCAGATGGAAGCAGAGTGCGGCATAAAGCCAACAAGGATGGGCTTGGAAGAATCCAGCATCTGGAGAATCTCATCTTCTAGAGGGAATCCTTCTTCTGATCATTCCTTGTACACGACATCCTCCAGAACAGTGGGACGTACCTATGGTGACCATGTGTCTGTGCCTCAGTAGTTCACTCTTCTATCTTTCACAGGGATACTTTTTTCCCTTATCAGTTGACCAAACTTCTGGGAAAGACCTTTTTAAAAGTCTGTATTTGAGCTGGAGACAGAGATGAGGAGGTAAAGAAGGTAGACCAGGGAAGCTAAGTCACAGACAGCAGGATAAGAAAGAAAGTATCAGAAGGCTGGAGAGGTGGGAAAGAGGGCTTTGAGTGCCAGACACAGGATAGTATCGCTGATCCCAGAAGCAAAAGGAAGCCACTGGAGATCATTAAAAATAAGAGATGGGTGACATGATCAGATCTACCTAGGCTTAAGAAATTCAGGTGGGCAAAAGAGTGGAAGATGGACTGAATTGGGGAGTGACTATAGACAGAATGTCTGAAGACTTGAACAAAGCAGTGAGATGCTGGAAGGATCTCCTTACTTTTTCTCTCCAAGGCTCAGCTTCCTTTCTTCTCTGTTAGGTGGGGCAAATACTTATAATACCTACCACCTTTAAGATGGTTGAAAGTCACTATCTAAATGTCAATTATTATTCATTTCATTTAAACATCAATGCAAGGAGAAGCTAAAGAATAAACTGGTCCAACACAGCATCTTTGTGGGACACCACAAGAGGAGGTCTTCACACACTCAAAGTTCTGCACATTCACAACAATCAGCCAGTACCTCATTCCAACCCTGTAAATAACTGAATCGAATGATTCTGCAGCAATCAAAGTCACTTTGGCAATGAAAAGCATTCTACTAAAAGCGAATCTTTTCCTATTGCCAGTCAAGGATAAGTTGCCTCAGCACTAAAATATAAAGACTTCTGAAAACCAGCATAGTAGATTAGATTGAGTAATTCAACTCATCAGGAAGACCTGAGTTCAAATCCTGCCTTTTATGAGTTGTGCAGCTATGGGCAAGAACCTTAACTTCTCTGAGCTTTAGGCAGCTCCCTGAGAATAATCTCCCAAGTTATGAATGGATTGTCCTCTCTGTTGGGGACAACAAACATAGATCTTTGTGTATTGGGCTGCATTTCTAAAGAGAGATTGGATCACAAGACCATGAATTTGGAGTTACAAGGGGTCCACAAAAACTATCTAATCCAGCCCTTTCATTTTACAGATGAGGAAACTGAATTTTAGGGAAGCATTGTGATCTGGTTACCTCCTTACAAATTAAATAGCATATTGCTCAACAAAACATTTGTCTTCTTAAAAGTTTCCACTGAGTAGAAAATAGTATCTTATCACATGCAACAGTTTTCCTTGGTTTACTTCTCACTGATTCTCATATTTTTAGTCTTTTGACACTAATTTTCCTTTTTCTTTCTTACTTCATTTTGGAAGCATGTGAAATGTTTAGCAATGTTATGAAATCTTACCACTGCCAACTGAGAAAGCTTTGACAGCACCAGACATAATCATCAGCAATGTCAAAGAAAATGCAAGAAAATATTGGCAAGCATGTATTAACAAGTGATTAATTTTCATTTGTCTTTGGAAAGATTGTTTGTTCCCAAAAGACAGTCCCTGGTTTCCATAAATACTGGCAATAACACCAAGAAGCTAACCTGCTTCTTGCAGTTATGTTAGCCTCAATCAAGACTGTGGGAGCAGCAAACGTCCAAAGTCAAATGACACTAAATTTCAAGACTCTATTTTTGTTTGGGATAAAAATGTCAAGTAATCCTCTTCCCAAAGATGTCTTCATTAGAACATTTTTCTTAATTCTTTGCCATAATTTTATGAGTTTCTTAGTTACTCTGATGTCATATCCTTGAAATTTAGAATGAAGACATCAAATGTCAAGACATGATTTGTAGGTGGATTAGAACTATTTGATCCAGAATAACCTTTGAAAAAAATTTTAAGTATTAACTTTCATTTATGTTCTACATGATGATTATTAATGCATATTATGAATGGTCAGAAAATTCAGCTAGTTGACAAAAGAAGGCAAGACCAAGGGTTCATTCAATTCTATTATTAACTTATTCCATTCCATAGCCATAGCATGTATTCCTAATTCCAGGCTTGCATCTCACAAATACAGAAAAACCTATGATCCCAAATGAAAAATAATTCAGAGTTCATGCAACAATCGTAATAGGTCAATCTCACCATCATTATTTTGGGAAAAAAACAGTGCCAAATAAGAGGGTAGGTGTAATCAATGGAACATGGAGAAGGATAAGAGGCATTCTCCTCTTCTTTTCCCTTCTCTAATATTTGGAAACTTCATAAGTGGCAAAAATTTGCAATATAAAAACAAAATAGAGACTCCTCTTCTCAATTCTAGATATTCACTCCTACTCTACCCCGGCAAGAATGACAAGACCATGTCGATACCTCCATCTCTACCAAGATTCCACCAAGCAGTGGAGCATTGAGATGATCTTACATTATTGAAAGGAGGATTTCCAAAGACTATGCAAATATGGAATTAGTAATAGAGGCTTATTCCAAGAAAGCTGACCAAACAAGTGCTGAATTGTGTCAGTCACCATGATTCAGGAAGTGTTTCCACTAAGGAAATGTTAAGAGTCTGGCGTAATTCAGATATGCTTAGATTCATATTCTTAGGTTTTTTAGCCAGCCAAATATATTATTTTCTTGATAGTGGCTTCCTGGAGGGAGTTATGAGGTAGCCTTATTCCCCTAATAGAAAATGGAAAAAAACACAGAAGATGCAAAGGATCCCCCAAAACAGTTACAAAAAATAGACAAGTACTTGAATAACCCATCATCCCTTCCTCTAAGCTTGTTAGATTTAGTGGCACCCTCAAAGCAATCCCTTTATTATTATTGTGGATAACTCACTGTCATAGAGTCCTCCATGTGTCTGTCTGTCTGTCTCTGTCTCTATCTCACACACACACACACACACACACACACACACACACACACACACATATACATGCATGCACACACTCCAGAAAATAATGTGTGTTATCCAATCTCTGATTCTCCTCAGAAGAGGAAATTTCTTTGAGGATGTCTGAAAAAGCATTTCTTTTCTTATCAGATTTGTACCAACTTAATTTACCAAATAGGACAATTTCTACATTCTATGGAACAACTCTTGTCTTTTTATTGGGGAAAGGAAAGATGGTACATCAGGAAAATCAGTACTTTCTCTTAAAAAATCTGATCTCTAGATTCTTGAAATTAGGAACTCAAAATGTGGCAACTCCCAAAGCTTTGGCTATCCAGGAAATTTCTCTTGTCTAGATATGAGGCTAGATATTGGGATGATACTGTCTATGGAATCCAATACCTACCTGGTCTCCTACATAGGAACAGAAGAGAGAGAAAGACAGATACAGAGAAGCTGAGACAGAAAGAGATAGGAGAGGGGAAAGACAAAGAGACAAAGACCAAAGCAGAAAGAGACAGAGACAGACATAGACACAAAGAGACAAAAAATAAGAAAAACCTAGAATGTTTGGTGTCTCTTGGTTCTTCAGAAAAGAGAAGGAAAAAGGAAAAGCAGAGCTAAGACTGAAGTTTCCAAAGAGATTGAGAGCTGAGCCAGAAGGCTTTTGTCCCCTGCTGACCAACAAGAAGGAAAGAGTCAAGATCAAGAGAAAGAACCCAAGAGATCATTGGAATCCCCACCCATTGTTCTTGTCAAGCCAGAACATGTGCTAGAATGTAGGCATGCTCTTTGGACACATATACATACTTACATACATTCATATATATAGTTTCATACATAAATACGCCCATATGTGCAACATTCTCATGCATTCACATTCAATCACACACCCACACACACACCCCTCATTCTCTCTCCCTCCTCTCTCCTAAAGGCAGAAGGTAATAGCTCATCTTTGATATTTCAAGCTCTGTCAAATAATGAATTCCTATCCCAAAAGTTGCGGCCTTTACGTTTGTCAAACACTAGATTGCTATAGTCATTGACTATTTTGTTCTGTGAACCTACCTTATTCTACTGATCAACTTTTCTATTTCTTAACCAGTATTAAATGGTTTTGATGACCACTGCTTTATAATATAGTTTTATATCTGGCACAGGTAGGTCCTCCCATTTGCTTTTCTCTTCATTAATTCCTTTGAAATTATTGACCTTTTGTTCTTCCAGATGAATTTTGTTGTTATTTTTTTCCTAGATCAGTAAAAGTTTCTTGGGAGTCTGATTGGTATAACACTAAATAAATAGATTACTTTAGGGAGTATTGTCATCTTTATTATATTTGCTTGAGTGATCCAAGAGCACTTAATATTTTACCAATTGTTTAGATCTGACTTTATTTGTGTGGAAAGTGTTTTGTAGTTTTGCTCATATAGTTCCTCACTTTCCCTTGGTAGATGGATTCCCAAATATTTTATACTATCAACAATTATTTTAAATGGAATTTCTCTTTTGTATCTTTTGCTGTTGGATTTTGTTAGTGATATATAAAAATTCTATGATTTTTGTGGATTTATTTTGGATCTTGCAACTTTGCTAAAATTGTGATTATTTCTAATAGTTTTTCAATTGATTCTCTAGGGTTCTTGAAGTATATCATCATATCCTTTGCAGCAAGTAATAATTTGGTTTCATGACCTATTCTAATTCCTTTAATTTCTTTGCCTTCTCTTATTGCCAAAGCTAGCATTTCTAATACAATACTGAATAGTAATGGTGACAGTGAGCAACCTTGCTTCACCTTTGATCTTATTGGAAATAGTTCCAGTTCATCTCCATTACATATGATGCTTGCTGATGGTTTTAAATAGATGCTGATTGTTTTAAGGAAAAGTCCACTTATTCCTATATTCTCTAGTGTTTTTATTAGAAATAGGTGTTGAATTTTATCAAATGCTTTTTTTGCATCTATTGAGATAATCATATGGTTTTTGTTAATTTGGTTATCGATATAGTCAATTATGCTAATAATTTTCCTAATATTGAATCAGCCCTGCATTCCTGGCATAAATACTACTTGGTCATGGTGTATTATCCTGGGGATGATTTTCTATAATCTCTTTGCTATTATTTTATTTAAGATTTTTGCATTAATATTCATTAGGGAGATTAGGGAGATTGGCCTATAATTTTCTTTCTCTGTTTTCATCCTACCTGGTTCCGTTATCGTTACCATATCTGTGTCATAAAAGGAATTTGGTAGAAGTCCTTCTTTCCCTATTTTTTTCAAATAGTTTATAAAGTATTGGAGTTAATTGTTCTTTAAATGTTTGGTAGAATTCACATGTAAATCCATCTGGTCCTGGGGATTTTTTTTTTTTAGGAAGTTGATTAATAGCTTGTTCTATTTCTTTTTCTGAAATGGGATTATTTAAGTAATTTATTTCCTCTTCTATTAATCTGGGCAATCTATATTTTTGTAGATAGTTCTCCATTTCACTTAGGTCATCAAATTTATTGGCATAAAGTTGGGCAAAGTAACTCTTAATAATTGCTCTAAGTTCCTCTTCATTGGTGGATAGTTCTCCCTTTTCATTTGTGAGACTAACAATTTGATTTTCCTCTTTCCTTTTTCTAATCAAATTAACTAAAGGTTTATCTATTTTTGTTGGATTTTTTCATAAGACCAACTCAGTTTTATTTACTTATTCAATAGATTGTTTAGTTTCCATTTTATTGATCTCTTTTGATTTTTAGAATTGCAAGTTTGGTATTTGATTGAGTTTTTAAAATTTGTTCTTTTTCTAGCTTTTTTTAGTTGCAAGACCAATTCACTGATCTTTTCATTCTCCATTTTATGCAAGTAAGCCTCTAGAAATATAAAATTTCCCTTTATTACTGCTTTGGCAGCATCCCACAAATTTTGGTATGTTGTCTCATTATTGTCATTCTCTTGGATGAAATTATTAATTGTGTCTATGATTTGTTGTTTCACCCATTCATTCTTTAGGATAAGATTATTTAGTTTTCAATTACTTTTTGATCTATTTTCCCCTGGCCTTTTATTGAATGTAATTTTTATTGTATCATGATCTGAAAAAAAAAAACTGCAGTTACTATTTCTGACTTTATTTCTGCTGGGAAAATTGGAAACTAGTATGGCAGAAAGTAGGCATATACCCAGATCTAACACTTACCAAGATAAGGTTGAAATGGGTTCATGGTCTAGACATAAAGAATGGTATTATAAACAAATTAAAAGAACATAGGATAGTTTGCCTCTTAGATTTGTGGATGAGGAAGGAATTTGTAACCAAAGCAGAACTAGAGATCATTATTGATCACAAAATAGATAATTTTGATTATATTAAGTTTAAAAGATTTTTGTACCAACAAAACTAATGCAGAAAAAAATTAGAAGGGAAGCAATAAACTGGGAGAACACTTTTATATCCAAAGGATCTGATAAAGGCCTCATTTTTAAAATATATAGAGAACTGACTCAAATTTACAATAGTTCAAGCCATTCTCCAATTGATAAATGGTCAAAGCATATGAATAGACAATTTTCAGATGAAGAAATTTAACTATATGTAGTCACATGAAAAGGTGTTCCAAATAAGTATTGATCAGAGAAATGCAAATTAAGACAACTCTGAGTTACCACTACACACCTTTCAAACTGGCTAAGATGACAGAACAATGAACAATGCCAGAGGAGCAAAACCTCTGAAAGTTCTTACCATGCTAGAAAGGCATCAGCTCTGGTCCTGGCAACAAACTGAGACTTCTTAAGGACCATCCTGACTCAATATGGAAAGGCTCAACTCCAGTAAGCAAATCAATTATTTAATATTGAATTCTTTGGACATGACAACCAATAAAACAAAAATACAAAATGACCCTCAATCCTTTGTCTCCCTTTCACTTCTGCAGTACTGATGGCAGTAAAGCAGAAAATACTGGTGGGTCGGATGGTACAAATCACAAAGCTCTGAAACTATAAACTTGAACTTGGTTCTCTAAATGTGAAATCTTTCCTGATCAGTAAATGAACAGACTACTGAAGGAGCTGCATCATATCAATCTTGACATTCTCAGTATAAACAAGTCCAGAAGAAAGAAGAAAGCTGCCTCTAAATGGGAGCATGACTCATGGGTGCTCATTAGAGAGGCAAATGAAGCAGTTGGCAGAGTCAATTTTGCTCTATGCCTAAATACAAGGAGCATTTCAGGAAGTGAGCTCGCCGTAAGTAGTTGCTAAAAAACCACCATGAAGACAATGACTATGGGTGCATCAACATCTGTACAGAATCTAAAGAGGTACAGAAATTCCACGAAGCATTTGATGAGGTGCTCCAAATTACATTAACATACACTTGAAACTTGGCAACTTCAAAGTAAAGGGATGGGGGGGCAGAACTATAACTGGAAAATATAATTGAGGAGTAAGCAATGAGAATGGCCAGAGACACAGACTACACACAACTTTCATGTCTTCACACTAAGAGAATCCACTAATACTAGATGTGAAAAATACCCCCAAACAAAGCAATTACATTTTAATAGAGAGGAAATATTTCACTACTGATATGGATCATGCAGTTAACTGTGTACAGACCCCAAACCAGCTTGTGAATACAGAGACTTTGAACCTTTTTTGTGAGTTCTGGATCCCTTTGGTTGTAGGTTTAGGTGAAACTTATGAACCCCTGTCCAAAAAATATGTTTTTAATGCATAAAGTGCAAAATATCACAAAGGCTAATGAAAGGAAAGAATTTCATTTCTTCCCATCAAAGTTAATGGACCCCCTGAAATCTATGCACTGATTAAGAGATTAAAAATCCTGGAAGGTTTGGACAAAAGTCAGAAGAGGACAAAAACATGAGGAAAAAAAACACAACATACAATTGAAGCAGCTTGTCAATGATGATAGGACGATATTACTGATGATGAAAATTAGGCAATTTATAAAAAGAAGTGATATCAAGTCTATTAATTTTCTAGCTGACCAATCTACTGATCAATGATCACAATAAAGAGGCACCATGGCCTTACTCTGCAAATACTTGGCTTAATTAATAAGCAAAGAGAGATGGGAACTAAGGCAATACTGGTCTGGGGTATAAACCCATTTTAAAGTCTTAGAAAGGAGGGTGCTATTGCTTCATAAAGCAGAAAAAAAGCCAAAAAAGGCAAAATCACTTTGAATAATGCTTGGTGAAAGAATGAGCAAATGAAGTAAAAAATAGAGGCATAACAGCAAAAAGGTGAAAAAAATGAAAAAGATCTGTAATGTTTTTTCTAATAAACTCTTTTCCCCATACAGACAACTTTGGAGGTTAACAACATGGTCCTGAATGTGCTTAAAAATGAGATAGGAAAGTCTTTAAGAAGTTGAATTAAAACATACTAACATCCTGAAGGAACACAATTGGGGAGGTACTAAGGGAATAAACAATGCCACTAATGGCTAGCATTTACATAAAGCCTACTATGTCCCAGGCACTTTACAAATATTATCTTAATTAATTTTCATAATAACTTTGCAATGTTGATTGCCCCCATTAAACCTACATAAGCCCCATTTTGAAGTTGAGAAAACTGAGACAGACAAAGTTAAGTAACTTGTCCAAAATCATCCAGTCAGTGTCTGAGCTATTCTAGGCTCAGCAGTCTATCCATTGTGCCAACTCAAAATTCACAAAACAGATGGAGGAGGGGAAGATATCAAGACCATGGAAAAATCTCTGTCTTTCTTCATAACAAAAAGATGGCCCAGAAAACAAACTCACCAACTAATCTACCTTCACATGCATGAAAAAATGGAGAAATATTCACACACACACACACACACACACAGTAAAGATCCTGACAATATTAATACAGGAAAAGGCAAGTTTCAACAAATGATATTGTCGGTCAATAAACATTTAAGTATCTACTATGTGCCAATCACTGTGCTAAGTGCTAAAGATATAAAAAAGGAGGCAAAAACCCAGTCTCCCCTTGAGGAGCTTACAGATTAATGGAGGCACCAAGTAAATATGTACAAAGAAGCTCTCTACAAGTTAGATAAGAAATAATAAACAGAGGGAATAAATTGGAATTGAGAGGAGTTGAAGAAGGCTTCCTGTAGGAAGTAGAATTTTAGTTGCAATTTAAAGGAAACAAAGGGCAGTGAGGGGGCATGGGAAAGAAGAGTTCCCAGCTTGGAATCAGGAAGATTCATCTTCCCAAATTCAAAACCAGCCTCAGACACTTCCTAGCCATGTTGCCCTAGAAAGTCACTTCACCCTGTTTGCCTCAGGTTCTTCATCTATAAAATGAGCTAAAGAAGGAAATGGCCAACCCCTCCCATACCATTGTCAAAAAAATAAATAAATAAATAAATAAATAAATAGGGTCATGGACATGAATGAAATGTTTGACCAATAACAAAGGAGGCAGGAGAGAACAGCCATTGGAATACAGGAGTAAGAACATTTTTGGTATGGGGAAAGCACCATGAGAGAGAATACATAGAACCCAGAGACAAAGCATTTCTTGCATGAAACAGAAGGCTAATGCCACTTGATCCAAAGGATGTATCAGAGATTCAGGGATAAGAAAATAAGAAAGATAGGAAAATGCATTCATTAGGCAATGACTAAGCAAATCAAGGTTTAAGAATGGGACAAAATATTGATGTGCCATAAGAACTGACAAAAAGGACAGATTCTGAGTAACTCTGAAGAGTTGTTTGAACTGATGCAAAATAAAATGAGCAGAACCAGATGAAGAATTTATGATGTCACCAAAAAAAAAAAAAAAAAGAAGAAGAAGAAGAAGAAGAAGAAGAAGAAGAAGAAGGGCAGCCATGGCTCTGGAAGATCAATAATGCAGCACATCTCCCACTTCTTGACAGACACGTGAATGAGACATTATTTTAGTTATGACCAATTCATGGAATAGTTTTCCTTAACTTTATTTATTTGTCATTAAGAGAAGACTTTGGGGGACAGCACTAGGAAAGGGGAAGAGGACTAGTGATACTGATGTTTAGGAAAGGAAAACAGTAAAGCTATATTGTCTTAAGAATGATTTTGAGCAAAGTTATTTTGTCTAATATAGATACCCATATTAACTACAAAAAACATAAGAAGAAAGATGTATGTGTGTACATATATATATATATATATATATATATATATAATATGTGTGAATATACACATACCTATTTGTTTCTAATGGTAGCCATCTCTATGGAAGGGTAGCAAGGGGAGGTAAGAAAAAATTTACATGATAAGTATGTCTAACTCTAACCCTAACCCTAGAAAGTTGCACATAATAGATCTGCAGTTTCATGTACATTCATCTTTTTTATTGTAGCTATAAAATAAAAATAAAAGAATCCATAGGCATTGGGATTCCAAAAAGAAAAAGGAAAGAAAAACATGTCAATTAAACATTTTTTTAAGTGCACAGAATAAAACAGAAGGAGACAAAAAGAGAAGCAGACAAGCAGGATAACTTTGGAATTACTGTACCGAATTTGTCATTTAATTTTTAAAACAAGCTGTGCTTAGTAGAGATACATGGTTTAATAGATCTTCCTTTTCTATTTTTATATATATAATGATAATATTTTATATTTACGTAATGCTAGGTGCTTTGCTAAGCATTTTACAATTATTATCTCATTCATTCCTCACAACAACCCTGGAAGGTGGGTGCTAGTAGGATCCCCATTTTACACATGAAGAAAATGGGGCAACCAAAAGTCAAATGATTTTTCAGGGGTCACATAGTAAGTGTTGGAGGCTGGATTTGAGCTCAGGGCTTTCTGATTCCATGGCATCACTGACTGAGCTGCCTATTTATGCAAATGTTCATGTTCAGGAAGGGATCTTTGTCAAGTTCAGAGTAAAATAAATATCAAAATTAAAATCCTGGGGAAAGAATGAGGGGCTGGTCACATGGCAAGGGTGAGGGCTAACAGACGGACAGCCTCAGTTCATCTTTAGAAATGTCTAAAAAAAGGGGGAATGGCCATCTGGGATCCCTTACCATAGAATGTCACTCCCCTGTACAGGTACTTCTCTCAATTCCCCTGAGATCTGTGACCTAGAAATTGTCCCTTTTTTAGTGCCCCGGGATAAGTCTAAGAATGCTTCCTATACATGAGGAATCTCCTCTTGCTCTGGGGCACACCTTCTCAGGGTTAGGACTGGGGGGATTAGGAGATATGCAGTGACCTTAGACCTCCCTGCTTGTATCATTACTTGAGCTGAACTGGACAAATGATTTACTGTGACTTTTTTTCTGGATTTCCAATAAGGATTTGGTCTATTACATTTTCTAGATATTTCTGCAAGAGTTTGTGGAGCAGAGCTCCTCACACTGTTTCCGTCTTAGAGATCTGGGGCACTGGAGGGCCATCATGATGGCTGCAGGATCAGACAATTCAGTTATTTACTGGGTGGGAATGAGGTACTGGCTGATGGTTGCGAATGTTCAGAACTCTGAGTGTGTGAAGACCTCCTGTTGTGGTGTCCCATAGAGATGCTCTGTTGGACCAGTTTATTCATTAGCTTCTCCTTGCATTGAAGTTTAAATGAAATGAATGATAACTGACATTTGGATAGTGACTCTCAACCACCTTGAAGGCAGGTATTATAAGTATCTGCCCCATTTAACAGAGAAGGAAGGAAGCCGAGGCTTAGAGAGAAGTAGAGATCCTTCTACAGCTTCCTGCTTTGTTCAAGTTTTCAGAAAGATCAATGGGAGATCAATAACCACTTCTCAGGAATATTGTAGATCAGTTCTCACTGGGAGGGATTGACCTAAGTGACCTTTGAGCTCCCTTCCAACTATGAGACTCTATGATTCTATGGCCATGTCCCCAAGAACATTGGAATTGGACTCATGATGACCTGATTTCAAATCCCACCTGAGACACTAATTAAGTTCCTGATCCAGGATGAATCACTTAGTTTTTCTCAGATTCAGTTGGTCCCATCCACAAAATGGGAATTTTAATAGCACCTAGTTCACAGGATGGTTGTGAGGATCTGTTGGGACAATAAACATACAATGCATTGCAAACCAAAAGGACTATAGAAATGATCACTGTTGTTATTATCATTTCTCTCCTCCTCCTTCCACTTCCTTTGTAACAATCCATTTCAAAGGGCATATTTGGTGTCTCCTAATCAGTGAGTGATACCATATGTCAGCTTCTCTGCTGGTCCTTCCCTAAACTGAGACTCCTAAAGGAGACGGGCACAGTGTCTCTTGTGCTCACTCTCATATGCTTCCAGTAGGTTCATTATCCAGCTTGTCCAAGGTAGATCGATCCACTCTCCAGTCTCCTTGAGCCCACACCTTAACAGAATAGTATCAGAAATAACAATACCTATGTTGACTCTTTATCTTCCTGATTTGAGTCCCACTTGCCTCTATTAGCAGCATTAAAAAATCTTCCCCACCTCACCCATCACAAGATTACAGATTTAGAGTTACAAAGGAACCTCAGGGCTCAAAGTCAACCTTTCATTTTACAGATGAGGAAACTGAGTCCCAGGGAGGTTATGACATGCCACAGATCACAGAGTAAGCATCTAAGGGGGACCATGCCGATCCACAGCATAGGCTCCTTGGCCCAGCCAAAGCTCCCACCTGCCTCCTGAAAGGTTTCACCATATCTCTTTCTGAGTCACAGAATGTCACAGCTCGTTTTCTTTTGATCTCTCTCTTTTCAGATGTGGATAAAATTATCACAAAACAGGCTGTTGGTAGAGTCAAGATATGTAGTTTAAGTACAAGGATGATTTAGGGGGAAAGTCCTACTTACAGCAACAATTAGGGTAAGGCAGTCAGGACTTTTACCTAGGGTGTCAGAAGACACTGACAGCTCTTGTTCCCCCTAATACTTGGTCAGGAATAAGGACTGATGCTGTGATGCAATCAGCACAACAAATTCCCTTTTACAAATGCAGGTCAGCACTTCCTCTCCATCTCATAGCCTTAAGGAGCTGCTCTGAGCCTTTGAATCAGCTTAGGGTCTTGTCCGGGCCCACACTACCCTTAAAATTGCCAGCAGCCCATGGTCTTCTTGGCTTCGATGCTTAGCTTGCCTTGGCTCTGAGGCTTCTCCCTGAGGTTGCTCTTCTTAATTAACTCTGCCTAGGTGGGCTTCCTTAAGGGATCCTTTCATGCTGGTTTCTGATACCAAAGTTGCTTGACATGGCTCTGGTACAGTTGGGAAAGACACCTTCTCCTCCATGTTCTCTCTTTTCCAGGTTTTCATGGCTGGTTCATCACCCACATCAGTCACTATCACTCGGTCTTCCCCAGGATTCTATCCCAGGTATTTTTCCCTTTTCCTTCTATACTCATTCCCTTGGTAACCTCTTTGGTTCCCACGAATTTAACCATCATCTCTATTCAGATACTGCTATGTCTATACATCCATCTCCAGTCTATCCTTTGAGTTGAGGTTCACATCAAAATGCTTGTTGGATATTTCAAACTGGAGGTTCTAGAGTCACTTCCAACTCCACCTAAATAATCCCTTCCTCAAAATCTTCCCCTCTTCTAAATGTTGCTATTTCTGTCACAAGTAGGACAATCCTTCTGGGTTCCCAGGTTTATAACGAGTATTCTTCAGTACTTCTCCCTCTCCCTTGCCCCGTACAGCCAACCAAGTACCTTCTCTTGCATCTGATCCCTTCTGTCCTCTCACACAGCTACCTCCTTAATTCAGCCCCTTATCATGGTTGCCTGGATTTTTTACAAGCACCACCAGTTTTTATACCTGTTCTCCTTGCCTCAGATTTCTCCCTACTTGGGTCTATCCTTCACCCTGCTGCCAAAGTAATTTTCCTTAAATGCAGATGTAGCACAATCAGTCCAGAGATTTTCTATCATCTCTCTTCAAATGGTAACAGCACCGCTGAGCTTTTAAAGTCGTAAAGCTGCCCCAGCCGAACTTTTCAGTCTCATTGGCCATGACTCTCCCTCCCTCATTCTGCTATCTAGCCAAACAAGATTCCCCCCCCCCTTTTTTTTTTTTTTTTTTTTACACACAGCACTCCACCTGTGCCTTGCACTGGCCTTCCCACATGCCTGGGATGTTTTTCCTTCTTACTTCTGTTTCAAAGAATGACTTTCATTCTTTAATAATGTACAGCTCAAGCACCATATGTTCCTGAAGCTTTTCTCAATCTCCCAAATTCTAGTATCATTGCTTCAAACTAATAAGTATCCATTCTCATTCTCCAGTTCCACTAAAGAAAGTCTTCACATACTTGGGGAGAACAACCCCCAATGTGCTGACAAGTTGGAACTTGTTGTTTATCCTCAACCTTTAGTTCATCGACTGAGAAGGTTTTACTGGATGTGGGGACTGGGCATGTTATAGCTTTTTGGAGCCACAGGTGAGAGTTGGGTGAAAATAAATACCAGGGATGATGAGCAGCCCTGAAAAAGGCTCAACAAGCCCTCACATCAGAGGTCCTGGTCCTCTTCGAACACTCCATACACAAATTGTTGGAACAATTTGTTCCAGGGGCCATGAAGGTGGCTAACGGGAGCTATGGAAGATTTAGAGCTTGATCAGGCTTTGAAGATTATCCATTACATTCTGGGCCATCGCCAGTCACACTGACTTTTGTTTTGTCCCTGAACTTCACTGACTCTAGAAGAGAAATGGAGGCTGTGGATGCCCATCGGTTGGAGAACGGCTGAATAAGTTGTGGTATATGAACATTATGGAATATTATTGCTCTGTAAGAAATGACCAGTGGGATGATTTCAGAGAGGCCTGGGGAGACTTACACAAATTGATGCTGTGTGAAATGAGCAGGGCCAGATCACTGTACATGGCAACAACAAGACTATACAATGATCAATTCTGACAGACTCTCTTCAACAGGGAGGTGATTCAGCCAGTTCCAATGACCTTGTGATGAAGAGTCATGTACAACCAGAGAGAGAACTGTGGGAATGGATACCAATATAAATCTCAAGTTCATTTTTGTTGTTTGCTTGCATTTTGTTTTCTTTCTCATTTTTTTTTCCTTTTTTGGTCTGATTTTTCTTGTGCAGCATGATGATTGTGGAAATACATATATATAGAAGAATTGCCCATATTCAACTTATATTGGATTATCTGCCATCTAAAGGAGAGAGTAGAGGGAATGGAGGGAGGAAAAAAATTGGAACACAAGAATTTACAAAGGTGAATGTTGAAAACTATGCACATGTTTTGAAAATGAAAAGTTTTATTGAAAAAAAAAAAAAAAAAAAAGGAAGTGAGGCTGATACTTTGTGCAACTCTGCCTCACTTAAATCCAGTTCACAGCATGTCTAAGACATTACCCTGTCATTGGACCTCTTTGAAAGGGAAAAACAAACAAAATTTAACTACTTGGAATATATATATGAGTATACACACACACACACACACACACACATATATATGTATGTATGTATGTATATGTATATATTTTACTTTTACTTATTTTCTTCCTGATTAGAATATAAGTTCCTTGAGAGAAATTATTTAATTCTTGGCATTTATAGGCCCAGCACCTAGGTCAGTGCCTGACACATAGTAAATAAATAAATACATGTTGATTAGTTAATTAATCGATTGAGGGAAGTTGCTAATAGCTAAGAGCATTCCCAAAGGTTTTGCAAATTCAAGCCCCATATTTATATTTGGACAAATGTGCTTTTTCACCATTAAGGATTGCTTCTCCATCCAAAAAGATTTTCTAGGGAAGGACATGTTTTCTTTATTATAACCTTGGAATGACTCACCCACCTCAACTTAATTTGGATGTATTCTTCTATGTGTCGTGAGATTAAAACATCATCTTCAGGATCTTTCATCATATCCATTGATTCACTTGTATTAAAATCTTTCTCAATTACCTGACACAATTAAATGCTCCTAGGAAAAGGCTGAACAAGATGAGGTAAGATCTTTCAAGACAGTTGTGAAAAGCAAGTAAGGCTTCATCTATTTCAAAGTTTGAGTAGGCCTGAAGGACTTTAAGCATTAAGTCAAGGGCATACTTAAGCCCCCTTCTCCCCCCCCCCCCCACTATCCTCCTAAGGGCATACTTCAGTCCTCTTCTTGTTATCCTCCCTATTTCAGTCAAATATGGGCAACTATGTACTTATTGGTCAAGTTCAATTTCTTTGGTAGTTAGTTTGGTACTTAGAATGTAAGATCCTCAGCCAATAAGGATGAGGATCAGCAGTGTTGACCTTACTCCCTAGGGTGCCTTCTCCCTTTGATTATCTATTCAATGGGTGGGACACCCGATTCTCTGAGAACTTATGATAAACTTTGTGTTGCTTCTAGAGATCTCTCCAGCTTTTTTATTAAATGCTGTTTGAACCACACAAGGCTATATAACAATCTTCAGCTTAATGGCCCATTCATGTTTTACTAGGTGTGTTGAAGCACCAAATGTATTCTCATCTATAAGAATAAGGCAATGAAAGGGATATTTTGCGTCTCATACTTTCTTTGTTTAAGTTGATTTTTCTTTATTGATAGCTGTCTGATACTTTCAAGCACTGGAATCCAAACTCATTTTCAAAGAACTTAAGTTACATTGCCAGTCATTTGGAATTTTTGTTTTTGTGATAAATGCTCATTAGTTGCTGAGGATTTGTCAGGCTCAGGATCCCTGATGTGAAAATGTCAGAAATTTGCAAGTCATGAATATTAATGGATGAAAAACCTGATGTTAATTTTTCACACAGCCCAGACATAAGCAATAGAAATCTCTTTAAAAGCCCTTTGGTGAGGTCTCCTGAAGCCATTCACTCTTTGGGTGTTTAGTTTGCTAATCAGAACTTTACTTAAGAAAATCATCCTCCTTAGAGATGTTTTCATTCTTTCCAATCTGCTGCTTAAGAGCCTTCCAGGGTTGCCATGTTATTCCCTTTCTCTGGGCATTTAGGGTTAGAGTTAGGGCTATAATGCATTATAATAGTCCAGCCCAGTGGAGCTTCAAACCTTTCCTCCCTCACACTCTTCCACCTCCCATTTTCACACCTTTGTTTTGGCCACTCCCCAAACTGAAATGTGCTTCTTTCTAATCTCTGCTTCCTCAACCCCCTCACTTTAAAATAAAACTCAGTTGGAGTAGTACTTCTCATGGAAGGTCTTCCCCCAGCTGCTAGTGCTTTCTCTGGGTAATTACCTCGTGTTTTACATGTATGTGAATGGGTGCATGTGCGGATGGCTGTATAGACACATAGAGTTGCGTTTATATTAGTTATGTTTATAAATACATGTGTTTATGTGTATATATACCTGTTTATATATTTATGCACATGTGTTTGTATACAGTGCATATATAATGTGTGTATATTTACGCATGTATGATGTCTGTATGTTTAAACTTTTCTGTAGACTTGTTTCCCTCAAGAAAATAAGGCATTGGAGAGTAAGGACTGTTTCCTTCTTAGAATGTTCAGCACTATGGCTGGCATTCATTGGTGTCTAATAAACGTTGAATGTTGGATTAATTCCATTTGAGAAAGATGAAGTTCTCTTCACACAATGGGAAGGGGGAAGAAAAGAAGCTGATTTCCAAAAAGCTCAGTTGGAGAAAGCATTTATTAAAGACTAACTGTATGCCAGGCACTGTGCTAAGGTCAGGGAGTAAAACTATGCACAAAAAGAAGACAGTCCCTCCCTCCTCTCAAGAAGCTTACATTTTAATGGAGGAAGAAATACATAAAAGAAGGGGGAAGAAACGAGGGGGGATGGGGGGGGTGAGGCTGCTGGTAAGGAGGTGGGAAAGTTCCATGATTGGGAATATTTTAGTCACCTCTGAGATCTGGAGCCTGACAATGTGAAAGAGATATGAGGGGCAGCTAACGGGTAGCAGATGGAGCGCTTGATCTGGAGCCCAAAATTCCTGAGGCTAAACTCAAGCTCAGATACTGTGACCCAGTCTGTGAAATGGAGATACCAATGGCCCCTGGGAGGATCGAATGAGACAATGCATGGAACTTTCAAATGCTGTTTCAAAGGTGAAAAAAATTAAGGAATTTAAAGGAATTAAGAAAAAAATTAAGGAATTAAGGAATTTAAAAATTAAGGAAAATAATTAAAGGAAAAAAAATTAATTTTATTAATATTACACTTTGATATGGGGCAGCTGGATGGCACAGTGGGTAGAGCACCAGCCCTGAAGTCTGCAAATGTGACCTTAGACACTTAACACTTCCTAGCTGTGTGACCCTAGGCAAGCCACTTAACCTCAATTGCCTCAGTCAAAAAAAAAAAAAAAAGTTCAGAGGTCAATACTAGGACCGATGGCTAGAACTTGCAGGGATATGAAATCATACTTAAGAAATGCTTATTCCTTATTATTGTTCTGTAAGAATGATGATCAGCAGGATGAATACAGAGAGGTTTGGAGAGACTGACAGGAACTGAAGCTAAGTGAAATGAGCAGAAGCAAGAGAGCATTATATATTTCGACAATGATACTACTTTGTAATTTTCTTATTTTGGTTTTCTTGGGGTCTCTGGACAGCCTTCTTTTCGGTTCAGTAATCACCACAAGAGCATCCAGGTGTTAAAGTCCAAATCCTTTATTGTCTCTTTCCTGGGGCCGGGCAGCTTTCTGGAGAACCTTTCAGACCGGCCTTGGTCTCCCTTCACTCTGAGAGCTTGCGCTCCTGCCTCCAGTTCTCTTGTCTTCTCTAGCTCTGAATCTCCCTGGCTGAGGCTCCCAGCTTATGTGCTTTACACTGAGTATAAACAAATCATTATATCACTAGGAAACCATTATTTGTTGTAGGATTAAATCAATCATACTGAACCATGCTAAATTAGATAAACATTGTCTCCTCCATTCCACTTAGTACCTTATAAGCATCCTTGTTTCCAGTTCTGGCCCATAACACTATTTGAGGATCAATTCTGATGGACGTGGCCCTCTTCAACAATGAGAGGATCCACATCAGTTCCAATTGATCAGAAATGAACAGAACCAGCTACACCCAGAGAAAGAACACTGGGAAATGAGTGTGGACCACAACATAGCATTTGCACTCTTTCTGTTGTTGTTTGCTTGCATTTTTGTTTTTCTTCCCAGGTTATTTTTACTTTCTTTCTAAATCTGATCGTATAAATATGTATACATATATTGTATTTAACATATACTTTAACATATTTAACATGTATGGCACTACCTGCCATCTGGAGGGAAGGAGGGGGAAAGTTGGAACAGAAGGTTTTGCAAAGGTCAATGTTGAAAAATTATCCATGAATATGTTTTGTATATAAAAAGCTATAATAAAAAAAATGCTTATTCATTCTACATTCACAACCTTGGAAACAACGCTTTGACAGTCAACAAAGTCACTAGAGAGAGCGCCCTCTTGAAAATCAGTTCTTCCCTACTACAGCTGAGTCACTGATATTGGGCACAGGACCACAAGAAGGTGCACCTTGTAGCATGAATGAACAAAGGAGATTCTCACTCTACTGAGCACCCAATCAGAGGGATTCCTACATGTGTTTATGGGTGACTTACTTCTCCTGCCCTCTGCCCCCATGCAGCCAAGATGGGCTGGAGCCCAGAGCTGCTGCAGCCCAGACTCAGTGTCTCACGTCCTATTTCTGTGCACATGCAGGAACATGAGGCCTCCTCACGTTCATGTTTCCCTAAAGGAGGGATCTTTCCTGATACCCTCAGATGTTTGCCCTCTCCATCCTCAAATTATCTTCTATTTCCTTATCTGCTTCCATGTTATATGCCCCCCCATGCCAAGATGTCACAGTTCCTTTAGGAAAGGAACTGAATGTTTTTAGATCACCGTACACCAGAGCCTACACAAAGTAAAGGCTCAATAAATGCTCATTGGATTGGAGTAAATGATTCCATTTATTATGACAATAGCAATAGTATAATGGTTAGAAGGCCAAGGCATGGGGGGCAGGGGAGGAGGGAGGGAGAAAGAAACAAATCCTTTTATTTGACTGTGAAGAAATTATCCCATCATTAGTAATACAAGAAACAGAAAAGAAAAGAAAACTTTTCTCTCCCCAGGGGAAAGGTCTGAGCACAGCCCTTGCCTAACATATGTAAGCAATCAGATGAAATAAAGTTCAGGAAAAAATACTGAAACTTGGTCCGCCAGAGTGCACAGAGGGCAAGTGAGAAAGTCAGGAAGAGTAGGTTCAAGCCTTGCCTCTGACACATGCCATAATGGGAGGAGCACAAGCAAGGGGCTGCAGCCCCTGGGGTCCCAGATTCGAGCTGACAATCAGTAACGGTGCTGGGTTTCTCCAGCCATACCAGTGAAATCGGAGTCCAAATAGAAAATCTACAAGCTGAGTAGATGCACAACATTTCAGTCCACTCTTCCTGAATGCAAAAACTCAAGTACAACTCTCCAGAATCAGAGATTCGGAGTTCGAGTCTCATCTCTGATACACACTAATGCTAAGTGATTTAAGGGAGTCACTAACCTCTCTAGGTCTTTGTTTCCTGACCTGACAATAAGGGTTGGAATAGCTGCCCCATCTAGATCTATGACCCTTTGATCCCATGAGAAAAAGACTCACACTGCTCTGGGGGGATCACTAATGGTGGGTGACCTTGGGAAGCTATTTTATCTCTCTAAGACTCAGGAGCATCAGAAGTATGGTACTTGTTTTGTGAGGTTCTTATGAGGATGAATCATGAACATGGGATGATTCTCATGAGACCATAGATTTAGATCTGAAAGTGAACTTGGGGGTTCTAATTCCCCCATTTTAAAGATGAGGAACCCGAGACAAGCAAAATGAAGTGATGTTTCTAGAATGACAGCGGGCAAGTGTCTGAGTCAGATTCCAAGAAGAGCCACTTTATTCACTGTCTCTAAGAACTTCACAAATATCAACTGTTGTTAAAATATTCTAGATTATGATAATTATAGATAATGAAATTTTAATCTAAAGAAGTTTACAGATGCACTTGAAAGTCTCCTGAAAAGGGACTGTTGAAAACAGGAAGAAGACTGTCCAAAAAATGGCAATTAATACAAACAGCAGTTTTGCCCACATTTAGGGCTAGTCTCCGAATCCTCTAGCCATACATTACCAGAATTATCTCCCTAATGGATAACTCTAATTGTGTCATTCTCCTTCTTGAAAAACTGCCATCACTCCCTATCACCTAAAGAATAACGTTCAGTCTCATCCTGATGGTCAAAAACCATCTCAATCAAGTCCCCAAATGTCCTTTTAATCCTCTTTGGTTCCCTAAGCTCCAGACCAAAATGCTTTTTTTTTTTTTTGTTTGTTTGCTTAGCATTTTGATCAGTGACATGAAGACATATGTCTTAAAACAGCAGGTGTGAGCTGGGAGGGATAGCTACTCACAGAATAGGGAAGGATTGGCCTTGGGATGCCATTGGTGTAGTGAGCTTCCTTCTCTAACAGTCTTAGAGAACTACCTGGAGCACTCAGAAATTAAATGATTGACCCAGTCAAGAAATTAATGCTTGCCAGCAGCAGGATCTGAACCCAGACTTCTTTACTACAACGCCAGCTCTCTATCCAGTGGGCCACCCTGTCCCTCTCATGGGAGGATCGGGGACAAAAGGGAGAGGACTGAAGTCAACATCTTGCACTGATATTGGAATTCTCGCTCCAGAGTGCACGAGTCAGATGAAGGAAGTGGTCCTTGCTTGGGAGGGCCCTCAGATGTCATTGAAATAGAGCAGGATGCCCAGAGGGCTTGCGCTGCATGTCCCAGGCCTCAGCATCCTCCAGCTGAAGAGATGCACAGTCACCACAGCTCCATGTTGTTGGAAAGAACGAGCGCTTTGTGGTCCATGGGAAGGAGAAGGTTGCTGAGCTGCGAGCAGGCTGGTGGAGCAGAAAAAATTGCCATCCCACAAGACTGGACAGAAAAGCTTCACTTGCTCAAAAGCTCCTTATGCCTCTGCAGAAACAAAGCCCTCGGTACTCAAGGTACACACTGAGGACAGGAGCATTGATGGTACATTTTACATAGAAAATGGCTTGGTTCAAACTACCCCTCCAGAGAGGGCAACCAGAGCTATTTTATCCAAGGTTAGGGATGAACTGCCTTTGAAAGCATCACAAGGAAAAAACATGATGGGTAGGGGGCCTCCAGGGTGATAGAGCTGGAACAATCAGAGGACTTTCCCTTCTCTCCCTAAGCAGAAATCCAGCAGGAGGACTTTGCAATCAGAGCACTGGGCTGCTTGCTCCAAACAAGATTGAGAAACCAAAATTTTGAGAACACCCATGGAGTATTAGTGAGAGCCCAATCTCAGCTCCCTGTTCCACCATGAGAAAAGGGTAAAGGGCAACTATAACTGTATGGAGGGAGAATGTACAAAAATCTCCAGTTATTCCTTGGTCAACATCAGAGATCCGGCCCTGCTATTATGTACTAGAATATCAGACACATTCATATTTAAACAAACACAAATCATATTCCAATGGCGAATAGAAAATGGTTTTGGATTATCTGAATCTTTGATACTTCCTTTCCACTCTCACTGAAAATCAAGATTTATATTCCCCAGCCATCAGAGGCAACATGGATGAGAGGTCATCGTGGTTTTGCTGACATAGTTATTACCAGAATATTTGTGAAAATTGTGTAAACTTAGTCCCAGGACAATTAAAGCAGCTTGGCAAGTGTGTCTGGCAAAAAAATAAATAAATGTCCAGCAAAACCCAACGAAAATGCAGCTGGATTTCAAGAAGCTGTTCCCCAGTTGCTGCATCTGCTTCCCCTTCTTCAAAAGGTAACCTCTAGGCTCTTTGTGGAGGTAAAATCTTTCTGTTTACCAATGGTCTCAAAGCATATTAACATGAAAGCATCCATCCATTTGGTGTTTGATATGAATTGATTCTGGCTTGAACAAGGTCCAGGTAAGTCTCAAAATTAGAGTTTACATCTTCAAATCCTATCTGGAAAATCACAGGAAAACTTCCAATTGCCAGATTTCCAAAGAGAGTTTGCAAAACAAATGAGTCTAGAAGGAAAAAAAAACCTCACATTCTAAAGAAAGATAAACAGGAATAGGTTTTTTCTGTTTGCTGCTGTAGTTGTTTTAAGGAAGTCTATAGCAGTCCACTGCAGCAGGCTGGGAACTTAAAAGTCACATAAAATGGATTGTAGAGAGCACTAGATATATATTAATTCACACAAAGAAAGGCTTATGTTAAATCAAAGGGTCTTCACCATTTTTGTGTCAAGTACCTGTTTGGTAGTCTGGAAGAAACTAGGCCCCCTTCTTAAGAATTATGTTTTCAAAGTATTAGAGGAAATACTTTATTTCAGTTAGAGATTGAGGAAAATAAAGATGTAATTTTTTTTTCTTATCCAAATTGGGGGGCCGGGGGGAGAGAATAGGAAAGAAATTCTAAGCTGTATAATTTAGACAGCTGATAGTTCATATTTTTGACAGGATCTACAATCACTAAAATCTTTCCACAGATGCCTTGGTATATACATGGGGAAAGGAGTCCATAAATCTCCTTGTTCAGAACTCCTGACATAAGGTTACCCTCAGGGGAAAGGAAGCCAAGAATAATAGAAAAAGCTCACAACCAGATTAGCAATCATGTCCAAAAAAGGACAAGGAAAGAATGGCACCAATTGCCCAGCTTGATGACCCAGCCCAACTAGAGGGCCTCCTGCAGAAGGTGACTCTTGGGCTGAGCCTTGAAAGTAACCAGCTATATTAAATCTCCCCAGGCTTGAGGACAGTTCAGAGTAATAGCGAAGAGAGCATGAAAAAGCATGACTGTTCTATATTGTGGGTGGAGGGGCCAGAGGATTTTATATCTGATTCCAAAGCTCATAGGAAGCCCCTAAAGTTCAGTCAGTAGAAATGGACATGGCCAGACCTGAACTTTAGGAAAATCACTTTGGCAACTGTGTGAGGAGGGAGGAGTAGTGAGAGGGAGAAGCTTGACCCCATTGGAAAGCAATTGAGATGATGAAGGTCTGTCCCATGGTGGGGGCTGCATTGGTGGGGAGAAGGCTCATATTCAAGAAATGCCATTATTTGGCAATTAATGGGACATCTGAGATAAGCAAGAGTTGGGAGTCAAGGATGAAACCAAGGTTCAAGTCTGGATAAAAAATGGTGGTGCCCTAAAGAATAACAGGGAAATTCATAAAGGGAGAAGTCTAAGCAGGGAGGAATAATAAGTTCTGTTTTATCCATGTGGAGTTGGAAATGCCTACTGGACACTCACTTCAGAAAGACCAACAGGAAGTTGGTGAAGAACTACAGCTTAGGAGAGTGACTAGGGCTGGGTCAGTAGATCTGAGAATCACCGGCATAAATTAAGGAGTTGAACTGATTGTAGAACCTGTCAAAAATATGAACTATCAGCTGTCTAAATTATACAGCTTAAAATTTCTTTCCTATTCTCCCCCCCCCCCAAAAAAATCGGTGTAACAAGAATACATATCTAAATAATATTTGGCTATAAATCAAATACTTAATTTGATTATAAATAAAAAGGTAAGTCCTTTTGAAGAAAAAAGAGGTAGGATTTGCCTTTTATTGTCATTTGCAGGCAAATAGAATCTATGGGAGCTGAAAAATTACCATGTGAGAGAGCACAAATAAGAAAAAGAAGATGGTCCAATGCAGAGATTTGATGGACACCCATACTTAGTGGTCCATCAAATGAATGAGGTCCAGTCAAAGAGACTGAGAATGAACTCTCAGGCAGGTAGTGGGTAGAAACAAGAGAGAGCAAGTTACAAAAACCCAGAAAGAAGAGAGCATTGAGAAGAAAGAGAATGTGGTCAATAATGTTGAATACTGCAGTTAGGAGTCAAGGAGGATGCAGAAGTCACTGGTAAATTTGGAGAGATCTATTTTAGCAGGACTAAGTAACCCTCTGATTCCTTTATGAGGTGTGAACACTACTCTAATTGAATCAAGAATGATTGAGAAATCAAATTAACCATGTTCCTTGGGGCTTTAAATATCTGAAACCCTGGAAGAATTTCAAACCAGAAGAAGAGAGGTGATCTCTAGAGGGGGAAAAGAGGGCATTCCTCTCTCCTTTCCCCACGATCAGGCATATAGCTTTGAAGGACCAGGAAAGAACTCTGCAATTAGGGAAAAGAGAAAAACATACTCCAAAAAACAAGTATCTAGAACAGAAATAGCAACAAGGAGAGCCATCCTAGGTATCAGAGAGTGAGAGGGATCAGGCAGTAAGAAGGCTGATGAGCAAACCTCACAGCAGAAATGATTCATTTAAAGGCAGCTCTATGAAGACTCCACAAAACCAGAAAAGTCATTACAAGTTACCTTTGCCAGACGTGTGCCCACTAATGTGCTCTAACTCCCTCTCCTCCTATGGACACAGTATTTGGGAGAGAAGGCATCCAAGATTTAGGGGGGGAGATGTTCTGTAACTATTTGTGCTGTGCCATCGGAGTAAATGATTTTTGCTAAGAGATGTTTGAATCTATTGATTGATTATCAATAGGAAGCACACTGGTGGGGGTCATGATCCAAGGTATGAATACAGTTGCACAAGGTTATTCCTGGAGCCTGAGGTAGGAGTCACCATCTGAGCACCCATCCCACAAATTTAAGTGCAAGTTTGGAGTCCAGCCCTGACAGAGGACTCTATAAATAGGATTTTAGTTTTCCCATGTGGAGCAAAGGATGAATGGGAAGAATCTTTTAATAACTAAAATCCTTTCTTTCTTCCCCCTTAATAAGTGAATCTGTCAGGAAGTTAAGAAGAATTATGGAAATTCTGAAGTGTGGATCAGTGAGAAGAGCGAATATACCAAGTAATTTCTTGAACTACAAACACTTAGGGTCTCTCTCAGACAGTAGCTCTCTCTCCATTAAACTCAGCATTGTACAGATGCAATCTCTTGCATGACAAAGTTCCCAGAGCATCAAAATTGGGTTTCATTGAAGATGCCCCTCACTCTGTTGTGTCCCAGGCTGCTCAGAGAAAGTGGCGGCACAATTCCAAAAGCTGGATAAGGAGTCTGGCATCAGGCAAGGAAATCTGGATTGTGGAGGAGGAGCATAAGGGAAGCCCCTCGGCAGGAAAACAGGAGAGGGAGAAAAAATAAATCATGGCCAACTGGCACAGTGGAAAGAGTTGCAGCCCTGGAATCAGGAAAGCCCAAGTTCAAATCTCACCTCAGACACTTACTAACTGTATAATACTGGGAAAATCACTTAATCTCCATGGCCTCAGTTTTCTCAACTGCAGAATGAGAGTACCATTATCCTATTTTACAGATGAAGAAACTGAGGCAGGCAATAGTCAAGGGACTTGTCCAAGTATATACACCTAGTAAAGATATGAAGGAAGGAGTCAAATTCAGGTCTACCTGATTCTAGACCCAGTGCTCTACTCTATACTATAGCCACGTTAATACTACATTCAATTAGTCAATCAACAAGTTTTTATTATTTTGTATCTACTATGTGTCAAGCACTATATACTAGGTGCTGGATATATACATACAAAGATTTTTGTACACAGCTGGGAGGCCTGATCCATAGGGCTCTGGCCCTGGAAACCGAGAGATCTGAGTTTGAATTCTGCCTCAGACACTATTGGGTGATCTGGACACGTCACTGGGCTTCGGTAAACCTCATCCTCATCGACAAATGAAGTAATTTTGGTAAAATGCTTTGCAGAAAGAATGCTTATTATTTATATTCTTTTTCTTAATTACTGCTTGTTATTTTTTTTTCCTGCCTTTCCTATCCTTCTCACCAACTCCTGAATCAATTGGTGGGTCAGCTAGATAGAAAGTTTAAATAACTCATCCACATGCACATATATTGTGTGTATATACGTGTGTCTACCTTGGACTGATATTACACAGGTACAGTGAATTAAGCCCTGAATTGGCCAGGAGAAGAAGACAGGACTGAATTGGCTTTTGGGGAATAGTACAGATCTTTTCATGATGTCAAGCTTATTCCTGAAACAAAAGCCCATTTTTTACAGCATTCTTTTCTAATATTATATATGAAGTAAGACCACAACTTTCCAAGAAATGGAGTTAAGGATCACCCAAAGGGGAGATGGCAGAGAAGACACATGTGTCTTTTTGAGCTCCCCTCCTGCCCTCAAACTATTTACAAAACTCAGCCTTTGAATTAGTGCTGGATTATCAGAACCCATGAATTCTGGGAGTATAACACATTGCCAACAAAAGATAATCTCGAAGATCACAAGGAAAGATCCGTTTTGATGGCGCATGTGGACACAGGAAAAGCCCAGGCCAGGCACAGGCAGGCAGGTAGGCAGAGCATGGAGAATGGCACACGCTGAGCAGACCCAAGATGGGTGTGGTCTCTATGGGCAGAAAATCTGGGGAGGACTCTACCACAGTGTTGGCCACTCTGCTCTGGTTACAACCTAGTAGATCAGCAGAGAAGTCATAAAACTTCCAACAAACACAGAGAGTAAAGTTGTACCCCAAAGAACTGGAGTCTCACAGGACCTGGCCACACCCACCCAACACCTAGAGGGACTCAGCGCGTTGCCCTTCTGCTGCTACTTTGCTGCCACTTCCTGTTGTCTGTTGAGGAAGTTTGGAATTGCCCCCAAAACAGACCCCAGCATTTTTTTTTTAATGAGTAAAAAGGCAAAGCAGGCTCTAACTATAGAAAGCTTCTATAATGAAAGAGAGCAAATTTCAAACCCAGAGGAAACTAAAAGCAGATTGTTTCCAAATGAAGCCCCAAAAGGGGATATGATCTGGTCCCCACCACACAAGGTTCTCCTAGAAGAAATTAAAAAGGATCTTAAAAGAGAGCTAGAAAAAGAATGGGGAAAGGAAAAGAAAACCTTGCAAGAGGGTCTGAATGAAGCATATAACTCATTAAAAGATAGAGTGGGAAAAAAACAACTCCCAGGAAAACAGAATTTGTGAATTGGAAAAAGAAAATAACTCCTTAAAAAATTGGTGAAATAGGAAAAAAATTCCATAGAGCAAAACAACTCATTTAAAAACTCAATTGGACAAACACACAAAAAAAATATTAAAAGAAGTAAATGAAGTAAATAATTAATTAAAAATCAGAACTGAACAAATGGAAATGAATGACTCAAGAAGACATCAAGAATCAGTCAAGCAAAACTAAAAAAAATGAAAAAAATAGAAAAAAAAGTGTTAAATATCTACTTGGGAAAACAACACACCTGGAAAATAGATCTAGAAGAGATAATCTCAGGAGTACTGGACTCCCTGAAAATCATTTTGAAAAAAAGAGCCTAGACACTATTTTTCAGGAAACCATCAAAGAGAACTGCCCAGATGTCATAGAATCAGAAGGTTAAATAGCCATTGAAAGAATTCATCAAACAACTGCTGGAAAAGACCCCAAAATTAAAACTCCAAGGAATATTGTGGATAAATTCCAGATTGGACCAAAGAAAAAATACTACATGCATCCAGGAAAAAAAAGAAAAAACTCGAATACCAAGGAGCCACAATAAGAATTACACAGGATCTAGCAGTGTTCACATTAAAGGATCAAAGGAACTGGAATCTGATATTTCTAAAGGCAAAGGAATTTGGAATGCAGCCAAGAATAAATTACCCAGCTAAAGTGAGCGTTTTCTTCCAGTAAAGAAGATGGATATTCACTGAAAGAGGTGAATTCCATTTATTTCTGATGAGAAAAAAAAAAAAAATAGAGCTAAAGAAAAAATTTGACCTTCAAATATAGGACTCAAGAGAAGCATAAAGAGGTAAAAAGAATTCTTGAGAACTGTATTTCTATTTTGGGTATACATAAAGAGTACAGGTATAATGTGATTTTACTGTTATAATATAAAAAAGGAACTAGAGGTAGAAAGGAAATTATACCAGAAAAAGGGAAAAGTGGAGGTAAAAAGAGGGAAACTACATTGTATGAAGAGACAATGGAAACCTATTATATTTGTGGGAAAGAAAAGGGGGGATGAATATTGTGTGAATTTTATTCTCATCAGATTTTTTTTTTTTTTGCTCAAAGAGAAAATATTAGAAACATTTGATTTTCAGAGCTATACAGAACTATATGAGTAAAACTACAAAACGCCACACAAATAAAGTCAGATCTAAACAACTGGAAAAATATCAAGTGCTCTTGGATAAACCAAGTGAATATAATAAAGATGATAATACTAGCTAAACTAATCTATTTATTTAGTGCTATACCAATCAAACTCCCAAGAAACTATTTTACTGATCTAGAAAAAATAACATTCATCTGGAAAAATAAAAGGTCAAGAATTTCAAGGGAACTGATAAAAAAAACCAATGAAGGTAGCCTAGCTGTACCAGACCTAAAATTATATTAGAAAGCAGAAGTCACCAAAACCATTTGGTATTGGCTAAGAAATAGACTAGCTGATCAGTGGAATAGCTTAGGTTCACAGGAAAAAATAATCGACAACTATAGCAATCAAATGTTTGACAAACCCAAAGACCCCAGTTTTTGAGATAAGAATTCACTATTTGATAAAAACTGCTGGGAAAATTGGAAACTAGTATGGCAGAAACTAAGCATTGGCCTACACTTAACACCATATACCAAGATAAGGTTACCAAAATGGGTTCATGGTCTAGGCATCAAGAATGAAATTATAAATAAATTAGAAGAACATAGGATAATTTACCTCTCAGACCTATGGAGGATGAAGGAATTTGTGACCAAAGAAGAATTAGAGATCATTATTGATCATAAAATAGATAATTTTGACTATATCATGTTAAAAGGTTTTGTACAGACAAAACTAATGCAGACAAGATTAGAAGGGAAGCAATAAACTGGACAAATATTTTTACAGTCAGATTCTGATAAAGGTCTCATTTCCAGATTATACAGAGAATCAACTCATATTTATAAGAAATCAAACCCTTCTCCAATTGATAAATGGTCAAAGGATATGAATAGAAAATTTTCGATTGAAGAAATTGAAACTATTTCTAGTCATATGACAAGGTACTTCAAATCATTATTGATCAGAGAAATACAAACTAAGAAAACTCTGAGATACCACTACACACCTGTCAGACTGGCTAAGATGACAGGAAAAAATAATGATGAAAGTTGGAGGGATGTGGGAAAACTGGGACACTGATACTTTGTTGGAGGAATTGTGAATGGATCCAACCATTCTGGAGAGCAATTTGGAATATGCTCAAAAAGTTGTCAAACTGTGTATACCCTTTGATCCAGCAGTGCTATTATTGGACTTATATTCCAAAGAGATCTTAAAGGTAAGGGGACCCATATGTGCAAAAATGTCTGTGTCAGCCCTTTTTGTAGTGGCCAGAAACTGGAAATTGAATGGATGCCCATCAATTGGAAAATGGCTGAATAAATTATGGTATATGAATGTGATAGAATATTATTGTTCTGTAAGAATGACCAGCAGGAGGATTTCAGAAAGGCCTGGAGAGACAGGAACTGATGCTGAGTGAAATGAGCAGAACCAGGAGATCATTATACACGGCAATATCAATACTATATGAGGATCAATTCTGATGGATGTGGCTCTCTTCAACAATGAGATGATCCAAACCAGTTCCAACTGTTCAATAATGAAGAAAATCAGCTACACCCAGAGAGAGAACTATGGGAAATGAGTATGGACCAAACATAGCATTTCCACTCTTTCTGTTATTGTTTGCTTGCATTTTTGTTTTCCTCATCAGTTTTTTTTTTTACCTTCTTTCTAGATCCAATATTTCTTGAGCAGCAAGATAACTGTATAAATATGTATACATATATTGTATTTAACATATACTTTAACATATTTAATATGTATTGGGCTATGTGCCACCTAGGGGAGGGGGTGGGGGAAATGATGGGAGAAATTGTAACAGAAGGTTTTACAAGGGTCAATGTTGAAAAACTACCCATTCATATATTTTGTAAATAAAAAGTTATAATAAAAAAAAATATTTTTTTAAAAAAGATCACCCAAAGGGCTATGGAGAATTTCATGGTGGGAGAGGAGAGCGGAGTTAGCAGGCTTCAATAAATTACAAACATTTCAGTATATCTGAAAGCAAGTTATATGTATTTTTAGAAAACAAGAATTAAGGGCATTTTAAGTCACAAAAATAGTCCTTTAATTTCTATCGTTTATTATGCAATTATATCCATAGATTAATCTGGGAATGAATGAGGATTTAAATTCTAACTATAGAGAAATTCAAGTTACTTAGAGAAATGTGTGCATGTGTATGTATAATATATAATCTACTTAGATATAGATGATATTGATAGAGATGTAAATATAGACAATATAAAGTACATATATATACATAAATATGCACGAACTTATGCATATATTAAACATATATCCCATCTGTCTTCTGCCATTTACATGGATGTCATTTCCTAGTGGCTACCATTCCCATCCTTGGAATTCTTACATTATAGCCAAGACAGGTGTGTGGCTCCAGCAACAATTGCCCCACCATTTGGTTCTGAGGCTTCATCCCCGATTCTTTTCATCCTCAGTATGAAGAATAAATGACTAGTGAGAAGAGTCAGTGCTTAATAAAAAACAAATGCTCAGTGGGAATGGTATTCACTCTTACCACATGCTCTGAATGAGTCAAGGGTATTTCCAGCAAACGTGTCCTCACCTGGGTTCACACTTCCTGTGCCAGATCATTTATGCTCTATGCTTCAGTAAATTGGCTACTGTGACTGGACAATTTATCACTTGGTGGCCAACCTTGGGCAGTTCCTATGGACAACCCTCACGTCACATCAAGTTAGCAAGCATTACTGAACATCTACTGCGCACCAAGGATTGGGTTAAGAGCTGAACTAAAAAGAAAAGAAAAAAAAAACTTTCCAGAGTCTGACAAAGGATGGGAACCACATATGAACACATACACATCTCTTTCCCCCAGACTCCTGTCCTGGGGACATTTCCTCTAGGGAGCAGGGGACTTTTCTCTGTGCCCCCACCTTGCACTTTACCTGCCCATCCCCCTGCGAACCAGCACAGATAATTCCACCCCCACCTGTGCTCCAACTCCTCTGTTCCCAGCTTTCTCTCTCTTCCTAAAACCACAGAGAATGGGCTAAGCAAGGGTAAGACCTCCTGCCAGTGAGCCTAGGAAAGTGGATGCTGGTTAGAGGGGAGAACCAGGAAAGCAGCATGTGGCCATGCTGCTTAACCATGGTACCTGGGCTGGGGAGCCGGGACAACAACCTAAGATTCATGGCTTCTAGTGTATTTAACCACAATCCATTCAGAAGCTGGACAGAATTCAAAGAGCAGCATCTCCATGTTTTCTTCCCCAGAATTGCTCTTATAGGTGCACTGGAGTTGGTTTAAAATGTTTGGTGCCAGATCTAAAACTATATGATAAAGTCACAGTCATCCATACTATTTGGTACTGCCTAAGAAATAGAGTAGTCAATCAGTGGAATAGGTTAGGTTTGTGAGATAAAATAGTCAATGACTACAACAACCTAGGGTTGGATAAACCCAAAGGTCCCAACTTCTGGGACAAAAATTCACTACTTGACAAAAAGTACTAGAAAAATTGGAAATTAGTATGGCAGAAACTAGGTATTGACCAACACCTAACATCCTATACCAAGATAAAGTCAAAATGGGTTCATGATTTAGACATAAAGAATGATACTATAAGCAAATTAGAAAAACTTAGGCTAGTTTACCTCACATCTGTAGAGAAGGTGAATTTATGGTCAAAGAAGAACTAGAGTACATTATGAAATGCAAAATGAATAATTTTGATTATATTAAGTTTAAAAGTTTTTGTTCAAACAAAACCAATGCAGGCAAGATTAGAAGGGCAGCAGTAAACTGGGAAAAAAATTTACATCCAAGGGTTCTGATAAACCCTTGGTTCTGATTTCTAAAATACATAAAGAACTGACTCAAATTTATAAGAATACAAGTTATTTTCTAATTGACAAATGGTCAAAGAATATGAATAGACAATTTTAGATGAAGAAATTAAAATCATGTCTAGTCATATGAAAAAATTCTCTAAATTACTATTGCTCAGAGAAATGCATATTAAACCAACTCTGAGATACCACTGCACACCTTCAAATTGGCTAAGATGACGGGGAAAGATAATGATAAAAGTTGGGGGGAGTGTGGGGAAACTGGGAATCCAATACATTGTTGGTGGATTCGTGTACTGATCCAACTATTCTGAAGAGCAATATGGAACTATGCCCAAAGGACTACCAAACTGTGCATATACTTTGTTCCAGCAATATCCCTATCGAGCTTGTATCCTAAGGAGATCATTAAGGAATGAAAGGGACCCACAGGTGCAAAACTGTTTGTGGCAGCCCCATTTGTAGTGGCAAGAAACTGGGAACTGAGTGGGTGCCCATCATTGGGGAATGGCTGAATAAGTCATGGTCTATGAATGTTATGGAATATTATTGTTTTATAAGAAATGATCAGCAGGAGGATTTCAGAGAGGCCTGGAGAGACTTACAGGAACTGATGCTAAATGAAGTGAACATTGTACACAGCAATAACAAGATTATATGACAATCAATTCTGATGGATGTGTCTTTTTAACCGTGAGGTGATTCAGGCCCATTCCAAAGGTCTTGTGATGGAAAAAGCTATCTGCACCTAGAGAGAGGACTGTGGGGACTGAGTATGGATTACAACGTAGTATTTTTCTCTTTTTTGTTGTTATTGTTTGCTTGGTTTTTTTTTATTTTATTTTCTCTCTCATTTTTCTCCTTTTTGATCTGACTTATCTTGTAGCATGATACATGTAGAAAGATGTCTAGAAGAATTGCACATGTTTAACATAGTGGATTATAAGACATCTATGGGAACAGATGGAGGAAGGTAGGGAAAAAATTTGGAACACAAGGTTTTACAAGGGTGGGTGTTGAAAACTGTATATATTTCAAAAGTAAAAAGCTTTAAAAAATAAAATAAAATGTCTGGTATCCTTTGCAGGGCTTTCAAATGTCTTCCCTGCATTGTTGGGGAATGACTGACAATTTCTGGGATGAAGAAGGAAACAGTTCTGGGAAATGCTCAGGACCTGGTGGCTTTGTGAAAGCAAACTCCTATCTGGCTAGGGATCATCCCAGCTGCAGCAGAAGAGTCCATCTCATTCTGAAAGCAAATTGTCAGCGACTGGTGATGAGTGAGTTGGCAGCTCTCTTGTGGCCTCCCAGTATAGTGATATAGAATGACTTCAGGAGGATTTATTTCCCTGCCTTCTGCCAACATTAATGCGAATGTGGAAGAATGCATGGAGTTCACACAGCCCCTCTCTCCCCCCATCTTGGCTGTGTTTGTTCTGAAGCAATAGTTCTTCCTGACAGTCTGTTCTCCAGAGCCCAGAGAAAATGGGACAAAGAGGATGGAGTTCCAAAAACTGTTTACCATCTTTCTCACTAACCAGTGTTTGCTGTGTTGGTTCTTGAGGAAGGTCCCTAAAGATGAGCAGTGATGGTAGGTCATATGGCTCTGAGTTTCCCTAGTGACTGCTCTCTAATGGTCTCTCAGGCTCACAACTCCCACTGCCACTTACCCTCATAGTAGATCCCTCTGCTGCTCCCAGCTTTAGATGGCTAAAGAAGCCATCTTTACTCAGGGTAGAATCAATCAGCGAGGATTCTCTAAACCCTCATTATCTGTTAGTCACCATACTAAGAATACAAAGAAAAGGCAAAACTAGCCCCCGAGCTCAAGAAGCTTATAGTCTAATGGGGAGACTTCATGGATCTGTGAGTAGTGAACTGCTCCTCTGAAAAGCCAACTGAACTGATCAGTTGGAAACCCCAGCTATTTCTTTCCTTTTTCTTCTATCTTTCCTTCCTTCATAGGGTATCATACCATTAGCTGCCATTGTTCTAGTCAAGGAATTAAATTTTTTTTTTTTGATCACTGAAAGATCCCAAGATATCTTGGTTTTTACTGTCTAGATTTCTTTCTTAAGGACCATGTCCTAAACCCAAATCACTGTGGCTCTCATTGATTGGCCAAAAATAGGTCCCAGATCAAGCACCAATTGGTCATTGTCCTCTGATTAACTCGGGGTGAATGGAAATTGCAATTGTTTCTGTTTTGACAAAACAATCTAAGGGTCTTTCTCTCCCAGACTAGATTTTTGGAGTAGGTAAAAGAGACCATTCTTTGCTTCACTTCTTACCTAAACTTGATCACTTAATGGATGTTGCCTTAGGCAAACCGAAATCTATTAAAGACCTTTCCAGTCTCTACATCATGCTACTGCTCTCACATGGATCCAGAGGAGAAAGTGAGGCTGTTGACCTTATCTATCCTCTTTTAAATTGAACTCACTTGCAGGTCATGTCATCATCTCCCTGATGTCATGCTCCTCTTCAAGAATGAAAGAGGTAGGGAAAAAATTTGGAACACAAGGTTTTGCAAGGGTGGGTGTTGAAAACTGTATATATTTCAAAAGTAAAAAGCTTTAAAAAAAATAAAATAAAATGTCTGGTATCCTTTGCAGGGCTTTCAAATCTACTTTTTCTCCTGTACCACAAAAAGTGGTACAGTGAATGGAATAATGGGGCAGGACTCAGGAAGACATCTTCCCTAGTTCAAATCTGGCCTCAGATATCTCCTAGTTGTGTAACCCTGGGCAAATGATTTAACTCTATTTTCCTCAGTTTCCTCATCTGTAAAAATGAGTTGGAGAAGGAAATGGCCAACCCCTCCAATATCTCTGTTGAGAACAACTGAGAGTACTGAACAACAACAACAGGTATTAGAGGAATGAGACGCTGAGACAGCAGCGGAATCGGCTTAAGTCTTAGTGTGGATGAAAAGAAAAAATTTTTAACAATTGGAGCTGCCAAGAAATGAAATCGGCTGTCTTGGGAGGTACTGTCCCCTTCCAGGAGAAAAACAAAGATCGCATGGTCATTCATTAAGGATGAGGAAGGTACGTCCTACTTGGTTGTGGATTGGAGGAGGCAGATTGGCTCAGAGACTCATGGCTTCAGGATACTCATGTGTGTTCATGCTGAACAATGAGACCATCTCTACATTCAGAGAGGATACATTTCTCCCATATTCCCTATGAAGAGAAATAAATCTATAGGTTTGTGCACATATATAGGTGTTTAAACAGAAATGATAAAGAGATAAAATCCAAGATAACTGGTGAGTACGGGCACTGATCCCAAAGGGAATCAGGATAAGGGACCAGGACATGCAGAAGGTGGGGCATGAGGAGTCTGAATGCACAGCAGGTCACCCATGACCATTTTCCACTAAGGTGTGAGGAACTGATCTCAAGGGACAATGTGACCAATGTCAAGCCTCCAAAAGAGCCATCAGTTCTTTATTGCTTAAAACTGCTCTCCTCTTAATGGACTCCAGCTGATATCAGCTTTTTTTTTTTTTTTTTTTTTTTAGCTTTAGCTGCCAATAATTAACTAAAATAGGAAATTACCACTGCAGGCACATTGTTAATAATGTCCATCTATGAGCCACCATATTAACTAGCTACCCTTATTCAACTGAATTTGTTGGCATTTGACAGACATTTATTAAATAAAGGCTTACTGTGTATCAGGCACTGGGCTAAGAGCTACAGATGGAGATATCAGATTGAAACATTCCCTGGAGACATGAGCATATATTTATTCTAGTATCTACACAATATATAATTAATAATATAAATGCCATAATAGTAAAAATAAAAAAGTCAAATCAGTCATTTGGGGATAGAAGATATTAGCAGCTGGAAGTTTCAGAAAAGCTTTTCTGTAGATGGTGACCTGGGGCTAAGTCTTGAAGAAAAGTAATAATTCCAAAATATGGAGACGAGGATAGAGTTCTGCACTCTAGGAAAGCAGAACAGTCAGTGCAAAGGATGGAGATAAGAGAAGGAGCAAGCAAGTCAGCCAGTGGGGCTGGACAAGAACGTATGGAAAAAAGGAGATTCTGGATGCAGGAAGGGATTTGGTCAAGAAGAGCTTTCACTGGCAAACAGAAGAAATCCCTGGAGTTGGAATCATTTTCTGTGCTGTTTGAGAGATAATTTTAACCAAAGTTCATAGTTATATCTGTCTCTGACCACTCTCGGCCCTGGACCTCCTTACCTCATCCTAAGCTAATTTCTCTGAGATGAGCATCACAGTACAGAGGGAATAGTCACAGGGTTCTGACCTCTGTTCTGGTACTGCTACTTGTGTGACTGTCAGCGAGTCACTTAATTCCCCTATTGCCACAGCTTTCTCATCTGTAAAAATTAGGAGTCAAACTATCTGGCCCCCAGGGTGCAGAACAACTCTACCACTCTCCTTCTATGAAATTTCCTGGTTTTATTTTTATACAAAATTGTGATTTTCCCTAGTTTCAAAGACTGAAATAACCAAATGACTGAAATTAGTCTAAAATGAGAGTTGTCTTTACAATCAACAAAGCAACTTTTTTGCATTCTTCTAGGCAGATAGATCTGTGATTTTAATGGTGCAGAGAAATTCTTCTGTAAGTTACTATCCTTAAAGTTGCCCAAAGAACAAAGTTCAATGATTTACCCAGAGTCTCACAGCCACTCTGTGCCAGCCCTCCATGGGACCAGCTCTCTAGCCACTGCACAGACCAGGCTGCCTGGACAAAACAGAAATAAGGCAGATTTTCAAAAACGAGAAGAAAACGTTTCTGGAAACCCAATGAGAAGCTGCTTTGTCTACTTTAAATTACTTTTGTAAAATAAAGATAATTTTTTAAAAACTTCTATACCCGGAGGTAATAAAGCATCATTTATTTGGCTCCTGTCAAAAACAGACATTGTTGGCTCTGCAATTCCAGTTTGCTTCATCATGATTTACCCAAATCATCCATCAGCCTTGTTTATTTTAATGGCTTCATTAGCATCATTCCTGAAAGGAATTCCACTCCTCTGCCCTGTAGCTTTTCTGATGCAAATGAAAGGAATGACCAAGCAGACAGACCACGGCAGATTTCATTTAGCCTATTGGGGGACATCTTCCCTCAGAGGTCTGACAGGCCCAATTCTACTTCTCCCCCACAGAAGCTCTGGGGGCCAAGTATGGAAATCTCTTTATTGGATTTCTCATGAAAAAATGGGGCCTAACGATCGCAGTAGGAGCAAAAAAGTAAGTTATTTTAAAAATGAAATCAAAACATGAAGCAGTTTGGCAGTTTTTCTGCTAGATTTAGATGGGATGGATTTTTTGACATTGGCTGATGAGGAGGAATCTGGTCTTTGGGAGAACAAATTTGAATTTCTGTTGTGACAGTTGGCCTCAACAACCTAATTCTTTTGTATATATTCTCCAGGTGATTATTCCCAAGTCAAAAAGTAACTTTCTGATATTAAAAACATTTACCTTGTTGGAAAAATTGAGACTATGAAAAAATAAGGCAAGAGCTTATTTAATTGGATAGTTCCGGAGCCGGCACAGCAAATCAAGTCAACAAGCATTTATAAAGTGCCTAATGAGCCAAATATTGTACTAAGCTCTGGATATGCAAAGAAAGAAAAAACCAGAACTTCCTAGTCCCACATCTCAAGTAGTTAATAATCTAAGGGAGGGAGACAACATGCAAATAATATATATAGAAATAAGGTGTGTGTGTGTGTGTGTGTGTGTGTGTGTGTGTGTGTATAGACAAATAAAGTAAGGTTCTTTGTTAGTGACAGTGGTTATAAAATCATATCTCAAGGATTCTTAATTTTTTTTTAATTTAAGGAGCCAGTTTCTTGTCCAATTTCATTATATCTTCCTTGTTTTTAACCTGAAAATATGGTCAAAAAAGCACTCATCCACAGAGAGCCATACATTGTCTCCTCATGCTTAGATAATTAATATTTTCCTTTGTGTCCAATGCCTTTGCAGTAGTGTTTGGAAATCATTTGTACATTTGGTGAGAGTTAAGCTAAAGACTTGACCTGGAATTTTATTGAAATCAGAATTTTCTGTTATGCAAATCAATACATCTCTGCTATTTCTAGCCTTTGAGGGTTGCCCAGAACCTTCAGAAGTGAAGTTGCCCACTCAGAATGATGAGACAGAGATAAGTTGGGGGCAGAATTAGAACCCAGGCCTTCTTGATGCCGAGTTCAGTAATCTATCCACTAAGCCACTCTGCTCTCTTTTGTGAGGATCCATTTCTGAAAACTAGACAATATCATCCATAACAAGTCCTGTACCAACCGTGACATGTCACAACATACTGAAATAGAACAAACTAGTGAGGAAATAACGCTTGACCCCTCCCTCTTGTTGCTTTTACTTCAGGAAACATCAATTATCAACCCTGACAAGTGACTGTTTGACTTGGCTTCAGGAGGGTCTCCTAGAAGACTTATAAATTAAAATTCCATTAAGGCTTTGGAGTCATCCTGAATCCGCGATGATTTATTTCTTGGGGTTTTTTGATAAACTGAAATAAAAGTTCAAATCTTTATCCTGCAGCCCAGTGAAATTGGACGTACATACCTCACTTTGGAGATTACAGATTGCAGTCATAGATTAAGAACAGAAAGGAAGCTGAGGGTCAACACCAATTTTTTTTTCATGTTACACTTGTGAAATCAGGAATGCAGAAAGCGACAATGATCACAGAGGTCGGGCTCTTGGGACTCAAACTATCCGCCCCATCCATCTTCTCAGCTGTGACTTCCCTGGTCTCTACAACCAGCCCCAGATATATAGTGTGGCAGAAGCCTTTGCCCTCTTTCATTTCTTGACCCCAAACCTTCTTTGCTTTCAATATCCTGCCCTCTGCCCATTTTCACTTTGACGTCACCAGGTAGTGAGGTATAAGTGGGCTTGATCATGTTAAATTCAGCAAGTATTTCTTTATATCCTTTTTTTATTTTTTAGATTTAAGTATATTTTTTCAATTAATGAAAATACTGCTTTTGTTCCCTTCTCTCTCTTCCCTCATTGAAAAAGAAAAAAACCCTTATAATAAACACTGATAGTCAATCAGAAAAAGTCCTGTAATGGACATATCCAAACAAAAATATCCTGAGCCTATCATGTCTCTTTCAGGAGGTGAGTAGCTTGTTTCATCATGAATCCTCTGAAAATGTATTATAGTTCCTAAATTTTTTTAAAGCTATCTGTTTTTACTCTGAGATACCACTACATACCTGTCAGATTGGCTAGAATGACAAGGAAAGAAAATGCAGAATGTTGGAGGGGATGTGGGAAAACAGCGAATTTAGGGTTAGGGTTAGAGTTGGGAGGCAGGAGGATCAGGGTTAGGGGACACTGATACATTGTTGATGGAATTGTGAATACCTCCAGCCATTCTGGAAAGCAATTTGGAACTATGCTCCAAAAGTTATCAAACTGTGCATCCCCTTTGATCCAGCAGTGTTTCTACTGGGCTTATATCCCAAAGAGATCTTAAGGAAGGGAAAGGGACCTGTATGTGCCAAAATGTTTGTGGCAGCCCTGTTTGCAGTGGCCAGAAACTGGAAACTGAATGGATGCCCATCAACTGGAGAATGGGTGGGTAAATAGTGGTATATGAATGTTATGGAATATTATTGTTCTGTAGGAAATGACCAGCAGGATGAATACAGAGAGGATTGGAGAGACTGACAGGAACTGATGCTGAGTGAAATGAGCAGAACCAGGAGATCATTATATACTTCAACAACGGTGCTATATTATGATCAATTCTGATGGACCTGGCCCTCTCCAGCAATGAGATGAACCAAATCAGTTCCAATAGAGCAGGAATGAACTGAACCAGCTACACCCAGTGAAAGAACTCTGGGAGATGACTGAACCACTACATAGAATTGTCTGCCTACATTTTTTATTTCCTTCACAGGCTAATCGTATATTATTCCAAAGTCCAATTCTTTTTGTACAGCAAAATAACTGTTTGAACATGTATGCTTATATTGTATCTAACTTATACTTTAACATATTTAACATGTATTGGTCAACCTGCCATCTGGGGGAAGGGATGGGGGAAAGGAGGGGAAAAGTTGGAACCAAAGGTTTGGCAATTGTCAATGCTGTTAAATTACCTATGCATATATCTTGTAAATAAAAAGCTATCTGTTTTTGCAAAATTGTTATTTAAGTATAACTTGTGCTCCTGCTTACTTTACTCTTCATTAGTTCATACAAGTCTTCCCTGATTTCTCTGAAACCATCTCTTTTATCATTTCTTATGGAAAAATAGCATTTCATAACATTCATATTCCATAATTTCTTTTGCTATTTCTCAATTGATGGATACTCTCTAGTTGTTTACATCCAAAAAAAAAAAAAAAGAATTACTATAACTTTATTTTCTCATGTATTCTTTTCTTCTTTCTTAGTTATCTTTGGAATGTAAACCTAGTTGTCATATCATTGAGTCAAAGGATATATACAATTTAGTAACATTTTGGGCATAGTTCCAAAATTACTTTCCAGAATGGACAGTTCAACTTGTAACTCCATACTACATTTTCCATAGCACTGTTAGCATTTGCCATTTTCATATTTTGTCAAATGATAAGTGTGAGTTGGAACCTCAGCTGTTATAAATTGAATTTCTATATTAATTAGTGATTTTTTGTCCCTACATAGTAACTGATAAATTTTATTTCTTCCTCTGGTGACTGCCTATTCATGCTCTTTGACAATTTACCAGTTCAATTAGATCCCTATATAACTTAGAAATCAGACATCTGTCAGAGAAATTTCCTGAAAAATAATTTCCATTTTACCTGCTTTTCTTTTAACTTTAAATTGATTTTATGTGTGCAAAAACATTTTAATTTTGTGAATTGAAATGACAAAATTGTCCATCTTGCTGTCTGTGATCCTTTTTCCCTTGCTTGTTTATAAATTCATTCCCTATTAATAGTCTCCTATTGATAGATGATTTCCTCCTCTAAATTGATTCTGATGTGCTCCTTGATGTTTAAGTTGTAGAGCCATTGGATCTTATCTTGGTATACAAATAAGGTAGATACTAGTCTACATCTATTTCTGCCAGACTGCTTTCCAATTTTCCCAGATTTTGTCCAATATAGAGATCTTGTCCCAATAACTGGAACTGAGTGAAGGAGAGCCTAACAGGAAATCAAACATTAGGTTACTTTTGCTGATTTGCTTCTATCTCGTGTATACCTACTATGTTCCACTGCCTGACCTTTCTATTTCTTAACCAGTACCAAATTATTCTGATGATTGATGTCTTGTAGAACACTATAGTTTGAGATATACTATGTTAAAATATAATACTTCTTACTTTTCCCACTGTTTCCTTGAGATTCTTGATCTTTTTGTCCTCCGGTTATTTTTTCCTAACTCAACAAAGCAATGCTTTAGCAATCTGATTAGTATTTAAATGGATAAGTACATTTATTTAAATAGTATTACCATGATATGGTATTGACTAGACTTATCCATAAACAATTTCTGCAATTATTTATGTTTGTCTTCATAGTGCAAAGATTTTTTATGATTGTATTCATATAGTTCCTGTGTGTATGTGAACAGGTAAACTCTGAAGTATTTTATATATTCTATAGGTTTTTTAATGAAATTAAAATTGAAATTGACTTGATTGTAGTTTATCTCTGTTACCTTAAAGTTAGTTAGTCCTCCATTTGCTCTCTCTCTCTCTCTCTCTCTCTCTCTCTCTGGCAATTGGAGTTAAATGACTTGCCCAGGGTCACACAGCTAGGAAGTGTTAAGTGTCTGAGACCAGATTTGAACTTGGGAACCTCTGACTTCAGGGTTCTATCCACTATGCCACCTCGCTGCCCTTATTTCCTCATTTTTAAATGAAAAGATTGGGCTATGGTTTCTTCCAGTTTTAAGTCTATCATTCTATGATTCTACATCCAGAATGACAGTATGAATATGGTTTAGTTCTACAATAGTTTTTCAATTTATAGGCTATTCAAAAATGAGGAATGAACAACAACAGCAATGGAAATATTATCACGCTGAGTTTTTCCCATATAAAAATGGTCTGAGTAGAAAACATACATTTTGAACTCATTTTCAAAATGTACCAAATTAAAAGCAGGAAAGTTTCACTAAAAATGCTCTCCAGATTCCAGTTCTTGGGAGCTTGTTCCAGCCATTAATGGACCAGAATGGAAAGAGAAGGCTTTTTCTGACCCGGTCACCCAATTGTTCCGAGCACCGACTCCCAAGAAAGAAGAAATTACTTTTTGAGTTCTGCATTCACAGAACCCTGTAGGATTACAAAAATCAGAAGGGTACCGGTCAAAACTTTGCAGTTTAGATAACTTGAATATATTTTAGTTCAGTGAACACAAGAGCCAAAGATTTCAAAATGTTTACTTTGTAATAGATCATTCTGGGTGAAATGGACTGTATCTGGAGAGACCGGCTGGTCTGAAGGAGAGAGAGGTCTGGACTTGTTCAGAAACACATTTTGTGACTACACTGAGTCTTTCAGCTGAAGATCTCTGCAGTGAATTCTAATTATCTGATGTAGATATTTTCTTCACACAACCAAGACCTGCAGGAACTGAATCTCCTTCCCCATACTTGCGTTCAAGGTCACAACTGCATTATCTCTAGCTGGAATCTGGAAGGCAGGAGGAGTTCAAGGTTCTCTGCTTTGGGCAGAGAAGCAGTCAGCCATAATGAAAGAGGCCTGGCCTCAGAGTCAGGAAAAACTGAGTTCAAATCCTACCTTTTGACACATTTGTGCTTGGAGACCCCATGGGCAACCCACTTATTTTCCTTAAAAGAGGAGACTGCAGATCAAGAATTTTTTTTGGAGAGCTCTTGGCTATTGTAACTCTCTGATTACTGTCTCCCTCCAGCTCTAAAGATATCATCATAGATCCATAGATTTAAATTAGAAAAGGGCTTAGAAGCCATCAAGTCCAACCCTTTTGTTATATAAATGACAAAACCAAGACACAGAAAGAATAAGTGAGTTGTCTAGAGTCACACAACCAGGAAGCATCTGGAGCAGGATTTGAACTCCAGGCTTCTTGACTTTGAGTCTGAAACCATGCTGCATCTCCTATAATGACAAGGACCTAATATGAGTGAGAAACTCTTCTGCAGGGAAGAGAGGGATGCAATGTCAAAGGAAGAGACAGCCAGCCTTGCAGGAAGGTGTCCTAAGGATAAACTCAGTCCTTATGTAATTGGACAACTTATCCACGCAAAAACAAGCAAAGAGAAAAGCCAACGATATGCAAAAATACATAACTGCAGCTGCTGCTCTTTGTCCAATAACTCCCAGATTGTGCTTTTACACACACACACACACACACACATATTTTGGAAGACTGTTATTAATTAAATCAATGTTATGTCATGGCAGCCACAAAATGAATGCTGTCTTAGGCTGCTTTGAGGGATCTAAGATCCAAAATAAGCAGGTTTGTAACCCATGTTACATGTCTAGATCCTATGTCCTTGTCAGACAAAACAGACACTGACAAGCCAAAAAGTGTCCAGAAGAGAACAATCGAGGTGATGAAAGGATTGAAGTCCTGCTGTTTGGGGAATAGTGGAAGGAACTAATGACCAGGAGTCTGGATAAGAGAAGACTTAAGAGGGAATCCTACCTTCTCCTCATATTTAACTCTTTTTAAACTTGTTTGGTCTTTATACCACTTTCCATCCCCTGCTCCTCAAGTACCTTCCCTCTCTTCACCCCACCTTTCAATTTTCCTTTGCATGTTGTCTTCCTCTCTTCTTATATTACACTAAACTCCATAAGGGCAGGGACTCTTTTAAAATCTGTATCTCCAGGACTGAGCACAGTGCCTACTTTGAAAATGACACAGAGCTCATTTCATAAATGGCACAGTAGCCACTTCATAAGTGCTTGGTGATTCAATGAGTCCTCTCTGACACTGTCCCCACTACTTCCTAGTTACTGCTTCTTTGTACATAATTATCTGCATGTTCTCTCATCTTTTGACTTGAAAGCAGAGATGGATTTGCTCTTTTTTGGCACCTCCAGTCCTCAGCACCATGACTGGTACGTGCTGGGTGTTTATAAATGCTCGTAACTTGAAATGATGATTGTCTCCAAGTATTTGACAGACTGTTATGTGAAAGACAGATTAAGCTTGCTCTTCTTAGCCCCGGAAGGTAGAATTAGAAGCTATGGGTAAAATTTGAAAGCAGGTATATTTAGGCTTTTTGGAAAGAAAATTGTCTGATCAATTAGAGCATGGAACAAGATCCCTTAGGAGCTATTGGGTTCTCTGGTCTTTGGTAGTCTGGATGACTATTTGGCTGGAGATATTCATTCAGGTCAGATCAGGCTAGATGGCTGCCTCTTGGTCTTTTCCCATCCTGAAATTTTTTCATTCATGAAGTTAGCATTCATGGTAGAAAAGCCATGAGATGTGGAGTCCAGAGGACCAGAATTACAATTCTATTTCCACCATTTGTGACTATCTGAGCTTCAGGTAGTCACTGAAATTGTATGAGCCTCAGTCAGCTCATCTAGAAAATGAAGAGTTCGGTCTAGAAGAGCTTGAAGGTCTTTTCCAGCTCAAATCAATGACCTCACGATCCTCATAATTTTCATTTCAGAACTGATTTGATTTGTTCTCCTTGGACACAGGGACAGAGATAAAAATGACTGGCAGAAACTGAAAAGGGGCAGAATTTACCTTGAGATAAGGAGTATCACCTAATGCTTGTCGTGATCTCAAAGTGCAGTTGATTGCTTTATCCTTAACTATTTCTCTAATCCCAAGTGGAAGTTGAATATCTGATTGTCAGAGATGTGGTAAAGGAGATTTCTATGCAATCATGGACTGGATTAGATGACCTCTGTGTTATTTATTCAGTTAACCAATAAATCAATCAACAAGTGAGGTAATCCCTGTCATCAAGGATCCCACATTCTCTTGGAAAACAGAAATGTTCACAGATAAGTAGATATACAGCAAGTGCCTACTGACACTAGATTCATAACTGGGGGAGGCAGGAAAAACCTCTTGAAGATGGCAATTGAGCTAAGCCTGGAAAGGAGCTAGGGATTCCTGGAAATGATATTGAGGATGAGCCTCTCAGCCATGGAGGAATAAAGCCACAAGGGTGGATCGGGACTATCCTAGCAATATAGCAGCCCAGAAACCAGGTCTGCCAAAACACAGGGTACATGAGGAGTAGTAAGGTATACTTAGCATGACAAGCTGTTCTAGAACCAGATGGGGACAACGTCAAATGCCCATCAGTGGAGTTGCTACTTTATCCTAGATATGAGAAGGAAGCTCCTGAAGCTTTTCAAGCCAAGGTATGAAATGGTCACCCTTTGTGTATCACTGCATAGAGGATGGTTTCAAGAGGAAGAGAGAAGGGATGCAGTGAGACCATTGAGCATTCTGCAGTTATAGCTGAGGCAAAAAGTGATGAGGGCAACAATGAGACTTTTTGGACTTTTAGTGAAGAGAAAAGGATGGATGGGGGAAGCAGTAAGAAGATGGGACCAGGGTTGTGCTGGTGCTGAAAAACCAGCCCTCTGAACAAAAAGTGAGCATGACACACATTTAAAAGTTTAATCTACATTAACATTCTCCCCATTAACACTTTCTTAAGCCTGGCCAATAAACAAAACAACAGATCCAGCCCTGATTTGTAGAGTTAGCTTTCTCTGGATTATAAATTCTCATGCCAAGAATTTAACAACTTACTCTCCAGTCAATATAAACTCACTCCAGCCCACCTCTTGGTGGAACTAAGAGATCACTAGGATGGAAATGGGGTAATTTGTGAGAGTCGAAAGTAGGAATGATTCTAAGCTGGGTCATTGAACGGAAAGAGGTTGGTTAGAAAGAGACATGGGTTTAAGTGAAAAGACAATGAATTTTGTTGGAAACATATATAGAGTTTTAGATGCCTATGGATTATCTAAGTGGCAATGTCCTACCAGCTATATATGTAGACTTAGTCATCTTCTTAAATAATAATAGTTGTACCAACATGAATTACCAAAAGTAGGCAGAAGTCATTCAGTTTGTGAGCAGTTCTCTTTCATGACTTTAATTAATATCTAAGGACAATTGTAATCTCTTTACTGTTATTTTCGTGTCAACAAATAACTGCATTAGTGCTCCTCAGGGGTGAGTAACCAACTCCACAATTCTTTTCTTCTTCTGAATCTTATTGGAGAAGAAAGACATTAGCGATCAATAACTAATTGGAGATAAAACCAGATGGAAAGTAAGCTAGATTGCATACAACATATTATCTAATGTTTTAATGACTCTCCGTCATCTACTCCATAAAATGAAAGTTCATCTTTTTGCCCTGAACATTCTAACAGTGATGCTGCAAGGTTGCGAGTCACAAAAGACCAGAGTTCAAATCTTGCTTCAGATATTTCCTATGTGGGCAATTCACTCAACTGTTATCTTCCTTAGCTTCCTCAACTTTAAAGTGGGCATGATAAAGCCTCTTCCTAACAGAGTTGTTATGATACTCAAATAAGGTAATTTTTATTAGATGCTTAATACAGCATCTGGTCAGTGCTTAATAAATGCTTGTCCCCTTGTCCATATGCCCCTATAAATTATCTAGCAGACCCATTCAACATATTAGGAGTTTTCTTCTAAATTTCATGTTGTTGTTTTTTTTGGATACCAATGAGAGTGAAAATTTGAGAATGAGTCAGGTGCCAAACCTAGGTAACTGAGAGAATGGTGGTACCCTTGCCAGTAATAGGGAAGTTAAGAGAAGATTTTGCAGGAAAGAGAATGAATGAAATTTTGGACATAATGAATTTGAGATGCCTGTGGGATAGATGTTGAGGTAGCAATTTGATATACAAAACTGGAACCCCAGACAGAGATGAGGGCTGGATATTTTATTGACTTTCTATTATGGGGAGTAGTCATGTCCTTGAAATTACACGTTAATAAAATAGAAAAGGAGATTTGTGAACTGAATGTACATTTTAAATCAGCAGCAGTACAAGAAATAATCAACTGCAAAACAAGAAGAATAAAAATCTTGAAAATTAGAGAAGAAAAAATATTGTGCTCTAAGAAATAACATCAATAATATTTTTTAAAACACAGAAAGACTTGTACAAAATAATGAAGAAAAGAACAGAAGCAAGAAAACTTTGTTTACAGTAACAGTAATATTGGTTTAAGAATGACTTTAGTCAAATAAGTTATTTTATCTATTACAAATACCAAAATTAATTATAAAGGATATGAAGAAAGACTGTTAAATCCAAAGTACTGATAAATAGAAGTATATAGAGAATGAGTATATATATCTATGTATGTATGTATGTATATTCTATCTAATGGTATCCAGCTCTAGGGTAGGGAAAGAGAGGGAGAAGCAAAGGAAAAAAAGAAAAAAAACCCGATAATTTTGTTGTATATTAGAACAGAATAATAAGTTAAGTATAAATGATTTACAGTTTCATATACAATCATCTTTTTATATACCATGGTATGGAAATGCTTGTTTTATGCCTCGGCCCGCGAGGCAGAGTGTGTGGACCCTGGAAGAAAAGAGATAAGGGCAAGAGAGAGGGGACGCGCAAAATGGAGGCAAGACAAATCCATCTGATCAAGCCTCATTTTAATGGGTGCAATAGTACAGATATATATATATAGTAGCAGGGCTGCTCAAACTTAGTACAGAATGGGGGTCCTAGACAAAGGGTTGGTTTCCCGCCCAAGGATGAGGGGCTCAGGTGTCTCTGGTCTTAGGAAGCTCTATGATGTGATTAGGGGATGCCTAGATATCCGCCTATTCAAAGTTAAGGTGGTCTTTGGTCATGTAGGATGTGATTAGGAGATTCCTCCATGATGTGATTAGGAGATTCCTATTCAGGAAGTCTTTGGTATGATGTGATTAGGAGATTCCTATTCAAGGATAGGGCAGTGGAATGTGGCCTTATGTTGCCATAGATTAGTGCCGGCTCCCCACAGTTTTAGTCCATAATTTTAAAAAATTTAAAAAGAACTCATCAAGGAATTTTGATGAAATAAAGAAGAAATTTATGAAACACCAAAAACTCAAAATTTAAAGACCGTCCAAAATGACAAACCTTTAGCCTATCTAGTGAAAAAGAAGATGACATAAATCAAATGAATAAGGTGAAATCATCCCAAAATCAGATGCAATAAAAAGAATAATAAAAACCTGCTATATAGTTATATGCTAATAAATCTAAGAACACAGAATAATTTGATGATTACCTTCCAGTAGTTGAAAAAATGTATTCAGTAAAGTTGTAGACTACCAAATATAGTCAGAGAGAGATGGAGACACAGCAATGGAGAGAGACGGAGAGAGACAGAGAACGGATGAAAATGATGCTTTATATAATCCACCATCTTGGTCTGGATTTAGGATGAAGACATGTTTTCATTGAATCTTTCAGTTTTTCATTTATTCTCTACATAGGTAACAAAACCAGGTAGAAAGAGCATTCTGGGAAGATGGAGAAGGGCAGAAAACTTTCAACTTTCTAAATTTTCTCTACAAAAAAAGGTTGAACATCATTCAGAGTAGTAGAAATAAATACAGGACAACACAGCTGTCCTCCTAAGACATTTAAGAAGATCTGAGGAAAGACAACCTTCAGGGATGAAGTGAAGTGCAAACACCTCCAGGTTGACTCTGCAGAATCAACAAACCAGCCCTGGGGGCCACTGGGTAGAGAGACAGCCTCAACCTTAGCAACTTTTCATTTTGCAGAGTGTTGAAGTCTGATTGCTGAGCAGGAGTAGATTGAAGGACACAAAGCACAGCTGTGCTTACCAGATGTGACCCGGGCTGTGGCTGGGGGGAGAAGCCTGGTGAGTTACAGTAGCAAGGAGTGGGGACCCTGTTGGCTATGAGTACTTGAAGGAATATTTTCAGTTCCCGGGTTCTCTAGCTTAGAATGTGAATGAAATGAATTTACCCAAAAAACAAATGAATAGCCGATTTAAAAATATGAATTCAACAATATGTTGCTTTCAGGAAACATTATTAAAAATGAAAAAAATACACACAAAGATAAAATAAATGGCAGTACTAGAATTTATTATGTAAAACCATAGGGATAACAATCATAATTTCAGAGAAAGTTAAAGTTAAAAGATTTAATCAAAAGTGAAAAGTGGAGAAACTGTATCAGCAATATTACTCAACATTATATTACTCAATATTGTATCAAACCACTTAAAATATCTAGATAGTATAAAATACCTAAGCATATATCTTCCAGAACAGACACAGGAATTATATGAATATTAATATAAAATGCTTTTTACACAAATAAATTTAGCTCTAAATAACTGAGGGAATATTTATTGCCTATTCAAACCAATATGTTTCAAAGTAACAATTCTACCTTACTTATTCTACTATTATTCTACTACTCTACTCTACTCTACTACTATTCTACTACTTATTCTACTATTACTTATTCAGCGTCAGTCCAATTAAGTTACTTTTAAAAATTATTTTACTGAGAAGAAATAATCATTTGAAAGAGCAAAAGGTCAAGAATTTCAAAGAAAACAGAAAAAAAAAGATTTAAAGGAAGTAAATTCAGAAGTATCAGACCTTAAACTATATTATAAGGGAGAGCATTGAAGTGTTAAAAAAATAATAAATTTAATCATTTTAAATTAAATTGTTTTTTTGTTTTTGTTTTTTAAACTATGTAGCTAAAAGGAATGCAGAAAATTGGAGGGGGGACTTTCATAGCCAGTCTCTTGGTTAGAATATGAATGGGCTGAAATACTATTGTGGTATAGGAAATGATGAGCTAGTTAATTTAGAAACCACATTGGTAAACTGGGTATAATACTGGCAATTTTGTGACAACCATGAAATCAGGAGTTCAAGTTAAAAATATGTTTTGGATTGTATTAGTAAAGATCTAATTTCCAGGAAAATGAATGACTGAATACTGGAGAAATCAAATTGACTTTATTTTGTTACTGATTTTGTTCATTTTTGCCAACATTTTTGTAATTACAAAATCTTGTTTCATTTGTCTCCAAGTGAAGCTTGAAAATTCAGCTTTCTTATACATAACTCACTGTTTCTGAATGGAAATTAGAGTTATGTTCTTTTGATAAAAAACTATTTTATTCTTGCTTTAAGGAAATCTGTTAACCTTAAAAGATGCAGGCAGATGCCAGGGAGTCTGGTCTGTTATCCAAGGTATTCTGGTCCACTATCTCTAACTGTCCTTGAAAAGGACTTAAACAATGGACATTTCTTAGCAAGGATGGAAGGAAAGGTTTTTGCTAGCCAACTCATTTCCAATTTTCAGTCTATCATATTGTTCCTTATGTCTATGATGTTCCGAGCATGGAAACCAAACATATTGTTTTCTCATCTATGATGTTGCCTTCATTTTGGCTGCTCCTCCTGTCAATAAAAGAGGACTGTTCCCTTCATTTAGGGTCTTAGTTTCCTGAAAAGGCTAAGACCCTGTTTGCTGGCACACTTTGTCGATAAACTGATCATGCTTAGAACTTTCTGCCTTACCTTAATTTCAGTCATAACACAACCATGTTGCCGTCTTCTGTCTAGGTCACAGAACACCAGGAGCAGTATGTACCAACTGTCCTGAGCAGCCCAGTTTAGGGAGCTCGTTGGTAAGATGGAGAGCATTCAGCAGAAGGTGACCAGCTTGTGAAGGACCACCCCATCCCCACCATATGAGAATGATTTCAGGAACTCTGGTTGCTAATTCTGGAAAAGACTCCAGAGGGGAAATAGTTGTCTACAAGTATAAGAAGTCTGTCCTAATATTACTGTTCTGTAAGAAATGACCAACAGGATGATTTCAGAAAGGCCTGGAGAGACTTACACGAACTGATGCTGAGTGAAATGAGCAGGACCAGGAGATCATTATATACTTCAACAACAATACTAGATGATGACCAGTTCTGATGGATCAGGCCATCCTCAGCAAATCAGATCAACCAAATCATTTCCAATGGAGCAGTAATGAACTGAACCAGCTATGCCCAGAGAAAGAACTCTGGGAGATGACTAAAAACCATTACATTGAATTCCTAATCCCTATATTTATGCCCACCTGCATTTTGGATTTCCTTCACAAGCTAATTGTACAATATTTCAGAGTCTGATTCTTTTTGTACAGCAAAATAACGTTTTGGTCACGTATACTTATTGTGTATCTAATTTATATTTTAATATATTTAATATCTACTGATCATCCTGCCATCTAGGGGAGGGGGTGAGGGGTAAGAGGTAAAAAATTGGAACAAGAGGTTTGGCAATTGTTAATGCTGTAAAGTTACCCATGCATATATCCTGTAAATAAAAGGCTATTAAAAAAAAAGAAAAGAAAAGAAAAGAAAAACAAGAATAGTCTTTCCTGGTCTTCTCAATGCAAAAAAAAAAAAAAAAAAAAAAAGAAGAAGTCTGTCCTATACAAAGCTTTTTCTCTTTGACCCCAGAGGACAGATCCAAGATCATCAGGTTGAAGTGACATGGAAACTTTGGCTTGATGTCAGGAAAAAACATTAATAATTGAAGCCTTTCCAATTTGGAGTATATTGCCCTGGGAAGAAAGTAGCTTTTAAACAGCGCCTTGGATGACCACCTGTTGGGTATGTTTAGTGGGAATTTTTGCTCAGGGAAGGTTTTGCAATACCTTCCAACTCTGAAATTCTCTGAAAAATGGAAAAAATATGATTTTACAGGAAAGTCCAATGCTGAGCACTGCAGGAGCAACAGGCAGAGTTGTCAGTGAAATTATGTATGTAAACATAATGTATCAATTAAAAAAATTAAGAAATATTTCCCCTAAAAGTGCACAGAAAACACTTTCAGGTGTCAGTGTACCACCATCCCAGCAGAATCTTCCATTTGAGACAAAGAGGGCAATTTGGTGATGGTATATAGTTTTGTTTGGTTTGGTTTTTTGTGGAGGGGGTTGTTTTTGTTTGTTTGTTTGTTTTTGTTTTTTTGCTGAGACAATTGGGGTTAAGTGATTTGCCCAGAGTCACACAGCTAGGAAGTGTTAAGTGTCTGAGGCTGGATTTGAACTCAGGTCCTCCTGATTTCAGGGCTGGTACTCTATCCACTGCACCACCTAGATGCCCTTATATATAGTTGTTTTTTTTAACCCTTTCAAATTAAAAAAATTGATTTTCTTGATAAGTCATAGGGGAAAAGAAACACTTGATGAAACCAATACCCATGTTCACAATTAACCTTGAAAATGTGAGGTCTTATGTATACATATATTGTATTTAATTTATACTTTAACATATTTTACATGTATTGGCCAACCTGCTATCTGGGGGAGGGGGTGGGGGGGAAGGAGGAGAAAAATTGGAACAAAAGGTTTTGCAATTATCAATGCTGAAAAATTACCCATGCATATATCTTGTAAATAAAAAGCTATAATAAAAATGAAAAAAGAAAAAAAATTCTCACAAACAACCAGGTCTGATAATTTGTTAACATTTTTAAGTCTATTAACATATTTTAACATGTATAATATATATTTGATTGCTTGCTATTCATGGGGGGCCTGAGGAAGGAGGGGAAAATTTGGAACACAAAGTTATGCGAGTCAATTTTGACAAATTATCCATGCATATATTTTGAAAATAAAAAGCTTTAATTAAAAAAAAAAAAGGTAAATAACTTAATTAAAAAAAAAAGAAGAAAATGTGAAGTCTTTGTCATCAGTAGTTTTTTAACCCAATAACTTACTTTTTCTTAACCTCTTTAATAGAAGGGAAATGACCAATGCTCCAAATTAAATTTATGTTTTCAGAAGGGAGAGAAGGAAAAACAGGGATTTCTATTTTTAGAGCACTGATTTTGGAAGTAGATGACCCAAGTTCAAATACTGGCTCTGTCACTTACTATCTGGGTAAATCAACTCACTTCTTTGGAACTCTGTTTCCTTATATGTAAAATCAGTTAGTTGGACTGGGTGACCTCTGTAGTTCATTTCACCTCTAAATCTATGGTCTTATGATATATGTTTTAACTTGACAATTGCTGTGCATAGTAGTCTTCCCAAATGCAAGATATCAAGTCTCTAGAATGGTCTTAATCAACTTTACAAAGTTGCATCCTATCATTCTGTACATTGCTATTCATCCTTCATGCTGCTTGTTACCAGATTAATATTTGTCAACTAGAGAACCTGTTATATTATTCTTTTGACCAAAACTCTTTTAATAGCCCAGTAAGTAAAATTCAGATGTATTTGCTCTGCATTCAGGGTCCTCATGACAAGCTTAGCCAGATTAGACTCCTGTTTGTCCCTTGAACATACAAACTTTCTCACTGTTGTGCCTCTGTTCATGTTCTTCCTGATATAAGGAAGGAAGAAAAGAAGGAAAGAAGGAAAGGAGGGAGGAAGAGAAGGAAGAAGAGAGAGAGAGGGAAGGAGGGAAGGAGGGAGGGAGGGAAAAATCATAAAAGCTTTAGATCTATAAAGGACCATATAGCTCTATAAAGGACAAGCAGAATATCACAGGAAGTCACTTAATTTCTCAGCATCATCAGGTAGCTCTTTAAGTTTCTAACTTATATAAGGATTGATGATCTGATTCATTGAAATGAGTTTCCATACAAAAAGTTTCTTAAATCAGTGAAGTCACAACTTCCACCAAAAAAAAAAAAAAAAAAGAAAGAAAAGAAAAGAAAATTAAAAACTGACCCCAAGAGTCCAATTCCAATTTAAGGACCTGGACTCAGATCCTGCCTCTGACACCAACTTTATGATCTTGGGGAAATCCCTTAGCTTTCTTGGGCCTCAGTTTCCTCTTCTGTCAAATAAAAGCCTGGGGCTAGTTAACCTCTGAGGTCCCTTCAGGATCCAGATGGCTCAGATACCATTAAACAGGATTTCAGGTTAAGAACAGATGTTTTAGAAGGAGTGAAGGGAAGGAGAGGGAGTGATTACTCAGAAGCACAGTCAAGAGGGAATTTGGAAGCCTGCAATGGGGTAAGTTTCAAATATGTTTTTAATTTCAGTCTTCAAAATCTACCATATTCCACTAATGAAGTCCATGTTCACTAAAGCCTCGATGTGGTAACCAGTCCTGGGTAAGATGTGGATGACTCATCAGTTCCTTTTATCCCTCTAAGTATCTTGCTCAAGAAAAATCACACACACACACGGAGAGAGACAGAGAGAGAGATATGGGGGACAGAGAGAGACATATATAGAGAGGGACAGAAGGGGAAAGAAAGTAGAGAGAGAGGGTAGAGAGACAGAGTCAGAGACAGAGACAGAGTCAGAGACAGAGACAGAGTCAGAGACAGAGTCAGAGACAGAGAGGAGAGGGAGAGAGGAGAGGGAGAGAGGAGAGGGAGAGAGGAGAGGGAGAGAGGAGAGGGAGAGAGGAGAGGGAGAGAGGAGAGGGAGAGAGGAGAGGGAGAGAGGAGAGGGAGAGAGGAGAGGGAGAGAGGAGAGGGAGAGAGGAGAGGGAGAGAGGAGAGGGAGAGAGGAGAGGGAGAGAGGAGAGGGAGAGAGGAGAGGGAGAGAGGAGAGGGAGAGAGGAGAGGGAGAGAGGAGAGGGAGAGAGGAGAGGGAGAGAGGAGAGGGAGAGAGGAGAGGGAGAGAGGAGAGGGAGAGAGGAGAGGGAGAGAGGAGAGGGAGAGAGGAGAGGGAGAGAGGAGAGGGAGAGAGGAGAGGGAGAGAGGAGAGGGAGAGAAGAAAAGAGAGGGAAGGAGGGAGAGAGAAGGGGAAAGGGAGAGGGAGAGAGAATGAGAATTTATTGGCCAAAAAAAATACCAGGCTCATCCAGATGATATGTTTCAAATGAACAAAGGTGGCCAAGGACAGCAAGCATATTGCCTGCCTGTAGCCAAATGATGAAATTAATAAAATTTCCCCCACAGCTGTGGAGGCTTCAGTCCAACAGGCAAATCCAAACTTGCCTCAGCATTATCTGTCAGTCATTCTCACCAAGGTGGGTCTACACGAGCTCAGAAAACTCTGGGAAATCAATTAATCAAAAGGCAGACAAATTGGAACTGGAATCTGGGAGGGAGCAACAACGACTTGGGACCAGAACCTTGCCTAGGACAAAAAGTTAGGCCCCCTCTGAGGTTTGTGGGAATGGCAGGGCCAATGAAATTACAGAATGTTTCTTCAACTTTCCACTTAGGGCTTGCCAAGGTCTATGAAAAACTGTTACCACCAAGTCTGTCTAAAAGTTTTGTATAACATCTTAAAACTAGCCTACGATGCCGCATATTCATTTTTGCATTGCTGGGCACTATCTGGGGGCTGGGGAAAACCAAAACAACATAAAATACAGCCTTTGCTCTCAAGGTGCTTAAATTCTCCTAGCATGACATCTGTTTAAACTCACAAGCAGGGGACATAGTAAAGGCAGCAACACAGCCAAGCTCTCCCAAATAGCCCCCTCCAAGAAACTTTTAAATAAGGAGAAAAATTGAATTCTGGCATGGCAGAGGCAACAAAAGGTCAGGGTGAAAGGTTTTTCCAGTCCGAGACAATGTAGGAGGTCTTGGGAGAAGTGTGTGACACTGGGGTGGGGGCAGCACCAGCAGCGGACCTTAGAGATGGCCACATCGACACCTTTGGGACCTCTCAACCCAGAGATGTGAAAGGGATCGACAGGTCAGAAGGAAAATTATAGGGGACTCTGAGCTAGCCCTGGGCGTAGGACCAGGCACTGTTTGACAGCTCTCTTACCCATATGCAGCTGAGTCATAGTCCCAGGGCAGAGGAGCAGGGACCCTTCTGGGCTAAAACCCAGAGCATACATCAGAACAGTGGTCACACCTCTCCCAGGATCGGACCATCTTGGAAACACTGAAAACATGCAGACCCCAGAACTAGTTCTGAAAACAGCAGCACAAAAAAACCTGAAGCTTGTTACAGAGCTTTCCTTTCCCCAACTTTAACATCCAGTTCAAAGTCAAGAAACAGGTTGGAAAATAAGCAAAAAATAAATAAATAAATAAAAAATAAAACCTGATCATAAAAAGTTACCTTGGTGTCAGGGAAAGCCAAGACACAAACTCAGAAGACAATGAAAAAAGCAAAGGCTCAAAGAAAAAAATATAATAAAAACAAATATAAATAAAATAATAAATAAAAATTTAAAAAATATATAAAAAATATAAATTGGACACAAGCCCACAAGAATCCCTGAAAGACTTAAAGAGATAATACTGATAGATGGAAAAAAAGAAAACAAAATGAGAACGATGCAAGAATATTGTGAGAAGAGCTGACAGCTTGGTAAAAGAAGCACAGAAAATTCTGAAAATAACACCTTAAAAGTACAATCAGTCAAAGAGGAAAAGAAAAGTTGATTTAATAAAATAATTCCTTAAAAATTAGAATTAGATAAGTGTTGTGATACAGGAACAACCTGCCAGTAGCTACTGGAGGTGTAACTCAGACCTGTACAATGGATCTCTTCATGTGAGCAGATAATGATGATGGTGATGATGATACAAGGAGACTGAGAGGCAGAGACTGTTGTCTAACCTCCCTACTGAGAGGCTGTTTCATTGTCTAACCTCTCTCCTGAAGCCTCTGCCTCCAATTTATCTCATTCCCAATCTACCAGAAACACCTGTGTCAGTAAAGGCTGCTTTGCAACTCCTTGAGATGTTATGGTCCACAGCTGTGCAGGCTCTCAGAGAACTGACCTGTCCCTTCACTTAGGCATGGTTCTTAACATATAAGAGAAAACTATAACACTACAAAGAATTGAGAAACAATAAAAGAAAAGAATGAAAAAATACAACAAAGTGTAAAATGTATCATCAGAAAAACAACTGACTTGAAAAAATAGATTAAGAAGAGATAACAAGAATTACTGGACTATATTACATATCATATTCCAAGAAATTGTAAAGAAAATGGCTCCAGTATATGAGAATCAGAGTGGTAAAATAAAAATCAAAATATTTCACCAGTCATCTCCTAAAAGAGATCCTCAGGAATATTATAAAAAATTTCCAGAGCTGATAGGTCAAAGAGAGACTATTTCAAACAGCCGCAAAAGAAATCATGGAGCCACAGCCAGGGTAAGATTTAATATCTTCCACATGAAAGGAGCAGAGAGCTTAGAATGTCATTCTGAAAGGCAAAGGAACTAAGATTACAAACAACAATAACTTACCTATCCAAATTGAGTATAATCTTTCAGGAGAAAAAAATTGATATTTTATGAAATAGAGCATTTTCAAGCATTTCTGATGAAAATATGAGATCTGGATAGAAATTTTAGCACTCAAACACTAAAGACTCAAAATAAAAAAGATAAACGTAAAAGAGAAATCATCAAGAACTCAATAAAGTTAAACTGTTTGCATTCCTATGTGAAAAGAATCAGACTCTGAAATATTGTACAATTAGCCTGTGAAGGAAATCAAAAATGCAGGTGGGCAAAAATATAGGGATTGGGAATTCAATGTAGTGGTTCATAGTCATCTCCCAGAATTCTTTCACTGGGTGTAGCTGGTTCAGTTCATTACTGCTACATTGGAACTGATTTGGTTGATCTCATTGCTGAGGATGGCCAGGTCCATCAGAATTGGTCATCATATAGTATTGTTGTTGAAGTATATAATGATCTCCTGATCCTGCTCATTTCACTCAGCATCAGTTCGTGTAAGTCTCTCCAGACCTTTCTGAAATCATCCTGTTGAGTCATTTCTTACAGAACAATAATATTCCATAATATTCATATATCACAATTTATTCAGCCATTCTCTAATTGATGGGCATCCACTCAGTCTCCAGTTTCTGGCCATTACAAAGAGAGTTGTTGTAAACATTTGTGCACATACAGGTCCCTTTCCCTTCTTTAAGATTTCTTTGGGATATAAGTCCAGTAGAAACACTGCTGGATCAAAGGGTATGCACAGTTTGATACCTTTTTGAGCATAGTTCCAGATTGCTCTTGAGACAGAATGGTTGGATGTATTCACAGTTTGGTGGACAATTCTTGAACCTCACTCTCATCAGATCTCGTTTGAAGAGGGAAACACACACACACGTTCAGTGGGATATAGAAATCTATCTTCCCTAACAGGGAAGAGAAGCTGCTAAGGGGGAGAGGATAAAAAGTAGTATGCATTAAGGGAGGTAGTGGTCAAAAACAAAAAAAGGCTTTTAAGGAGAGACAGAGAAAAGGTTAAAGAGAAGAAAATAAGATAGAGGGAAATACATAGTTAGTAATCATACTATGAATGCAAATTAAATGAATTCATATATAAAATGGAATCGGCAAAATTTATTGGAAGCTAGAATCCAACAATATGTTGTTTATAAGAAACACATTTGTGATACTAAGAATTACACAAAGTTAAAATACAGAGCTGGAGAAGAATCTATTATGCTTCAGATGAGGTTTAAAGGAAAAAAAACAGGGAACCCATCATGATTTCAAAGTAAAAGAAAAAATAAATCTCATTAAAAGAGATAATTAAGGATCCCACACTTTGCTTTTTAAAGTACCATAAACAGTGAAGTAATATCAAAAATGTTTTCAGCAAGTTTCTCTGATAAAGAATTAATTTCTCAAATTCAAATGTATAAAAATAAGAGTCAATCCTCAATTGATAAGTAGCCAAAGGATAGGAGTAAACAGTTGTTAGAAGAATAAATCAAAGCAATCAATAGTCACAGGAAAAAATGCTCTAAATCACTATTGATTAGAGAAATGAAAATCAAAACAACTCGAAGGTACTACCTCACAAATATTGGAATGGCTAGCATGACAGAAAAAGAAAATGACAAATGCTGAAGGGGATGTGGCAAATTAAGTACCCTAATGCACTTTTGGTGAATAGTAAACTGGTCCAGCCATTCTGGAGAACAATTTGAAACTATGCCCAAAGGGTCATGAAACTGGATACCCATTGCTCTAGAAATACCACTAGTAGGTCTGAATCCCAGACAGATCAAAGAAAAGTAAGGTCCACTTACACAAAAACATTTATAGCAACAATTTTTGTGGTATCAAGGAATTAGAAATGAAGGAGATGCCCATCAATTGGAAAATGACTGAACAAGCTGTATATGATTATTATGGATTACTGCTGTGCTACAAGGAATAATGAGCAGGATGGTTTCAGAAAAACCTGGAAAGACTTATGAACTGTTACAAGAGAAGTAGGAAGAGCCAGGTTAACATTGTACATAGTAAAAGCATTACTGCATCAATGATCAACTGTAAGAGACTTAAGTACTCTACCCAATACAATGATCCAAAGGACTCATTAGGAAAAATGCAATCTACCTCCAGGGAGATAACTCATGAACTCTGAGTACACATTAAAATATAATTTTCTTTTTATTTTTCTTGGGGTTTTTTTGCAACATGACTAATATGGAAATGTTTTTCATAATTTTACATGTATAAATAATATCATAAGTGTTTGCCTTCTCAATGGGTAGGGAGAAACTAAAGGAAGAGAAAAAATTTTGGAACTCAAAATTTTTTTTCAACTGCTAACATAAATAAATGGATATATAAAGATAATAGGAAATATAGAATTTAAAAAGAGAAAATAAAACATCAACAAGTCATCCTGGGACAGAGAAGGAGCACAGAATTCCATCTTCCCATCTTAGGAGCCATCCTAGATTCCTCACTATCTCTCACACCCCAAGTCCAATATGGTGCCAATACCTGTTATTTCACCTGCTCAGCCCCTTGTAAATATACCGCTTTCTCAGACAACGACACTCCTGGCTCAGACCTTCATCATCTCCCACCTGGAATATTGCAATGGGTGCAGAGAGGTCTACCTGCCTCAGATCTCTCTATCCTCCAAGTCACCCTCCAATCAACCACTAAAGCAATCTAACTAAAATGCAGATCCAACTATGTCACCCCATTACTCAAATTTCAGTGACTCCCCATCACCTCCAGGGTCACATGAAAAATGTTCTGTTTTACATTCAAAGCCCTTACATTCAAAGTCTTCTTAAAACTCACTCCCCAACATGTATTCTTTGCTCCAATGACACAGGATATTCCACAAACCAGATCCTCTATTGATCCAGTGACACAGGATATTCCACAAACAAGATCCTCTATTGATCCAGTGACACAGGATATTCCACAAACAAGATCCTCTATTGATCCAGTGACACAGGATATTCCACAAACCAGATCCTCTATTGATCCAGTGACACAGGAAATTCCACAAACCAGATCCTCTATTGATCCAGTGACACAGGAAATTCCACAAACCAGATCCTCTATTGATCCAGTGACACAGGATATTCCACAAACCAGAATCTCTATTGATCCAGTGACACAGGATATTCCACAAACAAGATCCTCTGCCAATCCAATGACACAGGATATTCCACAAACAAGATCCTCTACCTTTCCCACTTATCCTGAATATAACTTACTTTGTACATATTTGCTTGTTCTCTCCTCTATTAATCTGTGAGCTTCTAGAGAACATGGATTGTCTTTTACTTTTTTTGTGTCTCTAACAATGAACACTTTGCATAGTGCTCAGCACATAGTAGGAACTTAAGTTTATTTATTTATTGAATTGAATTGAGGCTGCAATCTCTTCACCAAATCCAACCAAATGAAGTTACTATTTGGCTACATCATAAATTGAATTTTTCTGGCACCATCTTTCAGAGTCATAGAGAGTATCTGAAAAGACATTCTCCCAGTGACTCACTCCATATCAAAGCAATGACTCTCCTTCAGCATATGGCTTTTATTGAACCAAGTCCCCTGCCATGCGTGTCAAACCCCAGGGCGAGAAGTTTCTCTGGAAAGCACGGCTGATGCTCCCACTGAGCAAAACAAGCGAGAGACGAGCATCTCCCCAGCTATCCAGGGGACAGCAGGCCCTTGAGGGGAGGGGCTACGTTATTTCCAGAATAATACAACTTAACACAGATGCATTAAATGCCCACATTAGGTTGGGCAGCAGCAGGGACTGCAACCCAAAGACAAAGACAAATTAGTTCCTGTCCTCAAGTGGTTTGCATTCTACCAATCTATCTGGGAGGAAAGAGTAGAGAACATTTACATCTAAAATGTTTAGAAAGCAAATGCAAGGAACCTGGAGAGAGCAGAGCAGTGGAGAAGACTGTGTGTGTGTGTGTGAGTGTGTGAGTGTGTAAGTGTGTGTGTGTGAGTGTGTGAGTGTGTGTGTGAATGTGTGTGAGTGTGTATGAGCATGTGTGTGAGTGCGTGTATGTGTGAGTGCGTGTATGTGTGAGTGTGTGTGTGAGTGTGAGTGTGTGAGTGTGAGTGTGTGTGAGTGTATAAGTGTGTCTCTGTGTGTGAGTGTGTGTGAGTGTATAAGTGTGTCTGTGTGCGTGAGTGTGTGTGTGTGAGTGTATAAGTGTGTCTGTGTGCGTGAGTGTGTCTGTGTGTGTGAATGTGTGAGTGTGAGTGTGTGTGTGAGTGTGTGTGAGTGTGTGTGTGCGAGTGTGTGTATGTGCGCGAGTGTGTGTGTATGTGTGTATTAGACACCTCCAGGTAAGCCACCATTTTGTGGACCATAGAACAGGCAATGGTCTCTTGGTCTTCAGACAACTTTCTCCATTGTTCGATTGCTGGACAAACAGTTGTGGGAAGCCCCTTGGGTGATGCTGGAGTCAGCCTTGCCAACCAGTTGCCACCCACAAGGCAGGTAAGCAGTACCTGACAAATGCCAAGTGAGTTATCACAGCCACCTTGACCCTCATCTCCCCTCAGACCCATGGAGAAGCCTGGGACCCCGAGCCCAAAGGATAATAAAGCCCCCCAGATTACAGCCCTGCTTCTGGCCCTACCCCCAGAGGGAGCCCACCTTCCTCACCCCCCCCCCCCCCCCCCCCCCCCCCCCCCCCCCCCCCCCCCCCCCCCCCCCCCCCCCCCCCCCATCAATGGCATTCCTGGGAGAAGTGGCCCCTCCCACACTAACCCAGCCCCACCCCCTTCATTCCAAAGAGAGAAGCAAGCCTGGAAGCTGCAGGCAGCTCTCCATCTCCCATCGTCTTCATCCCTAGGTGCCCAGCAGGCTCTTCCTCCTCCTTTCTGCCTCAGAACCTTTGCTTTGGAGGCCCAATCAGGTACCACCTCGGAGAAAAAGCCTTCTCTACAGTCTCCTCTCTGCCCTGGGATTCCCTTGTGTTGTTCCCTTTGCCTCCATTCTGTCCCTCCAGGAGACTGTGAACCCCCAGAGGGCCTGGGCGTGATGCTGTCACCTTGTTATCCCCAGGGCCCAGAGACTTGCACACAGAAAGCATTTGAGAAATGTCTGCAGAACGGAATGGAATTCGTGCCCTGGATTGTCCAGGAGGTTGAGTGTGGCATCCTGGGGTGGTCCCTGGGCCTCGATTTCCTCACCTGTGAAAGGAGAGGGTTGGGTGAGAGTCTCTGAGGTACCCACCAGTTCACCCTCTAAGACCCATAATCCGACTGTGTCCCATTGGCTGATGGCCCAGCTCACAGATGGCCTTTGGGCCGCGTCCCAGGGCTCTCCTCCTCCCGGGAAGGGTTAGGTAACGGCGAAGTCAGGGTCGGAACTTCAGGGGCCGCAGCGGGGCGGCGAGAACACAGAATGGTCTGGAACTCCTTTCCAACACGCTGAGATGCAAGGCTCTCCCCAAAGCCCTCGTGGGCCTCGCGATCCCCACACAACCCAGCCCAAACCAGGGGGTCAGCAAGGCAAGCATAACCCCCACCCTTTCAAGGGCAAAGGGGGTGAGAATGATCTGCTTGGGCCCAGACTCAGTCTCGAGGTAAAGAAAACCTTCCTCCTGAGGAAGACGATCCCACAACAGAAAGGGCCACTTCCCCTCCCCAGAGGTCTTCAGTAAGGCTGGAGGGTCCATGCTGGACCTGGGGAGAGTATTTCAGATCAGGAAACTGGGAGGGGCTGAAGCTGGAACGGCTGCCTCTTCCCAGGCTGAGGCTCAGGGATTGGGAATGCCAGGAACCACTTCACAAGGTCCAAAAGCCCATTTCACTCTTCCTCAGACATGGTCGTTTTAGAAAAGGACAAGGATCAATCATTGGTGCTTACTGAGGACCTAATTGAGCTGCTCTCTACTGATCACCGAGCTTTAATACTGGCACTAGACCCTGAAACCACAATTAAGCAGCAGAATCAAATGGATCAGCACAAGTGCAGGTAATGCTGTTCCTCTGGGAAAGCAGACCCTCCCACAGGGCCGAGCCAGCCCCTGAGTGACTGCCAGGCAGGGACCCATGCTCTTCGGATCCCCCCAGCCTTCTTTTGCCCAGTTTGGCCCAAAGCTGAGGGGTCCTGGATGTGAAGGGCCTGTAGGATGCCAGTCAAAATCAAAGGATTGTTTGGCTCAATCTATAAACATTAATGAAGCTCCTACTATGTGCCAAGCACCGTGCTAAGCAAGCACAATCCCTGCCCTCAAGGAGCTGACAATCTAACTAAGCAGCTCTGATTGCCCCGACTCTCTGCCTCCATCCCTCGGGCCAGTGGCTGGCCTTTCTGAAAAACAAGGACAGCCTTTGGGGAGACCGTAAGCCCCGAGGGCAGGTCCTGTTTTGTTTCCTTTGTGAGGATGAATCAGAGAGAACAGTCTACCTAAAATCAATATCAGAGTCTAAAATACTTCTGGACAGCACAATCCCAAGCTGCTTAGTGTTCAGGCCTGCTCTGGGGCTGCCAGGTGGTGGCTCAGTGGACAGAGTGCTGGATCTGGAGCAGCAAGACCGGAGTTCAAATCTTACCTCATACTTACCAGGCTGTGCGACTGTACGAGCCGTCTACATCCCAGGGTGTGGGGAGGATCAGACTTTGCAAAGACCATGTAAATGCCAATTCTCATTGTTAATCATGATGGTTTAATTTCGGCAGCAGAAGCCAGAAGAATGGAAAAGGATGAGTATAAGGGAAAGACTTTTCTACCACGATATCAACCATTCTAACCATGAAAGGGGGTAAAGTTGTCCAAGAAAACAATTTCAGATCCATGGCTATTTCTTGGGAAAATCACCAGCTTCATCGTCCTGTTCCTAGCCTTCACTCAACAAGGGTCCGTTAAGTCTTCATCATGTACAGTGTGTGAGCTCCTTGAGGGCAGGAGGGGCTTTCTTTAGATCCCGAAGCACTCAGCACAATGGCCAGAACTTAGCAGGTGCTTAATAAATGCTTGGTGCCTGGATCTGGATAGAGAGCTGACCTAGGGCCAGGAAGACCCGAGTTCAAGCCTTGCTTCTGACACATTATCCTTCCAATGCCCAAGAAAGCAAAAAGTTCTAGAGAAACTGCTCACCTGCATCAGGTGAGGACTTTCCCCAAACCAGGGTTCCTGATACCAGGGAACTCTCAGGTCCATTCTTAGTGTCTCTCCTCAGTCCATACAAGGCATGATACCTTCTCTGGAAATCTTATCACTCTCTTCGGTCAAAATAGGGTTACGAAAGTTTGGGACTGACCTTCTAAGCTCTCTTTTCCCAACTTAAATAATGACCTTTTCTTTCTACGTCATGACTCTGCTCTTTGTTCTCCATAGAGCTTGGTCAGACACTGAAAGGGCCAACGTCATCTTCTCCATCCCAGCCAGCGCCTGTCTTAAATATCCGTCTTTTTCCCAGTTAGTTCACCATTCACCACTTAAGTGTAAGTAAGAATACACTCAGGGTGAGTCCACGTGAAGCCCTCTCCTCCACCACCACCCCTCTCCATAAGATAACTAAAATCAGTCTGGATTGTTCCATGCCTCCAGTTGGACATATAAAAGTACTCTTCCCAGTGCTTTGTTCTTTCTGACACTGGTGGTGCAGGAAGAATCGAGTGGAAATCTAGATTTACTAGCTGTGTCACTCTGGCAAGTTCCTTAACTCTGTCTGCCTTGACTTTCTCATCTGTAAAATGGGGATAATAACAGCACATACTTCATAGAGTTGTGGGAATCAAATAAGATAACATACACAAAGTGCTTAACACAGTGCCTGGCACAAAATAGAAACTTTATCTCCTCCAGATGATACAGCCTTGGAAACAAAGATAAAACCACTGAATACTCATGCTGAGGGGATAAATGTCTTTGATGACAAATTCTCCAAACCTGCCTCTGTCCTCCAGAAAATTATGTTGATATGGACACTGTGAAATTAAATTAGAAGTGTTCATTTCTCCAACTCATAGACTGTAGTGAGTGTTTATGAGAGCTCTGATATAGGAGGGCGTGATTAAGAGGTATTTTCTGCTTTTGGCAAACTTCAAACTTGGAGGAAACTCAGCATAGTCCATTATGGACAAGTGTTGGTTAGTGGTTTATTAGCATTTCTCTTCACTGTTTGTATTCAAAGTCATCCAGGTCATTCGCTTTTTATTGTTTAATTTCCATTGAGTTCCAGGGAATCGTGACAAATTGGAAGGCTACAATGCCTTGGTGACATCCGAGAGCATTTCTCTAAGGAGCAAAGATTTCAGGTAAAATCCAATGAGTTTAGCATTTCATAGGATCACAGAATTTAAGGGTTGAAAGGAAGCTCAGTGGCCATCTGCTTCAAGTCATATAAGAATAAAACATATTCAACAAGTAGTCATCAACCTTTGCTCAAAAACTACATAGGTAGGTAGGTAGCCTCTGGGGTCTATACTTTCCATTGGGAAGTTTTTCCTGGTATCAAGCTAAAATAGCCTCTTTTTGCATTCTTCCCGCTAGGACCAAATGGAAAAATCCTCCATATGACAAGCCTTCTCAGACTTGAAGGAGACATCGTTTTTCACTGAGTCTTCTCTTCTTCAGTTCATTCAAAGATGCTCGTAGGACATGCACAAAAGCCTTCATGATCGTGGTCGCCTCCTCCAGACACTTGGGTTTATTGATGTTCTTCTTAGGCCATGGTACCCACAACATAGCACAGTATTCCAGAGAAGGATTAATGAAGATCAAATGTAACGAGTTGATCCTCCCTGGCAGCTGCTGAGGAAGCCCCAGATGACCTGATTTTTTTTTTTTTTTTTTTTTTTTACTACTCCATGTCATGGCTAATTCATATAATTCATAATCCTAATCCCAATCCTAACCCTAATTAACTGTAACCCTAACCTTTTCAACGTAACCTAAAATGATATTAGCTTTTTTTGTTTGCCGAATCATCAACTCATATCAAACTTATATTCCATGAAATCCCCATTTTCCCTCAGATAAACTGTTTCCTAGAAGTTTATAATAAGAATTTGTGCTTATTTCTTTAGGGTTAGTTGGTAACGTTAGGGTTCATCTTACTAGACTCAAGCCAAAGTTCTACCCTATAGGTTCCTATCATGCAGGTCTTCGAGCAAAGCCTGAATGTGATATAGAAGAGATTTTGGTTTAAAGATACATTAGACTAAAGGGATCTGGGATCCTTTTTCCAACTGATTCTCCACCAATTCTGATGTGATAACCATAACCCACCAGAAGTTACCAGCTATTTTCTATAGTCAGTTTCATTTTTCAAGGTTTGCACCTTGATATAATTAATGCCTTTGAGCTACCTTTCCAGAGGAAAATATTCATGAAATATATCTAGATGCAAGACTTCTGAGTTATCTACGTGCAGTCAGCCTCAGATTTGAATTATATTTTCTGAGGGGGGCAGAGCAGTTGTATGGTATCCCATGAGATGATATTTCTTCTTGACTTGAGACCCCCAATGAAATTAGTTCCAATAACTCCATATTTTGCTTCCACAAAGAGAAACTCTAAATTATCCTTCCATTTAATTGTATCTTTGTCAGTAGCCAGTTCTACCTGAGGAAAAAATAAGAGCTCTAGCTAAAGTAACAGCTATATCCACCCTCTATTCCTTACCAATCCTCAGAGAGGGAAAGGATTATATAAAAGATTTTCCATAGTCCTTAAATGAAACCAGCAGCTGTGCTGTTGCATAATGACATGAGACAGTAGTCACGTGGAAAACACCAGTGAAAGTTCAGGAAGCATCCAGAGGGATTGTCCTCCTGAAGTAAACATCTGGATTCTTGAAAAATAAACACATGTCCTTTAATCTAGAATTTTTAAATAATTCCCCAAAAGAGGTTTGGGATTATTTTATGACATAAGCAACAGAACCCCGAACCTTTTAGGGGAAAACTGTTTTTGGATTTTGGAAACAATAAAACATGAAAGTGGTCTACCAGTTTTCTGGTCCCAGCTGCTAATGCCCTTCTCTCTCAAATTCTCTTCCAACTGCTCTGTTTATGTTTTGTATGTCTAGTCATTTACATGTCTGTCCCATTATAGTATGAGCTTCTTGAGGCTAAGGCCTGTTTTTATCTTATTGAATCCTTAGTGGCTAGCACAGTAAACAGTAAATGCTTGTTGATTGACTTTCTCAGGAATTATTTTTGAAATCTAGATTAAAGAATCTGTGTTTGTTTATTTTCTATCAGCCCAGATGTTCATTGCAGTCAAAACCAACAAAACAAAATCACATCCCTCTCTTTGTATCTGGGAAGACAACTGAGAAAATTAAGTCCTCAGCAATCGTAGCAAAAACATTTTCATGAAACCAATAACCTTTCTCCCTGGCCAACAATAACAGTTAGCGAGTTTTCATTGTCATCATCTTCAAAGTAGAGAGTGGCTTTTTTCCTAATACAGTCATTGGTTTTTCCATTGTTGGGCACACTCAGCTCTGAAGTCTCTCTGTTTGTGAATTTGGTACCCAGGACATCCTTCTTTACAATGTAAGCAGTTTCTGAGCATGTTCACATACTCCACCACAATTCAAAAACTAGGCACTATATTCCACTGCATCTCCAGTTCACAAGGAAAATCAACTCAGTATGGAAAATTCACTAAACTTTTTATGACATGCTCTGCGATGTTCTTGCTTCCTAAAGAAGATGGAGATTCTTTCTGATCTGATCCTACCAAAACAGGAAACCACACCCTTTAGTCAAAAACAAGAAAGGAAAAGAAATAAAAAGAGGACATCTTGTTCTTTCATATTCCTGTCTCACACCCTCATCAAGGATTTATTCTTACTGTAGATTATTCTCATAAACATTGTATAGAAAGTTAGAAAGTATGTAGAGAGGGTCAATAATTATTGAAATTTAATTTATCACTTTTCTTTCAATAATTATAATGGCCCTGTTTTTTTCCAAGTGGTTTATATCCCCTCATCCTTCAGTTCACTTAAGACTTGACACAGTGGTACATTTGAAATTATGTCACTTCCAAAGTGACCCTTCTCAGTGTATATTAGGACTATTCCAGCTGGGCTTGCCCTCTTGGTTTTCTCTATCACCAATTTCCACTTCGCAACAGAAGGTAGATAGAAAGCTGGGTCGAGACTCAAGGAGACCTGCATTCAAATTCAGTCTCAGATACTTACTAACCAGGTGACCATGGGCAAGGCATTAAACTCTGCTTCCTTCAGTTTCCTCATCTGTAAAATGAACTGGAGAAGAAAATCGTCAATCTCTCCAAAATGTTTGCCAAGAAAACTCCAAATGAGGGACTCACAAAGAGTCAGACATGACTGAAAGGGAATAGAATGTCTAGGCAGAGGGAGATAATAGGCTCACTTCCCTGGCACCTGTACTCACTTTCCTGCTTCACAGAAATTTTCTGAGAATTAAATAAGATAATATTTGTAGAGTATTTTGCAAACCTTAAAGCATTCTATTAGGCAGCTGCTATTATTAATACTGCTATTGTTTATTATTATTAAGCACATTGTATATGATAACACTGTAAACTAAATGTGGTGGCTCCTCTGTAATTGATGGGGGAGAGGAAATCAATCCATAAAAATCAATCAATCAACATTTATTAAGTTTCCCTTGTGTGTTAGGCACTGCTCTAGGTGCTAGGGAAGCCAAAGAACCATTTCTTGGGTAGGTTATAATAGAATACTTTCCAGGAATAGCTTGGTTCCTAAGGTCCCTTGCAATAGTAGAATTCTATGAATTCCCAAGATAATCATCATGTGTCCCCTGTGTCTTATGTTCTCCAGGCTATCTATCTCATTTCTTTCAAATGATTCCCCTATAAAGGGCTTCCTACCAAGATCTCAATCTGAGGAAGAAAAATATGAGCCAGCTCTCAAATACTCTAGTGCATTTCACACAGAATAATGATTGAGAAATCCAATGAAAAATAACAGTTTTCACTCTAAAAGTAACTTCTTCTTCCCCAGCATTATGCAGAAAGTGAGCCAAAAGCCTACAGGCAATGGGGTCTCCCCAAGCAAGCAAACACCAGAACACTGGGACTACAGATGACTAGAGATAACAAGTGTAACCTGCACTCTGTGTACAAAGAAAACAAATTTGAAAATTTCAAGACTAGGGTCCTTGGAAGTTCCTGGAAGCTACAAGGTTAGCAACCAGCATTTCAGATAGAAAATCCAAGCCCCAGGTGTTCTGAGGTTTCCAGCACTCTGTCCTGAGAAGCTGGGGGTTCCTGAAAATATAGTACTTTGAATCTCAAAGATTCAAGGTAGGAGCAGAACAAGAAGGAACAGAAATATCACAACAAGAATTGAGGAGACCCAGGCCAATCCCAAGCAAGGGAAGCCAGCCATTGTACCCAGAAATGTAGCAAGTGGTAGAATATGGCCCTTTCACAAAACCTCAGGGAAATAAAATCTGAAAGATGAGTAAGTCAAAGATAATATTGGCCAACATAAAAATTATTGCAAATTTAGAAGTCCTCAAAAAGGGAAAAAATATTTTAAGTACTGCAAGCAGATAAAAAAAATATTCATAAGAACTGCACAAATAAATAAAAGAAATAAAACAAAAAGTAAAAAATTAAATAAAAGTTCTTGAAGTAGAAGTAGATTAAATAAATTAGAAGAGGAAGTGCTTCAAAGAAATGGAATCTCTGAAAATTAGAATGGATCAAACAGAAATTATAACAGATGGCAAGAAATATTAGAACAAAATCCCCCCCCCAAAAAAAATTAAAGCAAAATGTATGATATATGGCATGAAAAGAAATTGGCCTGGAAAACAGGTCAAGTAGACAGCATTAAGACATCTATCAACTCCCTGTAAACCATGATTTAAAAAAAAAAAATCTTGACACTATTTCAAGAAATTAAAATGAAAACTGCCCAGTTCTACTAGAACAAGAGGGGAAAAAAATAGAATATAATCTTAAGGAGGTGAGTAGCAGAGTGGGAAAGAACTTTAATAGAATATAGGGCTTTCAAGATGATAGCTGAGTAAGAACTTAGAAATACAGGCACAAATCAAAAGAAAAATTGAAAGGTAAATTTATTGATCCTTAGGAGTGGAATGAAGCTCTGTGTTTTCAATCAGTGGCTCTGCTTGGTTTCCATCTGAGGAACATCCTCTCTCACCCAGGATAAGCTGATCACCTGAAATCTCATCACCATGCAGACTGACTCAGCTTTTGATAGTCATCAACTTCACAACCACTTCAATTCCTCTCCACTCTGACTGGAAAACTAGAGAACAGAGCAGTAAAAGCATCTTCAAAACTGCCAGCATCTCTGCTTGATTTCAACTCAAGAATATCATTGCTGCCATTCTAAATTCCTTTGATGGCCCTGCCCTATTCATTTTCAACTTTCTTTTATATATTGTCTTCTTCCATTACATTGTAAGTTCCTTGAGGGCAGAGACTACTTTTCTTTTTCTTATTTGTCTCCTTAGCAATTAGCATACTGCCTGATACATAGTAGTCACATAATAAATGTTTATTGAATTGAACTAGAATGGAATGGAAGGTATTCTTATAATGTACTAAGGCTTAATGTACTGACAGTCCCAGTGTCATCTGAGAACAGGAACATATAGAAAAATTCATTATTTTTATGTAATTGTTCTTCAATTCTCACTTTGCACAGGACACTCTTTAGGATTGAGGCAAACGGTTTTGGTGACCATCATATCTCTCCTTGTACCTCCCTTGAAATTGATGCTCAGTAGTAATGAACTGAACCAGCTACACCCAGGGAAAGAACTCTGGGAGATGACTATGAACCACTACATAGAATTCCCAATCCCTCTATTTTTGTCCACCTGCACTTTTGATTTCCTTCACAGGCCAATTGTACGCTATTTCAAAGTCCAACCCTTTTTATACAGCAAAATAACTGTTTGGACATGTATACATATATTGTATTTAACTTATACCTTAACATATTTAACATGTATTGGTCAACCTGCCATCTGGAGGAAGGTGTGGGGGAAAGGAGGGGAAAAGTTGGAACAAAAGGATTTGCAATTGTCATTGCTGAAAAATTACCCATGTATACAACTTGTAAATAAAAAGCTATAATAATAAAAAAAAAAAAAGAAATTGAGGCTCAGTGAGTTGCTGCACAAAGTTTCTCTGCTGTCACATCAGAGATAAAACATTGTGCACTTTTAATTTCCATCAGGGAGGAGCATTTTCAAGAAGAGCAGATTTTATTCCACAAAGTTAAATCTTTCTTTGATTACACACAGGTATTTGATTCTGACATGACTGCTATATTGGGGCAAATAGCCTGATGAGAGAGTCAGTTTCACTTTTTGTGATACTGCCGATGCTTTGCTGATGATCCAGTAAAGGAAACTAAAGAGTGCTCAGACATGTAGGAGAAGATCCAGGAGAAAGTAAAAAAAAAAAAAAAAAATACAAAGAAGAGATGAAAATAATTGATAAACCTCCAGATCACAAAACAAGCTGGAAAAATAGGCTTTTTCTCCAATCCCCACAACCTGTAAAATCTCTCCAAAACAGAATTTGTGCCCCAAAGATAAAGCAACTTCAGCTATCTGAATGGTCTAGGACATTAAGAACTCAACTAAATGTTAATCATCTGTGAATTAACACCAACGTTGAGCCCACCCTATACTTCTTCATCACCACCCAGCATGCTACCAACTGCAAGGATTCAGTTGTTCACCTGACCCATGGGCTTGGAACAAAATATAACCCTGCTTCCCCACCCAAAGCCATACATGTCCAAGCTCAGAGCAGCAGAAATTTGCCGATTCTTTAAAAGCCAGTGCCATGACAGCACTCTATGCTGCAAACGATCTCCACAGGAGAGCAAGAGAAAAAAAGAAAGGGGGCAAGACTTGTGTCTGGGCTTAAAACAGAGCTCAACTCCACACAGCAATATCTCTACAACTCCAAGGGATGGGAGATCCAAACACCAAATGACAGAAATTAGCCCAATCTGCAGTAGCACCAGCAGGGCTGCATATTGCACTGCTAGACCAGAGAAGTAAGGAACAAAGGGAATGGGACAGGGCACTGTGGGAAAAGTGGACAGCAGTGTAACACTCCACCAAGCCTAGGGGAAAGAGAATGGCACCTAGCTGGAGCCAGTTCTGACCCAAAAAGGAACTGATTGCAAATGCAAATACACAAAAGTAAAGGAAAATCTAGATGAAGATACACAAATTACTAATTTTTTTTAAAGTTCTCTATCCAAACAAAATATACTGATCTTGAAGACAGGTTATATTGAGATAATCTAAAGAGTATAGATCTCACAGGAGAGAGAGAGAGAATTTGTTTTAACAAAACCAAATACTATAGTGCAAAAAATAATGCAAGAAAGTTGCCAAGAACTTCTGAACACAGAAAAGGTACTGATTGAGAAAATTCACAAATTACTTCCAGAAAAAAAGCAAATTTTCAAATTTTTGAGCACATAATGGTTAAATATAACAATTCAGCACAGAAATGATGAGTTCTTCAAGGAACCAGAAGAAAGACCTTCAAATATAAAGAAGAAAATTTTAAAAAACAAGCATATTATATAAATCAGAAAATGAAAGAATAGAATGGGTTCCAAAGAATAATAGAGTTCAGAATGCAGGTAACCAAACTATCCTGAAAATCTGAGCTTAAAAAGAGATATTTCAAAACATTCTTGGAAAGAAAACTAGACTTGAAGATACTATTTACTTTTTGAATGTTCCAAACAAAAACATTGCAGGAGAGATGAATGAACACAGCAACCAAGGACAGCAATACCAACAGAATGACAGCAAAGAGACCAGTAAGATAGGAGTCTCTTTCCAAATGTATACCAGGAGACGGGGATGAAGACAGAAGTATAGTGGAGTAAAACTGGAGAGACAGGCCTGGGGCATTATGGACAGACTCTGAAGGCACCCTGACTACAGGTAAATCAACATTTTTGTGAGACTACATTACAAAACGATAGTATGCATATGTGAATGAGCCCGGGGAGAAAAAAGATAAAGGTGAGTGTGTGATGTGACTGCATTAAGTTGATGGCTAGCAAAGAGAGGGTGATGATTCCAGTAATCTGCCGAGGAAAAAAAGAGTCTGCAAGGAAATGGGTAAAACGTGGGGAGCATTGAAAGGAAAAGAGGAAAAAGAGAGACCTTGTGTTGGTGGTGCAAGGAGGTTCTACTGAAGAATGTTCCTATGGGAAAAGAGCTAAGCTCTGAACCCAATCCCCTTCCTCTCCCAGAGAACAAGATGGAGCGGGAGGAGAAGCAGAGGAAGATCATATCTCTCACTTGTTGAAGGGAATAAGTTTACACATTTCTGATTATATCTTTGGAAGCAAATATTCCTTTAGAAAAGATTGTCTCATACAAAAATCTCGTTATATTGATGGGAATGTGGAAAAACTGAGACACTATTGCATTATTGGTGGAGTTGTGAAATAATCCAGCGTTCTGGAGAGCAATTGGGAATTATGCCCAAAAGGTCATAAAACTGCACGTAACCTTTCATCCAGCAGTTTCACTGCTAGATTTATATCCCAAAGAGATCATAAAAGAAGGGAAATATTTCTAGTTATAAGAAAAGGTGCTCTAAATCACTATTGATCAGAGAAATGCAAATTAAGACAACTCTGACATACCACTCTCAGACTGGCTAAGACAGCAGGAAAAGATAACAGAGGGGATGTGGGGAAACTGGAACACTAATACTTAGTTGGTGAATTTGTGAATGGTTCCAGCCATTCTGGAAAGCAATTTGGAACTATGCTCAAAAAGTTATCAAATTGCCCATACCTTTTGATCCAGCAGTATTTCTATTGGGCTTATATCCCAAAAAGATCTTAAAGGAGAGACAGGAACCCACATGTGCAAAACTGTTTATGGCAGCCCTCTTTGTAGTGGCAAGAAATTGGAAACTGAGTGGATGCCCATCAGTTGGAGAATGACTAAATAAATTATGGTATACGAATGTGATGGAATATTATTGTTCTATAAGAAACGATCATCAGGATGATTTCAGAGAGGCCTGGAGAGACTTGCAGAAACTGATGCTGAGTGAAATGAGCAGGACCAAGAGATCACTGTACATAGCAATAGCAATATTATGTGACGATCAATTCTGAAGGATGTGACTTTCCAACAATGAGATGATTCAGACCAGTTCCAATGATCTTGTGATGAAGAGAGTCATCTACAAGCAGAGAAAGGCTGTGGGAACTGAGTGTGGATCACATCAGAACATTTTCACTATTTTTATTGTTGTTTGTTTTCTTTCTCATTTTTTTCCTTTTTGATCTGATTTTTCTTGATAATATATGTTAAATCCAATATATGTAAACATATTGGATTAACACATATTTAACAGGCATAACATATATTGTATTACTTGCTATCTAGGGGAAGGGATGGGGGGAAGGAGGGGAAGGTTTTGCAACGATCACTGTTGAAAAACTATCCATGCATTTGTTTTAAAAATAAAAAGCTTTAATTAAAAAAATAAAAGAAGGTAAATGATTCATACATGCAAAATGTTTGTAGCATTCCTTTTTTGTAGTGGCAAGGAACTGAAAACTGAAAGGAAGCCCATTTGTTGGGAAATACTTGTGTAAGTTATGATATATGAAAGTGATGAATTATTGTTCTATAGGAAATGATGAGCAAGTTGATTCCAGAGAAGGCTAGAAAGATTAGCATGAACTAATGCTGAGTTAAGTGAGCAGAATCAAGTGAACATTGTACACAGTAACAATGAGATTATATAATGATCAACTGTATTGGACTTGGCACTTTTCAACAATGTAATGATCCAAGACAATTCCAAAAGATTTGAAATGGAAAATGTCAATCACATCCAGAGAAAGAACTATGGAGACTGAATGTGAATCAGAGCATAATATTTTCACCTTTGTTTTACTGTTGTTGTTTCTTTCTTTCTCATGTTTTTTCCCTTTGTGTCTGGTTTTTCTTGTACAATATGATAAATATGAAAATATGCTTGAAAAATTGCACATATTTAACCGAAAAACACATTTTAAAAACAAAGACACATAGAAAATGAAACTAAGGATGGAAAAAAATTTTTTACTGTGCTTCAAGTGAATCAAAAAAAGTAAGAGTTGCAATCTGTCTATCTGACAATGAAAAAAACAAAAATTTGAAAAAGAATAGGGATAGGATTCAAAAAAGAAAAGGAATACGGAAGGAAACATAAACAACAAACTAATATCAGTAATAAACTGATACCCTCCAAAGACCTTGACAATGTTTCTTGTCAGTATTGTGTTACAGTAACGCAATAGTGACAAGAAACATAAATGTCCTTTTCTCAATTTTGGATAAGTCTAAAATAAAAACAAAAGGGGAAATATGGACATTTTGAACAATATGAACAAATTTCTGGAGAAAATAGAGCTAAAAGATTTATGGCATCTTCTAAATCAAACTGCAAAATAACATATACATTCCTCAGCTCCAAATGTAACTTTTACAAAAATTGACCATTGTATTAGGGCACAGATATTATCAAAATGTTTAAAAGGCAAAAAAAGTTAATAATTCTTTATAGACATTAAAAATAGTCATTGGTCCAGAAGTCACAAATAAAAGAAACAGACTAGTGGAGGGTTAAAAGGAAATACTAACAATGAGTAGGTCAAAGGACAAATCATAGAAACAATAATGACATGAAAGAAAAGAATAATGATGAAACAAGAAGAGATAATTGGTCATCTTAGAAAGAACAACTTCAGTTAAGAGGTGAGTTGGAAACTAGATTCAAGGGATTGAAAAGTGAATAAGAATGGGGGAGGTAGAGGCAATAAATCTAGACAATATAAGAGAAGGTCCGATAGTAGGTGATGGATGTACAAAACCAAAACCAAAAGTCTCTATCCTCAAGAGCCTTACATTCGTTGAATCTGAAAAAGTTATGATGAGTAACTTGTAAAGACTGGGTTAAAATCACCATTTTAATAACAGGAGCTTTACCAGGTGAGAACATTTTTTATTAAATCAAATAATCAGAATTTAGTATGAACACAACCTATACAATTCCTTGAATTAATAAAAGTCATTGTTTGGAGAAAAACAATTTGAATAAAAGGAAGAATCTCTCAGAACCAGAGAAAGGGATTCTAAGTGTCTGGATTTGACAGGTTAGAGCAAATATGTACAATTGTGAGGAGCAAAGAGAAGACTGAGTTGCAGCAAAGAAAGGAGGATCATGAAACTCTACAGCAATTTAGACCAGAGGACTGGGGGTAAAGCAAGTCCCAAGAAAAAGTCAGCTCTTTTTTGAGCTCCCAATTCCTGATTATTCACCAATATTAGAACATATTCTACTGCTTTGATATTCAAGTATTCTCAGTAAACTGAATTTTGCTTTAATCACAAAGAAGATGAGAGTTAACTAGAGTGAGATATAAAAATAAGGCTAAGCAAAGAGCCCAACTTCTGCCTAGAGATCAAGAATTTTCCTATCTGAGAACTTGGAGCTATTGCACCTTAATCCAGAACATTTTATCCAAAACAATCTTCCTAAAACCAAAGATGAGGGAATCAAGTAGAACTTAGGAATCATTATATTGCTTTTTATATTTAAAATGAGCTAATTATTGGAAAAGACATTGTTTTCTTGCTTTCAGTCAAGTCTCAGGGAAATTTCCCACAGAGGCAGATTATCTCAGCGTCTCAAATAATCTTTTCTCCCTTACCTGTCATGAAGAAGGAATATACAAACCAAGTGTTATTAAGATCCTTAAGGTATATTTTATAATAATGATAACCATTTCCCTTTTAGTCTTGTTGAAACTGTTAAAATTGAGTTGATACCATATCATATAACATAGAGATATAAATATAGTATATATTGGCAGGAAGCATCCATATAGGGAATGAGTTTTTACAAGACCGTGTTCTGATCATCTAAACCCTGCCCAGGGGTGACTAATAAGTTCTCCTACAATTTCTGCTGATTAGCTAATTTCAAATCATTTTTCTTTCATTTTTCTCATTACATTTCTGAAGTGGACTACTGCTGTGTGGAGTACTCAACTGTGATTTTGATAGAACACCAGCTTAAGACCCCATTGGGTCTAGGATTTGTTTCCTTTCTTTCTCTCCTTCCTCATCAAAAGCTTAGCCTTGCTAAGAGGATTAGTTTCCAGGTTCTCTCAGGTGGTCCATGTGGTGCTTTTGAAGATTTCCTTCAACAGATTTCTTATAGAGACAACAGGAGAGATTTCTTAGCCTGCAATTGAAAGCCTTCCTTGACCTTTTGCCAACCTGTCTTTCCATCCCTGCTTCATATTAATCCCTCTTTTGCTTAGTCTAGACATTCACTTTTTCACAAACACAACATCACTTTTGCTTTTCTACGCCCTGTTCAGATTCTGCTCTCCCGATCACCCAGTTTTGAAAGCCCATCCTTCCTCAAAGACCCATCTTGAATGATACCTCCATAAAGTTTCCCATGGTTCCTTCACTCAACAATGGCCATTTCCTTCCCAGGACTCACAGAGCACTTTGCTGGTATCTGTCTCCTACCTTTACCATAGATTAAGAATAAGGACTAGATCAGTGATTTCAGTGGAATTGGGAACTACTCAGTAAGGAAATCTAACAATGTAGCTTTGTGCCTTTTCTGTAATTTCTCATGTTAGAGAATAAAGGAACCTGCCCAAGTTCAAATATCCTAGATGAGCAGAAGGCTGGACTTTGACACCCAGGCAGATGTATTGTTCCACAATAAAATACACTTGCTTTTTATGACAATCATCACCAAAAACACAGCTTCAAAGAGCTATCCCATGACCAAGGGAAAAAGTGGAGAAGTTATGGGATTGGCCAAAAACACCAGTAAACAAAAGCATACCCTATGGTCAAAGGAAAAGATGGAAAAGTTATGGGTTTAGAAAAAAAACACCTTCAAACAAAAGTATGTCTCAAACATTCAAGAGCATCATCAAATGAATTGTGGGGTGATTCCATGTGAAACTGAAGTGCCTTGTGCTAGTCCCCTACAGATGCTAAGAACAAGAATTGCATTGAAAAATTTAAATCTCCCCGGTGCCTTATAAGTTTGCTGTGGTGCCCCCAGGGCATCTCAGTAAATACTTTGGGAATCAGGGTGCAAGGCACTATATGGTCAAGTTTCACATGGAATGATATGTCCAAGGTCATGTCATTCTCTCTATTCCAGGGCCTTACTATTACCTCAAGGCTAATTATTTGACTTTGGAAGCCAGAAGCTGCAAAAGAAAATTGAAATGTAATCCTTTAAATTCTCTGACTACTTAGTTAAAGTTCTTGTTTTAGGAGATCCTGGGCTCGGTCCTGGGATTGTATAACAAACTTAGCTCTGTTTTCTGCCAAAGGAGAATGTTTCAGTGGGAGGAGAAGAGAGAGATACTGCTTTTAATCAAACAACAAAAACATTCTCTCTTTGGACCCTTTTTCATTTTCTTTCCAGAGGATTGTAGCAAAGACAGAGAACTGTCTCAGTGAAATCAAAGGACCTTTTTTATAACAGCTTTGTACTCTTGTCTTCCTCCAAGCAAGGCCAGAAAGAGCAATCCAAAGAGATCTCGAGACACAGTGTCTATTCCTTGGCCTTGGAAGCTAGGAAAGTGCTTGTCCTTGGCTTGGAAAGCAAGGAAACTCGATGAGGGAGGGAAAGGAGGAAGAACAAGGACATAATCCCTCCATTCTACACCTCCTCCTAGCTAGATTTGCCCCTGTTGCTGTCCTCTGGTTGTCTGAGCTGGCTCCAGATCAGGCTGAAATTTGGATTGGCAGCTCATACTCTCATGTCTTACTTCCTTTTAGTATAAGAGAAAAGGCAAGTAGCCCATTCAAAGGCATTTCACGGGCATTTAAGAAAATTAATTAATTAAACTGAATTTACTTTTTAAAGAAAGATGAAAATATGGTGTGTTGGGTAGACTACGTTGGAGTCAAGAAGACCTGGATTCAAGCTTAAATACCTACTATTGGAGGATTTGTGGGTTCAAGAGCCGCCTCTGACATGCTGGCTGTCGTCAGTTAAGGTCTCAGTGCTTTATTTCTAAGACTCTTATGGATAGTGGCTCATCTGCATTAGTAGAGAAAGCTCCTCAAACCAAGAAAACACCAGCTCAAGACTCCATTCCCTCTTGTCCCTGAAAAGTAGTACTACCTAAAGTCAGGGCCAGGCACAGGGATACAGGGACAAAATGGGAAATATTCCTTTTCCTCAAGAAGCTTACATTCAATAGGGGAGAGAGAGGGTTAGGGTTAGAGACTATTCAATGTAGTTTCAGGAGGGAGCGGTTACTAACTAGACATGCCATAGGAGAGAATGCCTAAGTTGAGCCTTGAAGGAACCCACCTATCTTAAGAGGCACAGAAACAGGGGAGGGATTTCCAGGCAGGAGACACACCCCTGGCAAAGACACAGAAGGGGGAAACAGAATAGTGATTAGCTGAACAGCAAAAAGCTGGAATATATAATACATAAATGGGAGTCATGTAAAAAGAAAGTGTGGAAAGATAAGATAGAACTAGATTATGAAAAGGCCTCAATTCCCAGCCAAGGAGTTTATATTTTAAATTAGATAGGGAGTCACTGAAGATCTTTGAGCAGCAAAAAGAAGTGGTCCCACATGTGCTTTTGAGTTATTCAATTGGCAGCTGTAAGTAATGAATTTGACAGTCAAGAAAATGGAAGGGATAACATCAATTAAGTCTCAGGTGATGAGGGTGTGAGTATCTATATCTTGATAAACGTGTGAACTAACTCAGGGCCAAGCAGAGATCCCTGGCACGCTCCACTTCCAAGTTAGGAATTCTCAGCTTTTGGATCCTGCCCCTCTCTGGCAGTTTGGTAAAGTCCATGGAGCCCTTCTCGGAGCCATAGTTTAAATAATTTCAAGAAACACTAAATCACAGCTCTAGGTTGGTGAAAATAAAGATGTAGATTTTTAGCCATGTTAACTTCATAGATCCATTGAAATCTATCCAAGGCCCTTTTTAAGTGTTGATATTAAAGTCACTTACTCTAACTGGACATGGCAATACAAGTGAAGACTCCTTCGACACAATCAGTTGACAAAGTTATTGGCCCATCATGTAGCCCATCACTCTCTATCTTTCCCACAAGCAGAGCAAGAGAGATTTCACTCAGATTTAGCAAAGAACTTGATCGTCTCCTTGCCCTACCAGTCTGAAAGCCTGTCCAAAAAGGTGGGAAAGGAGCGGAAAGGAACAAGGCTATCATTAGTTAGTCTGCATGATCTAACATCCTTTTCTTGAAGTTTTGTTCCTATAATAATACATTCTGGAATGTTAATAGAAATGGTGATCAAATGGATTGGACAATAGCTTACAACTCTGTTCTCTTCACCCTATTACCAGGTCCTTCACCCTTGGGGAATTCTACATTGTTTTCTCTTTCCCTGGGCTCTCAAGGAAGTAGCCTCGTCATTCACATCATCAAAGTCCTTCAGTCAGGGAGGACTTGAATTGGCAAAGGACTTTTAGGTCTTCTTCCTTCCTTCTGATTGAGCCACTTTTCTTCTATTCTTTCCAATCTGAAAATCATTCTTCTGGGAACACTTAGTATATGATTCGGGGAAGAGCAGGGAGAGGGCAGGATCAGATTCATGATTTCATTGACATAGAGAACTAAAAAAGGGGGGTTACGTTGAGCCAATGTATGCTGCAAATTATCTTCCTGAAGGAGAGTTTTCTGGGAAGATGGCACTGTTCCCCCACAAACAAAACAAAATTACTTCTCAGGATGAACATAGACTGATAAAAAAAAAAACAAATAAGATGTGGGGTAGAACAGGGGTCCTCCTAGGGCAACTGGAAAAGAGCAGAAGAAAGAATTAGGGACAGAGATGTAACATATGAGGTGGAAACACTTCCGGGGCTAGGTCTGCTGAAACAGCAAGTGGGGAGCTCTAGGGCTAAGAGGTAGCCACAACAGGCGCTTTCACCTCCAGAGAAGCTCTGCTGAGAAGGAATGCTAGGCAGCTGCAGTGCTGCTCAGCCCCTTCCCTGGGCCAGAAGGAACCAGCCCTGCTCATATGTGCAGAAGCAATGGGAAAAGGAAGCTGCTGGCTGCACTTACAGGAGGGCGAGTTCTTGATTTGGGGTTCTAGGCCACAGAGGAGAACTGAAGTAAAACTAGGAGTACCATCCCCCACTCACCCCAAGACTAGAGGTGAATACACTAAGAAGTTTTTGTTTTTGTTTTCAAAAAAGGCAGGCAACGTAGAAAGAACAGAACGACTCCCGACTCTACATTTAATATGGAATAGAGAAGACCTGGATTTATCTTTAGAGGAGGATACTGAAGTGAAAATAAAATAAAAAAAAAAACACTCTGCAAAACACTAATGTTAAATGGTTACCTGCCCAAAAAGAATTTAAGAACCTCCAAAAGACTTTAAAATCAAAGAAAAACTAAAAAAAGGAGGAGAAAGAGGAAGAGAGGGGAAGAAGAGGAAGGGGAGAGGAAGAGGGGAAAGAGAGGAGAAGGAGGAGGAGGAGAGAAAGAAGAGTAGGGGAGGAGAGGAAGGAGAAAGAAGAAAAAGAGGAGGAGGAGGAGGAGGAAGAATCCCTGAAAAACAAGATTATGAAAAGAAAGTCAACCAACTTTGAAAAGGAGATCCAATTCTTTTTTTTTTTTTTTTTAATACTCACTTTTTTTTTTCTTTCCCCCTTTTTTTTTTATCCAATAGCCCCCAACCTACAGGATATATACATGGGCAACTCCACAGCACCAACAACTGCCAAACCTCTTGTTCCAATTCTCCACCTCCTACCCCCCCCCACCCCTTCCCCCAAATGGCAGGATGACCAGTAGATGCCAAATATATTAAAATATAACCCAGATACACAATAAGCACACATGACCCAAACATTATTTTGCTGTACAAAAAGAATCAGACTCTGAATTATTGTACAATTAGCCTGTGAAGGAAATCAAAGATGCAGGTGTGCATAAATATAGGGACTGGGAATTCAATGTAATGGTTTTTAGTCATCTCCCAGAGTTCTTTTTCTGGGCATAGCTAGTTCAGTTCATTACTGCTCCATTAGAAATGATTTGGTTGGAGATCCAATTCTTAAAGACGAAAATGACTTTGAAAATTATAATTGAGCAAGAGCAATTAAAAATAATAAAAGAAAATATAAAGAATGAAAAATAGAAGATAATGTAAAACATTTTATAAGAAAAACGAGCTTGCAGAAAACCCAGACCATGGCTCACTTAAATTCCACCTTCCTGGAAGGTAAAATCACCCCACAGTCAGGTCTGTAGCCTGCACTAACTAAGGGGGAGGAAGAAGAGCCAAGAGTCAGAAGAGTCTCAGCTCCATTCACAATGTCCATTCAGGACATTCGAATATCCCTCTAACCTTTTAAGAAAGCACTTTAAAAAGTGGGCCCAATGGATGACATTTGCACCAGTGGAGAATTTTTCCTCCCCACAAACTGCAGGATTACAGGACCCTCTGCCTTATTCTAGACAAGATCAGCAATAGCAGGTGTCCTTCAGGAGAGAAAGGGCAACATTTGGAGGAACACCAAGAAGGAGAGAGTATACAACACCTGCCATGACATGGCACCAACTGAGAGATTCGATCTAGAGCAGGAGTCAGCCAAGATCAGATGCAACAAACAATACATTCGGTTCTGTGCTGGACTCCCTGATCCCTTGACTCTGGCAGCTAAAAGCTTGGAAGGACCCCTGCCCCCAAGGGAAGGAGGGGAACAAGAAGGGGGAGGAGGGGGTCAAGAAAGGGGAGGAAGGGAAGGAGGGGAAGAAGAGGAATCCAAAAAAAACCAAGATTATGAAAAGAAAGTCAATCAACTTAGAAAAGGAGATCCAACTTTTAAAGACAAAAATGACTTTTTGAAAATTATAATTGAGCAAGAGCAATTAAAATAATAAAAGAAAATATAAATAATAAAAAATGATATTGTAAAACATTTTATAAAATAAAACAATAGATCTGGAGAACAGATCAAGAAAAAAAAACATAAGAATAATCAGACTATTTGAAAGGTATGACCCAAAAAAAAAAAAAAAAAAAGAAGAACCTTGCCACAGTAATACAAGAAATAATTAAAGAAAATTGTCTTGAAGTGATAGAACAAGAGGAAAGTAGAAATAAAGAAGTCCACCAATCACCACTTCCAAGAGATCCTACAAGGAAAGCATATAGGAACATCATTGTTAAATTTCAAAACCTCCAGAAAAAAAGAGAAAATTTCACAAGAATAATAACAACCAATTCAAATATGCTCAAACTACAATAAGAATTGTACAGAACTTTTCAGGATCCACAATAAAAGGTCACAAGGTCCTGAAATATATATCATCAAAAGAATTCGAGTTGTGGCTGAAAATATTATATCCAGCAAAATTAAGTATAATATTGAATGAAAAAATAGCATTCAACCAACTCTCATATCTTCAGGATTTTATCTGAAACCTGAACTCAATAGAAAATATATACCTTTGTACTTGTATATGCATGTATGTGGATGTAAGATGTGTATGGTGAGCATGTATCTCTATAGAGATCTATAGAGATGTGTTGTGTGTGTAGATGTAGCATCTACATGTGTGTGTAGGTGTAAGGAATGTGTTATTTGTATAAGTACACATGTCTGTGGGTGGGGGTGTATATATACACACATTATGTAGGGCGTGTACCTATATGTTATGTATCTATATGTATGTAGGTATAACTATTGTGAGGATGTATATATACGTGTGTAGGTATGTGTGTAAGTGTGTACTTCTATATACATAAATGTGTCCATGTTTACCCTCAGCCGGCCTGAGAGAGATGGTTGGGAAGGATTGGAGGTAAAGGGGAGAGAAGACTAAAGCAAACAGTTCCCTGCAGAGATCAAAAGGAAACCTGCAGAAACCTACAGAAACCCTGCATCATGAACACAATGTCCTCTCCGATTATATGCACTTTCTTGAAATGGAAATTTCTTGTTAAACATTTGGAATCCTCCTTGATGTTCTACTGGGCCCGTGATAATGTTTTTGTTTCTTTTTCTGTCTTCCTTTTTCTATTTTTTTTTTCTTATTTTGCAGTTAAGTTTTAAATAAATTAATACAGTATTTAAAAAAAAAAATCCTTCTTAAAGGCTTCCTGGGGTCTTGCCTTTCTTGGCGGTAAGATTCAAACCCAGACCCTCCCGACTCCGGACTAGGCAACGCTGCTAGTCAGAGTATAACTGCATAAGATTAAACATGGTCACTGCTCCAAGTCGGCTTGTGGTTAAGAAGCCCACACTTGGGTTATTGTGGTTATTGCTTAGTCATTTCCGACTCTGTCACATCTGTTTGGAGGGGAGGGAAGTTCCTGGCGAAGACACTGCAGTGGTGGCCATTCCCTTCTCCGGCTGATCTTACAGATAAGGAAACTGAGGCAAACGAGTAAAAGACTCGGCCAGTGCCACCCAGCTAGGCAAGGTCTGGGGCTGATGAACGGATCCCCGATTCCAGGTCCCGCGCTCTGCGCACTACGGCGTCCCTTAGAGGTCCGCACTGCCTTCTGTCACACTGGACACCGCGGTGCAAGCCACGGTCTGAGAGTCTGAGGCCCGAGAGTCTGAGGCCCGAGAGTCTGAGGCCCGAGAGTCTGAGGCCCGAGAGTCTGAGGCCGGACGTCTTACTTTTTCTCCCCAGAATGATGGTAAAGTGGGGGGGGGGATAGGATGGAGCCCCCAGGGCGGCTATGGGAGCTCCACTCCGACTGATGCGCAGGAGAAGAAAGCGGGGGAGCGCATCCTTCCACCAAGCCCGGGGGACTGTCCTCCCCTCACCAGTGCAGGGGCCTGACAGAAGAGCCTCCCAAATCAACAAGCTCGCAGAGACCCCAGGCCGTGGCCCACTGCACCCGGGAAGGTAACATCAGCCACAGCCGGGCCTGGGGCCTGCACTGCCAGGGGTCAGAAGTCTCAGCTCCGGCCACAGTGCCTCAGGACGTTCCAATATCCCTCCAACCTTGCAAGAAAGCACAGGAAAAAGCGGGTCCCGCGGATGATTTGCACCTGCGGAGAGCTTCTCCCCCCACAAACTGCAGGGCCACGGGACCCCCTGCCTTATTCTGGACAGGATCAGAAATGGCAGGTGTCCTTCAGGAGGGAAAGGGCCACATCTGGAGCCTCCCCAGAGGGAGAGGATATAAAACTTGGGGAGTGGCAGCCTAGGCTGCCATGACGCGGCCCCTCTGAGGTTCCAGCTAGAGCAGGAAGGTGGCCAAGATCGAACCGACAAACAATACTCACTCAGGCCAGACTCCCTGATCCCCTGACTCTGGCAGTTAAAAGCTTGGAAGGACCCCTGCCCCCAAGGAGGGGGGGGAAGAGGGGAAGGAGGGGAGTCAAGAAGGAGGAAAAGGGGTCAAGAAGGGGGAGGAGGGGGAGGAGGGCAGGAGGCACTTGGCTGATCTATGTAAAAGGTACAAGCGCTGTGAGCTCATCTGTTCCATAATCACTGCTCCAGCGGACCGTAACACCTCCCACCTGATTTCCCTGTCGTCCTCACAATAGACAACCTCCTTCCAATCACTGTAGTTGGTTATCCCCTGGCTGCTCAGCCATTGCTTTACTCACTCCATGAGCGCTCTAACTGCATTGTCAAGGAAGGGAGAAAGAAGGGAGAAGGAAAGGAAAATGAAGGGAGAAGGAAGGGGAGAAGGAAGAGGAGGAGGAAGGGGAGAAGGGAGAAAGGGAGGAATGAAAGGGAGAAGGGAGGAATGAAAGGGAGAAGGGAGGAAGGAAGGGAGGGAAGGAAAAAAGGCAACGCATTTATTAAGCACTTAATGTGTGCCAAGAACGGCATATTATCAAGAACTGGAGATAACACATACAAGAATCAAGACAAGTCTCAAGCCTCTGGGAACTTTTTGCTTTCTAAAAGAGGCAGGTAATGTGCCTGAGGGAGACATGGGGGTGGTGATCAGTCAGTAATTGCTAGTTCCTTTCAAGACTGTCTTTTGCATTTCTCAATGTTAGCCAAACTGGACGAGCATGCCCTGATTTCACTGAACATTGTCCTCACCTTTATCCAGACACATGGTCTCTTTATTTCCATTTGTGGATAATCTTTTTTTTCCTTCAAGACCCAGCAGAGGAGCTGCCTTCTCCATGAAGGCTTTGCTGATTTCCCTCTGCCAAAAGGAATTTCTCCCTCCTCAGCTTTTCCTAGAGCATTCTGTCATTTGTGATTTGAGCCTATCCTCTTCTCCTTTGTATGATGCTCATTTCTAATCGCCCTTCCCCATTAGATTCCAATAACCATAGTTAATATTAAATAAACATCAATTAAGGACCTACTATACACTAGGCACTGTGTTAAGCTCTAGGAATACAAAGAAAGGCAAAAGTTAGTCCCTGCCCTGATGGGACTCACAATCTAATGGGAGAGAGGAGGAGGAGGGGAAGGGGAAGGGTGCCAGGATAGAGGGGTCAAGCCAAGTGGGAAGAGATAAGGTGCTTGACGTGGACTCTTGTCCCAAAGGCAAAGGGTGCTGATATGGACCCACAGAATGGTTTTCTGGAGACCATGATGAAGTCCTGAGGGAGAGATGGCATCAGTTTTTCATCTTAAATGTAGTTCAGAGGTTATATGTTCAAATCCATCAAATCCTGTTCTTACAATGGGCAGGCAAGACCCAGCGAGGCAGCGAAAGTCTATGACTCGGCTCACGCAGCTCATAGCTAGTAAGGCTTCCTAACTCAGTCCAGAGCCCTCTCCAGTGGAGTGGGGTGGAGGTAGGTGAACTATCAGCTGCTGGTTGGATGCCCAGCCCAGTGCTCATTTAATGCCATCGTGCTCTTTTCAGAATCATAATAATCTAGTCCCTAAAACGCAGTCAGCATTTATTAAGTAGCTACAATGTGCCTGGAACTGTGTAAAGTTCAGGATATACAAAGAAAGAGCCCCAAGAAAGGGCCTGCCCTCAAGAAGCAAACCATCTCATAGGGAGACAAATCAGAATTTTCCATGTGCAAAATCTAGACATGCTAAATCAAGGGTTGTATCTCAGGGAGAAAGCACCAAGATTAAAGAGAACTGGGAAAGGGTTTAGATAGAAGACAGGGCTTCAGCCAAGGCTTGAAGGCCAGGGGGAGAGGCAGTGGGAGAAAGGAGGAACTTCGAGATCCAAGAGAGGCCGGGAGTGCTGTGTGGAAAGATCAACCAGAAGACAAGGCTCACTGGATTACAGAGTGCATGGAGGACCATGAGATGTAAGAAGACTGTAAAGAGAGAAGGGGCCACATTATGCAAGGCTTTAAATATCAAGCAAGAGGTTTGATTTCATTCTGGAGCTAATCAGGAGCTGTGGGGGATTATCAAACAGGGGACAATAAAGACAGACCTGTATTTTAGGAGATCAGTTTGACACCAGAGAAGAGGATGGACTGAAGAGGGGAAAGAATTGAAGCAGAGGGATGAATCAGCAGGTTATTAAGGGGATGAGAGTCTGCAGGGCAGTAATGGTATGACAGGAGAGAAGGCGGGATCCAAGAAATGCTACAAAGGTGGAAACAACAGGATTCAACTACTGATCCCACGTGGGAGGCTGAGAGACAGTGAGGAGCTGAGGGTGGTGATGATCCTCAGGAGCTTGGAGGTTGGTGGGGGTATAATATTTGTAAAGTCCTTAGTACAGTGCCTGGCACATTTTAGAAGTTCAATAAATGCTCATTTCCTTTCTTCCTTCCCACCCTCAACAATAATGGAAAGGTTAGGAGGAAGGGGAAGAAGATAATGAGTTCAATTTTAGACATGTTGAATTTAAAATATTTACAATTCAAGATGTCCAACAGGCAATTGGACATTTAAACAGATCATAGTATCTCCAAAGAGATGATAACAATATGTTTTCACATATGTCAACCCTACATATAAGGACAGGAATTGGGAAGACAAGAAAGGACAGAATCAGGCACTAAACTTGTTCAGAACAAAAAGTACCCTGGAGGTTTGCAGACAATAGCCACTAGAATTTTCATTGGGTAACAAACATGGGTGAAGGAACTAGGAAAAGCCTGGAAATGGGGATGGGAAGTGAGGAGTATTCTACCTCCCCCACCTCAGTGGACCCCAATTCCAAGTGCCCCAGCTTTTTCCTCCATAGCACTTTGTTCAGACATAACCAACATACCCCAAACAACATGCAAACAAAAGCCCCTCACACAATGCATGTCACCTCCAAATGTTAAGCAAAATCATCTAACAGAATAATTATAGCTGATGAAGGTTGCTTTTCATTTCTGTGATTAACTGGCTGCAGTAAACTAAAATTAATCAGAAATATTTTAATTATGTTTTAGCCCTGTGGGCTAGAGAACTTGACTTCATTTTAATGTGACAGATGAGTAGCTTGCCAGGAAATTTACTCTGTACAAACTGGAGAGTTTCTATAAAAGTTTCAGTAACTGAGGTCTGATGGGCTCTGGGCAGACATTAACAATCCCATTGGCCCTTTTCCTAACTGTAGAGATGGTCCCAGCATGAACACTTTATTGCAGGCTCTAATTAAAGAACCCTTAGGGGCACTCTACCCAGCACACCTGTCCCTTTTCTACCAGCTTTTGAAGATGCTAAGAACCAATTAATCGATGCTACTAAGAGCTGTGAGCTTGGAGTGAGGGCATATGAGCTGGAAGATGAAGGATAGTCATGGAATACAAACAGCTTTGTTTTAGACTCTGTCATGCTGTCATAGAGTATTCCCAAATTGAAACTAACTTCTGATTGAAGGGAGGGAGGATCTGCTTTTCATGACATCTGGAAATAGTTGTTCTTCAATAACGAGGCATCAACTATGCTCATAGCACTGTACTACACACTAGAGGAATCATAAAAATCAATTCAAGTCATGAGACATTTAGTAAGCACCCATGGAATCTGGAGGCCCTCCAAAGACCCCAGCCTCACATAGATGAAGGTCGGACAATTAATCAACCAATTAATGAGTGCTGATAAAGACCTACTATGAGTCAAGGAATATGGATATAAATACAGTTTGCAAATCATTTTACAGCTATAACAATACTGGTAGGATGCTATTATTATTCCCATTTTACAGATGAGGAATTAAGGCTGAGAGACATTAAGCAACTTGACCAAGGCCACACATCTTATTAAATATCAGAAGCAAAATTTGAAAGCACATCTTCTTCACTCCAAGTTTCCCTATGTTCCCAGAATTTAAATTCTACCAGGAAAGACAAATTTATACCAAAAAAAAATTTATAGCAACTCTAGGTGAGATGATTAAGAATTGGAAATCAAGGTGATGCCCATCAAATGGGGAATGGTTGAACAAGCTATGACATGTAATGGTAATATAATATTATTGTGATACAAGACATGACAAGCAAGCAAGCTCTTCTCAACAATACAATGATCCAACACAATCCCAAAGGACTCATGATGAAGCCTGCGATTCACCTCCAGAGAAAGCACTGAAACTGTTTCTCTTTCTTCCTTTTCTTTCTTCTGCTTGAGTTGTCTTGTACAAAATGACTAATATGGAAATGTTTTGCATGATTGCACTTGTATAACCTAAATCAGGGAGTGGGGAGAGGAGACAAAGGAAGGAATAGGACTCAGAACTCGAAAATTTAAAGACAAAACATGTTATAAATCATTTTAACATGTAATGGAGGAAAAATTAATATTATTTAATAAATAAATATATATATATATATATATATTTAAAAGATATTGCTATATCAATCAAAACAATGGTTCAAAACAATTCCAAAGGACCTATGATGGAAAATGCTATCCACCTCCAGAGAGAGAACTGATAAACTTTGAATGCAAATCAAATCATACTTTTTTGCTTTATTTTTCTTTTGCAACATAGTTAGTATGGAAATGTATTTCCCATACTTCACATATATAATCAGTATCATATTTCTCTCCTCAAGGAGGAAGGAAGGGAGCTAAGGAGAGAATTTGGAACTCAAATTTTTAAAAATAAACATCAAAAATGTTTGCACATGAAATTGGGAGATATTTAATGAAAAAATTGGAATAAAAGAATTGACTAAATTTAAACCTATATTACGGAGACATATACTACAGAACTTGCCCATTAATATATACATCTGGTGCAGACACTATCAGTGGATAAGTTGGGTGCAGAGTTGAAAAAGATGAGAGAAGGATGAATTGCCTTCCAAAAACTCAAAGGCTTTACTTATCTGAAAGCCAAAATTCAGCTTTCTAATACTAATATTCTGCTGGGATTGCCATATAGCAATGAGGTATGTAATAAAACCACCTCCAAAGAGCTAAAAATAAGCATCACCAAGAAGCCATTGAATGGGCACTAGTGATTATGAGCAGACTGTAAGCTAGAACCAATGAGGAGCCCCAAAGAACAGGAGTGCAAGACATCATCAAAGTTCCTTCCCAATTTGAGAAGAAAGAGTTAGAGGCCTCTAGCACATTAGGCAAATCCTTAAAGAGAAATTATTGGAGAATCTGGAAGAGTAACCCAGGATCTGTAGGCATGGAAGGGTTTCAATATGTATCTTTAGAGGGAAATACCAAAATAGTGTGATAACATTTAAGCATTTGAGTATAACTCTTGGCTAGATTGCCCCAAATATGAATGGGGGGCCCTCAGTTCTTACACAGGCCCTCCAAGTAGTCAATGGATATTATTGTCTGTCTGTCTCTCTTTCACACACAGATACAGATGATGATGATTCACAGAGTTCATGGGAACTAATGCATAGAGAAAGCAGACAAATAGACCATGGAATTCTCTCCATAAGTAAAAACACTGAGTCAGTTCTTAATAAACAATTCCTTTCCTTTTAGACCTGCTTTATCTGTCTGCATAACTCATAGTGGAGAAAAGTAACAATCCACAGCTCTGTCTGTCTGTCATGACTTGGATCGAATCATCCAACTATAAAAACGGCACATGGGGGCTTCTCTTTCTCCTCCAAGAAGTGCATCCGTTGAGAAAACAAGCCCAGGTCCAAACTCTGGGAGTTCTCAAATTTGACATCATCCACCAGGTGACCTTCAGGTCTTGGCCAGTTCATTCTAGGCATCTCTTTTCTCAGGCATCATGTGAGTATAAGTCTGTGTGTCATGTACTTCATCCAAGACACCAGTAAGGTCCAAATTATCTCATTCTGGGAAAAGAAAGGCCATCCCCAGACATTCTCATCTTGGACCTGTGTTCAGAACAATAAAGAAAAAAGAGAAGATCCTGAGCCAGGAATTCAAGTTTTATAAACTACCCTTTTAGGCTACCCATGCCATTAAGTGCTTTCCCTACAAGAGAAATGAGAGATTCTGCTATACTTTGGGAAAAGACACCCACCAGATCACTTGATATACAGACTATGAGTGGAGGGCAACTCCTCTCAAGAAATTCTGCCTCCCTGGACCCAGTGACATTGCAGCCACTTGGACAGCAATGAGGGGAGTGCGTCTTTTCAACAAGGGGGCAAAGCATATGTCTACCCCCCATGGGGAGATGCCAGATAACTCCAAAAAATACCAATAATTTAATCATCAAATGATTGGGATCAGAAGATTGAGGCTTAGAGATGAAAAGGGCCTTAGAGGTCATTAAGTCTAACTACTCACTTTACAGAGAGGGAAACTGAGGCATGGAGAGGTTAAGATGTGGTTATTCAGCTAAGTAAATGACTAGAATTCACATCTTCCTGACCCCAAGCCCAATCCACTTTTTCTCCTCAAGTTGATTAGAGGTTCTTCTTAATCACTCTCTTCCATTTTCTCTGTCCAAGGTGCTGCTGAGCTCAAAGGTATAGAGCTGATAAGAATATGGCTCCTGTCTTAAAGGGATGGGTCCAGTGCTCAAAAAGAAGACAGAAATATGTAAAAAGGATAAGAACAAATAGCAGGGTTTTTTTTTTCTTGCTTCATTAGATTTAGGCCAGAGTGTTTTAAACAATCACAGAATCAATGGATTTCAGTTATTTCCAGGGTCCAGATTGTCATCAGAGTAGATACTCCATTATCAATGCAGATTGAAAATCCATGACAGCTTGATAGGTGGTCTTTGAGAGCTGCCTTAACTGAAAAATTCCAACCCCTATGGCCAACTTGTGCTGGGCCTCTCCAAACTTGGACTGATCTTCAAACAAAAACCATTGGCAAAGACCAATTCTAGGCCTATAAATGAAACCTTTCTAAGTTGGCAGGATCTGCCAGAGCTTGCCCACACCTGACATGACCTTTTAAAGTCATTTCTTAGCCAAGTTAAGCCACTAGAGAAGTATTTTAGTAAAGGGAAAAAAATTGTAAGCTACCAAAATGTCTGCCTACTTAGTTAATAGACAAATGAATATACAAATATAATAGGTTACTGCATCCATTTGGGTAAGAAGAGATTCTCATCATAAACTTAGAGGCTTTGATCACCACAGTGGCAGAGCTATTAGGAGAGAGGAATCTGTAGCCTGGAGAAAATGCAACAGGCATTGCTGTTAGTTCACCCCCAAGCCAAGACCACCTTGGGCTTGTAGTAGGTCTGGAGTAGGGACAGACCCACCAAAATTCACCAAAGAATTGACTTTGACTTAGAAAAACTGCCCGTATTTACTTTGAAAAACACATAATATGGAAAGTGTTCCCCAATGGCAAGACTTCCATCGCAAAGCTAGTGGTTGGGCAGTGAGTTCCAGACAGGGAGAAGGCAATTCTAAGAGACATCAGGGTTGTTTTGGACTGGAGTGTGGATATAGCTGCACTGGCTCATGGGACCATGATCTTCAAGGAAGAAGCATAAGCACCAGAAACAACTGGAAAATGTCTTTCCATTCCCTCAGGGACAAAAAAGAGATGAATCATAAGGATGAGTAAAGGTGGAAGGAAGTATCTCAGAGACAAGGACACAGAGTTCATGGGTCTCTGAGGAAGATGATATCTCAATGACAAAGACTGTGAAAGAACAATAATGGAGTGCTTAGATGAAATGGCAAATTTTGAAAAACAGTTTGCAGACCTTAAAGATCAGCTTTATAAAGAATAAGTCCAGTGGATGTAAAGCTACAAGAAGCAATAACTGGAAACTACTGGCAACTTTGCAAAAAAATCTATAGCGAACTTTTCTCAGAATTAATAAAGAAGAGATATGAATGTGACATCCAATCTTCCAATCTCACTGAGAAAGTGAAAAGCTCTTGTTATATTACTGTACAGAGTGAACTAGAACAGAAAATTGGAAGGCTTGAAAAAGATAAGCACAGCATTGACAATACCTCGGAGCTTGGGAATGATGAGCTGCAGTCAAAGAAAAAAGAAACTTGATGAAGTTTGGTTTAAAAGGTATGATAGAAGCAAACTGAAACTTTACATTTCCCAACCTCAAAAAGGAAAATATTAAATAAAATATTCATAATCACTATCAATTATTAACAAAACCTATCCCTATTAGTGCTATTAAGTGTGGTGTGCCAAAAGAGTAAAAAAGGTATCTAATAATTTTGACATTCTCATAACATCATGAGAGTATTCATATTTACAAGTAGCATTTTATATTTATAAAAATATATAAAAATATATAAACTTCATATTGATATTTTTAAATTGTGAAAAAAATTTAATCATGATGACCAAGATATTTTACTTCTAAATTGAATCTACTATCTAGTATATAAACAATGGTCTTCCAAAATGTGGCAGAGGTTTTATGATTAAACCTTCTTGTCTGGTTAAAATTTATGCAAATTTAGCTTTTCTTTAGTGTACTATGTGGTGGTGTAAAACTGCTTCTATTTTCCCTGTAGTTTATTTATTTTTTAAAGTCCATTTAACATTACATATTTGTAAATAAGGACAATGTAGATGATTTATAATAGGATATATATTGTTAAAATAGAATTCAAGTTTTAAACACATAAGCATGAGTATACATTTGTTGGGGGAAAGGGTAATGATAGCTAATCTTGCCTCCATGATCTTATTTTTGTATTTATTTCCTTAAATTAAGCTATTTGCTTACAATTCCTAAAAGGAGTAATTCCCTAGACTAGTCCAGGGAAGTACTACCTGAATTCTTCTCCCTTAATTGTCTGGCAGTGACATTTTTCCCTTTCAGATTACACTTGACATTAATTAGAAATGTTAGCATCAGGGAATAGAAACATTGCTTCTCCCTGAACTATTTATGGCCTGTGGAGGTCATGAAGACCTGGTATTTATGCTGCAGTATGTAAACGATATGTTGTAACTTGTCTGGTCTATTGCTTTTTTAAAAAAAGATTCTCAATAAATGTTTTCAGAAGTAAAAATATGCCTTTATACTAATTCTGTGTTCGGTACAAAAACAAAGAGAGTGAAATTTAAGTTCATGTTCTTTAAAAAAACTATTTTTTCCTTTAGCATTTATAGATTTTTCAGGATCATTTTAAGCAGTTTAGAAAGTGTTGGTTTCATTTCCTTCAATCATGTTCAAATTTAACTTTCAAAGCTGCAGGAACAAACAGAGTCAGAACCCTAAATATGACAGCCCACTTTTTGTGTCTGTAGAATAGATGATGTGACCAAATTGGTATTCTTGTTTCTGTATACTTTATTTTTTATTATAATTAGACTTGAAGGGATGGAGAAAACCTAGCGATTAAAACTTATGGCAAGAACAGAATCTGTAGAGTTCAATATATCACATTCTTTACCTCTCAAAATGTCTTTCTGTACAGATAACCACTTGCCAGTTCCCAAATTTTAAAATATTTGACTTCTGAAGTTCATTATTAACAAAATCGTCATTCTGTATGTATCTTTTAAATGTTCGCCAAATATGCTTAATGTTATAAGCCAATGGTCTGCCTTTGATAGATAGTACTTACATACTCAGTTGTTTAACAAACATTTTTGTAATAAAATATTTGCATTTTTAGTTTAGTATATAATAAAAATTTATCCGTGCTGGGAGAGAATAAAAAACACAGCATTATTTATGTTATATTGTATTTTTATTTATGTGGTTGAATATTTCCCAATTATATTTTGGCACTCCTAGTCTAAAGAATCTACCAATCAAAATCTTTCTTTTATTCACCAAAAGTCTCCATACCAAATGTTTATTCTTGGTAAACACTGGAGCACTCATTTAACTGATATCTGGTAAGTTCCCCTGGTCATTTCTACAAAAAGTACTATTTGAATGCTGGCTTTTATTGTTATCGTTAATAAATGACTTGCCCAAGGTCACACTAAGCATGGAGGTGAGATTAGAACTCAGGTTTTCCTGATTCCTGGCTCCGTTTCCCTTCCTGGGCTATCCATCATAACCACTGTCATCAAGTAACCAAAGACTTCATGGGAGCTAGAACCTCAGAGACCCTCAAGGCTAACCTTTCTTCTTACAGTTGAAGAAACTGAGGCCCAGACCACACAGAGAATAAGCGTCAGGACCAGGGAGCAAGTCTGAGAAGTTGCCAATATGGAAATTTAGTCATAACGTCAGAAAACACAGCTTCCTTCCCCACCATTACTGCCGAAAGTCAGCAAGGGTGGATAACCACATATTGGGTATGTGGTAGAAGAGCCTCTCATGCAGATACAAAATGTGTAGGTTGATCTCAAGGATCCAATTCTGTGGTTCTGATTCTCAGGTACATCTTTCAAGCTAGAGAATCACTCCCGAGTTAATTTGGGAGATTTTTTATAGCAACAGACCTACTCTATTTCATTGTGAGAGACTGATTCTATCCAGATGGCCATCGTTTACAAGAAATATCCAGCCAAAGGTAGAAGAGACTTGAAGGGAGCTGGGAAACATTTTAAATAGAATTTCAGAGAGAAAAAAGAGATAAACATCTCATGGTGTCCTCCAGTTTGAGCACAAACACTTAGAGAGAAACAGGTTCTGTTCCTCATCATTTCTTGTCTTGTTTTTGGCTGACGGCAAGGAAGGCCCACTCTGGGGATAGATTGAATGTGGTGAAGGGTGCTTCCAAAATCAGTGGAGCACAGACTGTACTACTAATGAATATTATTCCAATGGTCTGACTCAGGATTAGCTCAGGTTTCAACTCTACAGAGCCATTTGGCTAGAGGACCCTCATTATCATTTTCAAAAAGATTGAGAGTAGGGACTTTGTCTGGATGAATCAAGGTTAGACACAGATTCACTGTCTCAAAAGAAACTCTCTCACACTTCTGAATGCAAACCAAAGGCACCCTTGTCCTGTGATCCCAGCTTTGCCCATCCTTGACTCCCTTTTCCATGCAATTCAATCCCAAGCTATCCTGTGGAGACCATTTCCTGCTCAAGAAGAATTACCAAAAGCTATGACATCATTTTCTTATTCCTTCATGCTCCATTGAGATTTAACTTTCTGATTACTCTTCAGCTTAAAAAGGAAAGAAACAATTCCAAAGGTAGAGGAAAGGATGAAATAGATCTGAATAATTGTGCAGTATCTGCCAGCTCAAAATCAAGGTTACAAATTTTTTTCCCATTACAATAAGAATCCGGTTCCCAAGGTAACCAAAGATGCAAATGAGATTAAGATGAATTTTGTACTTTTAAGCAGAGAGAGAAGAGAGAAAGTAAAGAAGGAAGAATAATTATATTTTGTTTTGTTTTCTTGGGGTTGATTTTTTTTGCTCTTGTCTTAGGGGAAGGTTTACTAGGTAGCTGAGAGAAGGGAAATAGATTTGGGAATAAAAATGGTGTGAAAATAAGAGATGTAAGGAAAGCCATGGACACACCCAGAATACCAGATCAGCAAACAAAGAGGATAGAGTTGGAGGAGCCTCTAAAGAACTGCTGGGTACCTAGCTGTGTGGGCATTGGTCCAACCTGCTTTGCAAGGCTATTCCAACCTAGGTTTGGGTTTTCTTGTCAATAACTTTTCATTTCAATGTTCACTTCTCCTCCATTGTGAGATATTTACAAGAATTTTTTAATTGGTAAATCATGAAATCTCTCTCTCCCTCTCTCTTACACACACACACACACACACACACACACACACACACTCTAGATAAGGAGACTGAAGCCAGAGGAGAGACAGGTTCTAAAGGAACCATCCAGCAATCCTACTGTAAGATTGACAAATTGTTTAGACAGTGATCAGACCAGGGGAAAGGAAATTATATATAAACTTATCCTAATTTGACAATTCCAAGTGAGCAACATCAACTTTTGGGGCACATTGCTTTCTATATGACAACTGATTACAGCCCCAACAAACTCTTTCCCTTGAATAACATTTTTAATTAGTTGAAAAATTAATCTTTTCTTTCTAGTGTAACCCTGCCAACCTACATTCTTTTCAGCAAATAGAAAGCTAATTAACATGTTGTTCATTTCTAAGATTGTTTCAGATTCTTCTTCTTTGGGAGTTCCTTGCTACCTCTTCTGAGAAAAGAAAGAAATTCAAAGATAAAGAAAGATAGATAGATACATTTAAATGAACATTCTCAAGAGGAGTCATGGAGTTTAAAAGTTTTGAATATCATCTTCATCTTGGAAATCATTTTTGACAGTTTTAGGCAAAGAATAAGGGTCACCCCCCAGGGAAGTATTGAGTGAAGCATTTCCCAATGTGTCGATTTCTCTTCCAACATTTTTAAATGAGAGGAATTAGGTATAAATTGGACATTTCAAGATTCCCAAATGGGAAGAAACAAAAGGACATATATTCCTAGATGAAAGGAGAGAAGCCATAGTAGTTTAGGGATGATGGAGGAAAGGAAAAGTGAGGACTCATTGTATGCATGTGGATATCTCTGGCTTTTCTAAAAACCTGTTGCTAAATGCCTTATTCTCTCTTTCCACTCTATTCTTTGAATTGTGATTTATTGACAGGAAACCATAAAAGGGTGGAGCCTTCAATGTCCCTGGGACTGAGAAATTGCTAAGATTTATCATAAACCAAGGATGACCATCCCAAAAGGCTTTTTTCTTTTGAATTTATTGTCTTAGAATTTGAGTTCCTGGAGAGTGGGACTATCTTTTTCTATCTGTACCTCCAGCACTTGGTGTACTGATTTGCACATCAGGCATTGAATAAATGCATTAGTCATTAATTTATATTCACCTACATTCAAATGCCAATACTTATAGATTGGTTGCTTGATTGAAGAATCAATGCCAGGTGCAAAATCATACCTTTCTAAAATAAAACAGGAAAAAACAAAATCTAATAATGGAATCTTACATATTTAATTTTTAACACCTTGATAAAGGACATTTCCCAATATAAAAATGGTCAAAGGAATTGCAAAGATTCACAATCATATGAATGATGTTCTAAATAATAACACTAATTATTACAAAAATTTAAATCAAAACAACCCTAAGATTTCACACATGTTCTGGGAATTAGGAGGAAAGAGGAAAATGACCAAAAGTGGCAATTCAATTTTGGAGGGATTGTGGAAAAGATAACACTTTTGTTGGTGGAGCTGTGAAATGACATGATCATTTTGGAAAGCAAATTGGAATTATGCAAATAAAGTAACCAAAATGTCCATTTTTTTTTTGAATCAGAGGTTAGGCTTCTCCTCAAAAGTAAGGGGGGAAAAGTCCCTAGATACTCCAAAATATTTATAGCAGCACTTTTTGTGATAGCAAAATATTGGAAACAAGGAATATGTCCATTGATTAATGAATGGATAATAAATTACAATGCATGAATGCAATAGAATATTACTGTGTTAAAGAAATGATGTGTATGTTAAATACAGAGAAGCCTAGAGAAATATATAAGAACAGACACAGAGTAAATTCAACAAGGCCAAGAAAACAAAATAACTACAAGAATATCAGTGGAAAGAACAATGACACACCAAAACATCAAAAGTGAATGCAGTGAAATTATAATGATCGCTCAGCCCTTGAATGAAGAAATATAAGAGGAAGCCCCCAGCCCAGCCCTTTGTGAAAAGAGGAGATTCACAGGGGTTTCACATAAGTTTTCAGACTTTTCAAAATGTCAATTAGTTATGCTGACTTTTTTTCCCTCTTTAATAAACACTATTTATTACTATTAATTCTCAGGGAAGGGGAGTGAAAAGGATACATGAAACACTGATAATGTAAGAAATAGAAAACAAATAAAAACTCATTTTTAAAAAATACAATCCTATGGCAGAAAGCAGACATCACTTTCTATCACCTCCTCTGACCTTCTCTCAAACTAACAGGAGAGTAAGCCTCTAAACTGGTCTTGGAGGCAAAGAACCCACAAATATTTTAAATACAACACATTCCCAGAAAAAAATACCTTGGAAGAACTTCAGAACCAGTCTGTTTCAAATGGGCAGGGGGACAGTCTGCCAAGTCCAGATCGCAGCACTGAGAGATGGGGGCAAGGAGCTGGGGTGGGGAGTCAGAGTTGCAGCTTCCACACACCAGGGAATCTTCTGTAAGCCTCTTAGGCTACTCTGTCTTGGTTACAAGCAGGTGGTTTGGCAGATTTAATACAAAAGGCAAATTATAAACCACTGAGCCCCTGAAGACTGGAAATCATCAGCAGACTTGCCCCAGGGGAAATCAAAGCAGCTGTTGCTCCTTTGCATTGAATAGATCTCAAGCCTAAAAAAAAAAAAAAAAACCACTGAATAAAAAACCAAAAAGAACTCTCACCATAGACAGCTTTTATGGAGATTTAGAAGACCAGACCTCAAATCCTGAGCTTCCTAAAGGCAAAGTAACTCCAGATGAGGCATCAAAGGGAGATATGAGCTGGTCCCCATTCCACAAGGCTTTCTTGGAAGATTACATGAAGGATCTTAAAAGAGAGTTAGAAAAAAATTGGGGAAATGAAATGAGATCATTGTAAGAAGGAATAGAAAAAGCATATAATGCCCTACAAAAGAGATATGCAAAAGACACCAAATTCACTAAAAAACAAAATCTGTGAAATGGAAAAAGAATGCAATGGACAAAAAAAAATAAATTGGCCAATTACAAAAGGAGTTAAAAAGGTAACTGAAGAAAATAGTACACTAAAAATTAGAATTGAACAAATGGAAGTGAATGACTCAATAAGACTTCAAGAATCAGTCACACAAAAACAAAAACAAAATAGAAGAATATATGAAATACCTCCTAGGAAAAACAACTGACCTGGAAAATAGATCTAAAAGAGACGATATGATGATTATTGGACTTCCTGAAAACCATGATGAAAAAAAGGACCTAGACATTATCTTACAGGAAATAATAAAAGAAAACTGCCCTGATATTTTAGAATCAGAAAGTAAAATAACCATTGAAAGAATTCACCATTCACCTCATGACAGAGACCCCAAAATTAAAATCCCAAGGATGCTATAGCCTCCAAATTCCTAGAGAAGTTGAGAGAGAATACAAGAAGAAATAGGCATCAAAACTATACTAGTAGGGGATCTCAACCTTGCTCTCTCAGAATTAGATAAATGGAACCACAAAATAAATGAGAAAAGTTAAGTAGGTAACCAAAATATTAGAAAAGTTAGGTGTGATAGATCTTTGGAGAAAAGTGAATGGAGACAGAAAGGAGTTTACTTTTTTCTCAATGGTTTATGGAACTTATACAAAAATTGACCATGTATTAGGACATAAAAACCTCAAAATCAAATGCAGAAAGGCAGAAATAGTAAGTACATTATTTTTCAGATCATGATGCAATTAAAAATCACATTTAATATAAGGCCAGGAGAAAATAGACCAAAATTTAATTGGAAATTAAATAACCTAATCCTAAAGAATAAATGGATGAAACAGCAAATCATAGACACCATCAATAATTTCATCCAAGAGAATGACAATAATGAGACAACATACCAAAATTTGTGGGATACAACCAAAGCAGTTATAATGGGAAATTTTATATCTCTCAATGTTTACTTGCATAAAATAAAGAGAAGATCAATTAATTGAGCTTACAACTAAAAAAGCTAGAAAAAGAACAAATTAAAAACCCTTAAATACCAAATTTGAAATTCTGAAAATGCAAGGGGGAGATTAATAAAGTTGAAAATAAGAAAACTATTGAATTAATAAATAAAACTGAGTTGGTTTTATGAAAAACCCATAAAATAGATAAACCTTTGGTTAATTTGATTAGAAAAGAAGAAAGAAGAAAACCAAATTGTTAGTCTCAAAAATGAAAAGGGAGAACTTTCCACCAATGAAGAGGAAATTAGAGCAATAATTAGGAGCTATTTTGCCCAACTTTATGCCAACACATTTGATAATCTAAATTAAATGGAAGAATATCTACAAAAATATAGATTGCTCAGGTTAACAGAAGAGGAAATAACTTATTTAAATAATCCAATTTTAGAAAAAGAAATAGAAAAAGACATTAATCAACCCCCTAAGAAAAAAATCTCCAGGGCCAGATGGATTTATATGTGAATTCTACCAAGCATTCAAGGAACAATTAATTACAATACTATATAAACTATTTGAAAAAATAGGAAAAGAAGGAGTCTTACCAAATTCCTTTTATAATACAGATATGGTGTTGACAACTAAACCAGGTAGGGTGAAAACAGAGAAAGAAAATTATAGACCAATTTCCCTAATGTATATTGATGCAAAAATCTTAAATAAAATATTAGCAATGAGATTTCAGAAAGTCATCCCCAGGATAATACACCACAACCAAGTAGAATTTATATCAGGAATGCAGGGCTGGTTCAATAGTAGGAAAACTATTAGCATAATTGACTATATCAATAACCAAACTAACAAAAATCATATGATTATCTCAATAGATGCAGAAAAAGCATTTGATAAAATCCAACATCCATTCTTATTAAAAACACTAGAGAGTATAGGAATTTCCTTAACATGATCAGTAGCATCTATTTAAAACCATCAGCAAGCATCATATGTAATGGGGACAAACTAGAACCATTCCCAATAAAATCAGAAGTGAAACAAGGCTGTCCACTATCACCATTACTATTCAATATTGTATTAGAAATGCTTGCTTGGCAATCAAAGGGGGAAAAGATTAAAGGAATTATAGTAAGTAAACCAAATTATCACTCTGCAGATGAAATATTTACAGAATCCTAGAGAATCAACCAAAAAACTACTAGAAACAATTCACAACTTTAGGAAAGTTGCAAGATACAAAATAAATCCACATTAATCAACATTTTTATACATTGCCAACAAAGTCTAGCAGCAAGAGATACAAAAAGAAATTCCATTCAAAATAACTGTTCATAGTATAAAATATTCCGGAATCTATCTGCCAAGGGAAAGTCAGGAACTATACAAACACAACTACAAAACACTTTCCACATAAATAAAGTCAGATCTAATCAATTGGAAAAATATCAAATGCTCTTGGATAGGCAGAAAGAATATAATAAAAATGACAACACTACCTAAATTAATCTACTTGTTTGATACCATACCAATCAAACTCCCAAGAAATTATTTTCCAGATCTAGAAAAAAAAAAATAGTAACAAAGTTCATCTGGAAGAATAAAAGGTCAAGAATTTCAAGGGAATTAATGAAAAAAAAATGCTAATGAAGATGGCTTAGCTGTGCCAGATCTAAAACTATATTATAAAGCAGCAGTCACCAAAACCATTTGGTTCTGGCTAAGAAATAGGTTGGTGATAGTTGGAATAGATTAGGATCACAGGACAAAATAGTCAATAACTATAGCAATCTAGTGTTTGACAAACCCAAAGAGTCCAACTTTTGGGATAAGAACTCACTATTTGACAAAAACTTCTGGGAAAATTGGAAATTAGTGTGGACAAAATTAGGACTCGACCCACATCTAACACCACATATAAAGATAAGATCTAAATGAGTTCATGATTTAGACATAAACTGTTATATTATAAGCAAATTAGAGAAACATGAGATTGTTTGTTTCTCAAATCTGAGGAAAAGGAAGGAATTTGTGTCCAAAGAAGAACTGGAACTCATAATTGAACACCAAATAGATAATTTTGATTATATTAAGTTAAAAAGGTTTTGTATAAGCAAAACTAATGAAAACAAGATCAGAAGGGAAGCAATAAATTGGGAAATCATTTTTACATTTAAGGGATCTGATAAAGGCTTTCTTTCTAAAATATATAGAGAATTGACTCAAATTTATAAGAATTCAAGCCATTCTCCAATTGATAAATTGGAGATAAATTGATAAAATTGATAAAAGAATATGAACAATTTTTAGATGAAGAAATTAAAACTATTTCTAATCTTATGAGAAGGTGCTCTAAATCTCTATTGATCAGAAAAATGCAAATTAAGACAACTCTGAGATACCACTACACATCTCTCAGATTGGCTAAAATGACAGGAAAAGACAAAGATAAATGTTAGGGGAAGTAGGAAAACTGGGACACCATTATTGTTGGTAGAGTTGAGAATGGATCCAACCATTCTGGAAAACAATTTGGACCTATGTTCAAAAAGTTATCAAATTGTGTATACTATTTGACCCAGTAATGTTTCTACTGGGCTTATATCCCAAAGAAATCTTAAAGGAGGGGAAGGGACCCACGTGTACAAAAAATGTTTGGCAGCACTTTTCATAGTGTCAAGAAACTGGAAAGAATTGAGTGGATGTCCATCAATTGGCTGAATAAATTATGATATATGAATATTATGGAATATTATTGTTCTGTAAGAAATGATCAACAGGATGATTTCCGAGAGGCCTGGAGAGACTTACAGGAACTGATGCTGAGTGAAATGAGCAGAACCAGGATATCATTGTACACAGCAACAACAATATTATACAACAATCAGTTCTGATGTACATGATTCTCTCCAACAGTGAGATGACTGATGCCACTTCTAAAGATCTCGTGATGAAGATGGTCATCAACACTCAGAGAGGGGATTGTAGGAACTGAATGTGGATCACAATATAACAGTCTCACTCTTTTTTGTTGTTTGCTTGCATTTTGTTTTCCTACTCATTTACTTTCTTTTTTTTGATCTGATTTTTCTTGTGCAGTAAGAAATTGTATAAATATTTTATACATATTGTATTTAACATATACTTTAACATATTTAACATATATCAGATTGCTTGCCATCTAGGAGAGGGGGTAGGGGGAAGGAGGAGAAAATCTGAAACACAAGGCTATGCAAGGGTCAATGTTGTCAAATTATCCATGCATATGTTTTAAAAATAAAAAGCTTTATTAAAAAATACAATCCTTAAAAAGTTTATCCCACAATTGTCTCTCTGTAGCTCTATTTCCTTTGAATCCCCAGTCTTAAAGCATACTTTTGCCTTTAATCTGTATGAAATGCTAGTACATTTCTCTCCATTTTTAAAAGGTTCTTTATAATCTCTAATTGATTTAAGATCAATATCTTTCTGATTACTCCCAGAAAGTTTATTAAAGTTCTGTTTTTAACATACTCTGCATTGGCTTCACCCCATTCCACTGGAAATTCCATCTTCTTAGATCCAACCATGGAAAATCACTTAGACCTCAGAGTGTAACCAAAAGCAAAACAGTTTAATTCTATTAGAAGCATGGCAATACCAAGTAGCATCAGATGAAGGAAGCAGATAATACACGAACCCATCCTCATCTCAACCCACCTCCTCATCATTTTCTTCCTTTCCCCCTCCCCCCACTTCATGTCCTTTTACACCTTGCTGTGGTCTCAGAAAAAGATGAGAGCAGAGTACATCAAGTCCAGGGTACTGATGCAGGATCAGTGTTCTTGTTCCCATCGCAGATCACTCAGAACTACCCTCTTCACTCTCAAGAATGGGTATCATCATACTTAGCCTCTCGTCCAGTATCATAATAAACTAATGCCGGAACAAGGCTGCAATTTCACTAATCTGTTCTCCATAAGAAAGGTAGAACCACCCCCCCCCCCCAACACTGGAAAGCTAGAGTAAGGAGAAAATCTTCCTTCTGATGTGATATCTCTTCACTTTCTTATTTTCTTGGTGCGCTCTCTCTTTCTCTCTCTCTCTCTCTCTCTCTCTCTCACTCTCACTCTCACTCTCACTCTTCCCGTCCCTCTCCCCTTCTTTTCCTCTCCCTCTCTCCTTCTTCCCCTCCCATCTTTCCCTCCCTTTCTCTCTGTCCTTCCCTCCATCTCTCCCTCTCCTTTTGGGCAATCTTACCTTCAGTCTTTCTGTCTAAGAGTATCAAATGCCTCAGAAGCTTTCCAGAGTCCTATATCAAGCAAAACAAAGGGGAAAGAGTGTTAGTAATCAGCCTTCCCTGGAGGAACGAAACATTGCCTGCTTTATTTGTCCTTGTCTGTTATACCTTTTTGGTCCATTTATTTCTATCATCTTTTATGTTACCTTCATTTCCAAAGATATTCCTCTTTTCTCAACTACTTTGTGAGCTATCCCTTGTACAACCCAATCCACCTCTCCCTCTCTCCCTCTCTCTCTCCTTCTCTCTCCCTCTCTCCTTCTCTCTCTTTCTATCTCTCACTATCTTGCCCCTTCTACTTTTTCTCCCTCCCTCTCTTCATATCACTTTCCTCATCTCCTCCATTTTCATCCTAAGTGACCCATCCAGTCCCCATCTGAAGAGGTACAAAGCATCTCAAGAAGAAAAAAGAAACTAAGCCTTCCCAGAATGTTCCCATAATGACATTTAATGAGGAACATCACCCAGAAAACCCAGTTCAGCTTCAGTTCAGACATAGAATCACCCTTAGGTAAAACAGGGTAAAGGGTTTGGGATTTGCTTTTGTTTTTTCTCTGATAAAGTCCTACTGATCCCTCATCAGAATGAGGGCGTGAGCCAGAATTCTCAAAGGTTGTGAACAGCACAGCATTAGCTCTGGAAGGTGCTACTGGTCGGTCAGGAAACAGTTAAGCTCTTATAGGCACTGTGCTAAGTGCTAGAGATATAAAGAACTACAAAAACCTGGTCTCTGTCCTCAGTGAGCTCACATTCTAATACAGGAGACAACTTGCCAACAATTATACAGCAAGATAAATGCAGAGTAGATAGAAAATAAGAAAATGCCAACAGCAGTGGGGGCGGGGGAGAAATGTTCACATTGAGAAAGATCTCCCTTCAAAAGTTAGGATCTGAACCAGACCTAAGAGCCTCACAGGTCAACGCTCTTGACGGATGAATATCTCTATATGTGTATGCAGGATATTGCCCTAATAATGGTGCAATGAGAAAACAGGAAAGTGGGCTTCCAGGAGCAGAGCTGATGGATTTCTATGGGATGCTTTCCCACACCCACAGAAGAGTTACGGTCCTGGAGAGGACTCTGGAGGGAAGTCCCTAGAGAAGCAAGTTTGCAGTACTGCTAATTCTCCAGTGGCAACCACAGATTTGGGTGGCTGAGGAAGAGGTCTAGTGGTGTTAGTCTCTCCTCCCCCCTAGCCCTACCTTCTCCCAAACAAGAAAAGAGGTTGGGCTCTGGAGAGCACCCAAAAGGGAAGAGAAGCTGACTCAGCATTGGCCAAGACTAGACAAAAAAGGGGTATTCCCTCTCCCTAAGCAGTAGCCCATAGCCCATGGAGCATGAAAGATAAGAGCATTAAAAAGCATCACAGCAGCTTGCTCTAGGCCTGTTTTTGTAGGAAACTCATAAGAAATGAGACCATTGAGATAACTAAAAATGAGTAATACTACTCACAGAAGAATCGAAATCTCGTGGGAACTGGAACACTGCCCGACTCCTCGACGCGGCTGCACCGAGGTTTCACTGGCCTCCAGAAGATGAGCCGACATCCCGATGTTTCCACTTGATTCCCAAACCATCCTCTTATCTTATCTGCCTTCCCAAGAGTCTGCCAAACATTTCACTTGTGTAGCCCAAGTGTGGGCCATCCCCCCCACACACAGGAAATAGCACCCAGGGATAGCAGCTTGTTCCAAGACCCGACGGTTTAGATGAACGGCTTTGACTGTACATACAAAGAATGACAAGGTCACTGGAATTTCTGTGGCCCCAGAAGGCTGACAAAGAGCTTCATCTTCTCAGAGCACCCTGGGGGACAGAATGCTAAAGACATTCCTAGTCCCAGATCAGGGTTGTGCATCTTGGAAGAACTTGAGGTAGGATCTGAACCAAAAGCATCCCAAGAAAAGTCAGAAAATGCTCAAGCCAGTTCCTAATGTCCTTTGGGTTTGGGTTGGTTGGTTGTGGCTGCTTATTGTTCTTGCAAGTTTTTTCAACCAGATCAGTGCAAAATGACAGCTGGTTAATTAGGATTTTCTTTTCCGGCTCCACTTTTTAATCACACACGCTGAGAATCACTGGTATATCACAGCAGGATGAGGTGCACAAAGAAATGTCCAATGAAACCGATTTTCCTGTGTTATTTACATCCAACCCTGATGAATAAGCTTCTTTCCTTTAAGAGGGTCGAGAGAAAAGACAGCGAACTCTCCGGGAGATGATGGCCAGTAAGAACACCAGCAAGGTTCTCCTGACGACCAACAAATCTGCCCCAAGGCATCTGACTCTCACAAGAAGCCTTTCAGGTTGCTACTCCAGGTATTGGAACCTGCATCTGAGCAGAAACAGGCTCAGGGACCCGCCCATGGAAACAGAGCAAGTAAGTGGAACCAGTTGGAAGGAAGTTTGAAGCCAGTTCTCTCTGGACTCCAGGTACAAAGCACTTTCCATTAAAGCCCATTGCCTTAAAGAATAAGGCGCTCTGGGCTCATTGCCCTTATATCCTGCCCTTCCACACATCTGCACCATTTTCCCTTCCCCTTCCCCATGTGATTGCCCTCATCTCATTTACCCTCACTGGGTCTTTCATTTCTCCAGTCACAGATGAGTCACTTTTTGAACCCCATAAACCCAGATGCACATAGGTGGATCCCCAACCTCTTTCATTCAAGCCAGACTCAGCTCTTCCACAAAGTCTTTCCTGACAGACTGCATTTATCCCCATCCAGTGTCCCCATCTCTCTGGGCTTACTCTTGTAACTGGGCAGATCTGATGGGAACTCAGTCCTTCGGTAAGTCTGGATTTAATCCGCTCTGTTCTACAGCAAGTTTTGTGTGCCATTCTCACAGGGGGGAGCCTCTGCCTCTCATGAAGAAATGCAGGCTCATTTTTGAAAAGGGCCCATTGGGGATACTAAAGCAGTGGAGGATTCTGATGATATTCTTACTGACTTTGCAGCCTCGTCTGAAAATTGGCCGATCCTTGGGCATGTTCAAACACGCTCCGGCCATCATCTGCACAGAGCAACCATGGCTTTCTTTATACAATTGAGTGCTGTGTCCCTTTGAGCCATGATTGGCTTGTAGAAACTTGCCGGTTCTTAATCAAAGTTAGAACAAGTTTGTTTTAAAATTACTGAAGAGCATTCCTTTTATATAGAGCGGCTGCTATGGACAAGAAATCTTTCTGGTCATCTCCTTGCTGGAACCCAAATGAAGGAAGGGGACCTAAGAAACCCATCCTTCAGGCACGTAGCAGAAAACAGACCAGAAGAATTAAGGGCAGGGACACCATCAGATTGGAGACAATCATTAGCAATGAGAGGACATTCCAAAAGCGGCACCCACCGAGGTGGGGGCCACAGTACAAGAACATCTCTCAGCCACTGCTCACCAACCACCTCCCTCATAAGTCCTTCAATGACCAGCTACAGGAGACCTGAAGTTTCAGTTCCACCTGAACTGGAAATGACCAGCACTTAGATCAACCAGCAACAGTGAAGCCCCCCCAAAACCCAAGGAACCCCTGACCCTGGGGAACCCTTGCTGCATCTTCCCCCTTCCAAGAGGGAGGCTAATTCTAACACAAATCTTGCCTATATCTATGGTAGGGGTGGGGGGAGAAGTCAAGCATTTTAGGTATAAATTTTAAATAGTAAGGAATCATTCAAAAACAATAAAAACTGTTCCAGTGGCCAAAAGTAAATGCCAGAATTTCCACAAGAATCCCCAGCTCCGTGACTCAGTTCTCAGCCCAGCTTAGTCACTTGCTGTGTGATCTCTGACAAATCACTGAAGCTCTCCAGGCCTCAGCCATAAACTGAGAATGGTATCTAATGGTCTACTGCACTTTTCATCTCAGAAAATTTACTGTCTATTTCCTTGTTTTGCCTCCACTTCCCTAACACTTTATTTTTTGGTAAAGCAAAAGACACTGCTCTAACAATAAAAACAGCATAAAAAATCTTTGATTCTAAGTTTTTGTTTTTCTTCCATTTTATCACTAGTTTTGGAAAGCACTGTTTTCTCTGAGATCTGACAGAATGTCACAATATCTCAGTTAAAATAAGGGGGGAGCAGGTTTTCCTGGACGGTATTTGCTGAGAAAGATCTGCTCTGACTCATCACCACAAGTTATATCACAGGCAGGCCAGTGGGTTTGGGCCAAGGTCTGATGATATGAAATATGAATGCCCCAAAGTCACAATCAGCGGTTATGTGAAAAGTCTCTGCTTCTTCCAGAAGAAAAAATGCATTAACCCTAATTTTGCTCCACTAATTTTCTAGAGTTGGGATTTCCCTATCTGAACCTGGGAATCCACCTCCCTGATCCAGTTAGAGGCACAACAGCCTCCATGGAGGCTTCTACCTGAGATTTCCCTGACAAGGAAACCAAAAAGAGACCCAACACCTTTGTCTCAATGAAATCTCCCATGTAGGAGACCCTTTGGTGAAATCACAGGCTCAAGATTGGAAAGGGATGTTTTTAAGAAGTCCATAGCCACCATCATTGGAAGGAAAAGTCTTTCACAAACTGTGGGACTCCCCAGGAGTCAGGCCAAGATGACGGCCTGTTTTGTTGAGTTGGTTTGGAGCAAAGATGATGAATTGGAGCTCTGAGAAGCCAAGTCACCAGCAGCAAAAGTTACTATGGGAATGGGCTACTGACCAGAGAGCAGAGCAAATAGACTCTGAAGAACAAGCAGAGGTCATTCATCTTTTCAATGATATATTAGCCCCGGGCACTTAATGGGAGATGGTGTCCTCCAGAACCAAAGGAGAGGGTGATTGGAAGAAAGAATGGGAGAGAATAAAGCACACAGAATGGGGGAGAGACAAGAGAGAGAGAACAGAACCAAGATTCTAAGCCTAAGGCAATATTTAAGGCATTCCTGAACCTCACCAGACTCCAGTATTGTTTGGCTAAAGGTTTTTGCTTTTTTAAAACACTTGTTTCAGGTCAAGGCATTTGACCCCCCAGAATGTTCCCTGTTCTGAGAAGCTGATGATACACAAATCTTCTTCATCAGTGCATTTGATTTGAATTTGAATCATGAAGATCTATAAACCTAATATTGTCACTGAGGTTCTAAACCAGTGAAGAATCCAACAGAGAGGATAGCACGTCCAAAATTTCTCAATGAAGCAAGTCCTTAAATATAGCCTACCTTTTTGTGGTTTGTAGAGCTTAGCTGTACCACCAGATTGCTAGAAAGTGCTGGGGTCGGGTGGGAGAAGAAGGAAGTCGCTGAAAAGTGACTTCAAGGCAATAAAAATGAGCAATAAAATAATAATCACCAAAAATTCAGCATCTCCTAGAAGGTCTGGGTAATATCCTTGGAACTGCCACTGGTGAGCTCTCAATGATCTCTGGACCTCAGTTTCCTGCTTGGGCAAGTGAGTGGGCTGGGCTCTGCTTTGTCCACATCCTTTCCAAGTCTAATGCCATGAGTCTATTGAATGCAGTTCATTAAAATGTCAACACCACAAAACTCTCAGGCTTGACAGATGCTCTCCTTAATCCCACAAGGGACACTCCGGTAAAAGCAGAGCCAACAGCCCACAATGTATACACGCTGGGGAGGGGAGGAGGAGGATGGGAACACATGGCCCAAAGATGCAGTGGATGTCGTGTTCTGGGGCTCTTCTGAGTCAGCCAAGGCAGATTTTCCAATAGCAGCTTCTCTTGCCTCGGTCAGTGACATGACTGCTGGACACCAACTGTTCCTAAAGCTCCTTCTGAAGACAATGGGAAGAGCTAAAAAGACTCCCGGAGAAGCCGTAACTGGCTGCAATGGTCCTGATCTCCTTTCACTGCTTTCTAAACTTTCTACCTCATCATCCCAGTTAGAGACCCGACCTAACTAACTCTGGCTTGAAAAGATGGGATGGAAGAGGATAGAAAAGATGGGGTTGATGGAAAAGAGGAGATAGATACCTTAGTGTGCCCATGATTTTGCACATTAAACATTTTCTTAGGGATCTTTATTAGGATCAATATCAAAATCCTACAGCTGATTACTGCCTCCCAAAGAAGCTACCATTAATGCTCTCATTAAATGCAATGGAAAGCTCGCCAGACACAAGAGCGGGGTATGAAGGCAAGCTTCTTCTACCCAGACATCTGATAGAGGTCTCATTCTGCTGAAAGGAATCAGAATGTGGACCAAAAAAAGAGACTGGAAGTCCTGAAATTTCACTGCTTAGAAGAGAGTCCTCAGAGACCATCTAACAGAGACCAACATCCTCAGTTTATAATGAGAAAACTGAGGTCGAGGGGGCAGAGGAAGCAGAGGGCACAGCCTGCATGCTCTGTCTGGCACACTCCTCCCACATTTTATGCAGACACATTTTATGGCAACAGGGCTAATTTGCCCAAGGGGAAATGGGCTTCTACACCCGTGGAAGCAATAAGGGGACTCCTGTTCTTAATCAACAAGAAAGAACTAGCTGGTGAAGTGAAGGCAACAGAAACTCTCCATCCTAGCTCCTAAGAGCCATCAGGTCCTGGGACTGAGCAGGCAAGTGTATGCATTTTATGTACATGTACACACATTCATTGTTGTGATTTGTGTGCACACGTGCGCATGTGTGGGCTGATATATGTATAATACATTTGTGTATAAAATGTTCAGAGATATAGAGGGATGCATATCTCTGTAGACCTAGATAGTTTATTTGATCCACACAGTCCCTGTGATGTCGGTGCTATTATTATTATTCCCCTTTTACAAATGGGGAAACTGGAGCAGACAAATGTTGACGACTCCCTCAATGACACAGTGAGGCAGTATCTAAAGCCTAATTCAGAGTCAGGTCTTTTGGACTCTTGATCGTTCCCTCTCTCCACAAAACCACATACATACATAAACATACGTGTATATATGCTTTCACGTGAAGCAGCAGTGTCTTCGAAAGGGCCTTAGCAGACTTCCACAGAGCTCACCTTCAACCCAGGAACCTTGAACAGAGCCAATGGAGACGAGTTGCTGCAGTACCGGATTTCTAGGCAAAGGGAGCTGATCCCAAGTTTGCTTCTTACTTAGGAGAAAAGCAATCAGAGAAATAAGATGAGCTCTAGCCACCCCGCCTTTCAGCTAATTTGTTTACTAGTCGAAGCAAATATTTATTATGTTCCTTCCCCACACAAAGCCCTGTGCCAGGCACTGGGGATACACAAAGCAGAACAAGAGGATCCCTGACCTCAGGGAGCGTGCATCTTCTTGGAAGGAGGCAGCACCCTCGCAAGTAAGAAGATGCACTAATATGAAGCAGTTTTCAAAGGGAGAAAGGATTCATAATAAGGCAGGAGATGCTGAGCGGCTCTGAAGGAAGCCAAGGATTCCATGAAGCGAAGGTGAAAGGAGAGAGCGTTCGCATTAGAGAGCTCCCTCACACAGGGAGGCTGGAGATGGATGGGAAATGCCCTCACACAAGGAGGCTGGAGAGGGGTGGGAAATGCCCTCATGCATGAGGCTGGAGATGGGTGGGAAATGTCTAGCAGGCAAGGTTGGCATGCAGAATGTGGAGATGAAGAGTAAAAGTCAGACTGGGTATGCGTGGGGGGATCCTCCAAAAGAAATCAGGCTGGAGATGTATTTTAGCCTAAAGGCAAACATCTCTGAAGATTTTGAGAGGGATAACAGTAAGACGGTTCAGCTGGCCCTTTAAAATGATCAGTTTGGTATTGGGAGAAGAGGCTGGATGCAGGAAGACCCTCAGCCTCAATATATAGATGAAGTTCAAGCAACCAGCAGCCAGACTACCAACCAAGATCCAAAGGCAGAGTCAGATCTCAGTCCCCAATAGGGGGATGAGGAAGGCAGAAAAGCAATAAACTCAGCTGGCAGGGCCATTTTTGTCCCAGAGTCTCTCCCTAGTCAAGAAGCAGGGAGCCTTTTGAGTCTCGATGTGAAAGCGGCACAAAGTTCTAGCATTGTCCCCAAAGGAGGTTATAACCAAGGGAGGAAATCAGTATCTTTCAGGAAGGATGGCCAAAGTTTCCCCTTCGGTGGAAATCACAAGCTTGCCAATAGAGAGGTCAAAACTAATCAAGAAAATAAACAAAGAAACAATGGGCTTTTTTATGGCCAAGATTTTCTTTCTCTCTGGGAGGGTCCAATTCCTGGGGAGAATCAGAGCAAACTGCCTGCCCCCCTAGTGTCTGAGGGGCTAAATACCTTACATAAGGCAAACCCAAATGGGTGTTCCTTATAACTGAGTGAACAGGCTCCACTCCCTTCTCTCTCCAAGTTTGTGCCTCCCTCCCAAACAGAAGATACCCAAAGATTTTATTCTCTACTGAATGAAGGTTATGGCTGATATTCGTGAGATCCAATTTCTGAGTTCAGTTTTCTTCACCCAAGGCTCTTTTTCATTTAGAATCATAATCTTCAAAAACTTCCATTCAGCAAGACATTTTACTCCAAGTTGTGGCCACTGATGAAACACCGACTGAAGGCAGGACCTGCCATGTCTGTACTGTTACTCCACAGAAATATTCTGGTTCTAAGCTGTCCTGGGAGGATGTGATTTCCCCAGTCCAGGAGCCCTTCAAACCTGAGCTGCAAGGTCACTGGCTGAGGCTGAGATGTGGAGATCGATTCTGCTTCCCAGTGATTCATGATTTAAGAGACAAGGGAAAAATAGAAAGAATATGGTGAATGTTGACAGAAATGAGGTTCCTCTCTTGATGTCTCTTTGTAACAAAGGAACATGTGATCTGAAGGGGAAGAAGAAAATGGTCATTTTTTCTGTGCTCTCCAAAAGGACTGGCCATCTCTGCCCACCAATTAACTGACTGCAGAGGGCAGGAAAGCAGAATGGGAATGCCATTCTTCCAAAAGTTTGTGCATGGCACCTTCCCAAGCCAAGAAAATGACGTGTCCCTTCAAGGATGAGGGTCTTTTGGCATAGAAAAAAAAAGCAACACACAACCAGTCTTGCCCCCCATTTGTAAGTAGGACAAAAAGAAATAAGCATTTATTCAGTGCTTCCTATGCCCCAGGTACCCTGCCAAGTATTTTACAATTAATCTTGCTTAATATTTTTAAAAATATTTTTAAAGTTGAGGAAACTGAGGCAAGGAGAGGTGAACTGCCTTATCCAAGATCCCAAGCTAAGTGTCTGAGGCTAGATTTGACCTCAGGCCCTACTGACACAGGTGCATTGCCTGCTGCCCCGCTATCAGCCTCCACATGAGAACTGGATCCATCCAGTGTCAGGGAGCATGAAGACCTTAATAAGTCTGACTCCTAATTTCTTTCAGATCCTAGCTCTGCACAACATCATTCCTGCCCAATCTCTGAGAATTAAATGATCATCCAGGAACCTTTATTAAGGTTTCAGTGATTTATCCAGGAAGCCCAAATATGGGCTTCTTCTCTGAGGCCGAGGGAGGGAGGGAGCCTAGACTTCTGCTGGGCTGGGAGCTCAAAGGGAGGGGGCTTCTCTTGTCCATACAGGGCAGCCTCTTCTGGACTGAGAGCTGCCTCGATTCCTGCTCCAGGTCCCAGGGTCAGCAGGTGTCAGAGGCAGCCCTGGAACCCTGGTCTTTTTAAGTATCTCCAAGGCCAGCTTCTTATCCACTTCACCAAGCTAGTTCTAGAAGAGTGACAACTGGCATTCTCCTAGCACTTGGAGAGATGCAAAGGTCTTTACAAAGACTGTTTCCTTTGTTTTCCACAATCCTCTTAATAAAGGGTGCCAAGGATTTTCTTTTTGTCTGGCAATTTCTTCACATGGGTAAACTCTTGGTGTGGAGATTCCCTCCACTGACTACAGATGAGGAAGATGAAATCAAGGTTCTGGAAACAAAAATAGGTTTTTCTGACTAACTCCAGCATGCTCGCTGCTGTACCAGGCTACTTCAATCTCTGAATAACATTGATATTCCAGCACCTCCACCCTGGTGATTACTTCCTATTTTTCCTGTAGAGAACTTGCTTCATATCTATTTGTTTGCATGCGATTTCTCCGTCGGACTGTGAGCTCTTTGCAGACAGGGACTGTTTTTTGGCTGCTTTTTTCTTTTTTTGGCACTTAGCACAGTGTCTAGCACAGTCAGTACTTACTAAATGTTGATTGATTAATGACGATGAACTGGGAGTTCTCTTATAAATTCTAAAGCAGGCGCCCATCTACGTGTCATGAGCAATCCCAATTTGACCACAGGCTTCCAGAGCTTGAAGAGACCCAGAAAGTTCATCGAAAATGAGAATACTCAGGTCCAGACACAGAGGTCCTCAAACTACGGCCCGCGGGCCAGATGCGGCAGCTGAGGATGATTATCCCCCTCACCCAGGGCTATGAAGTTTCTTTATTTAAAGGCCCACAAAACAAAGTTTTTGTTTTTCCTATAGTCTGGCCCTTCAACAGTCTGAGGGACAGTGAACTGGCCCCCTACTTAAAAAGTTTGAGGACCCTTGGTCCAGAGAGATAACGTGATCTGACCACAGTCAAATGGCCATCAAAGCTAGATATCCATGTCTCCTGACTCTCAGTAATGAGGTCTGCTCCTCCACTGATCAAGTCACCAGTGAATACACAACAGGTCCAAACAATCTTGAAAAGATACTCTAGGGATAGTCTGGGTTTGGATGCTAACTTAGAGAAAGTCACTGAATCTCTCTGACCCCCAGTTTCTTCAGCTCTCAATGAGAAAAATTATGCTTTTTACCACCTCTCTCACAAGCTTGTCCTTGCTGTCCTCCAACACAATTTAAGTAGTGTGCACTATCCTGGGCAAACTGAAAAGGTAGAATGTGTCCAGAAGGAGAGACTAAAAATCACGCACGGGGCCTTTCAACTAATGCAATGAAGCCTGCTCACATTATCTGAGGACTTGGGAGGCTTTTATGAACCCACCAAGCAGTCTAGAAGTCAAGGGTTTACTCCAGCTGTATCACTATGGAAATATACTTCTAGAAATCCAGTTGTTTGACTAACTGGTTGATATCAACTGATAATCATGGGGGAAAGCACAGCAGTGGGGGCTCATGAGCCATAGAATGAAATAGCTGCCCTTCAGGGAAATGCTCTAGACCCCAGAGAAAATGTACCTCCCATGGCCTGAGGGCCAACCTTGCCACTCTGAGTGAGGAAGAGAGAGAAGCTCTGGTTCCACCTCAGAGATTTCCTAACTGAGTGCTCTGGCCAAGTCACTTGAATCAGCTTCTTCCTCTGTTAAGAGGACAAGAGGAAGAGGTAGATGAGATAGCATCTGATGTCCCTTGAGGCAAGGGTTATTTTGTTCTTGTCTTTGCTCCACGGTACCTAACACAGGACTGGCACTTTAAGCATTTTAATAAATCTTGGTGATTTAAAAAAAATTGTTTGCCCAGGGCTGCATAGCAGCTAAGTGTCAGAGGCAGGACTCGAACACAGGCCTTGCCAGTGGATCAGAACCTCAGAGAACCTCAGAGCTGGCAGGGTTCCTCAGAAGACGTCTCATCCAGCCGGTGCCTGGAAAATAGTCTCTTCTATGGCACAGTTATCGAGTGGTCATCCAGATATCATCTCACTGTCTCCAGGGAAGGATGGCCTGTGACTTCCGCACCAGGACCGCTCAAATTGCTGGGCAGATTCTCCTTAAATCAAGGCTAATTTTTTGGGCACTTTCCTCCTTTGACTGCTAGTCCTGTCCTCCAAGGCCAAGGACAAGTCTCCTCCACAGAACAGTCTTTCTGTGCTTCCCCAGTGCTTCCAAAGGCTCAGAAGACTCAAACTGAGGGTGAGTGCAAAGCCCATCCAAGTAAAGGGAGCCAGCTTTGCAGAGGGCAATCGGAGCATGGTCAGGTCCTCGGGAGCCCTGAGTAGAACTGGGCACCCTGGGGAGTGGTGTCTGCCTCTCCCCTCCCCGGGAGATGGAATGGGACATTTTAATAGTGCTCCTGTCCGGCTCTAGCCAGGAGAGCAGGTAAGGAGACTGGACCTAGAGTCTCGCTAGTGGCTGGAGGTTTGGGGGGAGAGCAGAGCCGAAGACATCTGAGGCAGCAGTGAAACTGTTGTCCAGATTCCCTTCCCAGGCAGAAGGGGCGCTGCCACTGCTGCTCTTACTTTGGGGGGAGAGGGTAACTCAGAGGGGTTTGAGCTTCCTGGGGGCTCCTTTAGCAAAAAGACCTGTCGTTGCACCTTCAAAGACTCGAAGACAACAGGCTGAGGCTCCTCTCCAGAGGAAATGCCCTCGTTTCCTTCCCTTGTGCCTCATTGCCTCCACACCACTCCTTCTTCCCAATATGCCCGCTTGTCAACAGTCTTCTTCAATCATGGGGTCCATTAGGAAGGACCCCCTTCAGAAAGAAGCCCAGGCAAGTGCTTCTTGCGTTTCATGGCGATTCGAGCTGACAAGTATTTACTAAGCACCTCGTGTGAGCAAGCCACTGGGCGTTCTTGGCTAGCGTGAATTTTGGAGGCCTGGAGATCACCCCTTAAAAGCCCTCCTGCTTTTCACAGAAATTATTATCTAGAAACGCCTTCCTCCAGCCCTTTCCTCAGAGAGGAAATCAAGGACAGAGCTTCCCATTTGTTCCTAGTAAATGGAACACTGTTCAAATTGGCCCATCTTTTTCATCTTTTGGTCCCTTTCCCCCACTTAACCAGCATGTTTGCTGCCCATCCCAGCTTTGCCATATTTAAAAGCATTCCATCCACATACAACCTGATCCAAGTCCCTGATCCGATGTTGGACAGCCAGACTAAGGAGGGATCCCACAGATGCTCCCCGTGACCTCAGGATGAGGGGTCCAATCTGACTGAACTCTGGGTTCATTCATTTAACTAGTGCCGAATGCCCCCTTGCCAGAAGGATGGGACCCAAAAGATGCACAGTGAAAGCTCTGGCCGTTCTCTCCCCTTCCTGGGAGGGGCTGGAAGGTTCCAAAACCCAGTCTGGGAGAGGCAGGCTGCTGCCCCCACAGCCTCCTCTGGGAGTTTCCCGGGCCCTTTCTTGGTATCCCCAGCACCTGCCACAGTGGCTAGCACAGAATCGGCTTATTCAGCCCTAGACGCTTTGTCTGAGGCCGCTGGGAAAAGGCCTGTGCTGCACCCCAGTGTTCAGCCTCCAGGGGAAGAGGCCGGAAGTCTGAACTGGAGATGAGCTCTTGGGAGGGGAGAGAAGCATCATTGGAGGCCGAGTGTGGCCCGAGCTCCAGGGTGGAGATCCCAAAGCCAGCGGGCTCCAGCACCAGGATCTTTCTCATGTAACCACTGGTGTGTCCGCTGGGTAACCGTGTGTGGGGAGAAGGCAGTGGAGAATGTGAGTAACAGATACTGAACCCAGAGAGGTCAGAAGCTGAAGCTTCTTTCCCAAATCTTAGGGCTTTTTTCCTACCTGAGGGCTCCAAGCACCAGAATCTCGATGACTTTCTATTAGCAATTCCTGAGCTCCGTAAAATCCAGAATTAAATTTAGTTTGGGGGATTGTTTTCCCTTTGTCCTAGACTAAAATGAGTCAGTCTTTTTATTGCTGTCTGGGACAGAGCTCTGAAAGGGTAGAGCTCAGGGCAGTGGCTCCTGGGGAGGAACAACATTGGGAAGGGGAATAGTACAATGGAGCCAAGTCTGTCTGCTAACTCCCACATTCCTCTGGGGGAGGGTGTCTCTCTCTTTGGGGTTCTCCAGCCAAACTCTGCCAGATGGCTCCCTCCGGCCAACAACTACCAACGGACACCTCGAGGCAATCAATCAAGTTATACTATCAGCAAAAGAAACGAATGGAGTCTGGTCTGGTGGCTCAGGGGATAGAACCCCCCCATCAAGAGTCAGGAAGTCCCGAGTGCAAGTCCAGTCGGACCACGTGTGCGGCCAGCTGGACAGATCCCATCCCCTCTTGCCTCAGTTCATCATCTGTAAAATGAGCCGGAGAAGGACGTGGCAAACCCTTCTGCTGCCTTTGCCAAGAAAACCTCAAAAGAGCTGGATACAACTGAAGAGGCTCAATGTGCCAGGCACCGGGCTAGAGCTGGGGATGTGAGGGGAGCCAAGAAGCTCACACTGACTGGGTGTGGGGCTTGGCTAATTCTGCAGGGGGTGAAAACTCTTTTGCATTCATTCTCCCATTTGAGCCCAGCAGGATCCTCTGGGACAAGAGTATTTCCTCCCATTCATAGGGACTGTTTAATGACTTGCCCAGGGTCACGTAGCTAGAGAATGTCTGTGGCGGAATCTGAGCCCAGGTGTTCCCTACTCTGAGAGAACTCTGGGTGCACATGAAGCATTTGGGCATCCTTAGTGTTTGCCCTTGTTCCCCAAAGTCAACGACGAGGGACTGGGGTCCTTCTGTGATGCTACAGTTCCTCTGGTAGCATTTGCAATGACCACCGGTGTGGAGACGGGCACCCTCAGAAGCAGCACTTGAACCCAGATCTTTCTGTTCCAAGGAGGGCTCTGTGCTTTAGCTAGAGATCTGTGAAAGGAGGGGGTCAGGCCCGATGCCTTCCCCTACTCCCTCTGCTCCAACTGCCTTTCGGTCCCAAGACCGCCATGTCCTGGATTCTAGGAGACAAACAAGGACAGACCATCAAGGGGTCTGAGTGAGGATGAAGCTGAGGAGGAGGAATAAGATGCTCGGAGGAGAAGGGAGCAGGGCCAGCTCAAGCAACTTACCTTTTCATAGGATATTTGTATGTGTTTGCTTGGTTTGAAAACCCTGGGTGTCCGAACTTCCCCCTGGCTGGAAGGACAGGACCTCCTCCCGGTCCGAGCTCCTTGGAAAAGCCAGTTGGCCTCCCACTCCCCGAGGGCTCCTCACTTACCAGGGCCACGCACTGGACTTACCGCCCTCCCCAACCTCTGCCTCCAGGCATCACAGCTGGCATGGAGGGTAGCCACTGCCACACCCAGAAGAAAAGGACTGTTCCAAATCTTCTCCTCTGGGACATCCCACCGGAAGAGCATTTCACTGGCCACTGAGCTACTCAGAAAAGCAGCTGAAAACGAGAACATGGGACCAATTAGGGCTCTGTACTTTCTTTGCTATTTCAACACAGGCTGAGTAACCATCCCATGATAATGAGGGAGAAATCCTGCCACTTTGCCCTTTCCTGAACTTCGTCAGGGCTTTCCCTGGAGATCTGCCTAGGCTTCTGCCTTCAGAAATCTGGTTTTCATAATTTCAGGACGAGTTCAGACCCAAGACAGAGAAGAAGAACTTGGAGGCTGGATTTGTGGCAGCCTTTGAAATCTTATTTGAAAAATAACAATTATCCTCTGCCTGTTGCAGCTTCTTTTAGTGGCAATGTTAGGGGATTTGTCAGAGGGGCAGAAGTGCAGGGGTAGAAGGGCCCTACGGGCCACAGAGCCCACTCCCCTCATGGTCCACATAAGGAAACACACTCAGGGATCACAGCAAGTCTTCCACGTGCCAAAAGCTAGCGTCATTGTAACATAGACCCTGGATTCGGATCTGCCACAGACTCCCCAGCTCCGGGGCAAGTCACTGAAGCTGTGTGAGGCCATATCCCCAGGCCATAACCTCTGACCCTCAGCTCTCTCACCTGCACAATGGGGATAATAAGGGCATCTTCATCACAGAGTAACGGCAAGGACCCAATAAGATGGCACGTACAAAATGCTTTGCCAACCCGAAACAGCTTGGAGAAATGGCTGCTGCCTCTGGTTCTTCTGAAGAAGTTTTCATCGGTAATGTGCTTCAGGGCAGCCAAGTGGCTGAGCAGGTAATGCACTGATCCTGGACTCACCAAGACTTGAGTTCAAATTTACCCTCAGACATCTACTAGCTACATGACCATGGGCAAGTCACTGTGCCCTGTTTGCCTCAGTTTCCTCACCTATAAAATGAGCTGGAGAAAGAAATGATGAACCACTCTAGGACCTCTGCCAGGAAATCCCCAAATGGGGTCCTGGAGAGCTGCTCATGACTGAAAGATTCAACATTTTCCTGCCATCTGCACACGCCCTTCATGAGGAGCTCTTCTGGGTCCTGAAAGTTTAACTCCTCGGGGATTATGGTATTCCATAGCTGGAAGAAGAGGGTATTAAAAAGACAGGCTTTTAGGTCAGGTCATGACAAACACAACACAGTCTCCCAAAAGGAGGTCAACCCCCCTTTCTTCCTCCCATTCAATTCTGGGCAAGAAGAGTGAATTTGCTGTTCCTCTGCAGGGTCAATCCAAAACATACTGGATGTGTACATGTACATGGATGTGCATGTGCATGTCTATACATGTATATGGGGAGGACTGAGGAAAAGGCAGAGACAGAGACAAAGACAGGCTTGGTAGTCTAACGTTATTATCCCCTCTTCCAATGCCTTTCCTAGAAATTGCCCCCAAATGGTACTAACTGCACCAATTAAACAAAGCCATAAATCTCAGCTGTCTTTGGGGAAAGGAAAAATTTTGGTCAAGGCCAAAGGTCAGACTGTAGCATCTGTGCAGTGTGTCTGAGGATCTTGGGAGCCAAACAGGATTAAGGATTTGAAGATCCTGACTGAAGCTAAATGCATGACGTCCAAGCCACCAGCTAAGACACACAGCAGACTTCATTAGCTCTCTCTAGGGTATTCAAAACTGCTCTTACAGAATACTGAAGCGGCTCAGAACCCTCAATCCCAAGGAAAATCATCCCCCTAACAATCTAGTTCTCATCAGTTTTCCTAACCGTTCTGATCAAGTCATTTGCCTTAATCATTTATTTCAGGCAGTATTTCAGGGATTTTGGAAGGAGTCTTTCTTTTGTTTGTTATTGGGAAAGTGCAATGATTGTTTGACCAGTTTCTGTCCAAAAATAGAAACTGATCGAATGATCCATCTCTTCACTCTCTTGCTTGAGGATATGCAAAGGGCTTTACATCCAGGGTCCCCTCCCACCGACTTTGGATCTGTTATTGTATCTAGATTAGTGGCTGGAGAGAAAGGACAGAGAGAAGGTGGGGACTTAACTGCCTTCTTTGAGAAAGATGAGAAAAGCATTTTGAAATAGCTGGATTTCATTTATCCTGTGGAGAATTTTTTAAGTTTTAAATAATCTTTCTGAGAGAACTGTATTTCCAGAGTTGAAAAAGGATCAGCAGTTATGGTTTATAGTTGGAGGCAATATCTCTATCACATCTAATATAATGTTGAAATGTATAAATGTCTGTATTGTTTGTCACACTGTTAATAGGCAGGAACAGTGGTACTTATTTAATCCTACAAGATTGGGCAAGCCACTTTTTTGCCTCAGTTTCCTCATCTGTGGAACGACCTAGAGAAGGAAAGGGCAAACCATTGAAATATCTCTGTTGAGAAAACCCCAAATGGGTTTGGACATGACTGAAAAACAGCTGAACAATGAGACTTGTATTGAAATAGACAGAGGGAAGAAAGAACTGATGGGAAGAAAGGGTTCTCTGGTTCTTGTAAAGTGGAAAGGGGGTTCTGAGCTAATTGATGAATTAATAAGATAAATTATGCATTTCTGTTATCCTATAAGGAGATACTTCTGTGAAAACATAGCCCTTGATTGCCCTGTACGACTAGAGAATTAACAGGAAAATGAATCAGGAGCAGGTGGAGTGGGGAGTGAATTAGTCGCCACCCAGCCTACCAGACTCCATTTAGACTTCTCATAAGCCTAAATACTATAAACATCATCAGTTATTTTTAGGGAATCAATCCGTCATAATAGCACATAAATAAAAATAAATTTTTATTATGTGCTTACCATGTTTAACTCTGTTCTTAATGCTAGAAATAGCAAGAAAGGCAAAACCATGGTCTCTACCCTAAGAAGTTCACAGTCTAATTTAGGGGGGAAAAGGGGGAGGAGGAGGGAACAACAAACATATAGATAGTTATTTATATGCAAAACATCTACACTGTAATAAATGGAAGTTAAATTCAGAGGAAAGTCCTTTATGGGTACCAGGAAAAGGAGGGATGGGCTAGAAGTCCAACCCCCTCATTTTACAGTGAGAAAACTGAAGCCCAAGGAAGACAAGTCAGAAGACCTAGTTTGAAAGTCCCAATTCTAATTCCTCATCTGCCTAATGGAGGCAGTAACATTTGCAGTATCTCCTTCACAAGGACTGTTGAGAAGATCAAAAGACAGTCATTACTCAGTGCTTAGTAAACATAGAGTACTTATTCAGGAAGAATAACTGACATTTATAGAGCACTTTAAGTGTCATCAAGTGCTTTATAAACATTCTCCCAATAACTCTCATGTTGTTTTTACCATTCCCATTTTACAAAGGAGGAAACTGAGGCAAAGAGAAATCAAGTGACTTGTTGAGAGCCACTGTGCTATCTAGCTGCCTTATAGAAATATGAGGGGGAGAAATAACAATGGCTCATATTTATGCAGCACCCACTCTGTTCTAGGTGATTTATAAAACATCTCATTTGATCTTGGAAGGCAGGTGCTATTACCTCCACTGAAGTAACTGAGGCAGGTAGTGGTAAAGTGACCTTCCCAGAGTCACCACCTAATAAGCAGCTGAGGCTGGATTTAAACTCATCTTTCTGACTCCACAGTCAATGATCTACCCTCTGTGCCACCTCACTGCCTATTTTTTTTAGTGTGACAGGGAAGAAAGGATATTTTTATAAAATAAACATAATTCAACTGTGCAAAGTGTTGTAAAAATTTGTAAGAGGAAGCATCAGGAAAAATCTCAAAGAACGTGACATTCAAAGGATGTGCAACTCAAAGAATGCCCAGGGTTCCAGTGCGTAGGGAAGGGAGGCAGCGGAAGGGATGCTATCTGCACAGTGGAAGGGAGCCTCTCCAGAACTACTCCCAATGAGGGAAAGCTCCCTATTTTCCATAGTAACTCAGGCCACTCTGAAGCAACTTAAAGTCATTAGTTCCCCTCACATCAAACTGAAATTTGCTTCTTTACAATTTCTATCCATTGCGACTAGTTCTGACCTCTGAAGCCAGGCAAAATCAGCCATCCAAGCTCTCTTCCAAATGGACTTTAGAAACCCAAGTGACATAATTGTGTAGGATAATGTGTCCTGCAAAGGACCCAGCCCACAGTAAGTGCTTAATGAATGAATGAACATGAACGAAAGCAAATGTAACATATTAAAAAAAATTCAGAAATTTTCAAATCCTAAAAATGAGGCTCCTTATTAAGAAGGCCTAGGACAGAGGCAGCTAGGTGGGGCAGTGGATAGATCACCAGCCCTGAAGAGAGGAAGACCTGAGTTCAAATTTGGCCTCAGCTTATAGCCCAAAAAGATATTAAAGAAGGGAAAGGGACCTGTTAGTGCAAAAATGTTTGTGACAGGTCTCTTTGTAGTGGCCAGAAAATGGAAACTGAGTGGATGCCCATCAATTGGAGAATGGCTGAATAAATTGGGGTATATGAATATTATGGAATATTATTGTTCTGTAAGAAATGACCAGCAGGAGGATTTCAGAGAGGCCTGGAGTGACTTATATGAACTGATGCTGAGTGAAATGAGCAGAACCAGGAAATCATTATACATTTCAACAACAATACCATATGAGGATATGTTTTGATGGAAGTGGATATCTTCACCAAAGAGATCTAATTCAGTTCCAATTGATCAATGATGGACAGAATCAGCTACACCCAACTAAAGAACTATGGGAAATGAGTGTGGACTGCTTGCATTTTTCTTTTTCTTCCCAGATTATTTTTACCTTCTTTCTAAATCTGATTTTTCTTGTGCAACAAGAGAACGGTATGGATGTGTACACATTTATTGTATTCAAGATATACTTTAACATATTTAACATATATAAGGGAGTGGAGGGAAGGAGGGGAAAAGTTGGAACAGAAGTGATTGCAAGGGAGAATGTTTAAAAAATTACCCATGCATATGTTCTGTCAATAAAAAGCTATAATAAAAAAAATAAAAATTTTTTAAAAATCTGCCTTCAGACACTTAAAACTTCCTGGCTGTGTGACCCTGGGCAAGTCACTTAACCCCAATTGCCTCAGGGAAAAAAAGAAGACCAAGGACATACTGAAAAGTATATGTGGCTGTGAACATGGAAATTAGGTATGTCCTTTGAAAACTCAATTTAAACAATAACCAACACTGAAAATTGGCTGCCAGATCCTTTCACATCAGGTCCCCTCCTCTTACACTATCACAACATACCAACATCAAAGCGTCAGCAGAGAATCCACTGCTGGAGGTACAATGGTCTGGGAGGCCTCTGTGAAAGCCTCCACCCCAAGGCAATGGATTCTGAATTTCCCAACCCATAAAGCCGCATTAATCATGTTCAAGCAAAGCCATCTTGTTTAAACAAACCACCACCAAAAAAAGTCCTCAGGTGAACAGAAAGGCCATTTTTCTGAGGCTTCACCAGTTAAGTACATGCATCAAATGGAAAAGGTCTCTGAGAAATCTGATCAGTCTCTGGAGCAAAAACAAAAGAAAAAAGTCACAAGCTCTTCGAAGCTGGAGCTCTGGGAGCTTGTTTCTCTTTTCTTGGATATTTTGAATAGCTTTATTTCAATAGAACTGGCTTCCTTGGTAAGGATTTGTGTTTTACTTTGTGCATTTAAAAACAAGATTCTGAGAAGGGTCAGAACACACAACACAAAGCAAGAGGCTGCTGGGGAAAGACCAGTGTAGCCAGAGCAGGTTAGCGTCATTTGGGGAGGTCTTCAAAATATCTGCTTCTACTCACTTCAGATGCTTAAAGTTCTAGTAACAGAAAACAGAGATTTCCGTTCCAGAAAGTCTCCAGTGTAGATTTCATCGGGGAAGAGAATCCCTATCCACGCCCCACTGGGATAGTGATGGCCGATTCCTGAGCCTCTTTCTGAAGAGCTTTCTTAATGGGGGAGCAAGGAATGAAGAGCACAGAAAAAAGTGGCTGGGGACAGGTCTGGCCACCTCAGAAAATGTTGCCTCGGGTCAGGCCTAAGTGGAGTGCACAACACCTTATCTTTCAAAGCATTTTTAGAGCAGATTGCTATCTCTAGAACTCAGGCTGCTTTTCTCTCAGATCTCAGGGCAGGGGTCATGGGAAGCATGAAGTCCCATGGACAGGGTCAGGCTAAAAGCTTAGAGCTCAAGAGAAAACCCTTTCTGCCTTGTTCCAGTTATGTGCTAAGGCCCTGTAGTTGACAGTGTATTTTAAAGTAACTGAGTCACTAAGAATGGGGCTTGGAGCTGTGATTTCACTGGTACAGAGAGTTTCCAGGGAGATAAACTTCCTCTCCCAATACAGATTGACACTTTTTCTGGAATACAGTTTTATAAGGAGAGTTCTTGATCTCTGTTGTGTTCTGGATCCCAATGTAGCCTAAGGATCTCTTCTCAGAATCATGTTCTAAAATGGGTGGGATAAAATACATGGGATTGCAAATGAAGCCAATTACACTGAAATGCTGTTATCACAATATTTTTAAAAGAATAAGCTCATGGTTAAAAAAAACTTATGGAATTGTCTCAACATTAGAACTCTTAGGATTAAGTGATTTGTCCAGAGTTACAAAGCTTGATAGGTTCCCAGCTGGACTCTGAAGCCAGAGTTTTTGGTTTTGAGGGTGGGTCTCTGGTCACATTGATCCAGATCTCTCATTGATTCAACAAGAAAATAAAAAATTCATACCTTTTTTTTTTACATTGAGATATTGGAATTGGAAGAAGGAAAATTGTAAGTCATAGAAACTCAGCGAGGAGACTTCCTCTTTCTTTATATTTGAAAATGGGGAAATTAAGAGAATGCCATGGTTTAGAAAAGGGGTGTAAAAATATTTTCTAGGGAAGTAATTAAACTAGTCCTTCATCCAAAAGTTCCTCAAGATGGAAAGATGCTCATTAAAATGCAGGAGAAACACTTTTTTTGCATTTAAATAAGTGATTATAATCAGCAGTGCAGAACCACAGCCTCCTCCATCAGGACTTCCTACCTATAAAATGCAATTTGGAAAACAAGGTGAACACTCTCAGGGGAAACATTTTTACCAGCTGTTCCTTAAAGTTTTAAACTTTGGACATAGAAAAGTCTCAATCACAATAGGAGGTTTTCCAATCACTTTACTTAAGGGAAACAAATACCTCATGTTCTGGGATGGAAATCCAAGAGCTAAAAAGGGAAAGTGTCCTTCACCTGCAGCACTTGGAAGTTGTTAGGAAAACCAGATAAGACATTTGGGAATGGTCAGCTCTTTAAGAAATGACTTGGGATCAGAAGAACTGATGCACATCCATACCCCAGGTAGAAAATGCCTGCTACCACCACAGCCCCAAAGTCTAAATCTATTAGCCGTTCTCTGGAAAGATACAGAAAAAGGGAAGAAGGGTACTGAGAGTGACCAATTCCCACCTGCCTCCATCCAGATCTGTCTTGATGATCTCTTAAGAAAAGCTTCAAATGCAGCTGTTTCCATTTCAGTGTAATAAATCATATATATATCATCCAAAAAAATGCTGGAAATACTGCAGCATCTCATCAGAGAAGTGCGGGAATACAGACCAGAAAGGGGCATATTGTGGCTGCAGAGAAGCTAGAAAACAGAGAAATCCTCATGAATACCTTATCATTTTTATTCTGTGAAGAGTTTGAACAGGTGCTTGTAAAAGACATTGCATCTGTGACTCTCAGTGGACTAACTGATGTGCAGACTATGTCCTCAGAAGGAAAGACCTCCTTTGCAGTTACAGCAAGAGTATGAGGTTCTTCTTTCTCACAAAAAATATAATTATTTATATTAGTGTTTCATTATAGGTTTCATTGTTAATAAATTAAATATTCAATAAGCTTAATATTTATTTAATACTAGGAGAGAGTGAGATGACAGAGATACAAAGAGAGAGGAAGGGAGGGAGGGTGAAGGAGGAAATACTGCTATCAGAAAGATTTTTCCAATATGTTAAACGAGTCATATTTTACCTTAATTAATTAACTGAAACATGAAAATCTTAGTAATTAATGAGGAAATATCCAAAAACCCCCCTGGATTGCCCTAGAATTTGGGGAGGATGAGATTAGTCAAGTAACAAATTGAGGAGTGACCTACAGCAACCCACAGAACTCTATCCATGTCTGGGGCATTCCTCATTCACCTAGGTCCATCATTATTCTTGCTAATTAGGTGCCAGATCCAGTTGTTTCTATGTACTCTGTCAACACCTTCTGATTTTTGGCACACACACACCCCCTCCCAGTTATGACTCTACCCATAATTCCTGCTGAGCTCTGTCTGCAGTAAAAGACCCTCAGACAAATAATTGCTGTTTTTGGAAAGGTGGTATGGTACCCCCAGCAATGACAGCAGCAATTCCTTTCTATCCCTCCGGCTCTGCATCTACCAAATGAAGATAGTTAATGGTCTCCTACCAACCTCTCAGAGTTGGAAATCTTAAAGCATTGTATGCAGAAGCTATTATTTTTCCCAAAAGAGCCAGTCCTGGTCCTATCTTCCCGAAACTTTGTAACCTGTATTTGACTTCATTAAACAAAGATTTATTAAGCATCTGCCCTGTGTAAAGCACTGCACTAGGTACTGAGAATACAGTGACAAAAAGGTAAGTTTCAATCATTGCAGGAGGGAGGGGACTCTTTCAGCTAAACTACGTGCAAAAGCACAGAACCAAGAGAAGACAAGTAAAATTTAGGCAACGGTCCAAGTGGAAGCAGCTGCTTGGGAAGCTGGAACCTTTCTGGTGAGTCAGGCAAGAGCCAGACTATGGGGGGGCTCTAAACTCAAGGGCCAAGATTTCCCATTTTGTCGAAGAAGTAAGAGGGACCCAGCAGGCCCTTGGGGGCAGAGAAGGGCACCATCTCCAGGGTGTCCAAAGGCCACATGCAATTTTAAATTTAGGAGTGTTAATTTGTGTGAAATTTGGCCCCCATGGCAATCACAGCCTACCACACTTGCCTGAGAGTCTTTCTAGACTTCCTTCCCTGAAACAAGTTTGATCACTGCTTCTCAGCCTGCGTCCCTATGGAAAAGAACCTGAGTGATTCCATGTTAAGGACCATTTAAGTAATAAACATCATCTTTAATCATCTGGTCAGTATTAAGGGAGCATTTCACCATCACAAATGTCCCTGCTTTCTGCCCCCCCCCAAAGTTAATATCTTAAAATTGATCATCATTATGAGTAGGGATGAAGAGGAATAATAGTCTTGATTAACCAAACCCTATAGTGTTCCCAGAAGGGGATCTTCTGCAGCAATGTAATTTTCCAATTAGTCACTCAGAAACTCAAATACTGTTTTTTATGGAATCCCATGCTCCATCAACTGCAAATATGAAGATGATTCTGTACAGCCACTGTTCTCTATCAAAAGAAAAAAATAACACAAAGCTGAGATGCAGGATATTTAATAGCCAGGTTCTGTAGCTATGTATATGCATGAGTACTTTTACACATTTATAGATATAGGTTTCATAGATCATTTATATTTATAGGTCTATTATATTTATGGACATGGTCACAGTGCATAGATATATTTACATGTATAGATATATTACATATCTTTGCAGACATGTCATGTTATGAATATGAGTTACATGTGTATCATATGTTATCCCATATACATGATATCTTTTTATATGTATATGTCTCTATTTTAAACAGAAGTATTTTATAAAGGACATGGATATAGCACCTTGACAAATTTTTCAAAGTATAGCTACAATAATTACCAAATGAAAAACAGATGCAACTCATCCAGCCAGTAAAACAGTTGAGTCATAGTACCACAGTGACTAGAAGGAACTTTAAAGGTTCTCTTAATCCATTCCCTCATGGGTAAAAGGACTAAAAATAATTTCCAGAAAACTAATATTTATTAAGCAATTTCTTTTTTCTTTTTTTTCTTCTTTTTTCCCCCTGAGCCATTTGGAGCTAAGTGACTTGTCCAGAGTCACACAGCTAGGAAGTGTTAAGTGTCTGAAGTCAGATTTGAACTCAGGTCCTCCTGACTTCAGGGTTCATGCTCTATCCACTGCACAACCTAGCTGCCCCAACAATTTCTGTACTAATCTGTTGTCATCTTAAATCATCATATATAATTAAATTATTCCAGTTTCAGGAACTTCCATAAGAACTCCCTTTGGGAAGCCTCCCGCAACCAATAGATGACATTCATTTCTCCCACAGGGCACTTTAAGCTTATTTCCTCTTGCCTTGTTCTCCAAAGAGCTGGAGCACGCACCTACCACTCTTGTCTCCTTCAGACTGAAGTCCCCCCTCTTAAATGAATAGGGAATCTCATTTTTCAGCCTTCAGTTTTCCACGTCTAGCTCTTCCTATTAAGAAGTCCAAAACCGCCATAATATTTTGGTCAAGTGTTAACTAACACCATTTGGAAGAACTGATTTTGTTTGAGACACCACTGAACTACCAAAGTGATTTTCCAAAAGTACACATCTAACCACATTCCCCCACACCTCAGCTCGCTTAAGTCCCGTAACATGGACCTCCTGGCTATTCTCTGAACAAGAGCCTCCATTGCTTGCCTCCAATTATTTTCTCTGGCTGACTTCCATTCCTGGGAAGCTCTTGCTCCTCCTCTGCATTTCCTTTAAGTATCAATTAAATCTCCACCTTCTTCAAGCTGCCTTTCCTGGTTTGTCTACATACACTAACACACACACACACACACACTCACCACATTGACACACACACACACTCACCACACATACACATTCACACACACACACACACACACACACACACACACACACACTGACATTACTTGCATTTACTTCCATTGTCTATTTTTCACATACAGTTTCTCGGATGTTGTTGTCCCCATTAAACTGTTCTCAAACCTCCATGCTGATACATCGTAAGAGAATAACGAATACCCATTGAATGATGCACAGATGACAAGAAAGGGCAAAGTCTAAGAGTCTGCAGTGCTGTCTCCTTTTTCATCATGCCCTGATTTCACATGAGACCCAAAGCTACTTTTCCAGATTTCCAAATATCCACCACCTTTCTTGCCTCCATAGTCTCCTTCTTTAACTGGGCAAAGATTTTGAGAGAGAAAAGTCGGCGATTCTCTTATCTTGACTTGGTCAGGCCACCATGGAGAGCACTCTGATGAACTTTTTTCATTCCTACATCAGTCAACTTAGCAATAACTGGAATCTAGTTTGGGACTTTGTGAGATTATTTTTTCCAATGGAAATAATGGTAATTTCTTAAGAATAGGGGCTGTTTCACTCATTCTTCTTCTTAGTCCAGTGCTTGTCTGACTGATTGGGGGAAGGAGAGATTTCTTTGAGAAACCACACTATTAATATTTTCCTTAAGCAAGCAAGCAAGCCAGGTTTTTTTTTTAAGTGGAGTTAAAATAGTGTGTTTTTTATACAAGTCTTTTTACTCTTGGTTTTGACATCAGATACTCTATTTCACGGGATTTCCACATGATGCTTGGAAGCAGTGGAATGCAATGGAGTGTGCAGCTTTATAGGCAATGGACCTTTGGGCAAAGCCCAGCTTTGGTCCTATCAACCAGGAGCGAGGGGTCGGGGAGGGCAGACTTTGGGCAAGTTATCTCCCTTCCCTGGGATACACATTCCCCATCTGGACAACAACAGAATTGGGCTACAAGAACCCCTAAGTCCTTTCTGCTCTGAAATCAGTGCTAATCATGATAGTTCTCTGTTCACCTCTTTTTTCAAAGGGTGGGGAAGGGGAGAGATAGATGCTTGCTTGATGATGATGAGGTGATAGGTCATTCCTAAAATGGAAGAATCCTTGCTTCTCCCCACCAGCTGGCAGAAGGGAGAATCACCACACCGCTAGGTAAATTCAAAGGCCTTACCTCCTGAATTACTAGCCCTCAGATGTTAAAATAACAGCTAGAATTTAAACTTGGCAGAGCTCTTTACAAATATGACCTCATTTGATCTTCACACTAACCTTAGAGAGATGCTATTATTATCCCCACTTGACAGATAAGGAAATTGAGGCTGAGAGAGGTTGTGTGCTCTTTCCAGAGTCACACAGATAAGTAAATGTCTGGAATCTGACATTCCAGCTGTTTTTGAGGGGGGGTACAAACTGCAATAATCAGCAGATATACCAGATGCACAGGGAAGTTGAACGATTAGCATAACTTTCTTTTTTTGAAGGCAATCAAGGTTAAGTGACTTGTTTAGGTTCACACAGTTAGTGTCTAAGACCAAGATAAACCTCCTGACTCCAAGGCTGGTATTATATCCACTGAACCACTTAGCCTCCCTTTTCTTTCTTTTATCTTTCATCTTTTGTGGTTCAAGTCTTCTTGCATAGAATTACTAATGTGGAAATGTTTTATATGATTGCACGTCTATGACTATATGAGATGAGCCCACCCAGCAGCACTTCCCAAGTCAGCATCCCATATGGGAGTCCGGATTCCAAAAACACCTGTGGGCTAGAAGCTGCCACGCTTTAAGAGAATGACAATCACAAGCTTGTATTTAGTATTGGGACGGCTTTACAAATGTCAGAATCCCCATTTCACTGATCTTGCTGGAGCAGAGTGGCTGTCTACTGGACATAAACTGATAATCCTTGGGGGAAATGAACTCCTACATCAAAGCAATTACAAAGAAAGCCTCTATGATCTCCTAGGTCCTTAAGAGAGGAAACAGAAGGTGCATTCTGGGGACCCAGCAGGCCAATGTGAACAAGTCTGGTTAGAATATGAGCTTCCAACATGATCTCATGCACAATGGTGGTCATAACATGAGAATAGCAGAAGATAAACTCCAATGATGTCACAGGGGTCCTCAAACTTTTTAAATAGGGGGTCAGTTCACTGTCCCTCAGACTGTTGGAGGGCCGGACTGTAGTCAAAACAAAACCTTTGTTTTGTGGGCCTTTAAATAAAGAAACTTCATGTCCCTGGGTGAGGGGGATAAACGTCCTCAGCTGCAGCATCTGGCCCTGGCCGTAGTTTGAGGACCCCTGAACTGTAATAACCCATTGTGATTCAAGAGAATGAATAAATGATCACTCTAAGTCTTTATTAAAGACTTACTGTATGACAGGGATTCATCAGGTGCTGGGAGAACAAAGATAAAAATGCAATCATTCCCTACTTTCAGTGAGCTTCCATTCCAAAGCTCCATTCTAGTAGGGACAATGCCGTGAGCATTTCCCATATAAATGAGATAAAGACAAAATAAATGAATACATATAATTCTGGAAGGGAAGGCACTAGCAGGTGGAAGAGGATTAGGAAAAGGCTCACATTGAAGATGGCATTGGAGCTAAGTTTTGGAGGAAACCAGGTGTTCTAAGAATGAGGATGAAGAAGCACAGCATTCTAGGCAGAGACTCCCCAGTGCAAAGTGGGAGCTCTGTCATTAAGGATGAAGAGTAAGTGGGCTCATACATAGAATAATTATGGAAAGGGAAACAGAAGTAAGGTTGTAAAGAGCTTTAAATATCCTAGAGTAGTAGAGACAAATAATGAAATATGCCTCTTACCTATGACAGAGAGGTGAGTGACTATATATTGTTAGACTCAGTCATTGAAGCAGCTGTTTTTGCTTAAAAGTTTTTCCTTATTACAAGGAAAAGTTCACAGCTGGTGGGGGTAAGTGGTGGCTCTAGATCCAGAAATCACTGTGATGGATAAATAAAAGGCATCATTAAAACTGTGCCTACAAAGTAAGTAATCAAAACAATCCTGCTCATAAAGCTAAAGGGGAGGTCTTCAGTAACAGAGACTCACAGTGCTCCCCCAGAAACACATCCCATCTTTATCTGACTCACTGAATGATTCTAGTAAACTGGAGAGCAGGAAAAATACAAACTATTATTCTGTTGTCTCTCCAGACCACTTTTTATGTGTTTGAAATGAGCCTTAGAGATATGTAGGCTTCCAGTGGCCCCTATAAAACCAATTGTGAGAAACCAATTCAAATACGATGAGCCCATCGTATACGCTCCCAAGATGACCACTAGAAGGGGAGAAAAGATTCCTTTGCTTGCATTTGACATGCCCCCCAAATTCCAGGGCCAAGAGAGTTCATGAGGCAATTGGATGAGCATTGAATCTGCTTTCATCACCAGTCATCATGTTCAGAGATTTCTTTCAGAAGAAGACCTGTGGTTTACTGCTCCTGATTGTCCGGGTGCCACATGTGCCTGGAAGACATTAGTTCCTCAAGAACAATTCCACCACTGTGATTTCCCAGCCAAGCTGCCCCTGGGAGCGAGAGCTGTCCAAGTTACTCCTCCTCCCCTGACCACTGGGAGAGGCAGAGTCTGTGAGAGCTGGAGGGAGGGGGCAGTTTTGTTGTGATTCACCTCAGGACTCTGTTTCGTAAAAATTTTTGACTAAAGTTGTGTCCTCTGGTTCTGCAAGGCAAAAGGAAGAGAGCGGATGGAAGTTCATGAGTTAGGATTTTTCATGGACATTCCTCAGATCCTGCCTTGAGCCTGACATAGCCTTGAGAAGGTTTAGGCTGCCCAATTTTAAGCACTTTCAAATATGCTATCTCCTTCAGACCTCACAGAAGTCCCACAAGGCAGATAGGGCAGATAATCATAGACAGTTTGGGTTAATGGTCCCCAGCCACCCCTCTATTAGGGCTTTCTGAGGCCATGGAGTAACTTCCTGGAAACACTGATTTCTGTAGCTGTTTTCCTAAGCCCACACAATTCTGGCGTTCACACAACAGCCAATTGAATTTTCTTCAGTAATAAAATTTCTCACTACAAAGGGCTCTGCTTTTAGTTGGGAGAAAGAATATTTGGAAGGGGGAACAAATAAGGCCTTAGATTTTTAAATGTATCAACAGGTTATTATTCTTGACCCCAAAATGTATAAGATTTGGCAAAAGTACAATTAACTCAATAAATTTTGCCACTCGTTATCAACTGAATTTTAAATACTAACCAAACATTTAAACTCTAAGTTGGAGAATTAGAGAAAGAGGTACCAGCACTGTGACTTCAATGTGTCAAGGACTCCCAGAGAGGGAACTCTCTCTATGAGGGCAGATTGTGCCTGCTCTGCAATATGCATTCTTTGGAAGCTGCTGTGGGCACTTAGGGAAGAGGGGAGCTGCCTGTCACACAGCCTACATGTGCCCAAGGCTATGCTTGGACATAACTATCCCTGACTCTGCAGCTGGCTCTGCCCTTCTAAGCTAAGAAAATAAAGTTCTCATGGGTGATTCCCAAGTAGAATTACCGGTGTTCACTGGAACATTGGGGCTTGAACATCGGGACTTAAATACCGCCTTTACCATTTGCCTAATATTCATTGATAGCTGTAATTCTAACTCTGTCCATGTTCATTGTAGAGTTAGAGCTATCAATGAATATTAGGCAAATGGTAGAGATTTGGGGATATATATATATCCCTTAGTCATTATTTTCAAAAACATTCAAACAGCTAGGGGGAAATAATGCAATAGTATGCAAAACAATATTTAGAGTATTGGGCCTAAAATCTTCAACAGCTCCCTGTGGCCCCCATCATCAAGTTCACACTTTTTAATTGTCATTCCAAACCCTCCATAATATGACACCAACCCACACTGACAGATCCATCTCCTCTTTCTCCTCTCTGCACTCCATCCAGTGACTACCTGCCCACTCCTCCCAAACATGCCTTTGTTTACCTGTTGGTATGCTTGAATGTCTTTCCACACATTGGAGCTGTGCAGCTCTGAGCCTTGAGGTCCACTTATCTCAAAAGTTGGAATAATCATAGTACAGTTCATCCCTTCCACATTGTGTGGCTTAGAGAGTAGGAAATTCACATAAGAATTTTTAGTCCTCCTTTTATACCAGAGGAGGTTTGTATTTTTTTCTTTTCCTTGTTTGGATTTATATTATATAATACTATAAAATTTGTATTTATATTACATAATGCTATATATACATATTATGCATTTCTGAATTTCTAAACCATTTCTGTGGTGTCTGCTGGCCTTCATGAGCTATCAGTGGTTTCCACAAAACTCGCAAAAAGTTCCCACTTAATTTCTTATGCTAACCCATGATATATTGAAATTCAAAGGAGAAAGTTTCAATGTGAAAAAGATAACTATGCCCTCCCTCCAAAGGCTTGGGAGATCATGTCATACCCATCAGACTGGATAAGGTGGCAGGAAAAATAATGATAAATGTTGAAAGGGATGTAGGAAAACTGGAACATTAATACATTGTTGGTGGAGTTGTGAACATATCCAGCCATTCTGTAGAGCAATTTGGAACTATGCCCAAAGGGCTATCAATCTGTGTATATCCTTTGATTCAGCAGAGTCACTACTGACTCTATACCCCAAAGACATCATTTAAAAAGAAAAAAGGATTCATGTGTGCAAAAATGTTTCTAGCAGCTCTTTTTGTGATGGCAAGGAATTGAAAATTGAGTGGATGCGCATCAACAAGGGAATGGCTGAAATTGCTTTTATGATACAGACATGGTACTGATACCTAAACCAGTTGGATGAAAACAGAGAAAGAAAAGTATAGCTCAATCTCCCTAATGAATGTTGATGAAAAACTCTTAAATAAAATATTAGCAAAGAGATTATAGAAAATCATCTCCAAGATAATACACCACAACCAAGTAGGATTTTTACTAGGAATTCAGGGCTGGTTCAATATTAGAAAAACTATTAGCATAATTGACTATATCAATAACTAAATTAACAAAAATCATATGATTATCTCATTAGATGCAGAAAAAGCATTTGATAAAATCCAACACCCATTCCTAATTAAAATGGACTTTTCCTTAAAATAGTCAATATCATCTATTTAAAACCATCAACAAGCATCATATGTAATGAGGATAAACTGGAACCATTCCCAATAAGATCAGGGGTGAAACAAGGTTGCCATTACTCTCCAACATTGTATTAGAAATGCTAGCTTTAGCAATAAGAGAAAAAAAAGAAATTAAAGGAATTAGAATAGGTAATGAGGAAACTAAATTATCATTCCTTGCAGATAATATGATGGTATACTTAGAGAACCCCAGAGAATCAATTAAAAACCTATTAGAAATAATCCACAACTTTAGCAAAGTTGCAGGATACAAAATAAATCCACATAAATCATCAGCATTTTTATATATCATTAACAAAATCCAACAGCAAGAGATACAAAGAGAAGTGCCATTTAAAATAACTGTTGATAGCATAAAATGTCTGCCAAGGGAAAATCAGTAATTATATGAGCAAAACTACAAAAGACTTTCCACACAAATAAAGTCATATCTAAGCAATTGGAGAAATACCAAGTGTTCTTGGATAGATTGAGCAAATATAATAAAGATGACAATATATTTATTTAGTGCTATACCAATCAAACTCCCAAGAAACTATTTTGCTGACCTAGAAAAAATAACAAAATTCATCTGGAAGAACAAAAGGTTAAAAATTTCAAAGGAATTAATGAAAAGAAAATCAAATGAAGGTGGCCCAGCTGTACCAGATCTAAAACTATGTTATAAAACAGTGGTCATCAAAAACATTTGGTACTGGCTAAGAAATAGAGAAGTTGATCAGTAGAATTGCTTAAGTTCACAAAACAGAAAAAAAATATCATCTATGATGATAGTAATCTAATATTTGACAAACCTAAAGGCTCCTTTAGGCCTTAGGAACTCACTATTTGACAAAAATTGCTGAGAAAACTGGAAACTAGTATGGCAGAAAGTAGGCATAGACCCATACCTAACACCATATACCAAGAGAAGGTCAAAATGGATTCATGATTTAGGAATAAAGAATGAGATTATAAACAAATTAGAAGAACATAGGATAGTTTACATCTCAGATTTGTGGGAAAGGAAGGAATTTGTAACCAAAGAAGATCATTATTGATCACAAAACAGATAATTTTGATTATATTAAGTTAAAAAGTTTTTGTACAAACAAAACTAATGCAGACAAGATTAGAAGGGAAGCAATAAACTGGGAAAACATTTTTACATCCAAATGATCTGATAAAGGCCTCATTTCTAAAATATATAGAGAATTGACTCAAATTTATAATAGTTCAAGCCATTCTCCAACTGATAAATGGTCAAAGGATATGAATAGACAATTTTCAGATGAAGAAATTGAAACTATCTGTAGCTGTTGGTGGTTTTCCTTAGTCTCAGTTGCAATAAATAATTAATCCAAAATCTCAGCCAGCTGCTAAAAATTGCAAACGTTTATTTCTCCTTACAAATGTCAGCCTGGTTAGTTGAGGCCTATCTCTCTGCCTGGCTCCAAGAGATCTTGTAGTTTTGTCCTTGGCTCTTGCCTCTGCTTTCTTCAGTCTCCAGTCAGCTCCGACTCGTGGCTTCTCAATCTCCAGTCTGTGGCGAGTAGTCTTTTCTTCCAGAGTGTTCTTTCTCAGAGCCCTGTTGATGTTCCGGAGAAATTCTCCTTCGCTCCAAGAGCTTCCTTCATTTATGTGATCTCCCAAAGGTTAACTCCGCCTTCTCAAGGCAGGGATTATAGGTTATCTCCCAGAGTGCTCTCTGGTCCTAAGGGAGGTGTGAATTCAGCTCTCATACTAGCCCTGAACTCTCATGTGAACTCCACTGAGTACTTAGATACTTGAGCTCTCTAAAGGTGTGAACACAAGCATTGTTCAGTCAGTTCCACCTAATACCTTGTTTCAAGTTCTGGTCCAAAATCAGATCAAATCAACTCCAATGTCTTCACACTTTGTAAAAGATTCCAACAGTAGCCACATGAAAAGGTGCTCCAAATCACTATTGATCAGGGAAATGCAAATTAAGACAACTTTGAGATACCACTACATACCTGTCAGATTGGTTAGAATGACAGGGAAAGATAATGCGGAATGTTGGAGGGGATATAGGAAAACTGGGACATCAATACATTGTTGGTGGAATGGATCCAACCATTCTGGAGAGCAGTTTGGAACTACACTCAAAAAGTTATCAAACTGTGCATATCCTTTGACCCAACAGTGTTTCTACTGGGCTTGGATCCCAAAGAAATCTTAAAAGGAGGGAAAGGAGCCCACATGTGCAAAAATGTTTGTGGCAGCCCTTTTTTGTAGGGGCAAAAAACTAGAAACTGAGTAGATGCCCATCAATTGGAGAATGGCTGAATAAATTATGGTATATGAATGCTATGGGATTCTATTGTTTTATAAGAAATGACCAACATGATGATTTCAGAGAGACCTGGAAGAACTGATGCTGAGGGAAGTGAGCAGGACCAGAAGATCATTAAATACAACAACAATACTGTACTATGATCAATTCTGATGGACATAGCTCTCTTCAACAATGAGAGGATTCAAACCGGTGATGAAGAGTCATCTACACCCAGAGAGAGAACTGTGTGAACAGAGTGTGGAATACAACATAGCATTCTGTTGTTATTTGCTTGCATTTTATTTTCTTTCTCAGTTTTTCTTTTCCTTCCTTCTTGATCTGATTTTCCTTGTGCAGCAAGATAAGTGAATATATATATATATATATATATATATATATATATATATACTATATATATATATATATATATATATATATATATATAGGATTTAACATGTATATTTCAACACATTTAACATGTATCAGACTACCTGACAGCTAGGGGAGGGGATGAGGGGAAGGAAGAGAAAATTTGGACTAAAAGGTTTTGCAAGGGTCAATGTTGAAAAAATTACCCATGCATATGCTTTGTAAATAAAAATAAACAGATGAATGAATAGATAGACAGAGAGAGAGAGAGAGAGAGAGAGAGAGAGAGAGAGAGAGAGAGATGAATAAATAAATAAAGCAAGGGAATGGCTGAATAAGTTGTGGTATACGAATATAACAGAATATTATTATGATATAAGAAAGTATGAGCCAGGCTGAATTCAGAAAAGCCTGAGAAAGCTTATATGAACCAATGCTATGTGAAGTGAGCAGAACCAGGAGAACATTGTCCATAGTAATAACAAGATTATATGATACTCAATTATGACAGACTTAGCTTTTCTCTGAAATACAGTAATCCAGGACAATTCAATAGACTTGAGATAGAAAATGCCATCTGCATCCAGAGAGAGAGATTTGAATATTGACTATGAATTTGAAGCATACTATTTTCATCTTTTTTGTTGTTTATTTGGTTTTTTCCCTTGTGATTTTTCCTTCTTGTTCTGATTTTTCTTTTGCAACATGACTAATAATATAAAAATATTTAAAATGATTACAGATGTATAACCTATATCACATTGCTCACTGTCTTAGAGAGGGGGCAGATAAAGAAGGGAGAAAAAAGTTTTAGAACTCAAAATCTTATAAAAAATGAGTGTTAAAAACAATCTTTACATGTAATTGGAAAATAAAACACTACTAAAAAATTTAAAACAAGCAAACAAAAGTATAGGAGAGTCCAAAGAAAGAACACATTGAAAGGGCTATTTTACAAGTCAGATACTAATTCCTCTGAGAAGTCCTCACTCATCTCTTGATCTGTTAAAGCTTCCCTCTTCTCAAATAACCTTGCGTGTGTGTGTGTGTGTGTGTGTGTGTGTGTGTGTGTGTAAATAGTGTATCTCTCCAGCAGATTTCACCCTTAAGTTAGATTTCCTGATTTGTGAGTTCTTAGCCCAGACTACCATTTCATGAGTCCCTACCCCACCAATGCTCACATGACTCCTGGCTTGATTTACTCTTTTACTTCCTTACCTCCACTCTAGAAGTCTCATATTGTTGAGGGTCTCCTCGGTGCTCCAATGGCACTTTATGCACATTTTCCACCTTGCCCATTAGAGTATCATCTCCTTGAGAGCAGAGTTCTTCGTGCTCTTGTCTTGGTATCCCCAAGACTCAACACAATGCCTTACTCAAAGAGAGTATGTTCAGAACCTCTGGGGTGAAAGCAGCCAAGCCATTTCCAGGGCTGCTCACCCCGCTTTAGTATTCCCCTTTTATTCAACTCTTACCTGTGGCTCCAAGAAACCGAAGTATGTGCAGCAGTCACACTCCAGTATATATCACCCAGCATGTGAAGGCTTCCCTTGGTGGAGTGGGTGGATGGGAACAATTCATTCCAAGGGCCATGAAGGAGGTAAAGGGGATGCTGTGGAGCCCAGGTCAACCACTGCATCCCAGGCTATTGCCAGTCATTCTTTTTGTCTTACCACTGGACTTGGAGAAAGAAAGAGACTTTGAGTGACTTTGCCTCACTTCAATGCAGTCTAGAAATCACCTGCAATTTCATCGGCTCTCTTCAAAAATGAAAGACAAACACCAACCACCAGCATTTGGCAAATGCTTCCTGAAGTCAATTCTGATGCTTCTGTGTTACTCTCAGTCTGGTTCCAAACATATTTTCTAACTAATGTAGACTGATACTGACCAATTCACCTGAATTGAAAAACTCAGATTGCTCTGTGAACCCCACAATGTGGATTTTTCTTCAACAATCCATTCTGTGCCATTCTTGCCCATTTTTGCCACAAAAGGTCAACCCAAGCTGCTGGAGGCCTTCCTTCACTTCATGTGGTGGTAAGGATGGTGGTATAATAGTAATCATAGTAGTAGCTGCTGCACCAGGAATACTATGGTTCACAGCTAAATAGAAGTCTTCTGGCTTACAAAACACGGTTCTTACAGTATCACTGGGCAAATAATACAAGTATAATTACTCTTATTTTGTCTTAGTTTTATGTATTAATTAAATGGATTTTTACATATAATTTTATTGATCTCATCTTTAATTTTTAGGATTTCCAATTTAGTATTTAACTGGAGATTTTTAATTTGTCCTTTTTCTAGTTTGTTTAATTGCATGCCCAATTGATCTGCTCTTTCTCTATTTTATTGATGTAAGAATCTAGAGATAAAAAAATTTTCCTCTGATTTCAGCTTCTGCTGTATTGCTAAGTTCTGAAATGTTGTCTCATCATTGTCATTCTCTTTAATTAAATTACTGATTATGAAGGGAACACGGCCAAGGGAGGAGAAGTGACTTGACCATGCTCACTTAGCATAGTCAGTGTTCATATTCTGTAGTTCTGACTGCTAGTCACTTAGCTCTGAGCACCATGGGCACAATTGTAAGTTTGGGGCCATTGTATAAGAAAGTTAAAAATGAAAGTCATCTGAGTAACTTGGAGGCTCAAATTCCCATTGGATCAAGAGAGTACCTCATTGAGATGCAGGGAAAAATGGAGCAGTATTATTACATTGTTGGTGGAATTATTAAGTAGGCCAACCATTTTGGAGAACAATTTGAAATTATACTCAAAGGTATAGCCTTAGCTGCAACAATATCACCACTGGGTCTGCATCCCAAAGAAATCAGAGAAAAGGGAAAAGAACATAGATGTGCAAAAATAGTGATAGCAGCTCTTTTTGTACTGGTAAAGAATTGGAATTGAAACCATGCTCATCAATCAGGGAATGACTGAACAAATTGTAGTATATGATTGTGATGGAATACTATTGTCCAATTTATTAAGAAATAATGAGGCGAATGATTTTAGAAAAAACTGGGAAGATTTGTCTGAACTGGTTTGAAGTCAAGTTAGTATTAATCAGCAATACTAATAATACCAGGACACTATATATGGTAATATCATAATGATTAACTGGGAAAGACATCATTCTGATCAAGTCAATGATCCAAGACAATTCAAAGGACCCATGAGAAACATGTTACACATCTCCAGAAAGACAATTGGTGGATTCGGAGTAAAGATTGAAACAGACTTCTTTCACTTTATTTTTCTTTATTTTTTTCTTTTGCAAATGGCTATTTTGGAAATATGTTTTACATGCCTCCCATAAAATGGACATTGTATTTCTTGCTTTCTTAATAGATAAGGGAGAGGCTGATGGGAAGGAGAGAATTTGGAACTCAAAATTTTTAAAGAAATGAATGTTCAAAAAGAGAGAGCAAAAATAGACTCTGAAAATAATTCGCCCTTTTAGGAGAGCAAAACAAATTGACCCCTGAGCTCTCCAAAACATCCCACAGCCAACAAAGTGATTTTCCCAAAGTCCAGCTTATATCATGTCATTCTATTACTGTAACTCCAATCATTATCAATAAGATACACTCTGGAGTGAAACATAATTCCTCTTGTGCACTCCAAGCACTTTCCAGGCTCATCCCTTACTCCTTTTCCAGTCTTTCTTTGGATTGCTCTCCTTACCCACTCTATAATCCAGAAAGACTGCTTTGGCTGCTGGCTGTGCCCCACCTCTCAGGCCACATAACCAGTGCCTGAAATGCTCTCCCTAATTCCAACTTTTAGAATTTGCAGTTTTCTTCCAAATTAGGCACAGGATTCATGTTCTCAAGTGGCCTCCCTACCTGCTATTAGTATCTAACCCTCTCTGTTTACCTTTCATCTACTCTATATGCATTTTCTATATTTACCTATTTGGATTTTTACATATATTTACATATGGAATGTAAGTTCCTTGAGGTCAGGGACTATTTTTGTTTTTTCTTAATCTCTTCAATATTTGTCACTGTGCCTGGCATCTGTGATGCTTCAATAAATGTTTCTTGGTTTGTTTTTCTACAAAATTAAAACCAAAAATTCATGCTTTAGAAAAGAAAAACTAAAATAAGTGAATTCCCCATGAAAATGCTTTTTATTTTAAGTAATCATGAACCCTTGCATGGTTTAAATATAAGGAATATTTTAAACTCAATATTGTAAAATAATTGGCTTTGTAATCAAACAATACTACATTTAAGACATCTGGAGGTAGACACTGAACAATATCTAAACTAACCAGTCACAAATCATTGAAGCAAATAACTTTGTCTCAAATGTCCTTGTCCTGTATAAATGACTCTAAAGTATTCTAAAAGAAAAAAAAAAAACCTATGTGCAGTATTTAAAATGGAACTTATGAGGGAAATTATTTTTCTTCTTATAAAAATACTAAAATAGACACCCAGTCTCATCTGCAGCTTCTTTGAAATTGCATTAGTCTTCTTTAAGTAAACATATGGGGACAACTCATCTTCCAGAGTTCAAATCTGGACTCAGCCATTTACTAGCCGTGTGTCCCTGGGCAAGTCACTTAACCTGATTGTCTCAATCCACTGAAGAATGAAATGGCAAACCACTCCATAGCTTTGCCAAAAAAAAGCCCAGAGTCAGACATGACAGTACAATAAAAATGAAAGCTATTTTAATCATTATTATTCAATTCAACAATCATTTGTGAAGTTATCTCTGGCATAGAGGGCATTGTGCTTGGCACTGAGAATATAGACCAAAAGAAGAAATCCCTGCTCTCACAAGCTTGTGGTGAAGAAGATAGAAATAAATTGAAAAGATAAGGAAAGCTAGTTTGAAGAGGATGATAACACCAGAGTGGGGGAGAGGGAGGATGACAAGAAGATAGGATCGACTATTATAGGAAACTCTAAGAGAGATAAAATATTTTCCTAAAACTGCTTATATGAGGCTGTAGTTCTATAGTGTGACAACCAGATAAAGAAATATTCACATGAAATAGCCCAGAAGCCACCCACATTTTCATCCTCAGAGTCATAAAGAGCCAAGAGTCTTTTCCCAGAATACGGGGTTTTTGGGACAAAAATGATCTGACATTGTGTTCTCTCCAGGTTTTCAGAAACATTCTATTAGCATGAGATGAGCAACAGCTCCAATGGCTCTTTCAGTGTGTGTCAAGAGGATAATAAAGGTACATTTTCCAAAGGGATTACTTACTTGGAACTGCCGTTTAGAAGTCCATGTCCTGTCCCTGTCACCTTCTAATAGCTCTCCTGATCCAGCATCTTCAGCAGACTAATCACAGAAGCCATTTCACATCAATGTGCTTTTAGAGCAAATTGTGGGGTATAACTGAGAGAGACACCAAATTATAAGTACTTTGAGATCTTTGGGTGAAAGGAGAGATCAACTTAATAGAGCCATCTATTATCCTTTAGAAAACTTGTCTTACAAAAGAAGCTAATTGGGTTTCTTTGTGAGGTTGGAGTAAGGGACTAATAAAGACCAGGGTGTCTCTATCCTGGTTTGATGAAACCTCTCCTTGGCATTAAAATAGCTAATCCTGCAAAAGTTTGTTTGTTCCAGTGAAGAGGAAAATGTTCCAAGTTAGAGCAGTGGGGAGAAATGAACTCCTCGTCTCTCTAGTGTGGTTTGGCTTATTGAGTACATTGCATATTGGCTAAGGCTTCTGTAACTGATTCTGGAAGCAGTTTTTACTACAGAATTTTAGACTTGGAATCGACCACAGACTCGGTGATTGACCATATAACTATCAGAAATGTATGTGGCATATCCAGAACAACCAAAATTCTTTTGCAAAAGAGATTTTCAAGCACGCCAACACTTGACAATAAGAAAATAAATGTTGCCTGAGCATTCGGTGGTCACAAGAATTCCATCTGATGCTTCCCAAAGGGAATCACATAAAAATGCCTTATCCTTAGTTAGAAAACCATCTCCCAAGATGAGAGCAAACAGAAGTATCCTGCAAAAATGTTCAGTGGTACCAGCAAGGTGCCAGCATGCCTTCAAAAGAAGAAAAATAGCTGGCAAACCATTAGTCAATACAAGTCAAACATCAAGTTTTAACCTTTCATCTATCTCTGTCCATCTTTCATCACTCTCTGCATGAAGCTCCCACAAAGGAGGTAGGCATTCTTACACCATTGGTAGAACTGTAAACTGGTCTGATCATTCTAAAAATGAATTGGACTCATGCGGAAAAAATGCTATTAAGTTGGCTCAGACCCTCTGACTTAATAATGTCACTGCTCAGAGAGGGCAAAACAGAAAAGGAAAAGCTCCATCCATATGTAGCAAAATATTCCTGGCAGTGCTGTTTGTGAAAGCAGAGAATTGAAAACAAAATGGATGTCTGTTCATTAGAGAATGATTAAACATACATGTAGACTGGAGTGGGAAGGGGTGGAACTGTGACACAATGCCTTCCAAAGGAAAAAAAAAAAGAATGATATATATGTTAAGAGAACTGATCTCTAAATATCCAGATGGAGGAAGAAGAATCTCTCACTCATCAATAAAAAAAAATTGGTTGACAAATGAGGATTATTACTGGAATCAAGTATTTTTGTGCAATAACAAAGGATGACTAAAAGGAATTCAAAGAAGTGCAGGAAGACTCATATGAAATAGCAAAAGGAAAATTAGGCAGAGCCAGAAAAACAACATACACAGTAACATTAGGTAAATGAAAAAAAAACCCTGAAAGGCAGGCGAATGCAGGGTCATTTGAATAACCAGTCTTGAACTCAATTTCAACATGACAACAAAATACTGAGTATGGCCCTGTGCTCTCAACACTTTGCTCATCAATCTCATTTGACTAATTTTCTTTGTTATGAGGGCTGCTTCAAGATGTAGGTTGTGGGGATATTAATGTCTATGGGGAGAAAATAAGAAACTTACACAACATTTCAAAAGGAATTAGTGTTAGACTAGATTACTCCCCAAGGTCCCTTTGAGCTCTAAAATTGAATGACAAGTCACTTACTTATTCAATTGTTTATTAAAAACCAAAACAAAGTCATGAGAATATTGGTTGGCTTTTTCTTCTAAACTCTATCAGCACAATAAGACATTAAACTCAGATAATATTTACAAGCAATAGTGAAAAGGACCTCATTGGGAGAAAAAATTCTTGCTGGCTCAAGTCTGACCCAGTAGGTTATAACTGGAACATAGGCATAGGGCCTTAAAAAGCCAAACTCTATTCAACAAATCTTGAGTGTATACTCTTCATAAACTTGGTATTCAACAAAGAGCATGTAATCTCTTTTAAAGCTGTACTCTTCAGGCGTCTGCCTCCTTCACTAACACTGAGCATTTCATCCTTTTGGTTCTGTGGACCTGTGAGCCAATGCCCCATGGAAAGCCACTTAAAGAAAATGGAAATGATGTGTGTGTTAAGGGTATTCAAATCTAAACATCCAAATTGGAATGGGAGGGGAAAGTCTCATATTTGTGAATAAAAAAAGTAGCTTGTAAATTTCTAAATTTATATCTGATATCAAATTAAATTGCAGAATTTTTTTTAAAGAATTGAGTAAATGGGCAGTAAGTGATAAAGATGAGACTGCTAAAGTGAGAAAGCTGCTCTCAATTCTTGCTTGTGTATGTTAAGTGCTCCTGAATTATCCCGTCCTTAAGAATCCTCTATTTTACATCTCCAAAAGCTGTCCCTTATCCCGCCATGAAGACAAGGGTTGAGGCTAAGTATCAATGGGTATTTTGAAAACTCTCAAAGAAAGGGCTAAGACTTTCAACTAATGAAAGATGAGATAGCTGCATTCTTGTGAAATTCCTTCCCACAGCAACCAGAAATTTTCTAAGCTACTCTGATTATACACTAGGGATTCCTGAACCTCCACTTCTATTTGGGTTCAGATGCCGTCAAACTCAGTGGGATTCAAACGATTAAGCCCATGCTGGTACTAGTAAAAGGTTGACATTTCTGAGAAAAACAACTGGGCTATCTGGGCAATAACCCAGCCTGAGAAAGAAGTGACTCCTGATTTCCTGAGATTTGTTCCTTGCAGATAGTTATTTCTGATTACTGTAAAAGAAGAAAATATCTTTCCCCCTACAATTTAGAGAGCGTCTGTGGACATCATGCTGTGACTTATTAAATTATGTCTACCAAAACCATTCATTCGTCTTCTATCTCCCATTCGTAAAAAGTCCAATAGGTTTCATAGGGCAGTTACTCATTCCTAATTTCCTCAATAGCATGTGGCTTTGGAACCATGAGGTTAAAACATTGGGTCACTAAATAACATATTAGATAATGTCTCCATTTTCTACCATCTCTTCATCTTCCAAAAGATCTATCTGGAAGCAACATCTTAGTTCCTAAGAGATAAAAACTTATAATCCATCTCTAAGAACAGGAAAAAAATTATCTTTGATGTCACTTTGTTTTGAATAAATGTCAAAATTGCAAAGAGCATAAACTCACAATTGGAGGGCTTCAGACACTTAGAGATGGATGGAGAAATGTTATCTAAATGCCTATGGCATAAATTCTTCCAGCCCCTCTCCCACACTAATCAGGCAGCTAGATAGCCCAGTGGATAGAACACTGGGTCTGGAATTAGGACGTTCCATTCAGTTGTTTTTCAGGCAAATCCAACTCTCAGTGAACCCAATTGAGGTTTTCTTGGCAGATAGCAAAGTGGTTGGCCATTTCCTTCTTCAACACATTTTAGAGATCAGGAAATTGAGGATTAAGCTACTTGCCCAGGGTAATACAGCTACGAAGTGCCTCAGACTAGATATGAACTCAGAAAGAAGAGTCTGCCTGACTCCAAGCCCAGTGCTCTATCTACTCAGAAAGATCTGAGTTCAAATGAAATTTCAAACATTATCTTTTTTTTTCCTTTTTTTTTTTAATAACTTTTTATTGACAGAACCCATGCCAGGGTAATTTTTTATAACATTATCCCTTGCACTCACTTCTGTTCCGATTTTTCCCCTCCCTCCCTTCACCCCCTCCCCCAGATGACAAGCAGTCCTATACATGTCAAACATTATCTTTGCTTGCTTCTGTTTCCTTTTCCTTTTTTGCATTTTTTTTATTAAAGTGTTTGATTTTTAAAACATACACATGGATAATTTTCAACATTCACCCTTGTAAAGTCTTGTGTTTCAATTTTTTTCCCTCTCTTCCCCCCACCCTATCCCCTAGATGGCAAGTAATTCAATATATGTAAACATGTACCATTCTTCTATACAAATTTCCACAAATATCATGCTGCACAAGAAATATAGATCAAAAAAAAAAAAGAGAGAGAAAGAAAACAAGATGCTAGCAAACAACAACAAAAGTGAAAATACTATGTTGTAGTCTACACTCAGTTCTCACAGTCCTGGGTGTAGATGGCTCTCTTCATCATAAAACCATTGGAATTAGTCTCATTGTTGAAAAGAGCCACGCCCATCAGAGACAATCGTCGTATAATCTTGTTGTTGCGGTGTACAATGTCTTCTTGTTTTATTCACTTCACTGAACATCATCTCATGCAAGTCCCTCCAGGCCTCTCTGAAATCATCCTGCTGATCATTTTTTGTAGAACAATAATATTCCAAATATGTTTCCTTTTCAATAAATAGAGGAGATAATAGCACCTAACTCCCACGGTAGTTGTGAGAATCAAATGAGATAATTATAAAACACCTGGCATAGAGTAAATACCATAGAACTGTTAGCTATTATTCATCAAAAAATAACAAAAAGCAAATGAAAAAGCTCCTCCTAATCCCTATGTAATCTATGTTTGCATTATCAACAGATTCGATTGAATTATGCACGAGCCCCCATAAAGAAGAAGCAGCAAGAAAGAACATTCCCCTAATTGAAATGGGACAATGCAGACCCAAAGAGATTCATGAGCTTCTTCCTCCCCCCCAGTAACTCAGTGTCTTACTCCTGGGAGCCTTGTGGGGGTCTCTTTTATTCCTAGAACCTCATTAATCTTACCTAAGGATAGGAAGAGAAGTGATTAACATGCAAAAAAGAAATTCTAAAATTTTCCTTATACATTTCAAAATTCTGCAGCAAAAGACTTATACAGCAAGAGTAAAAAGCTATGTGCCCACAATAGAAAATATGGAACCTAAGGACATGTAGTGGAAATGAGCCTCAAATTAATATCTGTAAGCACACTGGGCTGATGTTTCAATTGATAATAACTACCAGGTGATCTTTAGTACAAATTCATAACATGAACCAGCTCTTTAAAAATTACCAGAAACCAATGCAGTAGGATTTTTTTTTTTAAACTTTTTCATTAGAAACAAATGTCACAAATACACAAACCCAATCAACCTAGAGCTTACAATAGCATTAGAAATCTCATTCAACGTAGGTGGTGGTGTTTCAGGAAATCAACATTAGAATTTCTACTAAAATAGGCTTTCCAAAGAAAAGCTTTGAGTCTCATTGTAATCGCCCTTGCTTGGCATCTCCAATGACACCCCATACGTCAAAGATAAATTCATCTGGAAATGCAAAGTCTCCAAGAGCCTCATCCAGTGCTACGGCAAATTCATCTGGATTCAACTTGTCTTTTCCAGCTTCAAATATTGTTGTAGCTGCCAAAAAAAGGAGGGAGGGGGGAGGAGGAGCAGAAAAGGAAAAAAATTTTAAGCATTCTTTGGAAAAATAAGCATCAAAGATCAGGAGGGGAACAAAAATGGTCAATGTTACGCTAAGTACAGCAAAACAGACTAGGAACATTTTGATTCTAGGATTGGTTATCCCAATTATTTTGTTTCTATTGTTATTTAGGATTATGAATTAAGAAGATCTAAAGAAAAAAACTTTTTTCAAAAGTAAAAAAAAAAAAAATCAATTAAGGCATCAGACATTGTAAATAACATGAAACTAATTGTAAATAGACAGCTAGGTTAGGATTAAGTACAGGGAGTACCACCGGGCTTGGAGTCAGAAAGACTCATCAAACCCAGCTATGTGACTCTGGGCAAGTCACTTGACCCAGTTTACCTCAATTTCCTCATCTGTAAAATGAACTGGAAAAGGAAATGGTGAACCACTCCAGTATCTCTGGCAAGGGAATCTCAAATGGGGTCATGAGGAGTCACACAACTGAAAAAAGTCTCAACAGCAACAAGTTGTAAACAATCAAGTTGCAGAAAAATTCTGTTCTTCATAAACAAATGAGTGAGTGTGTGGGATAAAACATTCTGGATATTCTATGAGGGAGCAGGAAGCAAACATAAAGGAAGCATACAATGCCGCTTCTCTCAGCATGCTGTCAATTGTGGAAACAGTATTGGACTTATAGGGATTTGGGAGATTAGTAGAGATCTAGGAAACTTGTAGGGACTTGGGTGGACGCCAAATTCAAACCTCACTTCGAACATTCACATAAAGTGCATGATCCTGGTCAATCCCTTTGCCTCACAAAGCCTCAGTATATGTTTCTGTAAAAGGGGCCAACATTACTTGTACCACCCATTTCCCTGGGGATCATTGTAAGAAAAGAGTCTTTTGCAGAATTTGTAAAAAAGAACATTTGCAATCTCCAAAAGTGCTTAGTGTGGCTACATGTTGGCAGGTTTTGTTCACAAATATTAACTGATTCGAGCCTAAAGGATGCTTTCCAGTCTTTCAGGAAAGATATGTGTCTCTCCACAGCTGCCTAAGATAAACAAGAACAGGAAAAGCTTCTTCTTAGAGGATATTTCCAGATGCTATTCAGGAGGTATGAGGGCAATCTGTTAGGTCACAATTTGTTCGTCCCCCATGATATGACTCCTACCCTCTTCTCTGTAGGCTTTCTCCTTTCCTTGAAGATGCTAACTCTGATGGATTCCACAATTTTCTCTGAGATGACACAAATCTCCATCTTTCCCCTTTGCTTCTTTCCCAGTCTCCAGATCCTCATTATTCCCTGCATCTTGGACATCCCAAGTGAATGTGTTCAAATCATGCCTCTGATACTTATTGCCCATCTCAATGTGGGCAGATCATTTGGCCACTTTGGATGAAAGAGCTGGACAAGATGGCTTTTCAGGTCCCTTCTAGCATGAGCCTGGGATTGCAACCTGGATATCCCATAAGCAGCTCACTCCTGTCCAACAGAATTCAACCTCGTTTGAAATCAGAGGTCCCTAGCTCCCTTCCTGATCTGCCACTTACTACATGTGTGACCCTAGGTGAGCCACTGAATCTGTCTCAACCAGTGTCCTCATCTGTAAAATGAATTGTTAAGACTTAAGAACTCCGATGACCTGCCACAATTCCAGAGGTCCAATGACTAAGCATTCTACCCACTACTGACAGAAAAGTGATGGACCCAAGTCACAGAATAAAATGTACATTTTCAATTAGGGGTAGTGTGAGAACTGATTTTGTTTATGTTTATTTTTTTTTATTTAATAGCCTTTTATTTACAGGTTATATGCAAAGGGCTTTGTTCTTCTGTGGTCCAGTGGGCAATGGAGTGATGGAAGAAGAGAGATGAGGTTTAAGTAGCAAATTTAAAAGAAATAAAAGATCACCATGCTGTTAAAAGCATCTTTTTAAAAATACAGCAAAGAGAACAGAAGGAATCCCAAAGAGGGTGGCTTTGAAAGTAATGTATTGGATTTGGAACATTTTTTAAGTACTTTGGACTCATAGAGACCTGGAGTTCCATCTACAATACTTTTTTCCTCTTCTGTTATGTATATGGAAATGCTGATTTTATTTGATGTTCAAGTCAAAAGAAAATTAAATAAATCAAACAAGTTAAATTTGACGATCTCCAGCTCTTCAATTCCACATCAATGATACAATGAACATTTATCAAACTTCATAAATTCAACATGAGCTCACATTTCCCTTTTCTCCCTGTTAAACCAATCCTTATTGTTTTCCCATTTTTACAGGACCCCTGGAGTCCTCTGGACTTCTCCCTCTTCCAATCAGGCTCCAAGGCCTTTGGATTCTGCTTTCCCCTTGTTTCTCTTTACTAGTCCCATTGCCAGAACTCCCCTCCCTCATTACCATCTCCCAATTCATCTATTCTAGCACCTATCAATCTTACAGCTCTGATCCTATCACATACCCATACAAACAAAAGCCACATTATTCAAGGTGTTCCACAATCTGATCCCAACTAATTTGTCCAGTCTCCAAGGAACCTGTGACTAGATTTCAGGGACCCATGAACTTGGAAAGGAAAAATACATCTTCATTTTACTACCCTTTAGCTGAAATTTAGCACCATCCTACAATTTTGGATTTCCTTTTTTAATTCTGAGAAACACATGTTTCACCAGACTACAAAAGGAGTCCATGATACACGCCAGAAAGGGTTACGAGGCCCCAAAAGTTACAGCTAAATTAAGACCTGGAAGAGACCAGCCGCTCATCTTACCAATGAGGAAACTGAGACTGAGAGACATTTGTCCAAAGGCTTCTACCTAATAAGTTTCAGAGCAAGGACTACTCCCTGTCCCACAAATACATTCTCATGCTGAGTCAAGTTACCAAGAGAAACATGGTGCCTATTATTAACAGAAAACAAGTAGCTATGTGGCACAGAACACTGGGATTAGAGTTAGAAAGATGGGAGTTCAAATTCTGCCTGAGATTTTCTAGCTGGACAAGTCCCTTACCTCTATTTGCCTCTATAGTTTTCCCAAGCATAAAATGGAGCCTTGTCGGGAGGGTCAAATGAGTGCAATAATTGTTAAGTACTTACTACATTAAGTGCTATATAAATGTTGCTGTTGCCAACAACATTCAGTCCTTTCTCAGTCACTTCCAACTCCTCTTGATCCCCTTTTGAGGACCCCATTTTCCATTCCTTCTCTAGTTCATTTCACAGATGAGAAAACTGAGGCAAACAGGATGAAATGACTTGTCACATAGTCACACATCTAATAAGTGTCTAAGGCTGTATTTGAACTCTGGAAGATGAGACTTCTTGATCCCAGTCCTACTATATTTATTAGCAATTATTAAGCAGACAAATGACAAAGAACACAGGCAAAGGCACATGTGTACATTTTAAAATTAAAATCCTTAAGTTTTAGGCACACGGAATAGGCCCAATGAAAGACCCAGAATAACTTGGTTAACTCTAGGAAATAAAGCCTAACTAGTCCAACAGGGTTAGTCCAAAAAGATACTGTGGATGAGAGGGCATGGTCACAGAATCACTGGTTCGGGGCTCCCAATCAAGATCCACAAAACTAGATCAAGAACAGGAGGAAGGAGAATCTCAGTCCAGTCCCCTGTACATCTGCACGTTGCAAAAACGGGACTGAGAAACAAAGTTTTTTGAAATGTTCATAAATCATAGTGGACAACGTGACATGTGGTTTCTACAATGTCCTTTCAAAGTTTCCACTGGAAAATACCGTATGCCAAAGAAAAAGAGGTGAGATGAAAATTACTAAACTACTGAGTCAAGCAGAGAAACAGATGAATCATCTGAGCCAGAAATTCTGCTGAGACTGGGGAAGGCAATTCTGGTCTTCCTATTCTTTTTCACTCTATTCAAAAGTCATAGAATGACAGAATATTCAGTTAGAAGGGACCTCAATGGCCGTCTTCTCCAGTCCACCCCCAAAGAAGAATCCTGACTAGGGTATATTGAACAATCATCTGGTCTTTGTCTGAAAACTTCTAACGAAGGAAGCCATCCACCTGTGGGCAAAGCTAGAGCGCTCGGCTCATTAGAAGGATCTTTCTGCCTCTCTGCAGCTTTCTTCTGTTGCTCCTAGATTGTCCATCTGGGGTCAATCAGCTAACCAATCAATCCCTCAACAAGTATTCATTAAACACCCACTAAATGAACTCTGCTAGTCCCTAGGTATCCAAAGAAAAAGTGAAAAACAGAACCCAGAGTTTTCAAGAAGCTATATTTTAACAAGAAAACCCACATGTCTGTAAATAGCCAAGGAGACGCAAGGGAATCTTAGAGGTAAAGAAACTAGCACCTCCCCCAGGTTGGAGGGGGAACCAGAAGAAGCCTCTTGAAGATGGAAGGGCAGCCACCTTGCATAGAAAGCCAAGAATTCTAAGAAATTGAGATAAGGAGAGAGAAAGCAATCTAGGCAAGGGGCACGCCCAAGGCAAAGACCCAGAGGTGAGAGACAGAGTTGGGGGTAGGGATCTGCAACAGATGAGTCTGACTAGCCCACTGGAGTCACTTGAATTCTGAGGGGGGGGGCGGGGCGGAATGATATGCTTGACCCCTGCTTTAGCCCATAAACTGTAGCAGATTCTGGAAGATGGCTGGAAATAGGGAGGTTGTGTAAGAGTTCAGGCAACAGATGGTGAGGGTTCAAAGTAGGGAGGGAGGTATGGAAGTGGGAAAAAAAGGAATGTTATCCAAGAGATGTTTGGACAAAGACAAAAAAAAAAATCGACAACTGATTGACTATATAGGCTGGGTCAGAGCAAGAAAGGGCAGCAAAGTGGCACAGTGAATGGAGAATCAGCCCTGAAGTCAGAAGGACCCAAGTTCAAGTCTCAGACACTGCTAGCTGTGTGACCCTAGGCAAGTCACTTAACTTTAGTTACCTCATCTGTAAAATGCACTATAAGAAGGAGAAGGAAATAGCAAACTACTCTTCTATCTTTGCCAAGAAAGGATCACAATGCGTCAGACATGACTGAAGAAAAACAGCCACAAAATGAGGCTAAGGAGTTGTGGAGAAGGACAGAGAAGCTTCTGGTTGCTGACTATAAAGATGTTGGTATCCTCAACGCAATAAGGAAGCTTGGAATAGGGTCAGTTTGGAAGAAAGAATGAGCTCTGACTGCAATATTTGTTGAGTTGAGATGTTGAGTTTGAGAAGCCAGTGAGGGCTTGGCACCAGGGCAGGGCAATGCCAGAGGAGAAAAGGGATGTCACCAAGGCAAACCCACCAGCACTCAACGACTGATTGGATATGGAGTGTCTGGGGGATGGACGATAATAGAGGGATATGGAGTGTCTGGGGGGGATGGATGATAATAGTGACGTTAGGGAAGGGAACCAAAGAGGTCCCCGAAAAGGAGGCAAGATGGTGAGTTGGATCTGAGACATATCCAGTTTAAAAAACATGCATAAGGCGGCCCATTTGAGACGTCCAAAAGACAGCAGAAGAGAAAAGATTGAAAAGGGAGAGAGAGGTTAGGGCTGGATAAATGTAATGGGCTGAAGCTCGAGTTGATGGACCGAGGTCCCAAGCACCTGAGGCTAAATAGTAATTGGACCACACTCTATTAATATAGATGCTTGTGTTGAGGTCTAGATTTGGGGTACCTAAATGAAATTAGGGTTTAGTTAGGTCTAATGGCAGGTTTGGGGTACAGGGAATCAAGCAGAACTCCCCTGCAACCCCCTTGGATTCGGCGCAAGGATAGGGCAGTAAATGAGGTCTAGTAGCGGCACAAGTCTCCAATAAAAGCATTTATTAGCCCGAGAGCTAGATTGATAAAAGAGATTTATTATTGAGTTTAGAAGTAGGAGATAGGTGAAGGTAGAGACAAGGAGGGCACTGGAAGAGGGTTCTCACATGGCTAGCATGTTTGGAATCTCTGCCAAGAGGGGTTCCCAGCATGGCCCTTTTATAATAGGAGACTTAGCTCGAGGGGCTTTTGGGTGTAGCCCCAAAGTTGGCTCAGATCCGTTTGGGGCTGGGACAAGTCCAAATCTTCTATTGGAATTCAAAGGGACCAGGATTTGTGAGTCAAAGGGTAATTTACATTCACGAGGGGGTGGGGAATCAAAGATTGGAATCTTTCCCACATCATTCCCCCCTCAAGCAGTTGGAACTTAAATTCATTTAAGGAAAAAGACATGGGGCAAAGTCTCTTATTGAGGCAGAATGGAAGATTTTCTCCTTCCAGGATTTTCCAAGTTCAGGGATCCCCTCTTCAACATTGCTATCGCCATCCCTCTTCACCTCAAAAAGAATAAAGATTGTAGATTTTCCCTTAACCTGAATTCCTGACTCCGGCTGATTTTAAAATACGCGGTCATCACAGATAAAGAGCCATGAGAATCATCAGCACCAAGATGATCCTTGAATCCACAGATCACCAAGTGAAGCAGTGAGGAGAGAGAACAGAACAGGGCTCAGCACAAAGTCCTACCGGACAACAATGATTGACCAACAGACATGACCCGGATGTAGATGCTGCAAAATAGCTGGAGGAGAATGAAGAGGGCTCAGCATCGGGAGTATCTGATCAGAAGAACACACAGAAGAGAAGAGGAGGCCGGGCAGGATCCAAGGCTATAAACAGCTGAAGTGGAAGAGGACTGAGAAAGGTCCATTGGGTCTGATGGAATGGTGAAGTTGGAAGGGGCTAAGAAGAGAGAGAGGGAGAGAGGAAAGCAGTGAACTTCTTCTGGAGCGGGGTGTGATGTTCAGCCAGCCTGTTATTGTTCAAGGGCAGAGGTGCTCAAATTTTTTAAACGATTAAGGGTCCAGCAAGCTTTGGTTCATTGTGCTGGTAAATATTTAATCTCCAGCTCTCTGAAAACACAGGATACATCCTTAAATTCCATCTGTATCACTTTAAATTCCATTCTGTATCAACTTTCCATCTGTATCACACTATTGATTGTCTAGACAATCAATAAAACAATAAAGCTTCAGTTGCTAGCATTTGATTTTAGAGCTCACGCTGCACATTTAACAACCGGCTCTCCCCAGTCAGTGAAAACCAGCTCCAGCTTTATTGATAGTTACTGCATTAAAATTCAAAAGCTCCTAGTATTCCTATGAAAGACCCTCAGGGCCCTACTTTGAGAAACCTGAAGGTAACAGGGGTGGCTGGGCTTAGCCCAGGTGCCTCAGGCAGCTCCTCAGGACTTGTCTGTGTGGCCTCCGGGGTGTGGCATGAAACCCAGAATTCAGCTCTCCCTAAGGCATGAAGAACATCGAACGGAGTGGAGAAAACAAGAGTCAGGGAAATAAGACTAGGAAGCTGTGTGAGCTCTCCAGGTGAGCCAGGCATGGAGAAATCCTTTCACTGGGGGCAAGTTTCAGAACACCCGGGTTTTAGTTCAGCCCTCTCAGATTTCGCTCTTTAAAAAGAGCAAGTTCTTGAACGTGATTTTTATTTGCATCGGGCCCAAGTCCACATCGATGGTTCAGGGCATTTCCTGCAACCCCCGGCCTTTCAGCGGAGCCTGTTCATCCCACCTGGGATGGTGTGGGGAAGGCCCAAGGACTTGGGAATGGGGCTGGGGCTGTGTCTGCTGGGGCAGCGGCCTGACAAGTTGTCCAGATGTTGGGGGAAGCAAAAAAAAAAAAAAAAAAAAAAAAACCTGGTTGTATACGGGGAGGCAGAAGACGAAGAGTCAGGGACAGACAGAGAGAAAAGGCAGAAGAGAGAGGGAAACAGGGAGAGAGATTACAGCTGGGGAGTAGCGCCTCCTTCCTGGGCTCCTCACCAGCCAGCAGGCTGGACCCAGACCCCCACACCCTGCTTGGCAGTGAGCAGCCCCGTTCCAGCTAATCGATCAAGAGCCCACAAGTGCCAGACACTGGTCTAAACAAAGAAATACAAAAAAGGGAGAAAGGCCGGCCTTCCTTTGCGGAGCTTGCCATCCGGCAGGGGAGGCGGCAGAGAGAAGTACTCTGGCCGATGGGAGGGAGAAGCAATGGACCCCTCCCCCAAAAAGAACATTCTCATGTAAACGGTACAGACAGAGCACAGCGAGAGTATGTGAAAAACCCCCTTGGAGGATAATGGTACATGGCTCCCGGGAGAAGGCAGGCCCCTGCAAGGGCTTTTAACTCTCCATCTGGGTCCGGCCCAGAGTCTGGCACACAGTGGGCGCTCAATAAATGCTGGAAAGGTCAGCATCCCTAGGTGGGTGGCCTGACTGTCTCTGGAGACTCACTGATGGAGTTCAGAAGAGGATGTGAGGGATGGGAAAGGAGGAGAAAAAGAAAGAGGGATGGGCAGAAGAAGGAGGAAGGAGAAAGAGGGAGGAAGAAGGAGGAGAGAGGAAGAAGGAAAGAAGAGGGGGGAGGAGGGAGGAAGAGGAGGGAGGAAGAGGAAGAGGAGGAGGAAGAGGAGGGGGAGGAGGGAGGAAGGAAGAGGAGGGAGGCTGGAGCTGGGCCTCCATCCAGGCTCTGGGCTCCCGGGCAATAATGAATCTGGGCTGAAGCAGCTCCTTCTCTGTCGGGGTAAGAAAAGTGACACCCCAGGGAGTCTCCTCTCTGTGCACTGTCCTCAGCCTCGGTTTTCTCAGCTGCGAAAAGCGGAGTCGGCTCCAAGGTCCCTTTCAAAAACTCCCTGGTTTTAAAATGGAAGGAAATTCGATAGCTACGTGCTGCCCTCTGGTGGTCATTCTGGGGAATCTGTCCCTCTAGTCAGGAGTCAGTCACCTCCAGGAAATGCTTCCATTAAATGGTCTTTTTCAAGCCAGTTTCTTTTGGGGGGGTGTGGGACGGCGGAAGGAGGGAGGGAAGGAGCCCCGTGAGGTGCCCCCTGGGCGCCGGCCCGGTGGTTAAAGCTTTCACAAATATCATCTAATTGGCCCCTGGGCCATGAGTGCGATTCTTGTTCCCCTTCTACGGCTGAGGAAGCGGAGGCGCAGGGAAAAGAAATCACAAGTATCTGAGGGGGGATCCAGGCCCCGGGCTTTGCTCTGTGAGCCCCCTCCCCGCTTCCTCCGTGACGTGCACAACGACTTTTGTGGCCAGACCATGTCCTGAGTCCAGCTCTATGGCTTTGAGTCTATGCCTGGGGGGGGACCAGCCGAAGGAGCTGCACAACTTCCCCTCACATCTTCAAGCTGCTCATGGGCCTTCCCCAAAGAAGAGGGAGGGGGCCCGTTCTCTGTTGGCCCCAGAGACATTTTGAGTTAGGGTTAGGGGACATTTGGGGTTAGGAGGTATTTAGGATTAAGGTTAGGATTTAGGGTTAGGCTTTGGGGGCATTTAGGGTTAGGGTTTGGGGACATTTAGGGTTAGGGGGCAGTTAGGGTTAGAGGCGCGAATTTAGGGTTAGGGTTAGGAGACATTTGGGGTTAAGAGAGATCAATTTACAGTTGATGATGTTCCCCAAAAGGAGCTCTGATCCGGAGTGAGATGAGCTGGAATGTGCAGATGCCTTCTCCCTAACTATCCTGCAGCAGAGCATCCTTTTAGGGTTCTGGGTTGAACTCAATGACCCCTGAGTTTCCTTTCTACTTTGAAATTGTGGGATTCTGTGAAAACTTTGTAACTGTATCGTAACTGTAACAAGAGGGGCATTCACCCAAGCCCCTTCCCCACCACATCACTGGAGTGGAATCTCTAGTGTGTGGCCATGAGCTCTTAGCATCTCTGCATTTCCACAGAAAAGTCCATACCCCAGGCCTCACAGAAACATTTTACAAGGAAGTTTGTAAATCTTAAAATGATCAATATAAATGTGATGATAATACTTTCCTTAAACCGCCAGCAACACAGGGACACAAAATGTCGTTTTCATCTATTTTGTGATGTGTTTACATGAAGAACTCATAGCATCAAATCTGTTGGTCCTTCACTATCACTGCATTAAGGCTCAGCCTTCCCCTCACTGGCCATGCCCTCCTTCCACTCTACATTTCTCACTGATAGCAGATCAATCTTCCCAATGCATGGGATGTCAGGCTTCCCAGACTTAATCTCACATGACTTTCCCTTCTATGTATTCTCTGCTCTGTAGAGCTCTCGCCTCCATGTCTCTGTCCATGCTGTTGCTGAAACCAGGAATGTCCTCACCTTCCCAACCATCACAGTTACCTGTTGGAATCCTACCAAGTGATAATGATGGGAGCAGGAGGGGAGAAAGAGAAGGGGAGGGAACAGAGGCAAGGGAAAGGCTTCGAGAGAGCACCCAGAGAAGGATGGCTGAATTGTGAAGAGGCTTGAGGTCACGTACAGGAACGGGATTGGTACAAGGGCAAGGTTGAAAGAATTTAGCAGAGAACAAGGAAAATCCTCCTAATGAGCAACTCCAAGGGGGAACGGGAAAATAATCACGCACTTTCCCCTGAGATCTTCAAGCAGAAGCTGGACCTGAGCCATGAACTAGTGCACTAGTTAACTAGAAGTGAACCAGAAGTTCGTTGAATACAGTAAGGGCAATATTGTTCAGTAAAGACCTCTGAATGATTAGTTATTCTCTGTAACACATTAGTCCCAAAGACTATCCTCCAGAGAAAAAGCCAATATTGCTTGAATACAGACTGAAGTGTGCAATTTTTCACTTTTTCATTTTTCTTTTATTCAAGTCTTCTTGTTCAAAAGGACTAACATGAAAATGTTTTACATAATCACACATATATCAGCTATCGGCTTGCCTATCATCTCAGAAAAGGAGGGAGAAGAGGAATAGAATTTGGAACCAAAAACTGAACAAAAAATGTTTTTAAAATTGTTTTAAAAAGTTTTGAAACATGGAAAAATGGGAATTTCCTCTTGGAGGCACAGTGTCTGATACAAAGTAGGCACCTAATAAATGCCTGCACCCTCCTACTTCCTCTGCTCTCATCAGACCTCAATTAAGGTACTATATTCAGATCCGAGGGCTACAGTTTGAAAAGGCCCCCAATCTGTGAGGAAACCCCACCAAAGAATACCCAGGAGAGTGGAAGGAGGGCCTTGAGTCTATGTCATAGGAAGAGTATTTGATGGAATGGAGGGTTTAGCCTAAAGACCCAGAGAGGAACATCAGATCTGTCACCACCTTTAGGAAGGTCCACTAGCTGAGGGACTACGTTTGTTTGATCCTGGAGGGCAGAATCAGAAGCCACCTTTAGGCATGGCTTCAGGAAAAACTTACTAATAAAACCATCCAAGAGTGAGATTCGCATTAGATGTATTGTCACTGGTGATTCACCAAAGAGAAAAATCTCTAAACTCCACTTGCAGACTAAGCTAGGGAGAGATGGAGGGAGACTGCTACAAAATGGATATAAAGCCCAAACCTGCTGATTGGGGGTGGGGTGGCCAAGCTGGGCAGTAGATAGAGCACTGGAATCAGTGGGCTTGGAATCAGGAAGGCTCATTTTCCATCACTTACTAGTGACTTAACCCTGTTTGCCTCAGTTTCCTCATCTGCAAAATGAACTGGAGAACCAGTATCTTTACCACAAAAACTTCAAAGAGGGTCAAGAAGAGTTGGACCCATCTGATCAGCACAGAATCTTGGACATCAGAGGCGTCGGAGGCCCTTTTAAAGTTGGGTACCCAAGCCAAAGTAAGCGAAGAGCTCAATAAATAGTTGCAAAGTGACCACTGTGTGTAAGTCACTGACAAATGTTAGACATAAAACATGAAACAGCCCTATTCTTTCGCTCTCCAAAAATGAAAAGTTTGGGGAGGAGATTGCAGCCATCTTGCTCTACGGAGCTGGCTTCATCCTGGGTTCTTTCTGCTCTTCAGGCACAAAACAGGATCTAAGAACCAACCACAGGGTGACCAGAACCCAATGAGGAAAGAAGGAAAGCAGAAACCAGCAGAAGAAAGAGGGAGAGAAGAAGGGGACCCAACAGTGTCCATCAGGGTGAGTGTCCAAGGGGCACGATCACTCCAAGCTACAGGCAAGATCTAGCCCGGGTCCTTGAGCTCCTCATCTGCTATGGGAGGTGCTGGGGAGACAGAGTGCCTCCCAGGCAGGGACTGTGTCCTGCAGCCCTGGCTAGGCTGGGGAATGAATTTTGAAGGAATTGCTTCCTTTCTGTCAAAGGGGGTGGAAAATAAGGGGTTGGTTTTGTTTCCCATTCACGCTCACGGAGCCGTGAAATTGGGCGCTCATGGACCCACCCCAGCCTAAGGAACCAGTCATCCCACAAGCAGCTACATGCTAGTCAATCACTGGGTCCACAAAGACCAAAGTGCGCCCGACACGGGAGGAGATGCATACAAAATGGGTACAAATTCGATGCCAGGAAATTCGAGGAAAGCTCTAGCGCTTGGGATCAGGAAAGACTTCATGTAAGGGGAAGTGTTTGAGTTGGGGCCGGGGGTGCCCTCCAGGTACAGGGCAAACTCAAGGTAAAAGTGTGGAGATTGAAGGGGAGGAGCTCATGTGTCAGAAACCAGCCAGTGTGAGAGGACCACAGCACACCAGAAGGGAAGTAATGAGTAAATGCCCTGAGAGGCAAGTGGGGTGGCAGCCAAGGGCTGGAAATGCCCATCCATTATTTGTGATAGGAGACAGGCAAAACTTAAGTGACTTACCCAAGGTCACTCAATTTGGGATGGCACAGACAGGGCAAAACTATCTCCTGGCCCTAGGGCACCACCCCAGGTGACTAGTCTCTGCCCTCAAAGCACTTACTTTGTAAGGATTAAGCCTGCTCCTACTATGTTCACATATTGGGGGTTGTTTTTCATGGTTTTCCTTTTTCTGTTTCTTCTTTCCTAACTTGACTAAGGTGGGAAACTGTTTAACATGGTTGCACATGTAGAACCTATAGCAGATTGCTTGCTGTCTTCAGATGGGGGAGGAAAAACAATTTGGAACTCAAAAGCTTATAAAAAGTCATGTTGAAAACTCTTTACATGGAATTGGAAAAAAAATATTATTTGCCCAAAAATAATTAGGCAGACTGCTTCACGGGGAGTTCCAGCTCACGTTCACAGACAGTTCCTTCTTTTTCTAACACCTGTTCTGCATTGCCCACGAATCTGGACCGTGAACCCCTGGCTTAATTTTGGTATTTTAATCTTCCATTTGGGGTTCTTTCAGCCAAGTCTATCTCTCATTACCCTGATAATTATAGAAGCAAATTGGCAATAAATACAGTTGAATTTGTGGAACTAAGGTATAAAAAGTCATCATTTATACATGGCAAATTCTTACCTAGGTCATTATCTCGGATTCCCATGTACGATTCCAGAAGACAATCCACCTTCTTAATGGCCTTCTCATCTGCCTCGGAAGGCTTTATTGAAGACAAGAGAAAAAGTGGGTTATTTTACTGATAAACACGCTCTGGGTCTGTCCCTACTGACTCATAGACATCACTTCATTTGAAATATGCAGCCTTTTTCCACCTGGAAGCTAAAGTTCTGACTGAGGAGCTCCCATCAAGAACCCTTGATCAAGGGAGCTGAAGTACAGTTCCTGCAAACTATGGAAAGGCTCCCTTCTCTCCCATCCTGCCCTCTCTCCCCTGCAGGCAGCTGGTGAACTCAAATTCTGAGGGTCTGGCAAGTCCTTGAACGCCAATCTGAAACCTCCCTCCTCAAAGCTCAGCTCTTTCTCCGACTGAGGAGTTGCTCCTTGGAACTTCATTTTATTAAACCCTGGCCAGTCCTCATGCCCTCCCATATTTTCTTGGCTTCCAGACATTAAGACATGTGGCTCTGCTGCTGCCTCATCCTGTAGCTTCTCTCAACAGCTAGGGCCTGCTCACCTTGGACCATCCCACCACTTCTGTAGCCTTCTCAACCTTGCAGAAGCAAGGTCCATCCCTTCTCCTTTCTTTCTCCCCCTCTACTCCTTTTTGGGATCTCTTCTCTACACTGCCTTTCCCGTTGGAACAGAAGCTCCTTGGAATCAGGGACTATCTTGTATTTGTTTTTATTTATCCTTAGCACTCAGAACAGTTCCTGAGACAGAGCAAGAGCTTAATAAATACTCATTTCCTTCCTCCATTCCCTCTTTCCTGTTTCCCTCCCTCTTCCTTCCTCCTTCCTTTCTTTCTTTCCTTCCTCCCTCCCTTCCTTCCTCCCTTCCTTTTTTCCTTCCTCCCTTCCTTCTTTCTTTGTTTCCTTTCCTCCTTTTTTTCTTCCTTCCTTCCTGAGAATCTCAATTTCCTTATCAGTAAAATGAGGGCAAACTCAGTACCACCTACATCATATCTCTGGGAGGAAAGCCCCTTGTAGCAAGTAAAGATCTCTATAAAAAGGCCCCTTTTCTCTAGTAGATCTCTTTTTATTTTCCCAATGTTTCTTGACTTGGAGGTGGAAGGCTTGCTTTTTTGAGCCTCCATCTCAATCCCTTTGGTGACCCCAGCATGCCTGCCCCCCCTTCATCTCATTCAGAGCTCCCCGCCCGCCTCAGCTATTTCTGAACTAACCCTAAATGTGCAGCCAACACCTGTGATGTGCCTACTATGTGGCAGGCACTGTCCTAGGTGCTGGAATACAAATTCAAAAATGAATTGGTTACTTCCCTCAAAGTTTATAGTCTATTGAGGAAGGAAACCCCATAGATCCAGAAATGCATAAACACATAGATGATAAAGAATAGAAATGGTAGAAAATAGAGATGATAGATAAATGAATCAATAAATACATGAATGGGTGAATGAATACAAATAAATACTGATAGAAATCCTCAAAAAAGGAGGCAAGGGACATCCAAAATAGTCATTTCATCACTGACAATACTCAGTTTCTCTTGAAATTTTTCATTTTTTGTTCAATCATTTTTCAGGACTGATTTTTTGTGACCCTATTTAGGATCTTTCCTGACAAAGCTGTGGAAGTAGCTCACCTTCTCCAGCTCCTTTTACAGATGAGGAAACTGAGCCAAACAGGATGAAGTGTCTTGCGCAGGGTCACACAGATAGTGTCTGAAGCCAGAATTGAACTCTGGAAGAAGCCTCTTGACCCCAGCCCACATTCGCTGCTTTTGCATTTACGGGGCTGCACACATGCTGTGTCTCAAGATAGTGGACGAAGTCAGGAAGTCACATCCTGCCTGGGACACTTTCCAGCTGTGTGACTTCTCGAGCTTAAGCTTAGTTTCTTCATCCCTAACCCAAAGACCCCGGGATCTCTTCCAGCTCTAACTCTAGGGGAGCCTGATACATGGGGGCAACAATGGCTCCCTTTCCATCTCTGGGCCCTGAGCCCAGTCTCGACCTACCAGGTCTTCCACGGTGGCTGGGCCTTTGGATCTCAGTCGCAAAGTTCCCTTGCCAGAGGTCTTGCTTCCGGCTGCTGTCTTTCCGGCCCTGGATCTTGGCTGGATTTCTAGAAACAAATGCACAGTGAACAGTAAAAGTGAGATTCCCCAGTGCTAAGAAAGACCCGGCCCAGCCGGCCTGCTATAACAGCAGCTCTGCCCTTCCCATGGGCCCTGGCCTTGGAGTCGACAGCTTGGCTCAGGGCATGGTCCCTCCACTGGATAACTTTGGTGCAAAACACTCCATCTTCTTCTACCTCAGTTTCCTCATTCACAAAATGGGATGATAACATGCGCAAGATCCCTCTACCTTCACCCAGGGCTCTTCTGTGGCCCAAAAGAGATCCTAGATAGATGCATCTTAAAAAGCGTAAAGGGTTCCACATATGTTGGGTATTATTGTCGTTGTCAGCGTTTCCCAGAATGAAGGGACGTTCGTGTTCTTCTATGGTTCACATGTGGATTCAAAGAGAAAAAATGCACGCCCCCAGACATTTCCTGGCAAGCCTCTGCCTCCCCGTCCATAAAATGGGCAGGCTAACACAGCGGTCTGGTGCTGTGGGGTCACGGGAGGCTGCACCCAATGGCTGTTCCCCGTGCACACTAGTGGCAAGATTATTCCCTCCCAAATTGCCCCCGGCGGCCCAGACACAATTGGTGTTTGTGTGCCTCTCCCTGAGGAGCAACGGTAGCCTCTCATCTTTTCTTTGTACCATATGCGTCGCCTTTAATGAATGCTTGCTGACTCAGCCAGGAGGAAGGGAAAGGAGCCAAGGTCAGCAGTCACGTTGTGGCTCAGTCGGTCTGACTCTTTGTGGTCTCACTTGGGCTTTCTTGACAGAGATACTCTGTCATTTCCTTCTCCAGCTTATCTTACCAAGAAGGAAACAGTGCTCTGTGCCTAAAGTGGAGGGAGGAGAGCTGGGTGGAGCAGTGGGTAGGGAAGGCCTGGAGTCAGGAAACCTGAATTCAAATCCAATCTCAGACCTGACTAGCCATATGACCCTGATCAAGTCACTAAACTTCCTTCTTTCTTTCCTTCCTCCCTCCCTCTCTTCTTTCCTTCCTCCCTCCCTTCCTCAGTTTGCCTCAGTTCCTCATCTGTAAATCGAGCTGGAGAAGGAAATGGCAAAGCACTCCAGGGTCAAGAAAACCCCAGAGAGTTGGACACAACTGAACAACAAAGCTGGAATCTGAACCATGTCTTCCGAGGCTGCCTTCTCCATCTCTCCCTGCCTCCTGCCTCCTAAGATTAGCTTGCTTTTAGTGCTCTGGTGAAGGGGTCTCAGCACTACAGTAAGACCCCCTACTCAGACAGATGGCAGACAAACGCCTACTGTTGCCAGGCTCTGCACTAAAAGGCCATTTTACAAAAAGCTGAGTTTTAATTTCTCAGCAGAAGGAAGAGGGAGTTCAAAACCTGCCTCCGTCACTTATCAGCTGGATGATTTCAGGGATTCTGATTGGTTGGAGATTGGCCTCCTTCAGCTCCAACTCCGGGATCTGTAAAAGAGGGGCAGGAACAGATGGTTCCTAAAGTTCCATCTAGCCCAGAACCCCCTGGCACTGAACAGTGCCAATGGACAGTGTGTCAGTACATCCAAAGGGCAATGGGACTGTCTGGAGCCGTCCAGACCAGCCTAGGCCACTCACATGAAGAATCCAAGGAAGCGATTGGAAAGGAGGGATGGGGGGAAAGAACCAAAGGAAAGAGACAACTCGAAGGTTTCCGAACTCCATGGGAAGAAGGAGGAAAACTCCCAAATGTTGGCAGAAGATATGAGAGCATACAGGAAGGCAGCAATTATCCTTGATCCATCAATACTGAAAGCAAAGAGAGCCAGGCCAGGAAGCATGGAGAGAAGGTGGCGAGCCAGCTTCCCAGGCATTCCTGCAAAAGTGGAATCCAAGGTAATCACTGCCACCGCTCATTGGACTCCAGTCCTAATACAGTATTCCAACCCTCTGTTCTCCCAAGGCAGCAACGACACACAAGCACCCAATCGTTTGCTAGATGCTGGGCTCTTGGCTCCATACTGGGAATTCAAAAACAAGCGTGGAACAGAGCTAGCGCCCAAGTAACTGGGAGGAGAGGAGAATGAGGATGAGAAGGAGACACCAAATTCTGCTTTGGAGAAAGGGAGAGACTCTATAAAATGGAGGTGAGGAAGAGAGCATTCCAGACATGGGGGGAGGGGAGAGGGGGGAACCTGCAAAGGTTGGCTGGTTTTGTCCTTCATTCCCAAGGAGGCCCAAAAGGATATCACTATGGTAGAGTCAGGTTAGTGTGGCCGGCTACGGCTCAGACTAGTATGAGCTCGGAACGCTCCGCCACAGGGTAGATGCAAACAGTCCCTGTGAACATCTGGGGGCTTCTCTAACTTTGTGCATCTTTGAGCAGACTCAATTCTGCTTTGCTCCTAGAACACGACGCCTTCTCTTATGAGGGCCTGCCTTGTTGGGCGGTCCTGTGGCAGTGTCCCCCATGTCATATGATCAATGATAAAGCTCCTAAAAGAGACCTGGAGAATGTTCTGGTATTGCTTTTTCTGACCCCCTTGGGAGCATTGCCCTGTGGGAATTCTCCATATAATATTGGGGGGGGGGGCAAGTGTGCATTTGGCATTTGAACAACGTGGCCAGTGGAGCTGCGCTCTCTGCAGTCCAGTTGTCAGCTTGGAGAGAAGACTTCAGGGTCCGGTCCCTGATCCTGCCAGGTGATCTCCAGATGCTTCCTAAGACCATTCACATGGAAGCAATTCCATTTCCCAGCATGGCGCTGGGACTGTCTGGGTTTCACAGGCCACAACAATGTGGTCAGCATGATGGCTCTGCAGACCTTCAGCTGGCTCAGGGGTAGGTGGGTGGTGGGCCCAACGCCTCTCCTCCCCCACACTTTCCCTGCGAGTCTCCCCAGTGCCGAGCCAGCTCTGGCAATGCATGTGTCAGTCTGGTTATCAATGTGGACATCCCTGGAAAGCAGACCGCCAAGGGGAGTGAACTTAGCCACAGCATTCGAAACTTCACTGTTTGCCGTAACCGATGTTCCACAAATGGATGACGTGGTTCTGGCTGATGGAGGACTGTGTTTTCTTGGTGTTAATTGGCCAGAATTAGCACAAGCAGCAGAGAATGGCTCATTGCCTTTTCATGTTGAAGAATTTGCCATCAGCGTGATAGCCGACCTTGAATCCATGTTTGTCCTCAGTGAAGGCAGAAAACATCATGCTAAAAAGCACAGGAGTGAGCCCACAGCCTGCTCTCACTTCACTGGTGACTGGGAAAGCGTGAGAGCATTGCCCATCGCCCAGAACTTGGGCAAGCGTGACATCGTGGAACTGCCGTACAATACTGATAAACTTCTCAGGGCTACCAAATTTTGACAGGATTTTCCATAAGCCCTTGTGACTCAGAGCACCAAAGGCCTTGATTGGAGCTGCAATCATTGGGCGTGGATGGCCATCCTCCTCCTGGCATTTGCAGAAAACACCTGACAGTTCCTTAGGATGCAGGGGGTGGTCTTGTCATTTTCAATAATGGACCAAGAGCTAAGCACTCAACAGCACCTGCTTTTACCACCTTTGAGACTAACTTGTTCTTATCCATCTATTCCCCCGGGGGAAGTCTTCACCTGATTGGGGTAGAAACACCTAAATCACTGATAGGCTGGAGACCCCTGGATGCCCTCAGCCTGGTTCAGCCAGTCTGCCAGGTTAGCAGGGAGTGAGCACTGCCCACACTACAGCTTCTCAAAACCACAGGGGAGAGTTGGGGGATGGGTGGTCGCCGATGGTGGAGGAGCAGCCCTGTAAAGGTCTCATTTTAGAGGGGCTAGTCTTCCCTCAAACCTGTACACCCCCATCTCCCCGCCCCTGCCAAGGTATGGAGGTAGACTATGGTTTATAATCTACATAAAGGAAGAAGCAGACCAGAGTGTCTGGAATGTAGAATATAAGCATAGGAGGGGGAAGATGGAGGGGGAGGTGATAAGCAGGACACATGAGGACTTTTGTATTTTGTACTAGAAGTCACAGGGAGCCACTTGAGCAGAAAGAAGTGCTCGGGTCACACTTTGGCAGCTGTGAGGGTGTGGATCCAAGGCTTGAGGCAGTGGTTCAGGCCCAAATCTGGATGATGTCCACGTGGATGGAGGGAAGGAAATGGCCATGAAAACTACCAGGACAGAGAATTCATGAAATTCACAACTCTGAGTGTGGGGCAGGGAAGGAAAAGGCAGAGGCAAGACTGATTTCCAGTTGATAAACCTAGATGACCAAAAAAGAGACTGAAGGGCAAGACTTGTGGGGGAGGGAGGGAAGGCGGAATAAACTCCTGCCCACAGGAGAAGCCCTGACTTGAGAGTCAGGATCAGGGGAGGTCAGGGGCGTGTAGAGAAGTTCCTCCCCAGGTCACTTCCAGCTCTGGCCACTCTTCTTTTGCTCCAACCTCTAGTTTCTTCCAATTCATCCTTCCCAAATTTAAATCCCTGACCATTACTTCCCAAGCCCTCCAAGTCTCCTTCCAACTGGGTCCTTCTCACAAGCCCTTCTCACCGAACCAACTCCCATCTCCAGATTTCAGTTTTCTCATCTATAAAATGAGCAAATTGAATAGGAGAGTCTCTGGTTCATTCCAAATCTAATATTCAGCGATTTCACAAACATTTTGACTGTTTTCTATTTTAGATTATTCATATTTGGCTACACTTCATTATTTAATTTTTTAAAAAGCATTTATCAAGCACTTAATATGTGCAGAATTCCATCCTGGACACTGGAAAGACCCAACATTTAAACAAAAAAGATTCTTTGCTCTTTTCATAGCGTCTATGCCACATATACATATATTCTAAACCATCATGCTTAGAGAAGAGCAAAGTGCTATATAGACAATAAACAAAAGACTATGCTACAGTAAAATCAAGATAAAAGACTAAGGAGATAGACATCATTCTTCTATAACAGTCAATTTTCCCAAGATGAGAGCAATAATTCCCAAGGAGTGTCATGACATCACAAGAAATTCAAAAGGAATATGTGAAATTCTTAAGAATAAATGAAATAAAATGAAATGAATAATCATCTATTTTCACTCAATGATCTCAAGAGATATTTCTGAAATTCTCAATATCTCCAACAAATGTACCTTAATTTCATTTATATTGTCTTTAAAAATTGCCATACATTAAGACATGCCTTTCAGCAGTTGGTAAGAGTGATAGAACATGATAAAATAAATAAAATTACCTCAATCTAAATCCTATAATCCTCCCCATCTGTTCCAAAATGAATACATTTTCCTGAGGTTTTTGCCCTTGGGAACCACTTCTAACAGCAGGCCTTTTCGTAACACCTAAATTACCAGAGGAAAGAACTAGTCTGGTTCCCATAAAGCAAAAACTGTAGAATCCCCACGGAAAAGGATTGTAGGAGACTAGACCGACGCTCACCACTTGGGGTCGTCCAAGGGAAAGCAAAGTCAAAGGCTGGCCATGTTCTCTGGACTTCCTGGGACAATCTAACCTGGTTTTACAAGGGAGAAAACGGGCTCACAAGCTCTATCATTATCTTTAAAAACAAAACCCACCTTGATTGAGTAGAAATAGTTTCCTGCGTCCCATTCAAGCTACTGCAACCCCAATGCCCTGTGCAGCATTAACAAATACTGACCGGTCTACAAATGGGCCGAGTCTTCTTCCCCGAGGCAGCTTGGTCCCTCCTGCAGGCAACCAACCTGGGTCCTCCTGAGCTCGAGTGCAACGTGCTATCCACTGTGCAATATCGCCCCTTGAGACTTTGAGAAACTTCAGATTAAGCAGAAGGTTCTTTACCATCTAGAGCTCATAGACTCAGGCTGGAAACCATGGCCTAGAAACCATTCCATTTACATGAAACAGTTAGCGATAATCCATCGCTCTGGAGAATGGGTATGCAAACTTTTTTGATCATGCTGTCAGCCAATAAGCACTGATTAAACACCTCTTGGGTGCCAGGCACGGGACTAAGGTCAGAGATACAAAGAGAGGGAAAAACCCAAACGTAAAAGGCTGAGATAAAGGTGATGCACAAATCTGGGACCAATGAGGGCTCCCCTGAATCTCACAGCAGCGTGGACCTGGCCAGAGCCAGAGGCAAGCTGTACCTCCTCACTACCCAAAGCCAATCCCAGAGGTTCTGCTCCACAATTGTGGGGGGTTCTCCCCCACAATCTGCTCCATCCCCCTCTTCTGGAAAGTTCATTCAATTGACAAGTTCTGTCACACACACATCATAGACGATGCTGAATGCGGACCTGCTTGCTTCCCCCAGCTTTCTTCAGAAGTCCTGCCCCGGGGGTCACCCCCTTTCCAGGGGCCTAACCCCCCCCCACCTTCCTCAACTTCCTTCCACCTTCACCTCAGCCACACCTGGGAAACAGCCCCACCCTGACTTCATGGTGGCCACAGCTGCCCCTTTATTTATTCACAGCCTAGTGATCTTCTAGCTGACCAGTGACCCTCCCAGACCTTCCCTGGGCATCCTCCTGCTCTGATTTCCACTCTAAACTCCATACCCTCCTCCTCCCCTTCTATACTCCCCATTTTTTACTGCCTCCTTGTCCCCTTCACCATCATCCCCAAGGCAGCAGATAAGAAGGGGAATGGGGCCTGGAGTCAGGAAGCCCCAAGTTCAAAATTGGCCTCAGCTATGACAGCAAGTCCCTGTATCTCTCCTGGAGGTTTGCCTCCACCTCCTGCCACAGGAGGGTTTGGAAGTGACATTCATGCTATTTAAAACTAGGAAGGGAGCCAAGATGGTGGGGAGCAGACAGGACATTGCCTGAACTGCCCTGACATCCCTCAGAATCAATGCTGGATCGAGCCTCCGAACAGATCTTTGGAGCCACAGAACCACAAACATTCAGAGTATAATAGTTTTCTGGCTTAAGCTGCTTGGAAGGACTGGGGAAGGTCTGTCTCATGGGCCATGGGCACTGTGTGGGGAGACCAGGTGCAGGGAATCTAGCCCCACTCTCTTTGCCAAAATACAGCAGCACGGGTGACTCTCTCCTGGTTCAGAAGCCAATGGGTCAGAGGACTAACTGTAAGACCTCCAAGTCAACACAAAAAGCAAATTGTGAACCCCTGAACCCCCGCACAACCGGCCAGACTTGGCCAGCCCTACTCAGCGCAGAGGGAGAGCCTGCAGCACCCCCAGCCCTCCTTGAGGTTTCTAACCTCAATGAACTGGTCTCCAGCTCAAAAAGCTCTCTTGAAAGAGTTCAAAAAAGATCTTTTAAAAGAGACAAAAGAAAAATAGGGTAAAGAAAAGTACAATTGGCCAGATTGTTTAAAAGAAAAATAAAGCCTCAAGGGGTTAACAAATCAGTGGGAGGAGATCTAGTCTTTAAAGGAAAGAACAGATTTCTTTAGCCTGGGGAAAATGCTCTATTTTACTGGGCCAACTTCAAGCTGAGGTCATTGGGAAAGGCAGAAGAGAAAAAGGAAATGACCTCAACCATCTCTCAATCATCATTCCAGACATTCCCTGATAAGGACCAGGAAGGCTGCCCGGACCTCTTGGCCCGGACTGGAAGGAGCCAGCCAAGAGGGAGCACAGGTGGGTAAACTGAGGCTTCCAGCGGTACCCCAAGAACAGGGGCCACGATTCTGTGGTGGAGCCCGGCAGGGAAATACATCGGAGTGTCTTCAGCTTCTTCCTGCAAGCAGGACCCTCCACCTAGCCTTCCAGAACTCCAGGTTCAAACCTTCTCCCAAGAAGATCTCTGTGTCTGCAAAACTGAAGAAGTCCCAGCGATAGCATCTGTCTTGGAGAGAATCTGTAAGATGTCTTGAAATCCTTAAAATGCTATGGAAGTGTGAGCTTGGGCTTGCTTTTAGAAAGCAGAGAGGCTGCAGGGGAAAGAACAAGGTCTTTGGAGACCGAGGACCTGGATTCAAATCCTGCCTCTGACATGGCCTTCTGTATGATCTCAGAAAAACTACTTAGCCTCTCTGGTACTCAGGGGCCATCCCTAAAGAGAGGGGAGGTCCCCATAGACTCAGAGAACTTGGGTTTGAATCCTGCCTCTGACATGCTTCCTCATCTGTAAAAATAAAGGTGGAAGTGAAGGAATTAGATTAAATGAAGTCCAAGTTTGCTTCCAGCTCCGAATCTAATGTTATAAAAATATTATAAGTTTATTATTGTTGATATTATTATATTATTTTATATATTAATATAATATATAATGTATATTAATATACTGTGTTACATTATTTATAAATTATGATGTGTAATGTAAAAATTTGTTATAAATATAATATATGACATACATTTTATATAATTATGTAACATATTATATATACTATATTCTATAATATAAAAATATGCTGTGATATTTCACATATACATATACATGATCAAAAAGGCTCTGCTGTGCCCAAAATACTGTACAACATACATGCACCAAGCTGGAAAGTTGTACTACATGCATGTACATGTACCATCCCTAGAGCATTGTACTTAATACATGGATCATCCTGGAACATTGTGCTACATGCATCTACCCTGACATATAAGTCCATTACCATCTCTAAAATGTTGTATTACATACATGTGCCATCCCTGGTATGTTATACTACACACATGTGCCATCCCTGGAATGCTGTGCTACACCCAAGTCCACGCGCCCTCCCTGGAACGCGGTTCCTGAGGCACGCGCCCTTCCTGGCCCATTCCCCTCCCACCAGCACTGTCCTCGGACTAGTGGCTGCCCAAAGCCAGCAGCTCTGAAGGGCGGGACTACACGAGCGCCCAAGGAACCGCCCTGGCCACACGTGCGGTCCCTGGACTGTTCCCTGCATTCCCAGGTGGCTCCCCAGAGCCCCACAGCACATACACACCCCGCGCCGAGGCACTGGGTGGCCCAGACACTCTGCCCACCATGGTTGGCACAGCTTCGTACTTGCCTGCACCGCACCTACTGCGCAGGCCCAGGCCTGTGTCGGCCCCCTCTGACCACGGGGGATCTGCGAGCATGCGGGGGATCCCGGGTTTCAGGCCTAATCCGGCAGTTTGGGGCCAGCACAGAGCAAAGCCAACGGGTGTCCCCGGCCCTGTCTGTGGGATGGGCAAACGGAAGAGAATCTCTGGTTCTAGGGCCATCCTCGGGCCTCTGAATTACAGACGGAGGCCCAAAGGGACCCATGTGGCTCACCCAGGATTTGAACTTTGTCCCGTGATTTCTCAGCATATCTGCACTCTAGGAATGCACACTATGTGCCAGGTGCTTGATAAATACAAACACACACAGCATGAAGACGGACGTTGTTATCATCCCCCGTTTTACAGCTGAGGAAACTGAGGCAGACGGGGCCACAGTGCCTTGCCCCAGACAAGCAGCCAGTAAGGGGCTGGGCCTGGATGTGCCCTTGGGCTGCCCGACCCCGGCTCAGCACTCTGTCCACTGCTCCATCTTGCTCAGTCTCCCCAAAAGCGCCACTCACATTTCAGAACAAAGAGTCATTCTCCCCGGCTTGGTTGTAAGTGGCCAACGCTCAGAATAACTGGGGGGAGGGTGGCTACACCCAGGGGGGTCACCACAGCCTAGAGTGGGTTCTGCTAGCCAAGAGGACTGTTAGAGACCCAAGAGGTGGGATGGTAAGGAACCCAGGGAGGCCGTCTCCTGCTGAGAAATCATCCCGGGAGCAGGCAGAGGGGACTGAAGACCAGGCTGAAAGGCAGCTGCTGGAGCCAAAACAGGCATGGAGGGATGGCACCACCAAGGGAAAGCTCTTCTGGCCCTCAAAAAGCAGCAAAAAAAAAAAAAAAAAAAAAAAAATGGCATTATTTCTAGCTGTGTGCTTAGCATAAAGTGGCCACTTGTGCTGAATTTTAAAATTTTGGCTATTGGCAGCTCCAAAGAAAGTTGTGACAATGTGTGTGTGTGTGTGTGTGTGTGTGTGTGTGTGTGTGTGTATAATATCATCAGGGGATTGAGTCTGAGCAGCAGCTTCCTCTTGGACAAGCCCAGCACGCAGCCTGCCATGTTGGGCGACAGAAGTCCAAGCTCCTTTGCAAGCACCTCCCTCTAACAGGCTGCCAGTTTTCCAGGGACTCCAAGCCCAGAAGACCCAAGGCTTTCCAGCAAGCCCAGAGCCCTCAGTTTCCTCCTCTTGAGAAGGGGTGGATGAGTGACCTCCCTCCCCTTTGGCCCAGGGTACTTTAAGAAAGTACCTGAGGTCGAGGCAAAAGCCAGACCCCAGGACGGCCCAGGCTCTCCTTGGATCACAGTCACGTGTCCCTGGCAAAGACGCATGGGCTCTCAGAAAAGCTCACCTAAAGCTTTCTTGGGCTCTATTAACTTCAGCGAAAACAACTGTTCCTTCTTGAGCTCTTTGAGCATCTTTGCAACGTCATAATGCCTCCAGCCAACGATGTTTACCCCATTGATCTCTTGGATGTGATCCCCCACACAGACGGTCTTCACAGAGTCCATCAGACTGCCATCTTTAATTTTCTGTTAGGGGAAGAGCACAGTAAACGTGTCACAAACATTTTCAAGAGATTCCTGTCATTTTTCAAAAGACTCACTTTCATAGTCCCATTAGTGCCCTGATAGGAATTCTAAACACAGCCAGCAATATTGATTTGGAAGTGTTGGGGTACGTCCCCGTAGATAAACTCGCCTGGTGAATGAAGGAATGTCCTCAGCTTGAAAGTTCTCATCATCCTTCCCTCCCCCAGTTCCATGGTACCTAAAACAAGCATTAATCATATCCTGAAAGTACCCGGTCAAACTGTTAAACTTTTTCATCTTGAAAAAGACTTCTTTGTCACTTCGGTCCCAGAAAGGACTGGGACTTCATCTGGCAACCTTCACAGATGAGGAAGATGGGAGTGGGAAGGGAAAGAGTATGCTGGTGAATGCTTAACTACTGACTCCTCAAAAAGCCAACAATAATTTTTAAGTGTGAATATAGCGTGCAGTTTTAAGTTATTCTGCATTACTGCAATTATTCAATCAATTTCTTAAGCCTAAAATATTAACCAAATGATAAATTAAGCTCTGATTTGTAAAGTTTACTGATGTCCAAAGGATAAATGCTCAAAGTAAAGATCTGACAATGTATTAGCAAGCTGGTACATCTGGTTCCATCACAGCCCTAGGTACAGACCACAATAGAAATAACTGCCATTTGTATGGCTCTTTAAAGTTTGCAGAGAGTTTTGCAAGTATTATCTCATTTGATCACCACAACAACTTTGGGAAGGAGGAGCTATTATTACCCCCATTTTACAGAGGCAGGCAGTAGTTAAGTGATTTGCTCAGGAAGATTTGAACCCAAGTGTTCCCAGGGCATAACCCTACTGAGCTGCCTAATCCCTCCACACCACTGCAGTCCTCCTGGGTGGCTCCAGGTCAAAGGATTCCTCTTCAGACAACCAACTTTCTTTCTGGTGATGAAACATAGAAAGTAACCGAAGCTGTGGGTGCATCTGTCTGTCTCCAGCCCTTCCAGTCTGGGAGGACCTGCCAGGGTGTCCCCCCAACCTTCTTGCCTTGGTGAATTGCTAAGGTGGTGAATTGCTAAGGTAGGACTCCAGGGAGGGTATTTCAATGAGACCTTTATGAAATTAAAATGTGGCAGAAAACTCCAAGTGCTTCCCTACTACCACAGAATTATGAATTCTCATAATTCCACAGAGCAATGGAAAGAATCCAAGGCCCTGAGTTCCAATGCCTGGTTTGTCTGCTTTGACTTGAACATTTCCTTCCAAATCCTAAGATTCACTGAAAGCACATGGTTTTAATTCCCTCTTTCCCCTCGCATGGACCAGAAATAAAAACAAGGGAAGTTACACATGAACTGATGCTAAGTGAATGCAGAGCAGTCTTGGGTGACCACAACAACACTCAGATAATGAAACAAACTTTCCACCTCTTAGCAAAAAGATGAGGGGCCACAGGCGTAGTGTGGCAAGCATTGTCAGTCAGTTAGGGTGACTAACTTTGTCATGTCACAAGGGAAGCTTCCATGGGGAGGGAAGATCACCAGGATATAAAAAGGAAAGATTTCACTAAGACTTGCGGAAAAACCATAGTCGGGTTTATATTCATTTGTTTCTGTGTAATGTCCTCGGCTCTATTCCCATCCACCCCCAACAGAATCACCCAACCTGTCAAAGCTAGAAAGGCTGGGCCCTGCTCATTAAATCAATTCTTATTGGACCAAATTAGGTTGGAAAAGTGGGTTTCATATTACCAACACCACCAGTAATCTCTAGAACAGCATTTGGCTACCAAAAATTCTTCATCAAGACATGTTCAGTGGCTTTTATTTGTTCAGTTTTCTATTTTGTTCATTAAATACAAAAGTCAGTTTGGACTTCAACTTTTCCATAAACTATAAAATCTTACAACATGCTGTTTTGTCACAGGATGACATGGCTGAGAGTTAATTAACTTCCTTCATGAAAGTAACCTGATCTCGCCCATTCAGACAGAGCTCATTTACTCTCCAGGACGTCAGGATCAAGCAAAGGAAACCTGAGCTCTGCTACCCTCTGTACTCGACCTGCCAGGATGCGCTTCACTGGAGAGCCACAGTAGCTGCTCCTGGATCAGTGAGAAACTGGGGTGGCCCCTCCTTGATTGCCCACAGAAAACCCAACGAAATCCAATCAATGGAAAGACTCAGGGGACAGAAGGAAAAGTGAATGCTCAGAATATAATAGTCTCTAAAAACAGCCTCACACTGTGTTCAGCAAAATCTTCACCGACTTGTTCAGCATAAAAAGGACTGGGAAAAACCTGGCTTTGATCTTCCCTGAGTCATTCTTTGGATTCCGTCTGGCACAACAATTTACCTAATTAATTATTATGTTTTAGAGCTCCAGTGTAATCACAGGCAAGTGAAAGGAGTCTCCTAAGTAACCGCTGGAGAAAGGGGAAAGTTGAATGAATTACATTAATTAAAGCAATTAAAGGAAAAGATAAAATGGGAAAGTGAAGGTCTTGAATTCAAATAGAGAAAGAAGAGAATCGATGGTTTAGAAAGAAAGGTAGGAAAATCTGAATAAAGCCTGAATACTTTGTCACAAGCTGACAGTTAATTTGGGTTAATTACCTTCCTGAAAGAAAAAGGATCGTGTGTCATCAAAAAAAAAAAAAAAAAAAAAAAGATCAGTCTGTTGCCCCACAATCACAATATGAAAAAAGGAATAACAAATCAAGTCAAAAAGCATTTACGAAGTGCCTACTGTAAGCTGGGCACTGACTGCTACAAACTGGAAATACAAAGAAAAGCAAAAAAAAAAAAAAAAAAAAAAAAAAAGCCTTGTCCTCAAGTGGCTCTTAGTCTAATAGGGCAGATAATGAATGGGCAGACACCGACATCCATGAAAGAGATGTGAAGGATAAAGTGGAGGTCGTCTTGAAAGAAACAATTGGGAAAAGTCTTATAGAAGACAGGATTTTCACTGGGATTTGGAGGATTCCAGAGAAGGCAGGAAAAGGAGAGTGGGAAGTGTAAGGAAGTCAGGAAGAGTCAAGCAAGAGGAAAGAAACCAAAACAGGGCCAATGTTACCTGATGTCGGGATATATGGAGGGGAACAAGGAAGTATATCTAGAGGACTCGGAAAGTAGGAAGGGGCTAGATCAACAAGGACTCCAAAAGTCAGCACACGGTTAGTGACAGAACACTGAAACATCAGCTCTACAACGGTCCTGATGACTTCCTATGTAAAGGGGTCCATTTCCTCTTAATGAAAAACAGCTAGGTATAATGTCCAGATTAGCTCCCTGGAGGGTCTCAGGATCAATCAGAGTCAGGATCAAAGTCCTTGGTCTTTAGGAGAAGTGAAAGAGGCAGGCAAGCTGCCATGTGGCTTGCCAAAGATGAATCCTAGATTCTGGAGTCCCAAGTCTCTAGCCTCTCTCTTCCTTGTCCTGCAGCCAAGTGACCCTGAGCTCTCTCCCTCAGCCTTCCAATCCTTGCCGACAATTACCTCACCACCACACATTCAGCAAGCACCAATGGTGAGGAGAGCCATCACATCACCATCTCATCTGAGTATATGCTTATTGAGCCATTATCTCACAGCGAATAGGTGATTAGCCTTAAGTGCTCTGCTGTCGGATTCAGGCACACATTTTCAGAGTTTCAGCCTTCGGGATATGGTCAAATGTTCATAAAGAACAGAAGAAAGTGGAGTCTTTGCCTTCGAGGAGTTTATATTCTAACAGGGCAAACTGAGGAAGTTGGAGCCCAGTGACTAACCAGAACTTCTGAAAACTAATGCTGCTAGAACACGGGCAAAAAACCAAGACTCATTGGCCAGGAAGGCATCCAAATTGCAGAGACCCAGTCATTCAAAGTATTAAACACCTACAAAGCTCAAAGCAGCGTCCTACATGCTAGAAGAGACAAATATTAAATAAACTAAGATCTTTCTCTTCAGAGAATGTATGATTATGTCAAAATATAGGAAAAGAGAGGATGGGCAGAGTGATTAGATGGAGATGTGATTGGAAAGGCAGCAAGATTCCTGGCACATACTGGCTGTGAAAAAAATCATTATGAAACCAAGAATAAAAGCATTAGAAAGTCAACAAAAAACTGAGGTAAGATCCTGGACCAGCGTGAGACTTCTTACAGACTGCCTTCTTCTCCAAGCTGTCCTTCAGTGCTCAAGCCTCTTTTCAGGGTCCCAGGTGTCTGGACGCCAGCCTCCTTCCAAGCCTCCTCTCTTCCAGGCTTGGGGTGATGAGTGGCGAAGCAGCCCTCTGCCTCCAGTGAAGCTCAGGGGCTCCCTCCCTGACTGAACTACAGAATACAAGCCCTTCTTCCAGACTTTTTAAAGTCTGTCATCTCCTTTCTAATCTGATTGTCCTGCTGTTCCTTTGTGAACGGAACGGCATCAACAATCTTAGAAACGCTTGAACAGCTCTGGGACCCCAGTGTATGCCAGCCGAGTTGAGCTGCTTGCTCTCCATCTTTTGACACAGGCTTTGTCCCCTCCTAGAGGGCATGCTCTCCTCCCCTCTGCCTCACAGAACACCCTCGGCTCTGGGGTTTATCCTGGCTACCCCCACTTCTTATTTCTTTCTCTGACTCCCTAAAAGATTTGGTATTTGCTCTTGTATGAACACTGCTTTCAGGCTCCTCTAGGGCAGGTTATGTGGCTTCCCCCATCCTTCCTATGCACAGTACCTGTCATCAAATAGAATCATCAGTTGAGAAGGATAGGAGAGGGGCAGCTGGATGGCACAGTGGAAACAGCCCCTGCCCTGTAGTCAGGAGGACCCGAGTTCAAATCCAGCCTCAGACACTAAACACTTCCTAACTTTGTGACCCGGTGCAAGTCACTTAACTCCAATAACCTCACACATAAAAAAGACTCAGCTGAGAGTGATGAGAACTTCAGAGCTCTTGAGTCTATTGAGAAGATAAAACATCTGGTCCACAGGTAGGAAGAAAGTGAGAATGGAACCCACTTGTCTATCTCTACAGCAGGGCTCTTCCCACAGGATGACCTTAAAAGTAATTGTATGTATTTTACAAGTATTTGAGGGTGAGTCCATCTGGGAGGCAGAGAAGGAGGGAAGAAAGAGAGCAGAGGGATAGGGAAGAAGCTGGGGGGAGGGAGTAGTAGGAGCATTACTATTACAGAAGATGATGTGTCTGGTACAAGGGAGGAGGAGGATGAGGAGGAAGAAGAGAAGGAGCAGAAGGGGAAAGGGGAGAGAGAGTGTGAATGGGGAGGAGGAAGAAAGCAGGGAAACTCCTCTCTATGGCTTCTGGCCCAGGGCACAATTTGCTCCTAAAGGAATGATTTAAATGGATCTGCCCCCAGAATGGAGAGAATGTGACATTCTAGTCCTATTACCATAGAGTATCATTACATCTTTAAAATGTCTATAGATAGAAGCAGGACACTGAAAAGAATGAGGTTAATGACTATTTATAAAATAGTTTCCCACTTAATGAAGAAGAAGAAACTTCACTTTCTAAAAAGGACCCATGCTGGCAGAAGTCATGGTCATTTTTAATTTAAAAGTATTTTAAATTTAAAATTTAAAAGCTGCCCCCTCTTGTGGGGGGGTGGGGGAGTCCTGGCCCCTTTGATATGCTGGTGACTCCCACCGAAATCCTCCAGAATCTTATTTGTAAAAATCTGGTTTGTAAAAACAAACCAACATGGAATTAGAAAGAAATTCCTGGAGTATTCTATTACACACACACACACACACACACACACACAAACACACACACACACACACACATGATTTCCACAACCTCAGGTTAAGCATCCCTTTTGAATAATGTTTTTGGTTAGCAATCTGGAAGTAATAATAAGAGTCCCAAATGGCCGGTGCTGGGAAAATGCCTTGAAAGTGTTATCAGAAGCAAACCCCTTTCTTCAAAAACAAAACTCCTATCTGTTTTAAGAATCAAAGATTTAAAGCTTGTCGGGACCCTGAAACCATTTAGTTCAACCTATTCTTTTTACAAGTGGGAAAACTGAGGCCCCTGTAACCAAAATTTTCACATCAATGTTACATGTAATATAAAAAAAAAAAAATAAGCAAATCCAAGCCCTCCAAACTGTAAGTGTCCAACTAAAGAGAACAAATAAATGCTGTGTACACCAAGTGGAGAACCTATATTGCTACTAAAACTGAGAAGCATAAATAACACCTCCCCAAAAAACCTGAAAACATCTGAATGAAATAACAGAGTGACAAGTGCAGAGCCAGAGAAATCAAACCCTTCTGATAATAAGGTGAAGAAAAAAGAGAAGGAAAATGAGCAGGACTTACCTGAAAAGGGTTAGAATGCTTGAATATAAATCTCTATTAACTGTTTAGTTGCTTCCACTGCTACCCAAATTTTTAATTAATTACTTAATGTTTTTTTTTAAGAAATGAAAAGTGAATAAAAGCATCTGTTTCTTCTTAATCAGCGCTCAGCAGTGTCTGGCACAGAATAAGAACTCTAGAAACATCCCGTATTCCCTTCCCCTTCCCCGTTATCCACATGGCATTGAGTGCTTTTCTCTCCTTGCCATCTGAGGTTACAGTGGAGCCAGACACATGGCGCCTTTTGCTTGGACCGTCCAGCAGTCTTGCTGCCATCCTCAGGTCTCTTCGCCAAAGTCTTCTTCCCCAACTGAACAAGGCACATCCTAGTTTATTTGGGGGTCATCATGTATTCCTTTCTCCTCCCCACTTCTCTGCGTATACAGCTTTGTAGAGAAAAATTCCAAGAGCTCATCCTTGGCAAACTCTCTATCAAAGCTCTAACATCCCTAAATCTTGGGGAACTGATCCCCCAAGACCCAGAAAGTCAAGCCCTTTTCCCAGACTGCCTTAGCTGGAGTGTCAGAAGCCAGATTGAACCTTAGGGCTTCCTAAGGCTGAGTGCAGCAGCCTTTCCCCCGAAATACAGCAAAGCCTCCATGCCGATGTGAAGCAGAGATTGTAAAAGCTCATGTTCTGACATTCTTATTTCCTCTCAAATGCTGTCCTAGGCTGCTAAACTCTTGACTCAAGTGTGTCGCCTTTCCTACAAAGGAAGGGGGCCTAGTACTGGGAAATGGGCACAACGAGTTGGACATCCCCAAGAAAGAAAGCCCGAGGCCCTGCTCAACAGTCCCAGAGCGTTTGTCCCATTTGTTGCCCCCTCCTCCTCTGCCCACCCTCTGCGAGGCCCCCGAGCTGGCGCAGAGATAGCGCAGTCTCCGCCTCATGGCCTAAATTCCTGGAGATAATTCTGCATGACTTTCCCACCACAAGGATTTTCCATTCCATCAAGCCCCAGGACTTCGGACCGTCTTCCCTCAGACCAGGCTGAGACTAGGTGGCTCTCGAGGGCCTCCAGTTCTTTGCTGAGGTCACTCCTCCTCACCTGCCTTGCCAACACTCCTACTCCAAGCTTTTCCTGGTTAGTGTCAGGGATCTCTCCCTCCTCAAGACGTCTTCCTGATGCCCCCAGTTATTGCCTCTTTCTCCCTTGTAAAATCGCTTTTTATTTACTTCCTTCGAGCAGACTCTAGTGGAGCTTCCTTCCCCCATGTACACTACAGAATGCAAGCCCCTTAAGGGTGAGGGCACTTTAGTCTATCTCCCCCACACCTAGCTCCACACTTGTGGCAGCTAAGAAATATTTGTTGAATTAAATATCTTTGTGGAAGGCTGTCAGCGTCAGGACAAAGGATGGATTTTTGTTTCACCACCTAAAGCCACATGATGGCGCCTGTCCCAATACGGGTGTTGAGACAAATGGAAGGTGAACTCCATCTTAGGGAAGATAGCAAGAACTCCTTGCATCCAGACTTTCTCCTTGAATCAGATTAAATCACTCCAGAAAATGTCTGGGACTTTCTTCTTCACCTCTCCCCAAGTTCTCACTCTTGCCTTCAGGCCTTCCTTACCCAGTATTTCCACCACAGAACCATATAATTAAGGGGTTTTGACCCTTTATGTGTCATGGAGCTCTTGGACAGTGGGGCTTGCTCTGCGGTCCCCCTCTATGGGGTTTTTCAATGTATAAAAGGCTAGCCCATTCAACAAGCATTTATTAAGCACTTGCTGTAAGCCAGGAACTGTACAAGCCCCAGGGATATAAATGGTTGTTCCTCCTTCCTTTTTGAAGAGAGCCAGTAACATCAGGGGAGCAGGAGTGGAGGGGGAGATCCTCGATTCAGGTGTGAATTGGACTTAAGTGAGGCAAAGTTCTACAAAGTTATCAGCCTCACTCTGTCTTTCAGAGTCATCTAAGCCCAACTGGCTCAGGGTGCATGGGATGACCCTGGGCTCTCCATGTCTAACTCCACAGCAGCTGCCTCAGCCCCCTTACGGCCACTGGAACAAGTTGTTCTTAATGGCCCATTCCTAGGGCCATTAGCCCTTTGCATGCTTGGGGAAAGCCTCCCTCTAACTCACTCATGGGTTTGGGCCCATCCATTGGTTCCCTTCAGTCTAATTTGGCCCACCCGCCAAAATGGTTTTATGGAGTGTGGCCATTGCATGCTATAGCTTCTTGGAGCCCCAGGAGAGACATGGATGAAAGATGGACTTGGAAGGTAGATGAGCAGCCTGAACAGGGCTTGGCAAGCCTCAGGAAGTGCTAGTCCTCTGGGCTTTAAATACAATCAAAAGGAAAGACAGAACCTTCCCTTCAAGGAGCTGATATTCTAAAGGAGGTAAACAACACACAAAATGGATCAGAAAAGGGTGGAGGGTCCCCCATGGGAGTGTGATAGCAAAGTCCAGAGAGTCAGTAGGCCAGCCAGCAGGGGAATGAAGCCTGGCCATCCTGGGAAGTTTCTGCCCTCTCAAGGAACTCACAAAGATGGGGGAAGGGGGCAGATCAATGGAAATATGATATAGGAGAACAAATATGTCACAATATAGATTTCAAGGTGTTCTTACAAATTCAAGGGCTCCGAGTTAAGTATCCCGCATAGTTGAAAAGAGTTCTTTTTAAAGGGATTTAAAAGAAGCCAAGAGAGCAACAAGGAGAATGAGCAGACAGCAGCTTCGCTCTACTAGTGACAAGCAATTGAGGAGTGGGGCTACATAAAATCTCGGTGTGGAGCAGCCCTCCCCACACTATGCAGTGTCAGCCCTATCCTTCTAGGGGAAAAAAACCCTACGGGAAAAAAAAATTCTTTGGGAAGAATAGGAAGAACTTTGGGCAGACCATGCCATCACTGGTTTTCTAAGTAGCCTGGTCATAAAGACCACCGACTCAGATGGCCATAGGCTCACGTAAAAACGAAGCAGCTTACCTTTATAAACGCGTAACCAACGCCATTGTCCGTGATCGTCAGGCCAAGGGTGTCCTCAGACTTACACACACTCACTTCTTTCTCAATTCCTTTCACGTGGGCAAATATGGAATCTTCCAGCCCCAGTTGGGATCCCAAGAGTCTTTCCATGTCAAGCTTGGGAGTGTTTAAAGTACAGTACAAGATCTGTTTGGAGGGGAAACGAGAACATTTTAATCTTCATTAGGAAAAGGCAAAATATGACCAGCTTGGGGGGGGGGGGGGGGGGAGAGGGAGAGGGATTTTCCAAAAGTCTATACCTCCATTGCCTCTTCCCATCTACTTAATCCTAGAAATGATGGTCAGGTGACAGGCTTATCTGCCAAAGCCTGGGCTGCAGCAATCCCCCAAGTGCATCCACGTAAAATCAAAGGAGCCAAGAGCACTGCCATTTCCACGACAGGAATAAATCAAAATCGAATCCAAAATAGAGAAAGAGCCAGTCTTCAGTCAACTCATCTGGCACTTACTAAGTGGCCATTAATGGCAATCAAATCTGAAACTGAAAATTTGTCTCTGCCCTGAAAGAGCTCACTTTCTACAATCTAGGCACACACTTACAGGTGTGTATGTATGTACGTACATAGCTGCACATGTAGATGAGTGTGTGTAGTATACATGTGTGTCTATATGGACATATATGTATCATATGTGTATCTTATCATATAGCAAATTGCACATAGGTATTTAATTCGGAGAAGGGGGTCCGTAAGCTTCACTCACTGTCAGACGGGTCTATGGAACAACAACAACCAAAAAAGAGTAAAAACCTCTAGACTACATTCTAGGAAGTAAATTAGAACTCTGCCCAAAGGACTACAAAACTCTGCATACCCTTTGATCCAGCAATATCATGTTAGATTCATTCATTTCTGAAAGAGCTCATATGGGACTAAAAAAAAAAAAAAAAAAAAGGAAAATTGTAGGAGAATTACCTACAAAACTTTCCTAGTGGCCCTTATGGCTAAGAATTGGAAATTGGGGGAATGCCCAGCAGTTGTGGAAATGGCTAAACAAGGAGTAGTACATGATTGTCACAGAATATCATAAGAAATAAGGAACAGAAGGACTGGGGGAAAAGCTGGGAAGCCATATATGAACTGATGCAAAGTGCAGGAAGCAGAACCAGGAGAACATCGCATACAGGAATAGCAATATTGGACAATGATCAACTGTGAATGACTTAGCTCTTCTCAGCAATATAATTTTAAAGGACCCATGACAGAAAATGCAATCCACATCCAGAGAAAGTACTGATGTGACCTGAAAATAGACCAAAGCAAACTGTTTCAATTTTCTTTTTTTGTTTGTTTGACTTTTCTTCCACAAAATGACTAATATGGAAATATTTAAATGATTGCACATGGATAACCTATATCAGATCACTAACCATCTGAGGAAGAGAGAAGAGGAGGAGGAGGGAGAAGGGGAGGGGTAGAATTTAGAACTCAAAACTTTTAAAATACATATTAAAAATGTTTTTACATGTTATTGGAGTATAAAATATTTTTTAAAAAAAGAAAAATTCCTGGTCTTGATAACACTAGAAAATTTTTTGTTTTGTCAGTTTCAGTAAGGGAAGGACAGAAACAGATTGTCCTCCAGATGGAAAGACCAGACAAAATAGTCATTTTTTCTAAGTTGAGGATGACAGTCTTAGATTATGATTATAAGAAACAAGAAAGGCCTGAAATGTCAATTAGGTGGAAAGGCCTCAAAAGTTACCTGTATCCACCCAAACCAAACTCTCCTCTAAAGTATCCCTGATGGTAGTCAGCCAGCCTCTCTCTCTAGAAAAAGCTCTGATGATAGGGAGCCCCTTATGCCCAGAGAGTTCAATGCCATGATGGATAGATGTAATTATTAGCAAGTGTATCCAAAAAATTGTAAACAGCCTCAAATGTCAAGCTAAGACTTAAATTTGGCAAGTGTTAGGAAATTATTGCTTCATTAAGAAGAGAATGATCAAAATGTCACCCTCCTAAGTTAATCTGCTGGGCTCCTACAGGGTAAATTGGAAAGGGGAGAATAAGGACAGGAAAACCCTTCAAGATTAACTTTCTTAGTATGCTTGCTGTGAGACAGTCGGGGTCTGAATGGGGCTAGCAGTAATAAACCAGAGAATTTGGAGTTAGAATGGACTTCAGAGGTCAACTGGGAAGGAGAGAAGGAGAGAAGAAGGGAGGAAGCAGTTTAGGTGGCACAGTAATTAGAGTGCTGGGTCTGGAGTCAAGAAAACCTGAATTCAAATTCAGCCTCAGATACTTCCTAGCTGTGTGCTTCAGAGCAAGTCACTGCACCTCTACCTGCCTTGTTTTCCTCGCCTGTAAAATGACAATCCTACTAGCATTTCCAAAAGGGTTGTTGCAAGGATCAAATGGGACAATAATTGTAAAACTCTTTGTCCACATTAACATGTTAGATTGATGCTGCAGAGAGAAGAACCAAGAGAGAGAGTTTTAAGGATGCATCTATGAGCAGAGATCACCCACTGGCTGGGCAGCCCGTTTCCAGGAGAGACGTGAGGACCCACAATAGAATACCTTGGAAAGATACTGAGCATCAATAGACAGTCTGCTAACCAATGACAATTGGCAGTCTCCTTGGGGTACCAGAATAGAGGGTGCCTTTGAGGTGCCCTAGCTGGTCACATGGCCTTCATCTACTCTCTCTTGTTTTGACTCCATTGATGGGCTCAGCAAAAGCAATATGGGGAGAGGTGTTGGCCCAACACAGAGCCTTGTTGCCTGCCATTTGTTCTGTTTGGGATAAAGGTAATTAACCCACAGACTCTCCAATTCTAACAATAATGTTAAAATTGGTTAAGGATCTTGCTAGTTGTAAGTGGGCGTGGAATTCAGTTTGGGATGTAGAGGGATGTAAACTAATGTAAAGGGGCTGGAAAGAATTTTCTTGTATTAAACGAATGGTCTTCTTTCCAATCCTTTCAAGGAATTTGGAATGCTCTTTCCTACAGAAGAAAGGTAGTGGTAAGAAGAAATATAAGGAGAAGAATAATTCCCCTCGTTGGTCTTTTTGAAAGTTTCTCCAAAAAAGTGTAATTCAGTGCCAGTTCCACTAAATTAGGAAGTCCCATCTATATGAGCCATATGAGAAATGGGGTATGAGACCAGCCGGCCCCATTGAATTCTGAGAGTTACTTTAGGAAGGTTCTTGACCCAAGGTAAAATGGTTTTGTCCATAAAACTAAAACAGACGGCCTATAATAGTGTGTGCGATCCAGTCTGGCAGAGAAAGTACCTGTAAGGTTAGGGCCATAAACTTTGTGGAGCCCTAGAGAAAGATAACAACTGGTGATCTCATTTGAGACTAAATTCAAGAGCAAAGGTCTAAATTGTAAGATTGAAATCCTGAAAGGCATTTTTCAATTTAATATTAAGCACTGACAAATTTCTCTTAGCTAATCTCAGAGCGTTGTACAAATGTCATCTCTAAATGTAAAGGCATTATGCTAGGTTTTGGCCTTCATCTACTCTCTCTTATTTTGACTCCATTGATAGGCTTTGGGGTTCCAAAGACAAGAAGTAAAAAGAAACCCAAAAACTTCGGCCTTCAAGGAACCTACACGCTAATATATTACTGAGAATCTAGAACATACACTCCTGTTAGAATGTAATCTCCTTCCAAGTATGGATTGCCAAAGCTGAGCCAAATGGGGGAACAGCAGGAAGGAGGACCACCAAGTTCCCCAGGGTCACATAGGGAGAACGGAGAGATCTGCATTCAGTGGGGACAGGATCTAGCCTGGAAAGATCTTTCTAGGGAAAGACTAGAAGAGGTTTCAGATCCAGCCTAGGGGGCACCTTGTGTAGGGCAGAGAAGCCATTGGCAGCTTTGTTTGCTCTTGTCCAGTTCTGCATTATATACAGTGGACAGATTGAGAAAGGGACCCGAGATGAGGAGGATAAGGGCTCACAGTCAGAGATAGCTCACCCAGAAAAACTAAAAATAATGTTCCAGAGGGGGAATGGCCGTTCAGTGAACAGAGGACGGCCAAATATTCCTGATGAAAAGCCCAAAGCTGTAGAAAAACTGAAGTCCAAACCCAGGAGTCAAGAGAAACATTTAAAAAGGTCAGCATAAGCAAGTGATGGATCAAATAGGGCTAAAAAAGGAAAACTGTTCAAATCTTAAAATGGGGAAATGATGCTTCAGAATGCTATCATCATTAGGGGTCACAGAAGGCCTGGCAGTGATCTGGTCATGTTTTGATGACCTTAAAAGGATGAATGGGCAAGAGGAATATATGGGAGAGGAGTCGGGAGAGAAGGCAGAAGGAGAAGAAGGATGAAGAAAATGGTCTCCTTTATTTGAAGGGAAAGGAGAAATCTATACAAACTAGGACAGAAACATCTGAACCTTACTCTCTTTTGAGCTGGTCAAAGGAGGAAATACACACACACACACACACACACACACACACACACACACACACACAGAGTTATGTTTGCAGCAACCTTACCCCAGCAGGCTCCCCTGTTTTGGCCTCTGAGCCTTCATCATTGCCCTCCTGGCAGCATTTTAAAGGGTTTCCTTCCTCTAACTTCCACCTTCTTCCACCACCCTCCACAATTCTTACTGATTTTATCACTTCTTTGACAAAAAAAAAACACCTAAAAACTATGAGAAAACATCCAGATTTCTAGTATAAAACATAGTTAGGGTGGGAGAGGAAACACATTTCTCAAATAAGTTGGTTCAGCTTCTCATGAGGGCCCTCTGACTCACAAGGAGGTTAGACACAATGAGAAATTTCCTGGTTTACACAAGAAGTTGAAAGCAGGAAAAGCTTTTGCTCAAAAGAATCTCCCCAAGAAAGTCCCCCAGAATGTGCACTTTGTGAAAGGGATTGGAATTAGGAATGGTGGTTTGGGGGGAGGGGTGCTGGTTTTGCTTCCTAGAAGAACAGAAGCCAAACAGGGTCTGGACTATGTTAAGACCATGATGTCTAGGAGTGTCTGGGAGTCAGGGGGGAGGGGTGACACAAGGCTTCCAAAGGGGCAGATAAGGAGCAGGTCAGGAAAACAGAGCAGGCGAACCCTTCCCTACTGATCAGGTTTGGGATGATTTATAACTTCCAGCCTGAAGAAGAGGGGAGACCCGGACCCCAAGCCCAAAGCTGTAAGAGAATGGGAAGCCTGAGGATGAGGCCATGCTCTTTAGGATGTTTAGCCAGCAGGAGAGAAACCTCAGGAGTCATTCTAGCAGTCTTTCAGCCCTTAGCACAGTGCTAGGCACACAATAAGGGCCTCCTAAGGGCTTGCTAATGAAATCCAAGCATTTGAAGGGCTGTCCTATGGAGGATTAGTTTTGTTCCAATGAACCTCAGAATCTTCATTTTACAGAGCTTCTGTGGGAAAGTGACTTGCCCACCATCACACAGCTGCTAAGTGTCTGAAATAGAAACTGAGCACAGTTCTTCCTGGCCCCAGGATGCCGACTGCCGTGCCAGCAGCTGCCTCTCTGGTCCACTGCTCTCCCAGCCCCAGAAGTCTGCACCCCCAACAGCCAGTGGCAGATCAGAGGGTTGGGATGATCTAAGGGAAAGGTCAGAAGCAACAGGGAGGAGCAGGAAATAGCCCTGTTCCTTCCACTCCTACTTCCCTACTGTGGTCCAGGGCTGGCCCTTCTCATCTAATACATGGTCTCTGGCCCAGGGGTCCCTTTCCAGAGAGGAACTAATTTCACAAAATAATCCTAGAAAAACTCTCCTTCCCAAGTCTGGAACAAGCCATCACAAGGGATGGGACCAGAAGCAGCCTGGCCAGACAGGGGGCAAGACTGACAAAAATCCGACAATGCCATTATCTCAATTCGGTTTTGTTTTGTAAAGTTCAGTTATATTCACACACACACAAATTATGTCAACATTTTACGGAATTATCATTTGAAATGAACTAATTAACTTTTCAGTTTTATCCATTTCAGTTTCGAAGGTGGTAAATGTCAAGATATCTCACACAGAAACAAAAGCTCTCGCGGAGTGGCGGGGGGAAGAGGGTAATTTTTAAAAGTGTAAAATGGTCCTTGGACCCAAAAGTTTGAGAACCAACGCCCCAGAGCATTTCGACAAGAGAGCAGTGGCTACCCACTAATAATGCCACAAAGACAATCAAGCAAGACCAAGGGAGGGATAGAAGGGACTTCAAAGGGACAACGAAAAACAGTATGAATTACAACAGCTCCTTAACTTCCTTAAAGGCTCCCCACAAGGGACACCTCCCTGGGGTGATGGGGAACAAACTGGACTTCCCAAGAAATGAAATCAAGTCAAGGAACATTTTATTAAGTGCCTACTATGTGCCAAGCACTGTGCTAAGCACCAGAATCAATCAATCAGTTAACATTTATTAAGCTCCTTCTATGGGCCAGGAATGGTGCTATGTAGTGCTAATTAATAAACACTTATTAAGCTCCACTGCATGCCCACAATTATATAGTGCTGCTCAGGGGAGAGAGTGCTAGACCTGGAATCAGGAAGACTCTTTTTCCTGACTTCAAATCTGATTTCATATATTTTCTAGCTGTGGGATCCTAGGTAAGTCACTTTACCCTATTTGCCTCAGTTTCCTTATCAGTGAAATGAGCCAGTGAAGAAAATGGCAAATCACTCTAGCCAGTGTCTTTGCCAAGAAAGCCTCAAATGAAGTCATGACATGACTGAAATGACTTTTCCGTCCATAGCAACAGTGCCAGGCTTGGATCCTGGGGACTGAGGTGTGAATACTGGTTTTAACATTTATTAATGATATATTTATGGATAAGTATGAACTACTATCATTATTACCATATATATTCAGGGCACTGAATATATGCACATGACATATACAGCTTCAGTTCATACTATCTATAGACTGAAAATATACTATAGAACTGGAGGTAGGGAGGATCTGGGCCTGTGATTTAAGGCAAGGACATCCTGATATGGAAACTCTTTTCTGCCTCCACTCCCATGCAGATAGCAGCTCATCAATAATTTATCCTTGGTAAATGTCCCAGGTACTCTGATGTTGAGAGCAGACAGACATAGTCACAGGGCTTCCATGTCAAATGGAGCAAGGATTTGACCCCAGAGCTTTCTGTCTGCTATTCCTTCTGTCATGTTAACTCTTGATTACATACAGAAAGGCTACCTTTAAATTAAATCTTAAGAAGAAAGAAACAAAAGAAATTGAATGATGTGTAATTATAACAACTTTGGCTTATCCCCAAAGAATACTTGACAAAAAGTGATCTCCTTCCCTTGCTTGAGAGAGGGTGGGGGACATTGCTGATACTGTCAGATTCAGTTGGGACGTTTCTTGTCTTTTCTTTTTGACCTGTCTTTTTTAAGTCACGAGAGATGTCTCATTAGGTAAAGCAGAGAGAAGGAATACAGGCAGAAATTAAGAGGATGTGCCAACAAGATATTACAATGAAAACTTCAATAAAAATAAACAAACTTAAATCTCTTAGAAGTGCGAGTTACAGACTCTAGCTGCCCACCACCAAAGGTGCCCGAATATTAAAAGAACAATACATCATGATCTTGTCTGTTATCTTAACTGGAAGTCACAATTGGAAAGACATTTTAAAACATTTGAGTCATTGCTCTGGTAGTAGAAATATGTATTCAGTCATTTATGCTCTCATTTGTTATGTTTCCATGACAAGAAAATACCAAACTTCTAGCACTTGTTTCAAAACACACATGGAGACAAAGATAGAGAATACACACACACACACACACACACACAGTGTGTCCTTGCCTCCACCTTTTCCACTACTAATGGCCATCCAGAAACAAGCTTCATGCTTCTGAAGAGATAAAATTGGCAACAAGACAGCACGGGAGATTTGGGAACATGAGCCAGGGCTCTCTATTTAGACCTCTGGGAGCAGAGTATCCACAGCTTGGCCTCCAAGGCTGGAGAACTTTCTATAAATGAATCACTTCTAAATGAGCTCTCCTGGGTCATCCGGCAGCATGTCAGAAATAAAATAGGAATCTCTTTTCCTGCTCTGCTGGCTTAGGGAGACTACTCTTATTCACCACTCAAGATAATAAAGGCAAAATTACATTTTTAATAAAATATGGGAAATGTAAATTCAATACTTGATGGCTTTGTGGGCATCCTACTATAATCTTCCTGGTGGCTGTGGAACATGATCAATAATCAAGAAGTATCTGTGAAGTACCTAGGGCATGCCAGGCACTGTGCTAAATGCCAAGAGGTACAAAGAGCAAAAAAAGCAGACTTCTTAGTGGAGGAGACAAGCCTGTATCTACATGCACTTGTGTGGATACAATGTGTGTGTGGATACAATCTGTGCATTTATAGATACAATATATGCATGTGTGGATACAATGTATGTGTGAATACAATGTGTGCGTGTGTGGATACAATGTGTGCGTGTGTGGATACAATGTGTGCGTGTGTGTGTGTGTGAATACAATGTGTGTGTGGATGCAATGTGTGCGTGTGTGGATATAATGTGTGCATTTCGGGTTAAATATTAAAAGGGTAAATACAAAATATCCAAATATAAGGCAGTTTGGGGTGAGGAACAATAGCAGGTGTCACAAAAGGTTTTGGGGAGAAGGTGGGAAGGAAGAAAGGGATTCTGGAAGGGGGAGGCAGGGACAGGAGCCCAGCTCACTGCCAAGGTGGAACTGAGCTTTGATCAGAGGAGGTTGGACTGGATGCAGCGGATCTAAAAGTGACAGAGCATTATCTCTTATGGCCATAGGGAGTTCCCAGAGGGACTGGGGTTCTAGTATTGCTGTTATTTCTGAACTCCCACTTGTGGCTTCCTTCTCACATTAGTCAGCTGGACTTAAATTTGCCTTTTACAAAAAGGTTTGCTGATAAGATATGGGACGCAGGACGACGGGGAGCAGATAATGCCTTGGTCTCCACTTTGAACTCAGAGCAGAAAAAGACACAGAGTGACACAGAGAGAAAAACAGAGACAGAGGCAGCATTTTTCAGGGGTCTACCATGTGCCAGGCTTCTAAGAGCTGGCAATACAAGCAAAAACAGCAACAATAGCACACCGCAAGACAGTCTTACCCTCAAGAAGCTTACAGTCTAATGGGGAGAAAGATAACACATAGAACGAGGTAAAATGAAGGAGGGGGGCAAGGTAGAGAAGTCCGGAGAGTTAGGAGCAGAGCTGAAAGAGACACAAGAGGCTGCCTGAGCACTTCCTCACATGGACATTGCAGCAGAAACTCCCTAATTGAGAGAAGAGGGCAAACATGGCCAGGGTGAGGAGGGGGCAGAGGGGACAGATATAAGGAAGCACCTTCAATAAACCTGTGCCTGTGGTGAAAAAGGAGTATCATCAGCTGCAGGACCTTGGGGCTTAGCAATGAGCTACACCTAAAGGGAACTTCAGCAGAAAAGAGGGAAAAGAATATCAGAGCTGGAGGTGGAGGCAAAATGAGCCTTGGACTTCAAGCCTCAAACTTGAGCCTGAACTTCCCCATTAGTCAAGCAGCAAACTATTACTGAGCACCTACGATGTGCCAGGCAGTGTGCTAAACATTAGGGATACAAAGAAAAACATGTCTTTAAGGAGCTCCCAGTGTATGGGATATGACTTGTAAATAAAGTTCAGTTGGCAGATGGGGATGGGGGAGAGATAGACAGACACAGATCCACAGAGTAAATAGGAGATAGCCTCAGAGGGAAGGACATGCAAAGAACCTTTCAGCCTCACTCTCTTGTTACTTTAGTCTGAACACCCCATCTCTGGGGACAATCATGCACCCCCAGTTTCAGGGAAGTTTGGGGGGGGGGTTTGTTTTTTTTTGTTTTGTTTTGTTTTACCATATCTTCTTAGCAAATCCCTCCTGAAAAAACAAACAAGTCCAGCTGATTAATGTGAAGAAGAAATACACAACACTGAAACCTCTTCCCTCTGGGCTCTGCCTGGAGTCCTCAGCCTGAGAGCAGCTCTCTAGGGCAGCAGCCCACTAAACTTAGAAGCTGGGAAGTCAGACCAGTTGGAGCTCTCCACAAGAGCTGAAAGGCCTCCCTCTAACTCAAATTAAAGGGGGACAGTATGGCCTTGAGTGTTCTTAGTTGGTCCATTCCTTCTTCAGAAACCTCTGACAAACCTGCCAAAATGTCAAACATGGCACCTTGTCCAAACTGGCAGAAACGGCTGGTTTGCAGTCCTTTCGATAACATGGTCTGCCTCTAACATGGTGTGTTATCCCATGGAAAGCTACCACTAATAGCAAGAAACACAAGAAAATCTGAGAGATAGGATTCATGATTTTGTTCAAAAGTCTGCTCTGTTCTTTACTCTCCCCTGGGGTTGACTAAAGACACAGAAATGAACTGATAGTCATGGAATGTCCTACGTGCAGAAGAAATGAAAGTCTACTCCAGCCTAAACAGTGTCAAAGAAACCAAAAAAAGTTATATATATATATATATATATATATATATATATATACTACAAGCTCTGAATTTTAAGCCCAAATCTGCTAGAAATGCTTTTTTTTAATTAATTGAGTCTTATTTTCATCCAATCCAAGCATTGTTCTGCCAGGAGAGAAAAATTTGGTCCCCTTAGGACCCTGGGAATCTGTCCCAAACAAAATGTTTTGAAGTAACATTCTCACACTGATAAAACATGGTTACATGGTTTAGAATTGACCTTTTAAAATCTTTAATCTTTCAAAAATGCCTTGGAGAATGACTTCCCTGAAACCAATTAAGCCTAAATGGCCTCGACCATTCTGCTCCAATGCCCCAAGCGGGTCACCGGGCATCTGAACAACAAAAGGGATCTCTCTAAGCTTCTGTGGAAGACCCTAACCTAGCAATTGTGCGAGTACAGTTCCCAGAGTCCTGCAAATCCCCAAGATCCTTTCTAGGTGTAGGAGGCCAAAATTATTTGCCTATTAAAATACTCCTCCCCTTTCCAAGCACATATTTACAGGAAGCCAGATTTTCTTCATATGCTTCAAGCAAAACAGCATAGCACAACAGACTAAAGGCAGAAGCAGATGGGAGAAGCTGGCCAGCCTTGTCCTTTTAAGTCAGTAATTAGAGAGATGTGTGCAAAAAAGATACAAATTGATACCCCTTTTCTCACTATTTTTTTTTTGTTTCAGAACTAGTTCTTTTTCTAATGCTGCTATTTATGTTAATATGTGGTGAGATTATTGGGTTTTTTTTAATAAATTGAGATAGTTTTAAAAGTGGTCATTTTAATTTCCAATACAGTAAACCTCCCCAGATATCCATGGATGTGCTGGAGAGCCAGATGTGAGCTTTTATACCTCAGGAATCAGCAAAGTTACAACACCCGACTTTATGTATAGTTTTGTGGTTGTCCAGACTAAAAAGTAGTGGAGACAATGTCAGTAACAGATTAAATTTAAAGGTGTTCCTGAATACTTTTGTGTTTTGAAAGCCTGCTATTAAACATTTATCACAAAACTTTTTCCGTATGTAACTCATCTAAATAAAAAGTCTTGGGTGTATTCAATAACTTTGAAGAGTCTTGAGACCAAAAGTTGGAGAACCAATTCAGGGAGACTGGAAATATCAGGAGATATTATCCTTGGGTGTTTCCTTTCTCTAATCCATTTAGGGTGTGGAGAAAGACAAAGAAATTGGCTGAATGCGAGGTCTTTTTTTTTTTCTTTTTTTTTTTTAAGTCATTCTCTTCCTGCACTCTGCAGTTTTTCTAAGAGAAAAGAGAGGTTGGGCCTAAGAGAAAGGAAGAAAGCAAGTATTTTAATGGAAAACATTGTTTGCTGGCAAGCTTGGTCAGGAACAGAGAAAGTTTCTTTCCTTCAGGTGAATCTGGAAAGGACACTGGTTTGGAGAAATTGTTGTTGTTTCTTAACCTTTTCGTCTGTACTAAAAAGGAGATTTTAATGCTTCCACATCTGGATATCTTATCAGTTCTGGGAAAACCTATCACCAGGATGCCCAGAGCTAAGGGCAACCCCCACAGAGGCCCTACTCCTGGCAAACTTGAGGATCCGGCTGCTTTGGTCAGGGGCTAGGCGCCAACCACTGCCATCCCTCAAAGAGTGCAGGAATCTGCTCCCAACTCCAAGTGGTTTTGTGGGGAACACAACATGGAACTTTGCTTTACCTCTGGTAGACCTTTTCTTCTCTTCTTGTGAGCAGATGATGGTGATTCAAGGAGACTGAGAGGCAGTTAGTGTTCTCTGACCTCCCCACTGAGAGGCCATTGCGTTGTCTGATCTCCCCCCTCTTCCCTCTGCCTCCAATTTGTCTCATTCCCAATCCACAAACAACACCTGTGTCAGTAAAGGCTGCCCCGCAACTCCTTCCGATGTTCACAGCTGTGGAGGCTCTTGGACAATTGACCCGCCCCTTACAGTGCACTTAGGCCTGGTCCTTAACACGGTTCCACTCTGAAATGCCTCCCAGCTCCTGAATAACAGGCATGAAGGGGAGAGGATGCCTCAAAAAGAGCCACTTAGGTCTCAGGCTTGTGATACCCAGGTAGTTCTGGGTGAAAGCACAATATGTTTCTAATGCTATCGTTATTATTGTTGCTACTGTTATTACTATCATTGTTATTATTGAGGAAGAGGAGGAGAAGGAAAAGGAGGAAGAGAAAGAAGAGAAGAAGGAGGATAAAACCTGGAACAGTAGTTTCAATGGTACAAAAATTCCCTCCACCGAAGCAGGTGATCGCCTCACAATTCTAACAGTGGGAGAGAGGGCTGAGAGATTAAGCCATCTGTCCTGATCTTGTAGCTCATGTGTGGCAGGAGGAGGCCTTGAACACCAATCTATCTTTTTAGCTGAAGGGCATCTTCTGCCCACCGCTGCTTTGATTATTGTTGTTGTCAGGTACTCACTCAGCCAAAAACATTTATTAAGCACTATGGTGCCCCAAGCACTGGGCTAAGTGTGGGGATACAAAGAAAGGCAAAAGTAGTCCCAGTCCTCCACAAGACTTCAATCTAATTGGGGAGACACAGCTAAAAAAGGAGCCGAAAGGGAGAGATCCAAGGGATGCAGGGGGGGATGCTAGGCTCCCTCCTGAAATGGCAGCTCCCATCCAGAGAGAAGGGGGAGGGGCTCCAGAGATCCCCTCCTCACCATCCTACTGTGACAATGACAACAACAATAACAATTTGTGATTCTCTACAGGCCACAGCACGTGGCATCCACAAGACCTGGGTTCAAGTCTGGGAACTGAAACCTCCCAGTTGTATGACTGTTGGAGGAGCCATTTACCCTCTCTAAGCCTAAAAGAGACATAAGAATGATGACTTCTGTCACAAGGGGAAGTTTTTACACTGAAAATACTGTCCCCCTCCCCCAATGAATCAGTCCTCAACTAAAAAACCCTATTAGCCAACATTTATGATAGAACACCTTTAGGTGAACCCTTTCTATCTAGCCAAGGAAAGCAACACAGTAGCTGTAAGTGGCTATTTAAAAGCCCAGCTTCAGGAAGGACTTCCTCACCATAGGAGCTGTCCCAAAGGAAAGGGCAGGGTGGACTCTGCCCTCGACTTCTCTTCTGGTAGAGCCTCGGTGATCACCGGGTATTTCCCGTTAAGGAGAAGCTGGACTAGATCTAGATCTGTGAGAGTGAGAGCCAGTTCTGACAGATTGGAGGGAGCTGGTGGTTAAATTCTCAGCGTACACACTGAAAACCCAGAAATAGGTAAATGTTACAACAGGACATGATTTAGTTTTCTTTTTTTTTTTCTAGACTTCCCAAAATAGAGAGGATATTCATAATGCAGATTAAGCTTAAAAGTATGTCATGAGTACTTTTTTCCCCAAGAGCCAGCTGTTAAACACTTGCCAGAACCCCCTGCTTCTACCTCAGACGCTATGAAGGTTGAAAAATGCTTGTGTTTCCCAACAGCCATGTGGGACGGGCGTGCAATATGTTCTCTACCCTCTCCGACTTCCAGATGAGAACAGGGAGGCTCAGAGGTCACTGCTCTGCCAGCAGTCCCCCAGCTCCAAGTCGGAGGGAGAATGGCAGACTACAAGTCCAGACTCTCCACCTTCCCTCTCCTTCAGAGCCACCCAGAACAGAGGACCCGAGCTTCCTCCCACTCCCTACAATAAAACTTGTCAGGCTTCGGTTGCCAAAGTCATTGCCAGGTGACCTTCGGACTTCTGGGATTGCTGGAAAAGGGATGGGCTGGAAGAAATGGGCAGACAGATCCCCAGAGAGGCAAGAATTCCACCTCTTTGGGTTATGGACCCCTTCAGCATTCTGGTGGTGAGCGGAACATTTCTTAAAATAATGTTTCAAATGACAAAATAAAACGTCTAGGATTATAAAAGAAACCAGGTACATTGAAATATCTTGATCAAAATATTTTTGAAACAAGTTTGCAGATCCTAAGTTCAGAACCTCTAGAGGCACCCCAAGTCTCCTGCCCCCAGGATGAGGCAATCATTCCTTCCAAAGAACCAACTGCTTTTGAAAATGCCCCAATGTGTTCTGCCCGTCCCACTGCAAAAAGAAGTACCCCCTCTTCCCATGTGGAGGTCAATGAAAGGACACGTTTTCCCCGTCTCATCTTTTCTCTCTAGTCACAATTTTCACCCAATTTTGGGTTACCAACAAGCCGGTCCAATTTCAGGAAGCAAATATTAGAAGAGGGAATATACAAAGGAGGAGGAGGAGGGGACTCCATGCAGCGCCATGGCCAAACTCTCCCTCATTTCCAGGTATCCTGGAAGAAAGGAAATTCCTGGAAGCTGGGAGAACACTGGGAGATGCCCCGGAAAGACACAAATTGGAGGACGTTGGAGAGCCTGCTTGAGGAGTGTGCACCTTCCGAAAGCGCCCCCTGAGCCCGTCTGGTGGTCCCTCTCCCAGCATCACCCGGCCTCCCTCACAGGGCTCTCGTGAAGTTTCCGTCGAGCACCTTCCACACACCTGGCTCCCAATAGGCGCTTCGCTACTGTTTGTTAAGGAAAGGGACATATCACAGGGGTTTTGCAGCTTGTGCGAAGTGACACCCCAGTGCGTATACACCATGCAATGACATAAAGGAGCCGAATACCTAGGAAATTATTATATCATTTCTCTCCAGATTCCCCCTTCCTGCCTTCCCGTTGTTATTCCCAGAACTGACACCGATCTTGTCTGTGCAAAGTTGTTTGTGCGTGCTCTCCCCCATTAGTACATGAGCCTCTCGAGGGCAGGGGCTGTCTTTTGGCTTTCATTTAGCACAGTGCCCAGCACATAGTAGGTGCTTAATAAATGCATGCTGACTAACACAATCTGCACCTCCTTCAGTTCCTGCACTCATCTTCAAGGTAGCACAAGCCAGCCATTTTTGTTGTTCAACAAAAACATTACGGACAAAAAGAAAGGCAGAGGAGATACAAAAGGAGCCATTTGGGTACTGCCTTGGGAAATATATATATATGGTTTAAATTAGCCATATGTGACAGCCTTAAAACTAGGTAGGACCCTAGCGACATCCTGGTCCCTGGTCCCTAACATCTAGGGACAAAGACACAAAATAAAACCAGGATTTCAACAGAAGTCAGTTAAAGTAAACAAACTTCTCCGTTATCTTCAGTTCATCACCCTTCTCCGCTATATCTCAAGACACAGGGAGCAAGATGCCTACATGGGTGTTTTCCCTGGCATAAGGAACTCCCAGATAAGGAAACTCCATCCACCAACTTAAGTTGCCACCCTCTCCCAAACTTGCCTACAAATCCTTCGAGGTGAAGTGCCCAGGGTCAGAGGTGAAACTTGAACCCAAATCTTCATGGCTCCAGTCTCTGTTCTTCAGATGACACTGATTAGTTTAGTTTGTACCTGAATAGAAACTCCCATCAAAAATGGTCATCCCCACTTTGTTTGAAGAGCAATAGTGAAGGAGAACCCAAATCCCTGTCATGCAAGGAGATCCACAGCTCTCCAAATCAGCTGAGTTTTACAGGGATTTCCTGACAGCCCTGTCCCCCCTGATGGTCTAATACAATTTCCAAGCAGGGAGCTCAGGGGAGCTCCCAAGACATGGCCAAGCCTGGAGTCAGCAAGACCTGAGTTTGAATTTTAGACCAGAAACATACCTAGCTGTATGAAGCTGGGCAAGTCACCTTACTTCTGCCTCAGTTTCCTCATTTGTAAAATGTATATCATAATGGCACCTACCTCCCAGGATGGTTGGAAGGATCAGATAAGATAAGATGTAGAGTGCTTTGTCATCTGAAACCTTCAAATGTTACCTGTATAAATGCTGGATATTAGGATTATCTCCAAATTGACCCAGGGTGGGGCGGGAAGAGGGTGACTTTTTTAGTCCACAGTGACTAAGATGTGGGAGATTGTGGTTTTGTGGGTGTGCCCCATCAGATGGGAGCACCAACAGTCTAAGATGGCAGTCTGACAAGCTACTGGGATCTCAGGACTCATTAAGAAAAGTGAAGGCTCGGTGCTAAAGAGGAGATCCCACCTATTGCCCAGCCCGGCCCTGCTGAAGTGACCTCTGACATGCTGTGCTTCATATAAGAGGGGCATTAAGAAGGGGCTTCAAATCCCTGTCCTCTGAGGGTTAGTTGAAGGAATCACAGGGGGGCAGGTTGAAGGGAGAGAATCTGTCTTGGGGGGCCAGAGGGACTGTCACATTTCTATGTCTTCTGAGGGTGTTCTATTTGGCTCCAGAACCCAGAGAAATGGACAGAAATAGCAAAGAGGCCAATGTGGACTTGAGATCAGGAAAAGTCCTTCATGTTTAGGGCTTTCCAAGCAGTGAGGGATGGCCACCAGAAGCAGTAGGATCCCCCTGCCCCCCAAAGGGCTTCAGACAAATTTCAGGAGACTGGGGTGAGACTTTTTGCCAGGTAAGGGTTGGGATAGATGGTCACTGGGATATCCTCCAACTGGGAAATTCTGGGATTCTGAAAGTGATATTGGACAGAGGCAAACTTTCTAAGTAGAGATTGGGGTGAGGTTGGAAGGGGGGGATGGAGCTGAGGTCATTTGAAGAAAGAGGGAGGGTGGGGTGGGGGAGGGGCAGGGAGTAAAAGCTCCAGAATAAAGAATGGGGAAGGTCTGGAACAGCTGAGCCCAGGAATTCGAGAGGGAGTTAGCAAGAGGGAACCAGGAGCCAGTGGATCTGAGATAGCATGAGTGACGGCAGCATATTTTGGACTCTGTCTCCAGGAACATTCGGCTGCCTGATGGTGGGGTGGGGTGGGGTGGGGGGATCAAAGCAGATGGTTGGGGGAGGGAACTGTCAGTCCTTTCTCCTCTGCTTTGCTTCTCCTCTATCGCCTTTATTTTCTAGGGTTCTCCTGGGTAAAAAGTAAGTGAATCACCTCAAGAATAAAGGGGTAGGACCATTCCTGGAAGGCACTTCGGAACAATGAGACCACAAGAGCAATCCCTGTGCCCAGTCACACTTCCTACTGGGCACGTATGTCCCCCAAAAGCTCCCATCACCAGCCAGCATTCCACTATTGAGAGCAATACTTTTTCATGGTGGCGAAAAACTGGAAATGGGCCAAGTGCCCATTAGTGGGAGCATGGAGAAATGAGTTGTATTGCAGTATGTGCATTTAATTGAGTATTATCGTACCCTAAGAAATTACAAACAAAAAATTCAAAGAAAAATGGGAAGCCATATGAAGATACAACACTGAATGTGACGATACAACAAGGAAGCTTAAAAGAGTGGTGAAAGGGAAAAGTTAAGAAAATGTGCCTCCCTTCTTTCATGGGAAGGTGGGGAGCTATGGGTGGAGAATGGTGCATATGATTTCAAATGATTTTGTTAGTTTGGGTGGTTTAAAAAAATAACACGGTTAAAAGGAAAAACTTGCTGGGTAGGGAACGGGGAAGGTCTTATTTAGAAATGTGTATGACATGAGAACAAAGACATTAAGAAAATGTCTGGGTCTGGGGGATTTTTTGTTTATAGTTTTAAAGAATGAAGGGGAGAAAAAAATCAAAAGAATAGAACCCATTTAGCTACATTAAGGATGGGCAGGGAAAAGGCTGGAGAGACTTGGGAAAAGGACTTAACAATGCCCAGAACGCACCCTGGGGTGACTCTTCTGGCCCTGACATTGGGCAGAGAATCCAACCATTCCTTCACCCCCAGCTCTATCCACAGCTGTGCATGGTTTTCAGGAAGTGAAACAGGAGCTCCTTCCCTGCAGCCACAGTCCCTTTACGGCCACTTTAAAGCAGTAACCTGAGAGCCTGGGATTTTACACAGAAAAGACTTAGACCATGCAGACACCTTCTGGATGCTTGACTTCCCCTAACCCTAATCCGAACCCTAACCCTAACCCTAACGCTAACCCTAAATGCACCACATTCAGTGAAGATAGAATAGCAAAATGGGTATTTAATGGGAGTTTTAAACTGTGCAAAGCCCCCTCCCCCACCCCCCAGCTTAGCTCATTTGAGCCAGCAGGAGGAGCGTTATTATCATGCAAATGCAGATGGAGAAGTTGAGGTGACAGGTGACCACGGGGAGGATCTGAGGCAAGATTTGGATCTGGATCTTGCAGACTGCAAGTCCAATACTTCCCACACCGAACCAGCCAGCTGCATCTTAGGTTTCTAAAGGCATGAATTCTATGAGAGACAGGTTCCCCAAGGTCCTTTGCTCCTGGAAGCTGTAGGTCCCCAGGGAGCCTGCATCAGGTCCATCTGTTAATTCTCTCATCTCCTAAGCCACATCTTCATTCCTCTCTTGGCTTTTCAGACTTCCTTCAGCAGGCTGCAAAGGAGTTCATTCTGTCCCTGCAGCGCTTTCTTCCTTCCCATCCCTGACTCTTCATTCTCTATTTATGTGCTGTCTTTTCCTATTTAATTTAAGCCTCTTGAAGGCAGGAACTATCCTTCCTTCCGCTTGTATGTGTATCCCCAAAGCCCAATGTCTGATACAAAATGTGGACCTAAAGATAAAACTACACGCTGAACTCGATTAGAAGATATCAGATATCCATTTGAGGCGTCTGCCGGCGCAGTGGATGCAGCATTGCAGCTGGGACCACGAAGATTTGGATTAAAATCCAGCCCCAGACACTCCCTAGCTCTGGCATCCTGGGCAAGCCATTCACCTTCTTCTGCCTCAGTTTCCTCATCTGTAAAATGGGGACAATAACAGCCCCTACCTCCCTGGGTTGTTGTGAAGCTACCTGGTTGGTTGGTTATTTTTTCTCCAAGAGGCCCAAAATGACGTCACTATGTTAGAATCCAGTTACAGTGTGTCTGACTGTGGCCAATCAGACCAACATGGGCCGGGAATACCCAGTCCCCATGAACGCGTCGGGTACTTCCTTAACTTTATGCATCTTACATTTCTTCTGAGCCAATTCAGTTCTGCTTTCTTTGCTCATGGAGCACAGTGCTTCTCTGATGAGGGCCCGCCATGCTGGGCACTCCCGTGCCGCTGTCTCCCTTGTATGCAATCGATGCTAAAGTTCTTCAGAAAGATCTTGAGCAGATCCTCATAAAGCTTTTTCTGACCACCTTGTGAGCACTTGCCTCCCTAAAGTAAGTTCTCCATAGAATAACCTTTTGGGGGAGCATATATTGGGCATTCAAACACTGGGAGCAGCCCCACAGAGTTGTGCTCTCTGCGGTAGAGCTGAAATGCTCGGCGATTTACTTTGAAAAACCATCAACAATTCCAGCGGAAGTGATTGTTCCCTGGCACAGTGCTGAGGCTACGTGATCATATGTCTAAAGCAGTTCACACAATCCCTGGCACACAGTAGGCACTCAATATATGCTTGCTTCCTCCCTTCACCAGTATCACCAGACGTTTCACATAGCGCCGAAGTTCGCTCGTAGTGCACCATGCTCGGGAGGAGTTCGCCAAAGCTGGAGATCTGTTGGTTCTCTCTGCAAACACTTGGGCCTACTGCTAGTTTTACAGAACCATTTATCTCTAAAGCGATGCTATAAAAATGAAATTTTTCTACCACTGCCCACTTTCATGAGTGATACTAATCTTTGATGACTGGCTGGTCAAAACAAAACAAAACAAAAAGTCATTTGTTCTGAAACAGGAAAAAGAACATGGATTTGTTTCATCATCCAGAGAGCCTGGAGAGAAGGTGGCCAATTATTCCACAATAAATGCATGCAAGGCCATCCAAAAGTGGTTTAGTCACTTGGGAGGAGAGGGGTCGAAGAACTTCCTAGGAATTAAAACCAGCAAGCCAACTGGCTGCCTCCTTATGAGACTAAGTGAACTACTTGTCCATTATGTGGCAAAGGGAGTTTATGCTTCAGGGAAGCTTCTAGGTGTTCTGTGCGGCAGTCAGAGCTTTGCAGGAACGGGTGAGGGTATCTTAAGAAGTCCAGAGTTCTCTATCACAAGAGGTCTTCCAACAAAGGCTATATGGCCACTTGTGCAAAATACCCTAGGGGAAATTCTCAGCTTTTAGCTGGATGGCTTCTGAAGTATCTTCCCACTTCTGAGATTCTGTGATCTTATTCTATCTCCTTATTTTACAGATGTGTAAACTGAGGCCCTGGAAGTTAATTGAATTATCCAAGGTCTCACTGGTACCAAGTAGCCACACTGAAATTCTTTCTCTTATCTAGAAAAAAAAAGCGATCTACAAAAAAAAAAAATAAGGACATGTATACACATGAGTCAAGGATAAGAGTATTTGAAATCTCTTCAAAAATAAAACTACATGGCAGTTTTGGTTTCTGAAAATGTCATGCTTGACAGAATTGCTTCCCCCTTTCAAATTCACCATTTTTTTAAAAGCCACACTCTGCATCCTTCACTTTGTTGGGCTATAACATGTCAACCAATGTAATAAAGAATTAGGGGAGGAAGAAATATCGTCCCATGAAGTATGTGTCCATTTTAAATGGATCTATCCATATGGAGTTTCCTTTTCAAATCAGCAAGAAAGCTTTACGTGACAGGTTTCAGATAAAAATTGAATGGGAATTCAGTGAACACACTCTCCACATCTTTTTCACGGGATCCCTGTTTCCCTGGTCTTTGAACCCCCAATGCCTTGGAAAGTATGTGGTACCAAAAAGCGATTGTTTGATGCTTGTTGGTAAAAACTAGTTTCCTTTCTGGGCATTTTAATGGAATATAAAAGGAGCCCACAGGATGAATAATCACGAACCCTGACACCAGATCACTTCCAAAAACGGCCACTTTCCTCTCTCCTCTCTCAGGAAAGAAAGGGAGCAGGATTCTTCAGACAAAGCTATTTTTATTCACATGGGCCTCTTGCCGGCACTTCTGGCTCCATGACCCCGCTGACTTCTGGAAAGCTTGGAATGCTGATGTCCTCTCTGGGGGAGTGGGATGGGAAGGGAATGCACTGCCCGCCACTTCTCCTTTAATAAGTTACTTTTCTTTCTAAATGATCAACTGAACTACTGGTGATGGGAGGAATAGCAATCTAACCTAAGGGTGCCTTTCCTCTGGTTTCTGAGGCTTAGGGATTTAAAAAAAAAAAAAAAAATTATTTATTTAATCTATTTATTTCAATCTTAATATTTTTCTTTAATCTTTATTTTATTTTTAATTTATTATTTATTTTAATCTTTTTTTATTTATTAAAGTACATCAATGTGCTTTAATGCCTGGCTAGAATTAGGTGTGAGAAATGTGCACAGCTAGAAAAAAAATTCTTGAACTTCCATGCTGCCCACAACAATAACCTGTTTGAGTTAGTTAGCTCTCCTCTGATAAAAGAACAAAAAAATAACAACTCACATTTAGGAATCCTGGGAGATAGGAAGGTGTTGGTATCCCCATTCTACAGATGATTAAATTGAGGCTCAGACAATTGAAGGAATTTGCCCAGATTTGCCCTCAAAAATTAATCCCGAGAACTGAATGTGGATCACAACATAACATTCTCACTCTTTTTGTTGTTGTTCGCTTGCATTTTGTTTTCTTATTCATTTTCTTTCCTTTTTGATCTGATTTTTCTTATGCAGCAAGAGAATTGTGTAAATATGTTTACACATATTGGATTTAACATATATTTTAACATGTATAACACATATTGGATTGCTTGCCCTCTAGAAGAGGGGGTGGGGGGAAGGGAAGGGGGAATTGGAGCACAAGATTTTGCAAAGGTCAGTGGTGAAAAATTATCCTTGCATGTTTTGAAAATAAAAAGCTTCAATATATTTTTTTTAAAGTTTCATTTACTGTTCCTTATTGGAACTTTGCCTGGATCTCAGTTTCTCCTTGAGCAAATATGCAGGAACAATAGAAACAAGAGATGGCTGGCTCTGCCCCTGGGACCAGCCTGAAGCCCTGGCAGCCCTTCCCACTGGTTCCAGTTTGGGATTGTTTCTAGAATAGAGGAGGCGACTCATGCCAAGAACTCCTACCCTTGCCTGTCACCCTGCACAAGTAGATCCTGAAGCCCTTCATTGGTGCCCATTGGGGCAGAATGCATTCTGGAAACAGAAGCAATGAGACACGGCTGAAAAACAAGACCTGGTTTTCTTCAGCTTCTCTAGGGAAGATAGCAACCCTAGATGATCTGAACAGCCTTCGAGAAGCCCTTTGGGTCTATTCATTCAATCAACAGCCTGTGGTCTGAGCACCTGGGGGCCACAAAGTTGCAAAAGACCATCCCTGCTCCTGAGGAGCTCACAATCTAAGGGCCAGCCCACGAACGAACAAATATAGAAAGGGAGAAAAAGGAAGATGACAAGATCCTGAGCCTAAATCACAACCTGGTGGGCAATTCACAGCTTTCTAAGACACGCCCCCAACTACTTCTGAATCTTGGCACTTTCCCACTAAGACTATCCCCCCTATCATGTATCTCATGGTGTCTCCCCCTAACTTTCTCAGGAGATTCCATGCTCAGCACAGTGCCTGGCAAATAGCACTTTATAAGTGCCTGGTGCCTTGATTTGAACCTCTGTTTCCTCACCTGTAAAATAGAGATAAATAATGCCTGTGGTACCTACCTGGTGTGGGCAGTTTGAGCGTACCACTGTGATCTAGAGATGGCAAAACAAAGTGAAAAAGAGGGATACTACTTTGGGGAGACTTTCTGTGGCCAGTTTATGGGGGTCATCACAGAACAGTGGCTGGCCACATCCCTTCCTGTCAGCCTTTCCCTCTGGCGCTACCTTCTTCCCCCCACTCCTGGGATTTGCTGTCTCCCCCACTCGGATGTAAGCTCCTAGGCCAAGGGCTGTTTTCCTTTCCTCGGTTCCGACACTCAGCTTGGAGACCGGCACTCAGCATGTTTGTGGATTGTTGATCATGTGGATTGTTGATCACAGAGCCATTGGAGCCTCCCAGACGCCATAGCAAAAGTCATCAGCCGGCCTCAAAACCGACAGAAACTTTTCCTCTGGAACTGGAAGGAGGCTCACAAGCCAAGAAGTGACAGATGAGCAACTGAGGGAAGGGAAGGGACTTGACCAAGTTAATCAGGATGGGAAAGGTTAGTGTTTTACCCCAGGACAACAGCTCTTTCCTTCAGGATCAGATGTGATTATCACCATTCTTTCCCTCAGTGAATTGGGATGGAAGGAAGGGTGGGTCTCCGGAGCTGCTCCAGAGGCCCACCCTTCCAGGGGAAAGGAGTATGACTGGGGTGGGGATGGGGGAAATAGAGAAAAAGGGTGAGAGAAGCTGTGGGGAGGGAGAAGAGACCGGAGCTCCACTAGCAACACACCCAGACAGGGCCTCAGGTCCTTTCCACAACAATCTAAGCAGACTGAGAGGCCCAGTCCGGGCTACCCACTGCCCTCTCCAGCACAAGGGCTCACAGCAAGGTCCAGGCCGCTCACTCTCCTCCCAAGAGCTCTGGACCTGCTGGTTGCAAAGCAGGGGCATTGGCAGAGCCTCTCAGGGCCTCCAGCCTTTATCCGGGTCTCTGGCATCTGGGCCCCTGGAGGTGGATTTCCCAGTTTCCAATCCTTGCTCTTTTCTCTATAGACCATGGGATGTAATGTACCTCCAGCTGTTCATTAAACTCCCAGGGAACACTGGGAACTCCTGGAAGAGAGGAGAAGGACTGGAGAGGGAGTCCCTGAGACTGGTGGTTGGGCTGGAGGACCCCAGGCCTTCCTGCCTCCCCAGGCCTCCTGCCTCCCCAGGCCTTCCTGCCTCCCCCATATCTTGGCCTTTCTTTAGTGCATTATTCTAGCTCGGTGGTCCCAGGCACTTCCTGGGGGCCACCCAGACAGGGGGGCAGCTCAGCCCCTGTACTAAGGGGACGTTTGCATTTCTCTAATGGTCAGAGACACACAAGCAAAAGCCACCATGAGGAAGGGGGCCCAAGTACTTGTACTCTGGGGTCCCCAAAACCCGGAGAGCCGCTGCACGATTTAGTCCCTCTTCCCAATAATCCCGAAGTAAAGCTAGAGGCCCGATTATCCGCTTTGGGGATAAGGGAGGGGAAGCTGAAAGTCTGTCCCATGTGGACTCTGGTCTCTGCTGCCCTTCCCTCCTTCCTCTGCCTTCCACCAGAGGCTTCCCAGTTAGAGCTTTCATTCGGCAGATAAGGAAACTGAGGCACAGAAGACGGATTTCCCCACAGACAAACAGGTCGGAATCTTTAAAAGAGGGATTTGAAGCCGGGAAAGAGACCTGGGTTGGAGTCCCGGAGTCGGTCCTCTACTCCCTGGGAGCTGAGGGCAGTCTCGCGTTTCCCGGACTCAGTTTCCTCCTCTGGGAAACGGGTCTGGGGCGAGTCCCCTCCTCAGGCCGGGACGCGCCCAGGGGCAGAAAGCGGCCGGTGCTCAGGCACGGCCCGGGACCAGTGCCCTGCCTTACCTCGGAGGGCGGGATGGCGAAAGCCTGGGCGATCTTGTCGTACAGCTCGTGGATGTTGGAGAAGCCCTCCACTCTGCCCGTGGCGCTGCCGTGGGCCAGCTGCGTCTGGAATACCAGTGAGGGCTTGGGCTGGCGCTCCAGGGGCGCGGGCTGCGCAGCTTTCGGGGCCGCCGGCTCGGCCCCCATCAGCTTGGACAGGTCCTTGGACATGGCTTTCTTCTTGCCCGGCAGTCCCAGCGGCATCGTGGCAGCTCGGAGGGCTCGACCGGCGGGGAAGGGGCCCCACGGGGCTTCGGGCGTCCTTCCGGGGCGGGAGGAGGCACGTACCCTCCGGGACCGCAGCGACCACCTTGGAGAGCCAAACCGGAGGACTTTGCCCGAGGGAGGGCAGGGCAGACCCGGGCTGGGCGCGCCGCAGGTGAAAGGCGGGCACCCGCCAATGGCAGGACGGGACACCTCCGCCTTCCCCTTCGGAGACTGGAGGCTGGCCAGGTATCGCCTCCCACCCTCACCGGCCTTTCCTCTCGGGACGCAGCCAGACCGGAGTCAGGGGGGGACAGGGAGGAAGCCGAGAGAGTGGAACCTGGGGGAAGGTGGGACTCCCAGATGAGCCGGCCGCCTTGGAGAGTGGGGGGGACGGGGAGGAAGCCGAGGGAGTGGAACCTGGGGGAAGGTGGGACTCCCAGATGAGCCGGCCGCCTTGGAGGAGTGGGGGGGACGGGGGGGAAGCCGAGGGAGTGGAACCTGGGGGAAGGTGGGACTCCCAGATGAGCCGGCCTCCTTGGAGAGGGGGGGGGACGGGGAGGAAGCCGAGGGAGTGCAACCTGGGGGAAGGTGGGACTCCCAGATGAGCCGGCCGCCTTGGGGAGGGGGGACGGGGAGGAAGCCGAGGGAGTGCAACCTGGGGGAAGGTGGGACTCCCAGATGAGCCGGCCGCCTTGGAGAGTGGGGGGGGACGGGGAGGAAGCCGAGGGAGTGGAACCTGGAGGAAGGTGGGACTCCCAGATGAGCCGGCCGCCTTGGAGAGTGGGGGGGACGGGGAGGAAGCCGAGGGAGTGGAACCTGGGAGAAGGTGGGACTCCCAGATGAACCGGCCGCCTTGGTGAGCGGAATCCCCGGGCTCCCGAAGAAGGATCGTGACGCGCCCGATAGGGCTTGGGTGCCTCCCTGCGAATCAAGAGGGTTCCCAGGCCTGACACTTGCTGTGTGTCTGGGGTGTTGAAACCCCTGCGCCTGCATTTCCGCAGAGGAAAAGGAATGACAAGTGGGAAAGAGCCTGAGCCTCCACCTACAGAAAAAGAACTCGTCAATAAAAGCGAACGCCCCATTCTGAGGCAACCCCCTCGGGGGTCCCCTCAACCTCTACTGGCCTCTTCCCCTCATTCACTGCCCCAGCTGCTTCCAGAGTCAAATTCAGAAAGCGTGAGCTCTCTACACATAACCGGCTACACTTGGAAAGGCACATGGCTAGGGCGAGCCGCCGCCTCCAGCCTTCTCTTCTCCAAGAGAAACCTCCCGGATTTCAACAGATCCCTCAATGGCACGGACCCCATCAGATCCTACGGAATAGCTTTGGTGCCTCCTGGCCGAGCCCAAAGGGACCTGCCTGCTTCCAAGTGGGGCGGGAGTGGACGTTTTCCCTCGGACCCTGAGCTTTGATCCATCGGAAGGGGAATCTCAGAAATCCTAACTCCCTCCGCCGCTGCCCCCGAGCAGCTCCGGGTCTAAGATCCCGAGCTTGGGGCCCCGGCTGCTCAGGGACTTCATTCCTCGGGGCCACGGAGCCAGTCCGCGCCGGGCCGGGTCCCTACTCCCCCCCCCAGTTCCCCACCTCCGCTAGCACGCGCCTCTCCGGGCCCCTCGTCCTGTGTCTCAAACTAGCCGGGGGCTTGTCTGTGGCTGAGGACGAGGCTCCTGCGAGCTCCCGGGGCGGCCACTGCTTGGGTCTGGTTCTTTCGTTCCCTCAGTTGGCTTAATAAACGTTCTGTCGGCTGTCCTTCGACCCTGACTTCAGGGATGTGAAGCAGTGAATCACGCAAGTGATTGGATCTGAGCAAGGGAGGGCTGGGCAGAGTCACCTGCCTCACTTTCCCCTCCAGAGCCATCTGGGGCCAGTGGCCACACGGAGATCAGAACGACCGGAGATGGCCCTGGATGCAGTGGGAGACCTGGACCCTTTTAGCTCAAGTCTCAGTCTGACTGAGCCAACACCCATTCAGTGATTAAGGCTGGGGGGAAATTGAGGCAAAGAATCTCCTCTTTCATCTTGTCCCCTAAAAAGTCTGAATAAATAAATGAATCTGGGAGGGGAAGGGTTTCTGGCCCAAGTAGAAACGACTGCTAATGACTGCTACCTAAACCATAACCAAAGAGGGCTTGGCCTAAGATCTATTGATCTTATGATCTTAGATCTATGAGCATCAGACTGGTTCTGGCTTAAGGCCCGGTCCTTAAGAAAGAAATCTAGACAGGAAACCCTAACATATCTGAGGAGGGTTCAGAGGTGCAAAAGAGAAAAAAAAAAAAAAAAAGCTTTTAAGAGCATCTGTAGGTAAGGTTATGATACTCTATGTGTCCCAGAGAGGAAAAGAGGAAGGGGAGGGAGAAAGGAAGGAAGGGAGGAAGGAAGGAAGGAGAGAGGGAGGGAGGGAGGGAGGGACTGACTAGTTCCAGTTTGTGGGCCAGTTTTACTCACAGAGTGGCTGATTGAGAAAGGGAAGCAGAACAAGAGTCATCTCCATTTTATGGATGAGATTCGAATGGATTCAGAAAAGGGAGGTGATTTGGCCAAGATGTCACAGTTTATTCATAAGGAGGAAGAAATTCAGAGTCAGAAAGGTGACTGCAGTCATGGAGAAAGTGACCTTGTATTATCACACGTGAAAGTCATTGTTTGGGAAAGATAGAAGGTGCTAGACCACAGAGAATTCCTGGGGGGAGAGGATGGAGAAGCTTGCACCCCTCAGGAATAAGGTGCTCCCAGCAGGTCAGAGAAGGAAGGCGCAAGGCACAAGGCAGAGCAAGGTTTGGCTCCTGGCCTGAAAGTCTGGACTTTGTGACTAAACAGCCAGGAAAGGTCCTCCACCCTCCTCTGATTCTTAATCCCTTGAGTCTCTCCATTCCCTTGAACTCAATCTCTTTCTCAAACCTCATTCTCCTGGACCTCCACTCTCCTCCTGTCTTCTCAGCAGGTTTTAGAACTCTTTCTCCTGGCTCTCCTACCACCTCTCTGACTATCCTTCTCGGTCTCCTTTATGAGATCCTCAGCCAGATCCCTAACCCTAGATGTTCCGCTCCTTCTGTTCTGGGCTCTCTTCTTCCCTATCCTTAGTGATCTCAGCTCCCATGGACTGAATGAAGATTCCTTCACTGATAATTCTCAAATCTGCCCATCCAGCCTCAACTTCTCTGCTGACTTCCCATCTCCAGTCTCCAATTTGCCTTTCAAGCACCTGGATGTCCAGAAAACACTTGAAGTTCAATATGTCCAGAAGCAAACTCATTATCTTTTTTCTTAGCCTTCCTCCATCATCATTACTGCCAAGGGTACCATCCTTCCCCCAGGACCTAGGTGTTACCTTGGACTCCTCATTGTCTCTTAGCCTCCATTTCCAAGGTTGCTTCTGTTTGTATAATATTCTTTAAATACAACCTTCCTCTCTGACCCGCCCTCCTGCTCCCCCCCACCACCACCATGCTGTGCAGGTCCACGATCATTTATACCTGCATTTCTGCAACAGTTGCAGGGGCGTCTGGCTACCCAGAGTTTCTTCCCGCTCCAGTCCATCCTATTCAGTCACTAAAGTGAGTTCAATGAACTCTAGTGCTGCCATTTCATGCCCCAATACAAAATCCTTTGCTTATCATTCAGAGCCCTTCAGAAGCTGGTCCCCTGCTCTTTTCCCAGTCATCTGGGAATCTAATTCCGGCCCATGAACTGTCTGAGCCGCTGTTCCATGAACAAGACCTTCTGCCCTTCACTCTGGACATTCTCTCGGGCTGCCCTCCATGCCTGGAAGGCTCTCCCTCCTCAGCTCAGACTACTGACCTCACTTTAAATAAGAACAAAAAATAAATAAATAACAAAATATTCTAGGAAGCCTGGCCCAATCCCTGCTAATTCTAATGCCTTTGCCCCTGTTCATTGTTTCCTATTGATCCTGTCTATAATTAGGATGTATTTGCTTCTTTCTTGTCTCACTCATTAGGTAATGAGCTTGTGAAGGGCAAGGACTGTCTTTTGCCTCTTTTTTCCCATTCCCAGTACTTAGCACAGGGACTGCACATGTAGGAATTAATTGTTTATTGATTGATTGATTGATCACCATTATATTAAGAGGAGATGGGAATAATATATATAAGCAAACACATAAAGAAATTAGCATAAAATTTCTCAGAAATATAATCGTGATTCAAAGGACTTTTGCTTTTATTCCTTGCCTATAAAGTGTACTAGTAGCAAGATCACGGTATAGCTCAAGATTTATTTTCTGAACATCATAGAAATAGATCCGTGTGTGTGTGTGTGTGTGTGTGTGTGTGTGTGTGTGTATGAGAGAGACAGAGAGACAGAGACAGAGAGACAGAGAGAGAGAGAGAGAGAGAGAGAGAGAGAGAGAGAGGCAGAGAGACAGAGAGAGACAGAAACAGAGAGACAGAGGACAAAGAGAGAGAGAAAAGGGGGAGGGAGAGAGACAGAGACAGAAAGAGAAGACAGAGAGCATATAAGTGAATGTGTGTGCTAGTTCTAGAATGCTGCCAACTTAAAGATTCTATGTTGTGGAATTCTTGTAAGGAACTCTGAGCCCAAACACCCAGACAGGGCCTACCTAGCTTCTGCCCTTCCTCCCTCATCCCTGAGAAAGAATATTAAATCGACTTAGATGGGAGAGGGGAGGGCAAGTGAGCGCAATTGTCACTGGGTGAAGTGTGACAAGCTACTGTCACTGGGCTAGCAAATCTGTCCCTTCCCCTTTCTGAATCCCTGCATGTGCCTAGGAGAAAGTGCACTTTGCTGACATGGCTCCTCCTTGTTCCTGTCGTAGATTATTGGAGGACATTAATAAATAAGTTCTTTAATAAAGAGGAAAGGAAGGAAGACCTCTCTAGTTGAACTTCAAGGGAAAATAAACATTCAAAGAGGAGCTAAAGAGGGGAAGTCTCTCTCTGGAACAAGATTTATGTTGGAGTTTACAAAGCCCAGTGATGAGATTTCAAATTGATCAGGTTCTGTTATTGACAAATGGCTCTCCCTCAATGATCTGTTGCATCCGCTCGTCTTCCATCTCCTTCCAGAAGACCCAGCAACCTCGGCCACTGACTTCCAAGAAGCACTAGATGCATCTTCTCCCCCTTGCAGACTTGCAGGAGGCGGAGGAGGCCTGCTTCCTGTCCTGCTTGCTGCTCCCAGACCCTCTCTCTTCCAGCCAGCAGCCTCTTCCTCCTTGCCCTTCTATCCCTCCAGACTCTGGCGGCAATTGTCACCAGGTCAATTGTCCTCCTTCTTCAAAGAGTTCCCATACAGCCTTGCCTTCTGGTTCTGCAATTATCCTCTGGGAAGTCAATATAAGTTGTGACCAGTCTCTCTGAGTTTAAAGAGCCTCAAACAGAGAGGGCTCCCCAGCTCAACATTCTCCCTCAGTTCCCATGCCCTTCACCTTCGCTGTCCCTCATCCACAGATGAGGGGGACCAGAGCCTCCTCTCCAAAGATTCCACCTCCAGGATCCAGAACTCCCAAGTTCTTCTCTCCAATTTGGCAGGCTCCAATTCTAGCACTAATGGGTTTTGCAGGAAAATGAGGTCAGCCAGTCAGGACTGATCCTGACCTAGGTATCTTACTGCTCACTTCCTTACCCTCTTCCGTGTCTAGGTTGTCAGCTCTACTCATACACCATCTCTCATTCCTGTCTTGGTCTCTTCATTCACACAGTCAATACTGGAGTCCGGAAGCCCATCCTGTCACCTGGACTATTGTAATAACCTCCTAATGTGTCTCCTTGCCTCAAATTTGTCCCCAATCCAAGTCGTCCTCTAAACAACTGCCAAAGTGGTTTTCCTGATGCACAAGCTTGACCACATGGCCTTGCCTTCTCCCTGCTTAGTAAACTCAAGTGGCTGCCCTTTCCCTCCAGAATCAAATAGAAATTCCTGAGTCTGGGAATGAAATGACTTAGACCCTTCCTGTCTTCTTATGCCTTCCATGTTTCCTTCACGTCAAACTGGTCTTCTTGCCATTTCTGATAGAACTCTTTTTTGGTCTCTCTGTGCCCCAGCATTGGAACCCTACAGGCACAGACAGGCAAGAACATAGGTGAGTCTGAGACAAGATGTTACATGCCAGGCTGACCCCCCGTCACCAGCCATCACTCCTAAGAAATGAAAGCTCTTAGCCTCCCCAGCTACATTAGAGAACTCCAGTATCCCAATGCAATCCTACTTCAACCTGAAGGCCCAAGCCATGCTATAAGTTAAGAGACCTGGACCTTGAGGAGCTGCTCAGACAATGAAAACTGACAGCAGAAGAAAATCTGCTCATCACACTCGCAAACTTGCCCAGAAATCTTTCCTCTAATCCAGGAGAGAGTAACAGAAGTACAGGCTTCTTTTGTAATATCAATAGTAATAATAGCTTTTACTAAAGTGTGTGAGGCAAATGAATACAATGAATAAAATGAACTCAAGATGTAGAAAGAGCTATCCATTTTTGGACACAAACACTGTTGTAATTTTTGTTTGAGAGTGTTTCTAAAGTGCTTCGGGAACATTTAAACTATATAAATGCTAGCTAGCGTTATTTGTTGCAAGTTTAACAATAATGTAAGTGTCTACATACTTTATATAAGTGTACATATATATAAGTAAATATATTTACTTATATAAAGTAACTTTATATGTGTACACACACACATACACACGTTCTTTCTTTTTCCTTTGTTCACGGCCAATATCAAGACTTGGGTTGAGAGGAGGAGAGGATGGATTTTCGTGAACTAAAAACCAAAATTTAGGGGTTTTTTTAAGAGTATTGTCTGTGGTCTTCCTTTCCAAGCAGAGCTGAATTGGACATGTCTGAGTCTCCAGGACAGATTTATCAGTCCCAGTTGTTGCCATTGCCATTTCTAGGGGGAGAAGACTGTGCATCTAACCACTTTAGTGATTAGAAATCAACCCAGAGTTGTCAATTGTCCTCTCAGCTGTCAATTGTCCACATTTGCCTCCTGGCGTAGCTTTAGACAAGGGGAGAGAGATGCCCAAATGGATGTGAGACAAGAAGGTGAACAAGTTCCCTCGCACATTATATGACATTCATCTTCCTAATCATCTCTGATCATAATTCCTATCAGAGACCAGAACTAAACAAACCGGAGAAGTTCTCATTCCTTAGGGATCCTTAGGAATAAGTGGATGGGAACATGGCCCATTTTTACTTCTCCCAGAAGTACCCTGCTTAGACTGAAAATAACAGTAATAGAAAGAGGGCACTTAGCTAAGAGTCTATGAATTTCATCAGGGCCCACATAAACACAATGAATAGGGTTCTTTGTTTTAATCATTGAAGTTTGATTGCTTAAAATGGAAACTTTGGCACACACTCTCCAATTACCAATGTTATTTTAATTTCATTCATTTGATGGTAGCTAAAAGGAAAGAAATCCTAGGAAAACTGTAGGCAAATGGCTTCATTTTTGTCATTTAAAATACATTAAAGAATGTTTTGGAAGCTGGTAAGAGTGGGGAGCTAAATTATTGCGGAACTCTTCTGTGTTACATCCAATATTTTGTTGGTGATTTATGTTTTTATAATTAACCCTCTACCTAACACTACTAGCCAATGGAAGTATATTGAAGCTATATCCTCTAACATTAATTTTTCCAATTTTATCTGTCCTAGATTATTAGTCTACAAAGGCATAACTTATGAGGATATTGGAGCTGCTCCAAGTTCTTTGCTAAAATAATGTTCATTACACAGGATCTAACATAAAGTGTTTATATAAAAAAATTTAATAATTCAAAGTTGAAGGTATTATAGGAAGAAAATCTATAAAAAGTATTTAGAAGTAAATGGATCTTTCTTCTTATAACTGATTTGGATTTCAATTATGTTAGTCATTCATTCATTGGGTAATTACCTTCTTGTCTTATACAGGCATTTTTCATTTGTCTCAGGAACTGAATGGGAATGCAGTCTTGATCCATAATTATTTTGCTTATAATTGTTTTTCTATGATAACCTAAAATTTACATTTAAATATATCTCCGAGGACTTTGTGTAGACCCTGTAGATCAGAGATTCTAAACCTGGAGTCTAAAAATATTTTTCTATAGTTTGATAACTGTTTGATTCCCTTTATAATATTATGTATTTTGTTATATGCACTCAAACTACTCTGAGAAGAGTTCTAGAGATTTCATCAGACAATCAAAGAGGTCCATAACACACACAAAAATGAAGAACTACTGCTACAGAGGTTTCCATTCTCTGAACCTGGGAAGAATAAGTAGATTACTTTGACTGGAGGAAGGGACTCTTAGGATGGACAAGCAACATAGGTCAGATGCATCTACAAGGAACAACAAGATCACTGAGATACTCAGTTAATCAGAATTACCCTTTGCACTCCCATTTTAAGAATTTACCACAGCAACTTATAAGTAAGAGATGCTCCATAAATATTTATTAATGTATTTAGAAGAAAGGAGAGTAAGACCAGATTTAGTGCACACATTAGCATCACCAACACAATTGCATTTATTCCAAAGATGTATAGTCAAATCAATTTCCTATACCTCCTATAAATACCTAAAGTACTATATTACCAAAAAAATGCTTTTGGGGATGTTTATAGCTAAAGGCAACACAAAACTTGAGAGTTCTAAATTAAATATAACCACATCTCCAGGGCCCATTTGTACGAAACTCTTTCCTCTTTGGTGGAGATGAAAAAAAGGAAGTCCATTTCCAAAGTATAGAGTCAAAGCCTGGGTTACTTTACTGCATCATCAACATAATACTTAATAATCTTCCACAGATTCTTTAGTTCTCATGAATTCCAGAATATCCAAAATGAGAGAGTGGTCTTTCTATTAGACTACACTGGCCACATCAGGAAGACTCTATCTAGCACAGTGTTCAAAGCATGGGTAAGTTAGACCTGACCAGAAAATAGGATAATGAGACAATTCCAGCTTCCTGCTAGACACTGAATGGTTGTTAGAATTTTAGATGTCTATTTCATATATTAGAGATTTAAGAGATATGTGTTTATTTTCTTAACTTCCTAAATATGACCCAGTAAGATTTTTACTGTTCTGACTGTCCTTTAAGGATCTGACTAGGACCACTGGGTCAAAGTAACAGTGAGGTAGACTTCTAGCTCAATCTAAGCAAAAACATCTAAATGTAGTTAAAACTGGTATAAGCCTGACTCCCACAACTCTATCTTGTAGAACCAAGGCTACCTGCCTATCTGGGAATCCTTGAGGTGCTCCTACAGAATCCTCTTCATTAACTAACCCTTTCATTAACTTCTTGTCTCCTCCTAAGTTGGAGCCTTTGCAGGCTAGAAAAAGGAGTAATATCCAGTCTCTATTCTCCCAAAAAGTAAAAGGTCATTAGCTTGGATCTGACTTTTCCAATGACATCCCAAGTCCCCATGTCTTGCACAAAATGAATGAGAACATGGGAAAGGAGAAGACAAATCATCAAAGCCTCATCCATTGTTTTCACAACAGAATCACTCAGCCTGGGATGACTTCATTCATCTCTTTAAATCATGACTTTTCTTTTCTCTATTTGGAATGAACAAATGGAAATAATAATAGTCCCCTACTTCACACAATGTCATCCAGTGGTAAATGTTTATTTCATTAAAATTCAATGACATCATACACCAAACATATGTGTGTGTATGTGTGTATTTGTGTGTGTGTGTGTGTGTGTGTATGTATTTGGGTGTGTGTATGTGTGTGACTAAAGAGAAAGAAAAGCAAGGTTTATAATCTGAATTACTCAACTAATTTCAATATGGACCAGTCCTTTGAAGGAAAATGTCTATGCCTACTTCTTTTATAGATATAATAAAAATATACAATAATATGTTGGTTAACAGAATTTCCAGATATTTGAGATCTTCTACTCTTGACTAATCTAATCATATGTGGAGCATTTAATTTAAATTATGATATGTTCATTTTGTAAAAACAAATCTCCCAAGGCTTAGAAAACACTATATAAAAATGTCTACTTGAAATACTTGGAACAATTTCCAAGTCATTACTATAGAGAGAAGCATATAGAAATGAAGATCAATGACATGCTCTGTTTATTGACAGATTAAAGCTAAGAGTTGATTCAGTAACCAAGAAATTAGGTCATCATAACACATATTTTTTTTTTAATTTAAGAGTGGTTAATATTGCCTACTTGTTTTGAGGAATACTTGAAACAACATTTTGGTAATACAAAAAGGTTAGATGTCACTTTAAAAAATATTTATTAAAAGAAGAGACTTTATTCTTTTTTCTAATTCCAAATTCTCTCTCTTAATACCTCCCTTACCCAATAAAAAGTTAATAAAAAAATTACAATTTAAAAGCCTAATATAAATAGATATACTGAGGCAAAACAAATTTCCTCATCATTTCTTTGTCCCCTCCCCCTCCAAAAAGAAGAAGAAGAAATAATTCAATCTGCACTGAATTCATCAGTTCTTCATTTGGAGGTGAATAGTATGTTTCATCATAAGAAATTGTGAAATTAGAATTGTGGTGGGTCACTGTGTTGATCACCGACTAAGTCTTTCATAGCTAATTATCCTTACATCTTTGTTATTGTAATAGGTCATTCTCCTGTTCTGTGTAGTTCATTTTGCATCAGTTCATACAAGTCTTCCCAGGATTTTCCAAAAACATCCTGCTCATCATTTCTTATAGCATAATAATATTTCATCACAATCATATACCACAATTTGTTTGGCCATTTCCCAATTGTTGGGTATCCGATTATGTTTTTAATTCTTAATCACCACAAAAAGAATTGCTACAGATATTTTTATACATATAGGTCTCCATATGTTCTTTCTTTGATCTCCTTGGGGTACAGGCCTAAGCAGAATTGCTGAGTCATTGGGAATACAAAGTTTAAAAGTCTTTTAGTTATAGTCCCAAATTACTTTCCAGAATGGTTGCACTAGTTCACAATTAGTGAACCTGTTCTCCTACATTCCCCCTAGAATGCCATTTTCTTTTTTGGTCATCTTTGTTGATCTGAAAACTGTGAGATGATATCTGAGTTGTTTTAATTTGCAATTTTCTAATTATTAGTGATTCAGAACATTTTTTCATGTCACTATTGATAGGTTTGATTTCTTCCTCTGAAAACTGTCTTTTTATATCCTTTAACAATTTATTATTTGGGGAATTTCTCTTATTCTTGTAAATTTGACCCAGTTCACTATATATTTTAGAAATGAAGACTTTATTAGATATGTCACAAAGATTTCCCCCCAGTTTCTGGTTTTCTTATCATTTTAGTTGCATTGATTTTAATACAGAAACATTCATTTTGAACTGTTCTTGATACGCAGTCTGAGGTGTTGGTCTATGCTCTCTAGACTTTTTCGGTTTTCAGAATTTTTTTTTGCAAATACTGAGTTATTACCTGAATATCAGGGATCTTTTTTGCTTAAGCATATGTGAAATCTGGGTTAGCACCCTGGATGCCTTAGAATTAGCCGGAGTCAGGATAAGCAAAAGCCCTTGGTCTTTAGGGGGAGAAGTAAAGGACAATTATCTGTATACACCAAAAGATCATGCCAACACAGAATAGTGGGAAGGGCCATTTTCCAAGCATATGCTAATAGAGTATTGTCCAATGGGTAATTAGCCTTAAGTGCTCGGTTGTCTGATTCCAGTGCACCTACTCAGAGTTTCAGCCCTTTACATCTCCCACTTTCTTTTGTTGTAGAACACTTCTCAAGGAGGTGAGAACCCCAAAAAGGAGGTGATCACATCCTCCCTGAGTTCTCAGGAAAGGAGGTGAAAACACTGAAAAGGAGGTGATTATGCCCACCTGGCTTCTCAGGAAGGGAGGTGAAAGCAGTAAAAAGGAGATGATCACACCTTCCCTGACTTCTCAGGAAGAGGGATGAAAAACACCAAAGGGAAGTGGGGAGTGAAGCCAGATATTGCTAGTGGGTTTCTGAGCCAAAGGATCTTATTAGAAACAGGTATGCACAAACCCATCAGCATGAGCGGTATTACACAAGCACATACCAATAACACACAGGCTAGCAGTGATGACTCTCCCCATAGTCAGGGCAGGCTCAATGTGGTGTAACAAACATGAATTGTACATGCAAGTAGTGATATAACAAACAATATGAATCAACATGGTGTTGTAAAAGATTTCCAGAAGTCCTAGAAGGAGGGTATGTAAACAATAATCACACATACGCCTCCTTCAGCAGACAAGAGATAGTCCAAAACCAATCTATTGTCCATTGCTTCACATGTCAGGGAATCCAATGATCCCTGAAAGTTTTTGAAGTCATGCAACAATCTTTTTATATATCAGAGAATCCAATGATTCCTGAAGATTTTGAAGTCCTGCAACAGTGTTATGTCTCAGAGAATCCAATGATTCCTGAGGGTTTTGAAGTCCTACAACAATCTTTTCATGTCTCAGGGATTCCAATGATTCCTGAGGATTTGAAGTCCAACAATTTTTGATGTCCATGAGTCAAATGCCGTAACTGCCATGCTCTTTCAGTGGTGGGCACAGTCAGTGATGGAATCACCTGATGTTTCTTAGGTCTACTCCTTCATTTCAAGGGTCTGCTCTGGATGGACAAGGCAAATATCTCATATTGGCACCCATCTGATTCCTTCTCCATCTGTAAAGATAAGCAAACCCTCTCCCAAAGCAGTTAACCTATCTGACCCCTTCCATTCACCACTTTCTGGGTCTCTCCACATCACCTGGTAATTATCTAAAGATAGTGGAGCTGCTCGCATTGGACACTGCCCTTCCAGTGGGTTATAAAACCTGTCTGCCGGAGCCAGTGCATCTTTGTCAAAAATCAAGAAGTTGATAGTATAAAGAGCTAAATTTAGAAGTTCTCTAGGGTTATCTGTGGCTCCCCCTTTCTTTTGTTTTTGGAGGAACATCTTAATGTCTCTGTTTCTCCTCTCTACTATTGCTGTCCTTGAGGATTAAAGGGTATGCCAGTAGTGTGTAAAATCTTATCCTGTGCACAAAAGTGTGCAAAATGTTTAGAAGTATATGCAGGTCCATTATCTGTTTTTATTGCTTGTGGCACATCCATAATTGCAAATGCTTGTATGAGGAACTCGGTGACCACTCGGGTTGTCTCTTTTGCTGCTGGTATTGCAAAAGTGAATCCTGAAAAAGTGTCTACCACAACATGGATAAACGACAGATGACCAAAAGATTTATAATGGGTCACATCCATTTGCCAAATTTCAGTGGATCTCAAACCATGAGGGTTCTTCCCTGGAGTCAGTGTAGGACAGTGGAAAGGAAGGCAAGCTGGACAGACTTTTACTATGCTCCTGGCTTCCTCTCTTGTTATTCCAAATTGTAAACATAAAGCTCGGGTAGCCTGATGATATTTAAAATGAGATTCTTGGGCTTCTTGAAATAAAGTATTGGCCAATATAGTTAGAAGGCTATCTGTCTTTGAATTACCATCAAAAATGGGACCTGAAAGTCCATTATGAGAGTGGACGTGAAAGATATAAATCTTGCCTGGATGCTTTCTCACTTGCTCTTGAAGTTCCTTAAAGAGCTGATATGTATTAGAGGCTACAAATTTTATTTGGGCTGTGGCTGAATAAGCTGAATCAGATATTATATTTATATCTCCTGGATAATAAGTAAGAGCTAGAATGATTGCATACAAGTCATTCTGCTGAGTGGACTAAAAAGGAGTTCTGACTACTCTCTTTATAGTTAAGTCACGAGAGTATACAGTGCAAATATTATGTTTGGATGTATCTGTAAAGATAGTTGGTCCTTTAAGAGGAACTTTAGAAACTTTTTCTTCAAGAATCTGTTGCCAATTATATAATAGTCAGGTTATCTTTAATGGAGACCCGTGTATAAAATTTGGAGATGTGGCCAATAAAATTTGCCACTCTCAGATGATCTTGCAGTATACATTAATTTGTGCATTAGTATAAAAGGTATATGTCTTGTCAGAGCTTATCCCAGATAATTGTACTGCTTGCTTACTGGCCTTCAATAAAATTCTAGCCACAAGCACTGGGTAAGGAGTAAGGCTTTGCTCTGGTTGTGCTGGAAGGTTCACCCACTCTTTCACACTGTCTCCTTGGAGCAAAAACTGATATTTCCAAGGGTTTTTGAATGACTCTTTCAACCACATTGGATAAAGCCAGTTCAACTTTTCTCAAAGCCTCTTGAGCTTCTTTTGTAAGCTGTGTGGTGAGTTAAAAGCACTGTCTCCCCTTAAAATGTCATATGATGATTGCAATTGATAGGTAGTCAAGCCTAACACTAGACACATCCATTGGATATCTCTTATCAATTTCTGAAAATCATTCAGTGTGTTTAGCTTCGCTGTTCTTAAGGACAGTTTTTGAACTGTTAGCACCTTAGGGTATACTTCATATCCTAAATATTGAAAAGGAGCATGTCTTTGAATTTTTTTCTGGAGCTATGTGCAATTTGCAGTTTCTTAGTATTTCTATGGTCTTTTGTAGACATGCTTCTAACATTTGTTCCTCAGGTGTTCATCCCAATATATCATCTTTGTAATATAATAACATAACTTTTGGAAATGCTTTTCTTACTGGAGTAAGAGCAGCAGCAACATAATTTGACATATAGTAGTGATGTTTTTTATTCCCTGTGGCAAAACTGTCCATTCATATCTTTTAAAAGGCTCAGCTAAGTTAACGCTGGGCATTGAAAAGGCAAATCTTTTCGTATCCTCCTTATCTAGAGGAATAGAATAGGAATAATCCTTAATGTCTATAACCCAAAGAGGCCATTCTCTAGGCAAATGAGTAGGAGATGGAAGTCCAGGCTGAAGAGTTCCCGTAGTTTCCATCTGTTCATTTACCTTTCTTAAATCAGTCAACATCCTCCATTTTCCAGGTTTCTTTCTTACAACAAATACTGGGGAATTCCAAGGACTTAGTCCTTGGTCAAGTTGCTCCTGTACTATATCTAATAAGGCCTGAATTTTATCACTAGCTAAGGACCACTGTTCTATCCACACTGGTGTATCATTTTTCCATTGGATAGGAACAAGTGAAAGTGTTGGCAGACCTTCAACAGCAGCCCTGCCTAAAAAACCAAAGTACTCATTTGTTGTTGTAAAATGTCTCTTCCCCACAGATTGATGGGGATTTTTTCAACTATAAAAGGAGTAAAAACTCCTGTTTTACCTTCAAAAGTCCATCTCAAAGGGGTAGCACTAACTTCAACTGCTATTGATCCTCCTATGCCAGACATGTAGGTGTCTGTCTTAATCTTTGGCCAGTGACTGGGCCAGTTGGCACCTCTAATGATTATATGATCTGTATCTGTGTCAACCAATCCTTCTCATGGTAGGCCATTTATATAGATAGCAAGCATAGGTTGGTCAGCTGTCACAGCTGCTGTCCAGTATATTCCAGGATTTTGTTGCTTAGAGTCAGAATCTGGGAGACTATCACCAGGTTGCTTATTAGGAGTCTGTATCAGTCGGGAGTCGGGAGGCGCATTTAGGGTTAGGGTTAGAGTCGGGAGTCGGGAGGCAGAGTCGGGAGTCGGGAGGCGCATTTTAGGGTTAGGGTTAGGGTTAGGGTTAGGGTTAGGGTTAGAGTCGGGAGGCGCATTTAGGGTTAGAGTCGGGAGGCGGGAGTCGGGAGGCAGGAGTCGGGAGGCGGGAGGCAGCGCATTTAGGGTTAGAGTCGGAGGCATTTAGGGTCGGGAGGCATTTAGGGTTAGAGTCGGGTTAGAATGCCTCCCGACTCTAACCCTAAATGCGCCTCCCGACTCTAACCCTAACCCTAAATGCCTCCCGACTCTAACCCTAACCCTAAATGCGCGCGTTGATAAGTCACACATTGTCTACCTATATTAGTGACTGGAATATTATCTACACATTCCCCAGTTTCCCCCATTAGTGTATGGATGAACAGTGTTTTGTAAGTACTCTCAGGAGGTGAAATGGTCAAACCTACTGTGCCTGGAGGCAAGGGATCTATAGGCTGGAGAGGAACAGATTTCACCTCTCCAGGGGGTATCTCAGTTGTCCCAGCTGCATACAACTCTATTCTCCCCAATTGCAATCCCTTTCTCCCATCAGGTTGCTTCCTGGCTGATTGATTGTGTAATCCCTTTCTCCCATCAGATTGCTTGCTGGCTGATTGGTCATGTTTGGGTATTGAACTTCTAAAGGCTCTCTGGGTGTAGCATCAGCTGCCATCATGCCCCAAGTATTTTTTGCCTTGGGCCCTGGGGCTGGGGCTCCCATCCTGTTCCCCTGAATCAGCCTACATTCTGATGCCCAATGGAAACCTCTGTTGCATTTTGGACATGGGGTTTGGGGTCTTATTCTCCCACCCTGTTTTCTCACTCTGTCTCTATGCCAACATTGAGCTTTCAGATGCCCTATTTTACCACATTGAAAGCATTGACGAGTCTCTCTGGAAGTCACTTGCCAAAAGGGACCCTGTCTTCCCAAGTTTGGGTCGTGGGGAGTCTGCATCATAGCCTGGCTATAAAAGGTATTTGTGCCCACTGTGGCACAGCATCTTATGATTTCCTCTAAAGGAGCATCCTTGCGTAGTCCTAGTATAATTCTTCTACAAACCTCATTAGCATTTTCTTTAGCAAGTTGCCTTATCATAATATCTGTTACTGCATTTTCACCAATAGTTTATATGATAGCTGTCCACAAACATCCCACAAAGTCAGAAAAGAGTTCATTTGGTCCTTGTGCTCTTTTTGTGAAGGCTCACGCTTGTCGTTTTTATTGGGGAGAGAAGCCCATGCTTTGATAGCAGCAGCAGCAGCAATTTGCTCATATGCTGCTAAAGGGTAATTAATCTGTACTGAAATGTCTGCATAAGAACCTACACCTGTTAGTTGGTCATAGGTGACTGGAGGATTAACTCCACTATGACTATTTTGTTGGGCTTGTATCCTACAGAGCTCACTATATTCAGAAAGCCACAACAAATTTTGTCCAGGTTCTAAGAATGTCCTTGCTATAGATTTCCATTCCCTAGGGGTTAAGACTTCATATGCCAAATTCTGTAATAACATCTTAACATAAGATGATGTAGCTCAATAAAGAGTGCAAGCATTTTTCAGGTCTTTGAGGATTTCTAGATCAAAAAGAGTCTATCTTCTACTTTCTTGACCTGAAGAGTTAAACTGTTGAATCACAGGATACATTTCTATTCTCAAATCAGCTATATCCTGTCCTTCTTCTGTGGCTTTAAGTAGTGCCTTTTGTAATCTAGTCATAGGAGGGGGTGATTGCTGAGGGGGAGGTGCTGGTGGCATCATGGCCCCTCCCACTACTCCTCCTCCCTCCATCCCGGAAGGTGGAGTTGATGGGGGCATGTCAAGAACATGCTCTGGTTTAGGTGGGGTTGAAGCTGCCTTGTAAGTGCAAGAATCCCCACTCCATTCAACATCACTTAAGTTCTCATGCCCTCTGGTGATATTGCCATTAATCTGTCCTTTTGTCTTCCTCTTTTTCCTCACACTTCCTCATCTGGCTGTTCTTAAAACTTTTCTTTTTTCTATAACTTGCTGGATTCTTTAGGGCTAATTGTATTATGTTGTATATGTAGAATGTTTCCTTGGAAATTGAATCAGGACCTTTATCATTGTAGTATTCACATAGTTGATCTCCTACTAGTTTCCAATTATCTGCCCCATATCTTCTTCCGTTAAGAACCAAGAGGATGTGCATTCTAATGAACCCAAGAGTCTAGCGATCTGCTCCCAAGTTACAAGTAAGCCTTGTCCCTTGATCAACTTGAATATGCTTTCTATAGTACCCCCTTGGTGCACTATACATGCCTACTGTTCCCTCAGACAAATCAAAACAGGAAAAAGTCATTTTAATTTGGAAAGTCATCCACTGTATCCTGGGTCATCATCAACTTTTGTCAACCACTGGGCTTTACTGACTAGAGGAAATGCAATTCACTTACAAATCAAGGATTAGCTATCATTAAGGAAAGTTCTGTTTTCTAATGCTTTTAATAATAGGTAGTGTATTTCGTCAAAAGCCTATTCAGCTTCCATTGAAATAATCATTGGTGGGGGTAGGGGTGGAGTTGGGGATGGGAGAGAATCTTTTCCTAATACCTGCCCCATTTCAGCTAGAAAAGGTTACTAGTGTTGCCCTTAACAAAATAAGTTCCCTGTTTGTCTATTAAAATACCCTACAAGGTCTTCTTCAGTGAAATTAGGGTACTTGATTCACATGTTGGGCACCAAATGTGAAGTCCAGGTTAGCACCCTAGATACCTTAGAATCAGCTGGTGTCAGGATAAGCAAAAGTCCTTAGTCTTTTTAGTCCCCCAAGGAGGGGAAGTAAAGGAGATGGACAAAAATTCCATGAGCTCTCCACAACCTCCTCTCTCCTCCTTGTCCACAGCCAAAGCGATCCTGGCTTATCTTACTCCACCCCCTAATCCCTCCTACAATTCTCTGTATACACCAATTATCAAGCCAGCATTGAATAGTGAGAAGGGCCATTTTCCAAGTGTATTCTAATAGAGTGTTGTCCAATGGGTAATTAGCCTTAAGTGCTCTGTTGTCTGATTCCAGTGCACCTACTCAGAGTTTCAGCCTTTTACAAGAATATTGTATACTTAATCTGTTCCACTGATCAGCAATTCTATTAATTACCAACTTAGTTTGATGATTACAGTTTTGTAGGAGAATTTGAAATCAGCTAGGTACTGATAGGTCTCCTTCCTTTCCCTTTGATTCATTTGATCCCCAAGATGAATTTTGTTCTAGTTTTTTCCCTAACTATAAAGTAATTATTTGGAAGGCTGATTGATATGACATTGAATAAATTAATTTAAGTAATACTTTTATTGTGTAATTTTTATTATAATGGCTTAGCTTAGCAATGAGTAATTAATATTTCTCTATTTAAATATGTTTAGATCTTTGTGCCAAGTGTTTTGTAATTCTGTTCATGTAGTGTGTGTGTGTGTGTGTGTGTGTGTGTGTGTGTGTGTTCGTGGTGCCAGGTAGATTCCCAAATATTTATACTGTTTCTAGATATTTTAATAGAATTTATTTCTTCCTCCTCGATTTTGTTCACAATATACAGAAATGGTGATGATTGGCGTGGGTTTATTTTATATACTGCCACTTTGCTGAAGTTGCCAATTGTTTCAATTAGTTTTTTTTTTAGTTGACTCTAATGTTCTCTAGGGCAACTATCATATCACCTGTAAAAAGTGAGTTTTCTGTCCTCTTCATCTGTTCATTCTTTCATGTTTGTTCTTGTCTTATTGTTACTTATTGCTTATTTTACTGCAATATCAAATAGTAATTATATCAGACATCCTTATTTCACCTTCTTTCTTCAAACAAAAAGCTTTTGTCCTTATCATGTATAATGCTTGCTCAGTACATGCCTACTGTTCCCTCAGACAAATCAAAACAGGGGAAAGTCATTTTAATTTGGAAAATCATCCACTGCATCCTGGGTCATCATCAACTTTTGTCAGCCACTGGGCTTTACTGACTAGAGGAAATGCAATTCACTTACAAATCAAGGATTAGCTAACATTAAGGAAAGTTCTGTTTTCTAATGCTTTTAATAATAGGTAGTGTATTTTGTCAAAAGCCTATTCAGCTTCCATTGAAATAATCATGTGATTTTTTTGGATTATTGATGTGGTCAGTTATGTTAATAGTTTTCCTAATACTGAATCAACCATATATTTGTGGTACAAAATCCAACTTTTTCATGTGTATGATCTTCTGATAAATTTCTATAACCTTGCCTGTTTTTTAAATTTTTTTGCATCAATAGTCATTAGGAAAACTTGGATTATAGATTTCTTTCTGCTTTGGCTCTCCCGGGCTTAGGTGTCATGATCATATTTGTATCAAAGGAGGATGTTTTAATGTTTAAAAAAGAACCTTATTACACCCAGTGAAAGAACTCTGCGAAATGAGTGTGAACTACTACATATCATTTCCAATCCCTCTGTTTTTATCCATTTACATTTTTGATTTCCTTCTCAGGTTAATTTTACCTTATTTCAAAATTCGATTCTTTTTGTGCAGCAAAATAACTATAGATATGTATACATATATTGTATTTAACATATAGTTTTAACATATTTAACATGTATTGGTCTACCTGTTATCTGGGGGAGGGAGTGGGGGAAAGGAGGGGAAAAGTTGAAACAGAAAGTTTTGCAAGGGTCAATGCTGAAAAATTACCCATGCATCTATCTTGTAAATAAAAAGGTATAATAAAAAAATAAAAATAATTTTAAAAGCCAAGCTTACATTATATTGAAACTAATTTTTAAGATTCTGTAGGCCCTGGAGTCAGAAGGACCTGAATTCAAATATGATCTCAGGCATTTCTAGCTGTGTGACTCGTGGCAACTTATTTAACCCAGTTGCCTCACAACAACAACAACAACAACAACAAAAAGTTTGGTAGAATTAATTTGTAAATCCATTCCATCATTTTTGTTTTTTGGGGGAAGAGTTCAATTTCTTTTTCTAAGATAGGCTTATTTAAATATTCTGTTTCCTGCATGAGCAATGTTTTTTGTACAATATTTTTGTAAACATTTAGTCTTTTTATTTTTAAATTATCAGTTTTGTCAACATATAACTAGGCAAAATAATTCCTAATAATTGCTTTCATTTCTTTATTGGTTGTGAATTTACGCTTTTCATTTTTGATTTTTTTTTTCCAATTTGGTTTTCTCCAATCCTTTTTAAAATTATCCAACATTTATTTGACTGGGTTAAAAAAAAAAAAAACAATTCCTTGTTTTATATACTGGTCACAGGAACAATCTAATAGTGGCTGCTAGAAATCTTATTCTGACCAGCAGAACAGATCCCTTCATGTGAGAAGATAATAATGCTAGAAGGACACTGAGAAGCAGTTGCATTCCCTGACTCAAATTTATTTCATTCCCAAATCACAAGAAACATCTGCCTCGCTATGGTTGTATTCCATAAATTTTATTATATTGTCTTGTCATAATCTTTAATGAAATGACTTTTTTGAATGCAACTTTTATTTCATTATAGTCAAAAAAAATTTAATGTTTCTGTTTTACATTTGTTGGTGAGGTTTTTATGATCAATTCTTGTGAAGGAGCTTTGCATTGTTGAGAAATAGGTATATTTTCCAGAGATCTATTCTAACTTTTCTAAGATTCTACTACTTTTATTTTATGGTTATATTTACTTAGTGTAGTTTTACTGTTGTTCTTCCTATAACTCATTTAAGTTTTCCCCCCCAAGAATTTGGATGCTGTGCCATTTTGTACATATATGTTCAGTATTAATATTGTCTCTGGTACCTTTTGGCAAAATGAAGTTTCCTGCCTTGTTCATCCCCTTTAATTAGACCTATGTTTGCTTTTGCTTTGTCTGTAATCATGATTACAAATGGTTTTTGGTAGTTGACTTTTTAAATTCAGCTGAAGAATATAGTCTGTCCCAGACCCTGATTATAAAAACAACTTATTTTGGGGTTCTGGTTTCTAATCTGCTTCATCCTTCTCACATACATAGCTATGATTGCTATTTATTATCTTCATTCTTATACTTATCCTTTTTACTCTAAATTTAATAATTTGTTGTACTTCTGATCGCTACACTTCCCTTAATCTACCCTCCTCTCCCCTGTTTCCCTTTTCCTACTAAGATGAGTTTCTGCTTCTGTGTATGTTTGTTCATCTCTCCTTGAACCAATTTAGATGAGAATGAGGTCCAAATATGGCCCACACTATTTTCTTCTCCACTGTAAAATGTTTCCTTGAACACTCCACTTATGACCTCCCTCTTCGTCCTTCCCCTTCAGAGAACAGAGAACATTCCTTCTCCTCACCCTTCCATTCTTCTTGAGTAATCTACGTAACAGAATCATACACAGACCCTGTAACCATACTTCCTCTAAAGCCCTACATCTTTTCCCTATCTATGAGTGTAAACAGTTTAACCTTGTTTAATCCCTTATGTTTGTCTCATGTTTCCTTTTTTATGCTGCTCTGGAATCCTACATTTGAACATCAAATTTTCTATTTCAGTTCTATTTCATCAGGCATGCAAAAATGTTCTCTTTCATTGACTTCCCAGTCCCCCTCTTCCCTCCATGTCCCATGGGGTTATGTTCATTTTTGCCAGATAGGTCATACTTGACTGTAATCCTAGATACTCTTTTAGAATTCCTCCATTCCTTTACAATGGTAACTGCTAAGCCTCATGTGAACCTGATTGTGGTTCCTTGGTATCTATTTTTTTGGTTTTATTTTGTGATCAGGGAGTTCTGAATTTTGACTACAATATTCCTATGAGTTTTCATTTTGGTGTTTCAGGAAGTTACAATTCTTCATTTTGCTCTTTGGTTCTTAGTTGGGCAATTTTTTATAATTTCTTAAAATACATCTGGATTCTTTTTTTGTTGATCATGGCTTTCAGGTAATCCAAAGATTTTTAAATGATCTCTCTTCAACCTATTTTCCAGGTTGTTTTTCCTATGAGATATTTCACATTTTCTTCTAATTTTGGGGGGAGGGGCTTTTGATTGTTTTTATTTCTTAATGTCTCGTGGAGTCACTAACTTTCATTTGGCAATTCTAATTTTTAAAGAGTTAATTTCTTTAAAATGTTTCAGACCTCTTTTCATAATTTTTGAATAGCTTTTTCTTTTTTCTAACGCTCTAGCTTTTTTTTTTTTTTTTTTTTTTTTGCTCTTTTTAAAATATCTCTTCTAGGAATTCATTTGACTTGCGTTCAGCCTGCATTTTTTTCCTTTGCATCTTTGCATATAGATGTTTTCTTCTGAATTTGTGTCTTGAGCTTCCCTGCCACTTATTAGCTCTTATTAACCAGTTTCTTTTTTGTTTGCTCCTAGCCTCCTCCTTGAGTTTGAACTTCTATGCTTACTTCTTACTTCTCGGGGAAAGGGAGATGTCCTGGCCTGAGCTTTTTGTTTTTCTATATCTCAGTCTGGGGGTAAGGTTTCATTGCTTCCAAAGTAGTCAATCAGAGAGAGGTCTGCTCACTGCCTTCCGGGTCTAAACTCTCCAAGTTTCTGACCCATGTTTGGATCTGTTGGCTTCTGCAAGGTCGAGTTTTTATAGACTAATGTTGGACTCAAGTCACTATTGGCTTGCTGGGAGGTTCTGTAGGTTCACAGGGACTGAATCATTTTGACTCTTCCCCACTTTGGTCTTGGTTTTCTGTATTGGAATACAGGCTTATCCCCAGAGCTTAAGGTTAGAACTGAGTCCTTTCCATTCGGAGTCAGAAAGATGGAGCTAAATTCATGTTCAAGACCAGTCCTCTTGGTCCTGGAACTGTGACCAAGGAATGGATAACAGTAACAGAGCTGCCAGTTGGCATATGTTCCAGTTCCCAGCACTGATCAAGGATTTCCCCAGGCTTAACCTCCTTACCTGAAAATTGTCCCCTGCTGCAGACATCACCACTGTGCTCCTGGCTGGGCCCCCCAGCCCCAGTGTCTGCAGACCTCTCTGTCTTCCTAAGTTGTTTATTGTGGCCTTTTTATTGGCTGTGGCACATTTATAGATTGTTGTGGGATTGTGTTGGTGAGTTAGGCAAAAAGGTAGATTCTCACTCCATCATCTTGACTCTGCCTCCTAGACATTTCTTTTACAATTCTTTATGAGATTGACTTGTCTCTGCAATGCAGGTAAAAAAGTCTTCTGAAATTGGACAAATTAAAAGTAATAGATACAAACCTACTATGCTAAATAGCTAAAAGAGTATCATATTTGCAAGGGGGGGAGCTAATTTATCCCTATGAGATCCACTCTGTCTGGCTTTATAAGGATGTTGCTGCTCAGCAAATATCATTATCATCATCATCAATAATAATTAACACCACATAGTTAGGCAGAATATTTACACAGCTCTTCTCTTACAACCAACCCCAAATAATAGTTTATTCTACCGCTGAGGCAACCGAGGCTAGCTAAAAGAGTGACTAACCCTGTACCATACACAGCTAGCGAGTGTCTGACACGAAATGTGGCTCTTTGCCACCCGATTACAATTCCCAAGTTCAAAATTTATAGTAAGATCTTTTTTCCTCATCCCCTTACAAAAGATGATGAGCTTCAACAGTGCCTGAAGATTCATGGTAGAAAAATCAGGTTATCTCATTTTATTAAGTTTTATTATTATTCCATGAACAAGCTCTTGATTTTAGTTTTAACTTAGGATATATCTCATTTAAAATCTGTAAACATTCTGTGTTCTTTGGAATAAAATTATTATGGAATTCTAAAAAATAGTAGTACTACATAAAATAAACATTCTTTTAAGTTTATCAACTTTATGGCTTCAAATAGTGTTATTTCTAAAAAGGCATAAAATTAATAAGTAAAATTGTTTTATGCTATTTGTTTATTGTTAATCTGTAAAGGTGTAGGGCTAGATTTGGAATTAAGAAAACAAGAGATCAAATCCAGCCTCAGACACCAACATGCTGAGTTAATCTCACTGAGCCTCAGGGAACTAAAGACTTTTAGGAGCCCAGCTCCACAAAAAGCACAAACACTAAGGAAACAGCTCATTTTGGTTTTGCAACACATATTTTAGAAATTTTCTAGTCAGTATAATTTGAACTACAGAGTTTTATACACTGTTTTTGATAAAATCTCAAAATGCATTTTAAATGAACATGCATTGACCATCTCTATAGTAAAATATTAATGGGCCATAAGGTCAAGCAGTAATTTAGACTATTGCAAACAACAATGAAACTGTTATTTTACTGTAATCTTCATTTATAGCTAATGTGCAATGACCATCAAAATTATATTTAAATCTATAAAACCTAAGCGTCTCAAATAAAGTGTGACATGATTTAAAACACATACATGGTATCTCATCTGAAGTTATTTTACCTCAAAAAACTTTTTACTATTAGATTTAATGGATATCTCTCAGATAAGCCTTTTACTGCTAGATTTAATGGACATCTCAATTTTGAAATATTATATTCAGTGAGGAAGTTATAATCCTTTGGTTTTAAGTATCTATATGAGTAACTGTAAACAATTTACTAAAGACAAACAGTTCCATTTTCTTATTACATTTCCTTCATCCACAGTTAAGGCAATTCTCTCCTACAATTAAAAAAACTGAAAACAAGTTCTATTCCTTGTCTCCAAAAAAGGCTATACTATATCCAAAAGTCAGTGTCTATGGCTATTCCTAATTGAAAATGTAGCAATACCTTGTTTGTTCTATGCAAGAGAAATGGACTGTCTTGAGATGGCTCCCTCAAACTAGCCTTTATAGAGGATTTTCTGAAGCTTTACAAAATATTTTCTTCATAACTGTGCTAGCATACATGGTGTCCCTTAGTATTCACAGGAGAGTCTAATGTACTTTTCTGACTGGGGGAAAAAAATCTGATTTTATCTCTAGCTTCATTCACTAATAAATAAATAGTGTTAAGCATCTTCTTTAGGAACTTTATCATGTCAAAATACTATCAGTAAAAGTCGACTATATAAATATGTGATTCTGGAATTTGAAGCCATGGAAGGAAAATGGACATGGGAGACTTTTTTCTCTTTAAAGTCCACATAACTTCAATGACCGTTGAGCAATAATTTTATTTTTGTTGCATGAACCTCCTCCTTCTCCCTTCCCACCAAAAATTCATTTTATCTATTTTGAAGAGTTCCGATATCCTATACCATCATTCAATTTTTAAAAGGCATGTCAAGAATTAAATATATTGACACAAAAAGAAATTAACTGGATCAGATGTTTGGAATGTGGTGATCATGATGTTATACAGGAAGAAGGGAAGGTAAAGGAGGATCAAAGAAAGAAGAGGCAAATGGGGATAGTACTGTGCTACCCACATCTCCATGAAATGTTTCTGTGGCCTCTGAGAAGGCGCCTAACTTCAGTCTGAGAAACACGGCCATGGAGGAAGCTTTTATGAATGAAGAAAAAGGGAATGCTAGGTAGGAATAATTTAATTCATTGCTGTTTTGTGAGCCTTAGATTTTTACAAAAATATAAACTACTGAAGATCTTATTTGTGAAATGCAGTATTTCATTACTATGATTTTTAAATTGCGATTGAATTCTGTATTACTTGGCATAATTGAAGTCTGATAAAGTATTTTAACAATGACATGCAGAATAAATCTAGACCCAGGGATCAGATACTTTTACTGAACACATTGTTTCAAAAGATCATTCTCACTACAGTAACAAAAGCAAAGAAAGTTAAAAATAAGTTTACAATCTTTAAATTAAAAACATGAGAAACACAATACTGTACATATGGAAACAAACCATTTTACATGCATACACACATTATATAGTTAGCAACATTATCATAAGCAGCAGTCATTGTTTTTCCCTGTATTTTGATTGTAACACTATAGTAGTTATTTATTTGTTCCTTTTTGGGAACTACTTAAATTGAGTCATATAGCATGATTGTATACACTATGAAAATGACTACATGATTGAAAAACAGACCCAACAAGAGCCTTGAGGAGCACATTCATTTTGAAATAAATCATTTATGCCAGTGCTTGATGAGTCTATAATTTCATAAGCCCAACATGTGTATATAGGCATGTCTGTGAGCACAGACATTGCTGGGTATATATGTGTATATGTGTATATTTATATAGAGTTGGGAGTCGGGAGGCGCGAATTTATATACACATATACACATACATACATAACTACTTTCACAGATAAAAATCACACATGACATTTTAAATGAGCCTGATATTTTGAAATACCCAGTAGGTTCAGGTAACTAGGATTTCCACAGCTGAAAAAATAGCTTGACATAAATTCACATTTTGAAAATCAAAGTAATGAAATCTATCTACCAGGTAATTTCTCTATCAGGGTACCAGCCCTAGAGCATTACTATGGAAGCAGATTTAAATCTGATTTCTCTATTTTTAAATAGCCTCTTTAAAATGTCCCAGAAGATGCATATGACATGTCATTCACTTGTGAATTCTGCTCTCCAGTATAAATGGCAGCATCTTCTATTGATGATGTAGATACATAAGAAATAAAGTACTTGTATATTCGAGTACTTTATTAGCAATATGTACACTAGCTTCATAAAACAACTAAATTTTACATGTATGCAAAATTGTGAATGAAATTTCTGGTTAAGAAGAAAACAAAATATAGTAAGTGGTTTTCCTCTCCATATTTAACTGCAAATTCCCTTTTGCCCTTTATTTGACCCTCTCTATTCATGCATATCACTGAATCCTCGAGGCATTCACCCCACTTTGTCTATGGCGCTCTATTCAGAGCCTTGCCAAAACCCTGGTAATCCAGCGGGACCTTCATCCTCCTAGGAGGTGGGAAGATGCTTGCGAAGGATTTCTTTGGTTGCCGAGGATAGGGTGTCTGGGAAGTTCACCTCGAACTCTATGAGCAGGTCGCCCCGCTGGTCAGGGTTTTTTGGAAAGGGCAGTCCATAGCCTATAATTCTTCTCCTCATTCCAGGCTTCACAACTTCATTTATCGTCATGGGGATGGTTCTTCCTTCCATTGTGGGAACATTGATGGAGCAGCCACACAAGGCCTAAAAGACCAACAACAAAGTCAATTTGCCAAGAAGTAGAAACTTATTGCATTATCTTTTTAAGTTTAATGCAAACAGCGACTACAAAATATCCGTTGTGACTAAGGCAAACCTTACAACTACCAACCACCTGTCAGAAACCACCATCATTTTCACCCCAAACTCCCAATAAGAACAGAGACCACTGTATTGTTTCTGTTCTTCAGCATCAAGTCTTACCTGTGGTCAGTGCAGAAAACGATTCTATTAAACTGAGGTCCAATATAGAAAAACCTTGAAGGGGGGAGGGGGAAGAGTTTCATTTCCAGGTAAGGAAAGTCCTATGAGCCATCTTACCTATTTCCTTTCCCCTTTGGAGGTCCATTTGGCAGGTTAGGAAATAATGCTTTAGAGGGAATGACATATCCCTATTTCAAACTACTTATTTTCCTTTCTACTGTATCCATATAAAGCTTAAATTCAAAATCAACATTTGAGGACAAAGAATCTTGAATTTTTCCCATTTTCCTATCTAACTGTATATATCAATTAATCACCTAGTCTTGGGGGCAGCTGTGACACACCTCTTACCAGACCATGACACAAAGGCTGGATCCAGCAAGGTAATCCATCAGTACTGGCTTCTTCCTTACATGCTAGAAGGAAATGCTGAGCTGGGCCTGGACCTGCTGAGGTGAGAAGCCTAAAGACTATATCTGGGTAAAAGACGCACTGATGATGCTGACCCCGAGGGCAAAGGTAGATGTGCAGGGACAGGAGCGGCGCAGGGAGCATTATCAGTCTGAATGCATGAAAGACATTTTCCAGATATTTATGACCAGAAGAGGAGTTGGGGTAAAATGGGAGGGCACAGACCAGGACCCTGGGGAGGTGGTGACCTGCCCTGATATTCCCCGGGGAGCATGGCCATTCAAGCTCTGGACCTGGCCCTTAAAATCTGGTGCCTGCTTCTCCTCTTCCCCAGGCTGCCCTTACTCAGGATCTCTCTGGGAATACTCAAGCCATGGGCCAGCACTGCAAAGCAGCGAGCCAATGAGGGGCTATGGAGAGTTACAGCAATCGACATCAGCAGAAGGCCCAACCACACAAAGAAAACCACATATTTGGCAAAGGATTGTTGTTAGGGCTTCGTACACAAGATTGAAGGTTTAATGAAAGCTTGCAAGTGAAATTTTTAAATTACAAAACAGATAAAAATTATTTCTTTAAACAGTAAATTGTAAATCCTAACTAAACTATACTATGATAAACAATCTGAAGGCACTGAAAGCTTTCCTTATCAGAGTAAATAATGCCTACAGTGCCCTCCACCATATACCTGGGAGAAAAGGAGGTGGGAACCAGGACATGTTTAATCATAAGGAGTACAGCTGTGTGGTAATGCTAGGGAATATTCAAAGGTATTTATGATGGGGAAGCAAGTTTGCCTTAGGGCATTTTCCAGTCATTTCCTAAATTCTTGTGACACAAATTGGTTAAATGTCAATGTTTCAGATCCTGTTTTATAACTTACCTCTCGTAAACTGATTCGGACGGGATAGATAATATTGGATCCATCCCTCTTAAATTGTGTATGCTCTTTATCTTTAATGACAAAAACAATATCCGCTGGAATACTATTGGGCATTTCATCTCCTTCCCTTGGAAAAGTGATTTTTGTTCCTTCTTTCCATCCTTTTTTTATTTCAATGGTGAGAATTTTGTCCTCTGTTCTAACACTTCTCCCATCAGGGTTCAGCCTTTTTCGGGAAATCTTCATTCGTTTGGTACAACCATTATAGATTTCTTCAAGAGATACTTTAAGTTCATGGATAACTGGGGGGTCTTGCCTGGGTCGAGTTGAACCCACTGGGGTCCTCTCCCTAGGATACCCATTCATGCTGAAACCAAAGGCACTAAAAGGATCTCCATCTACTTCCATTTCTTCACCATCTCTATTAGTAGCCATTCTTCTACCAAAGAAGACTTCAAAAGGATTGGCGCCACCGAAAAATGCTGCAAACGTGGCATGAGGATCTCCATGAAAGGTGTACCGGAAGGTACCTCCATGTCCATCAGTTCCACCAGCTCCTCCTTTTAAGCCTAGGTGAGATGAGCAACATGTTAGAAAGACACCCTTGTGACACAAAATAGAGATGCATAGTTCACAACCCACTTGAGCTATGAACTACTCAAAAGAAACAAGGAATGTGTTCACTTAGGGGAAGAAGAAGGGGTCCACATCTATGATTCCCTTGTTCGAGGGACCAAATTGCTTGGGAACACTGACGGGTTAAGGGACTTGGCCATGGTTAACCAGGCTAATGTGTCAGGGGCAGAAGGTCTTCCTATTCCAAGAATGACTCTTTATTACTTCTTATAATTAAAAATCTAAAAGACTGTGCCACTTTTGTCTGTTTTCTAGGCCAAAATTTTCTAGGGTTGTTCTTTGATAATGTTTTACAATCCTAAAGAGCAGCAATATAGTGAACGAGAAGGGAAAAAATGGCATTTTGAACTTTTCATCACAGAGATGACTTTTGACTTGTCACTTTTAAAGTCAGAGGTCTTTCCATAAGCAAATATTCAGAAACCAGAATTTAACTTGACCATGAATTTCAAGTCAATAGGATTACAAATTCCTCAGGAAAGAGACTTTTTTTGTACATTTAGGGTTAGAATTAGGCTTAGTATTTGTTACTGACTGAGTGGCAAGTAATTGGTAATAACTCTAAAGAAAACTTTAACTAGCTTGTTTAAAACAAACAAACACCCTCTACCAGCTAAAATTTCACTTTAATTGTAAAGAATAAAAAAGAGAAGATTTTCAAGGTATGGAAAGGATAGAAAACTAATCATGAAGCCCCTCAATGGAAAATATCCTATTTCTAAATAACAGAATTTAATTTTAAGAGTTATCACTCTAAGACTGCCACTTCAATCAAGCCGAATCTATAGAAAGAGAGGTGTCAGAGCTCTGGACACATATGGCTGTTGTATCCCCAGCCCTCAGGGCACCTCACTGTCATCAAATCACTGCTAGATGGCTAGATGGCCCAAGAAAGAGACAGTGTAATTATAGAAAGAACATACTAAAAACTGAAAGCTGAAAGTCACAAGATCTTTGAGGAGTTTAGGATAATGCTTCTGTCACTCAATTCTGAATTGGTTAAAATTATGGAAGGGTCTTCTCAAGGATATTCCCCGATAAAAAAATTTAACAAAATAAAATATAAAAAATTATGTTAGGGACAGGGCTAAAAGCTCCAACAGGCTAAATAACCTGCTAAATCCAACCTTAAAATGAAATTCTTTGCTTTATGTTAATAGAAGAAACCACAACAAAAGATGAATAATCATCCCAATGAATATCACTGAGGAAACTCAGCTTGTCCCTCCCCCCAATTGCTTTCTCTTCCATACAAGTGTCTTGTCCCCCCCCTCCCCTTATGTTTGGTCATGCCTTCTGTGTGAGAGTTGGTATCTTCTAGGTAAGTCACCTCCCACTTGCAGTGGCCATGTCGAGTTATGACAACAACTCCATTGATCAAAAGATAAAAGAATCTAATGAAAAAATGTTCATTTGGATCTTTTCCCACCAGTCAAAAATCAGAGGACTCTCTCAAAACCAACACTGTCCCCACTGAAATCCAGGAACCCACACACCCATCTCAACCAAGCATTCTGAACCTGAGGTCCAACAACTTGTTGAAAATGTTGATATAATTGGCTTCCTTTGTAATCCTCTGTATTTTTCTTTATATTTAAAACCATGACTCCATGAAGTGCTCTAAGCCTTCTCTAGACCACTGCCAAATTTGTAAAGAGCCTCTAATCTGGTCCAATACTTTACTAAGAGATGAATCCACGGTATCCCTAAAAAGTAGTCAACATGTCTTTCCACTTCTCGACCCACCCCCGACACACACATGTACACATCCACAAAGACCTCTAGTGACAAGGAACTCCTCAGCTTTTGGGACAGCTTATTTCATTTTGGAACAACTCTAAATGTGAAGGCAGTTTTCTTTTATCCTGAGCTGAAATCCATCTCCCTTTAGCTTTTCTCCACTGGTTCCAGCTCTATTTTTAATTGGAGTCATGTCTTAATTTCAATCATCTCACTTCTTCATCCCAGAGATCTAAAATAATTTTGCCAAACTTCCCATAGTAAGTTGTGCAAAGGCTATTGCTCCCATTTCACTGAAATGCAAAAAATTACCAGATGTGATCAGTATGATGATGACTCTGAGGAAGAAAATTAGACAGAAACAGTGTGAAAGGTCTGCTTATCACAAGGAGCCATTCCTGTGGAAAACCAAAACCCTAAGATAAGAAGGTCTCCATCTACTTGGGATCCCACTACTCTTCTTGGGCCTATTATTCATCCCGGCTCTTCCTAATACAGACTAAACCCTGGCAGAGGCAGGGCACAGCAAAGTTTTCCAGAATTGTCCCACAGGAGCCTTTCTTTGAGCCCTCTGACCTTGGAATTAGCACCTGCTACATGCTGGCATCTATGACTTTCTTAATGAAAAAGGGACAGCATCTGTCTCCTTGCAGGTGCGCAGGCAGAGAGAGGATCTGAGTTTTGAATATACCTCAACCACCTACTACCTGGGGTTCCTAATGGAAATCCCCAAGGATCTGTACATTTCAGTTTCCTCACTTATAAAATATTGGGGTTTTCTTTAGGCTTGAAACCCAGGCTCTTAGGAGAGAGGGCAAAGGAGAAAAAGTGCTCCAAGACATTCTGAGAAGGGAGATGTTACCATCAAGCCCAGGGGCATCAGAGAAGGAATTACTGAAAAGGGAAGAACAGATTCTACAGGTCAGAAGCAGGGTGTGTGTGGCTAACTGAAAACATAAATGGATGGAAGGGAATATGGTAAAAAAGAAATTAGAAGCTCCACTCCAGAATCTCTACTGAAGCCTCAAGGCAATCAAGCTCCACTGTATACTGGAGCAAGGAAGGGACCTAGTTAAGGCTATAAATTAGCCAAGGAACTGTGGCAGCTCTGTGACAGATGGATGGGCAAGGTGAGAGCCTGGAAGCAGGGATACCAACAGGGAAAGCAAAAAAGGCACACTGGATTGCTTAATAACCTGTTTAAGAGATCAGGCTGACCTGTATTTGGGGATGAACATGTGACTAGAGAGAATGGATGAAGAGGAAGCTAGAAATGGAAGGAGAATGCAAAATCCCGAAGGTCAGAGATGGCAGGTTGTGTATTTCCTCAAGTTTTCCTGACTCCAAGTCTGATGCTCTAATAACTACTCCATCTAGCTGCCCAGGTTGTCTGCTTCCAACAGCACATGGGTCAATCTGTCCGGAGAATAGAATGTAAGGACTAGAGTTCCAGAAAGTATCAAAAGACATGACAAAAATGACAAGAAAAATGACCAGTGTGGGTCTTATCTGAGCATCAGATACCAGAGTGCTAGAGGGGCTCTGGGATGACCCTTTTGGAAGCTGTATGGAAGGTGTATGTGAGGGGAACTGTCCAGGTGAGAGGTGCTGAGGAGAGCAAGGAATGAGGACAGTCAGGGCTTAGGGACAGTAAGGGACAAGTCCAGGCCAATGTCAAGGCCAGCAACTTGGGTTCCTGAGAAGGTTATTGTGCCCTAGGCGGGGGTGAGTTGTGTTAGACATGCTGTGTTGGTATGCCTCGGGGCTAAGGGGGAGATAGCTAGTGGTAAGAATGCGAGAATAGTGAGCAGAATACTGATTTTCTAGATTAGCTTTGAAAGAAAGAGCTAGGATAAATTTAGGGTTAGAAGGCTAAAGACAAGATTTTTTGGATTTTTGTTTGGGGAAGGGAGGAAGATAAGGAAGATATGAGCAAGACTAACATAGGCAAAGGAAAGCAGTCAGAAGATAAATGATGGAGTAAAGTCCTAGAGAAAATGGAAGTTAACCTGATAGGAAAAAAACCCACCTGGACTTACCAAAAGGATAAATGTCAGGGCAAGGAGAATTAGGTTAGCTTCTTATAAATGGGTTTTCTTTGGGGATTCAAAGTTATCTGAATTGTTTGCAATTCTAGGGAAATAGATTCATTTGGCAAAATAAGGTAAAGACATTAACTATGTAGAAAAGAAAGAAGTAGGAAAAATCATCACACCTGAGCAAAAAGGGAATAATGCCAACACAACTATTCAGTATCTAAATAAAACTTAGCAAGCCATAAAAAGTAATATTATATTTACAAATAAAATCATTTTGTAGAAAATTTGAATAAAGAAAATAAAAAGGACCCTAAAAAATCCTTATGTGAAGTTTTCTGTAGATGATATCTGATCATTTGTCTATCTTCAGAGGAAGAAATCTACATTTCCTTTTCAGGATATAGCCTTCTTCTTCAAAGATCTCATTTTAAATGTGAACAATTCCATGATAATGCTTAATTATATAAAATTTCAACTGTGTTTAAATCATCTTTTTTCTAAGGTTCAGAATTCTTAACACATCATAAATTGGAGGGGAAAGGAGGCAGGCAATTGGGGTTAAATGACTTGCCAAGGGTCACAACAGAGTGTCACATATCTGAGGTTGAATTTGAACGCAGGCCCTCCCGACTCCAGGACTGGTGTTCCATACACTGTGTCATCTAGCTGCCCCCACATCAAAGATTTTCAAAAGGTTCTTTTTTGGAATCTACATTCATTACATGTACATAGCCATACCAAATAGAAACAGTGATGGACATTTTACTAGTAGCTGCAGCTCTGTAGTTTTAAAAAGTCAGTTGCCCACAAGCTTTCTCCATAGTCCTGATCCCAATAGCTCCTCCATGCACCTGATGGTCTGCTTTTGAGTGTATCTCTTGGGAAGGGTCCTTATCCCAAATGCTACTCAGGCACACAATGCTGGGCACTCAGCAGGGACAGGATTATAGAAATATGCATTTGGAATGATGGATAGACACAAACCCAATGATAGAATATAAAGCAATACTGCTTTAAAAAGAAGTCTTTAATGTTAGCTATAGGGACTAGACCCTGATTCCATTGATATGAGGAGCTCTCAGATGAGGAACCTTCCAATATGGCTGACATTTCTGTGAAAGACAATCTTCGGAAACTAAGAATTTAAGCAACTTGCCCAGGTCTTGGAGGCAGTAAGTAGCAGAGGACTTGGCCTAGGTCTTCTGTCCACTAAACCATGCTGTCATCTCCTTAAGTTGTTCAACCAAGACAAAGATATAATTGGTTTAGTGTCCCATTATAAGGATAAATTTTCTTAAGGCCTTTCTTAGCCTCCTCAGTGCTAAAGACATAGTGTGCATTTAAAAAAATGCTTGTAGATGGACTATGGTTTATTTACTGTGGCAAAAGCTAAAAATTCGTCAAATTTATTTTTCACACCCTCCCCTCCCAAACAACTTTTTATTTGCTATAAATTTAGATTGGTCAAATTCTCTTGTAAGACAAATTACTTTTTTCTTAAAAGTAGTATCTTTTGGTAGTACTGAACTGCCTTAATAATGAGCTTTTTTCAATATTTGCTCTGCAAGAATCTGACATGAGCTATCCCACTCACAAAAATAACCAGTTAAAAAGTATAACATTCCATCAAGCTGATTATTTGCATTTTAAAGATTTTTAAAAGCTGCCATTTATATGGCAAAATTAAACTAAGATAACTTCTATCAGGACATAGCATAAATACTATCTATCAGTTGCCCCTGCCCAGGGGACAAGCTCAGGAAGTGATGCTCTTATGGTCCTCTAGTGGAAACCCCACAGCTCTCTTATGGCTACCATGGTGAAAACAAGGTGACCCCAAACAATGACTTAGTGCTGATCCACAGACATTGTGGAAATCTATTAATAGAGACCCCTGGCAAGCTTTCTCTTTACAGTTAAGAGAGCCTTCTCAAAAGTTTCCTCTTCAAAATTAGGAAGATGGAGAGTAACTTTGAAAACAAATTCTAAATTAACATACTGAGGAAATTAACTTGAGTCTGGCTAATATCTAATCTCTTAATCTACATAAAAACACCGGAAGGAAGAAAGGCATGCTTTTGGTTCAATATTAAAATTTTGAACGAATAATTTTGTTTCAGCTCCAAGATTCCATGCCTAAATTCAACAGTGTTCTAACCTGGTAGCCATTTTAGGGTAAAAAATTGCATTTCGGGGGCCTCACTTTCTTGGCACATGATTGCTGTTTACAATTAGGCTAAAAACTTGTTCTGGTATTTTATGACATCAGGCAAATTCTTTCCTTTCCAGGCACCAAGCCAAAAACAAGCTAGAAACTAGATGCCAGAGCTCTTGCTTCTAAGGGCTGCTCTGTCTTGTTCAGTCAATACACTAGGGTTCTTGTATATAAGGAGATAAATCATTTGCTTTTAAAGGTAAAATAAAATACATAAAAATCCTCCTAATTTTAATTGTCAAACAAGACTCAAAAGAACAACAGGCTATTTATTCATCTCTCGAATAAAACAAATTCCAAAAGGGGTTGGACATAACTTCTGAAACTCAGTGCCTGGAACGGTTTTAAGTTTCTTTTCAAAAATAGATCCCAAGTCAAATCATGGAAAGTGCGTCGTATAAAAACACATCGCTTATTCAAACGACACATTCAGCAAATAGACAATTCAAACACAAGCAATCAAGCAGGACGTGGTCCGGTCATTTTGGTCCCTTTCTGGCCCGTGTACACGCTCTCCTCCTCCACATAGGTCCCAGCGCCCCGGGTGAACTAGGACAGAATGGGAGACAGACTGACAAGTCACCCCCACCCCCACTGACATCCTCCCGCTCACACACACAGACACGACACTTACCCTCCTCCCCATACTGATCATAGATCTCTCTCTTTTTAGGATCACTCAGAACTTCATAGGCTTCGGCCACCTCTTTAAATTTTTCCTCTGCTTGAGGAGATTTGTTCTTGTCCGGATGGAATCGGAGGGCTTGTTTGCGGTAAGCTTTCTTAATTTCTTCATCAGAAGCTCCTTTCTCAATCCCCAAAATGGAATAATAGTCTTTCCCCATTCCGAATGTCTTGAAATGAACTTAGATTTCCCTTTATGTAAGAAAAAAGATACAGATGTACCTGTAGTCTTAGCGACAGAAGGACCCTAAGAAACCGAGAGCTCGCTGGGCAGTGCCGGGCACCGGGAGCCGCCGCCTCCCTGCTTTGCTCCCTCCCTCCCTCCGGCTCCTTCCGAGACAAACAGAGACCTCCTCTCTCCTGGTCCTCCCATTTTATACTACGTGTCTCGGCACCTTCTAGAAGAGCCAGGGCTCCGCACGTCACTTCCCAGGCTGCCTCCGGCCAGGACCAGGCTCTGGGCTGCGCTCCTCCGGGATTAACTCTTGCCCTGCCTTCTCGCTGCGCTCAGTCCCTCCCCCTCTCTCTCCCGGTCTGGGCCAAACGTTTGGGCAACAATAAAAACCAACCAAGGTTATTTTGTTTCCATTCCAGATCATTAAAGATCAGATAGACTCCTAAATGAGCCCTGAAGTAGACTCCAGAAAGCCCCCAAAGCTGCCCACCATTGCCCTCTCCTTAACTTTGCAGAAAAGCCCCTACCTTTTAAGTCAGCTTTTGAGGAGCTGAATCTCACAATCCTAACTTTCTTTGGTATTCTCCTGTTTTTACTTTAAGACAGCACCGGGTTCTCCAAACCTAATGAATCATTTTCTTCTCCTTTGCTTTTTAGAAACGTCAGGCTAATGCACGAGGAAAATGACCCCTGCTAATGCCAAAAGACACTACCGATTTCTGTAAGCTCAACGAGACACTAATTAATTCCAGGTTACATGGGGAGCTATATAATTGGCTCATCAAGAACAGGGGCTGATCAAGGTAGAGATTTGAGTCTTAAAGTGAAATACTTGAATCTGTCACTTCAAATAAACAAGGCAATCCCAAATCATAAAATGACTGTCCAGTTTTCCTCAGAAAACCTTTCACTCTGTGAAATGCTAGCAGAAAATCTGGCCTCAAGTTACCCTTCTAATTAATGTTAGCTACAGGACACCAAGAGCTGAGCTCTAAAGCTGGAAAGGAACTACAGTCTTCTTCCTCCTCCCTGCTGCACATGGAAGGAAACTGAGTTCAAGAAAGGAAGGGTGGACAGTTGGTCTCAAGTCACCCCTTGTAATCTCAATTGAGTGCCCTCTAAATACAGACTGAGGGGAAAGCGTTAAGGGAAATTTTCATGGAACACATCGTGCCATATCCTATTGTAATTTGGGATGGAAGGAGAAATACCAAAATACTCAGTGTATCCCGCTGGGCTGGGAGTGTGAATCCCATCTCAGACACTGCCTCTAGTAGCAACTGGAAAGCAGAGATGGCCTCTAATTGCTCTGGGCCTGTCTCATCTGTAGGAGGTTGAAGGTTGGACTCAATTCCCCAATCATGTCCCTGCCAGCTCTAAATCTCTGGCACTCTGGGTGGTCACAGGGAGCCACTCCTCTTGGAGGGTTTTCATCTCCATCTTCTTTGGCACCCATGGTTCTTTACACATCATGATTCTTTAAAACCTTTTCCCTCAAAAAAAATTTTTTTTAAATGTAAATATTTTTAAAACTACCCTAATGGCCTAAACACAGAGATACTCATGGGTATTATGGGAAAAGTTGTAAGTATGGAATTGGGAGCCATGACTTCAGTTCTCCCACAAGTCACCAGCTAAGAGGGAACCTCCATTTTTGATCTGTAAGTCATAAGAGCTGCCATATTTCAGGGAAGCTGTGACCCTGTGGATCAAACCCATGACACACATTAAAGCAACCGTACAAAGGTGACCCCACTATTTTTAGCCATCTTTGGATTCTCACCTCAGAGGCCAAAGAGCTGCACACGGGGAGTCCCCAGGCTTCACTGAACCTTTGGGGACAGCCTGATCTTGTGTTTAGGAAAAAGCACAACTCCATAAGGCTACCTTCTCATTTCAATTATTCTAAAATGCCCAATGCCAAGAAATTGAGGACAGGAACAAATACCTGAAGCAATGAGCATGAACATATGAAAATTACCCTACAATGAGAATGTATTTTCTAGGGAAAACACTGAGTTTCTTTAAAAAACGAAAATGCAAATTATCATCAGACCAAATCATTTTTAAGTGGCCAGAAATGTTGTTAGAGTCATTCTATATACAATGAAGACTTGAAAAAAATGTTACTAAGATTTGTTTTCATTACACTGATAGAAACAAAATCATCCAATCAGCTGTACAAACCAAGGTGTGTCAGTGGACTAAACCAAGGTAAGCACGAGAGGATGGAGAAACACTGCCCCTCATCCAAGGGGAATTCAACCTAGAAAGCCAAAGTTTGGCAAGTTTGCCAAACTGCCAGCTAGTTGTTTTGGTTGGCTTTAATTAGTTGCAACATGTTTTTAAAATCACAAAAGTAAATTTCAATTTAATTCCAAGTCAGGATCAGCCACTGTCCTTTCTAAAAAGTGCTGATTTTTGTTATCTGATAAAACGTATAAATGTTCTCCATAACTTGGAGCTGGACCCAGGTCATCCAAGTTTTATAATTTTGCAGAAACTTAATGTGATTATTATCAAATCTGTATTTGTTATTACAAAATGATCCATTTGCAAAGCAAATTAATCATCATGTATCCCTGATTTTCTTCACTACCATTCACAACTCCCAAATTCTAGTTCAAATGGTTTTCCCTTTTTGCTTGGACAATTAAAATAGCTTCCTAATCTGTTACAAAAATAACAGAGGTAGTTAAGTGGCTCAGTGGATAGAGCAATGGGCCTGGTGTCAGGAAGATCTGAGTTCAAGTTTGACTTCAGATATATAGCTTTGTATCTTGAACATGTCACTTCATCCGTTTCCTCAATTCAAAAAAAGAGATAAGTCATCTCCCTCCTATTAGGTGGATCAAATGAGATAATTGTAAAATGTTTAGTCTAGTGTGTGGCAAATTTTATGTAAATGTTTATTTTTCATTATTACTACTCCAACCTTACAGTTGTGAGGATCAATGAGATCTAGGTACAAAGGAGGCAATTACTAAATGCTCTTTTCCCTACCTAATCAATTCGTCATTAACTTCTCTTTCCTCTAATCTGCATCCAGATTAAGAGATTAAATTAAAGTACACCACTCCACTACTTAAAAATCTTGAATAGTTTTCCAATGGCTCCCAAATAAAAATCCAAAATCCTTTCACCTAGGAATTCTCAGGCCTCCTCAACCTGGCCTCCAATGCCTTTTTCAGCTTGCTTTCCTCCTGCACTTCACTACCCTTCCAAATACTTCTCATAGTTTCCCAACTCTGAGCTTTTGCTCACATCATTGCCTCCTCCTAGAATTGTTCATCTCAATAGATACTACTATAATTCTTTTCTTGCTTCAAGGTCCATCTCAGATGACACCTTTCCCTGGTCTTCTCAGGCAGAAATTATTTCCCAATACCTTTTCCCAACATCTGTTTTATAGTTATGGGTCTCATTTCCCCCATTAGAGTATACATTCCTTTAAGGCTAGAATTAGGTCTGATTTATCTTCTTCTTTACCTCAAAGCTTAGTAAAGTAGCTTGCATACAGTAGGTGATAAACATAAAATACATGAATATTTAACATCTGCATTAGGAAGTTTGTTCTCAAAAAATATATATATTTCAATTGCACAGTTTGACTTATCTTGGAAATTTCCTTCAATAATAATCATTGAAAAACTAGCAATATAAGTCTACATATATGTTGAGTTCAAATTTTTTATTTCTTCTCTTTGCATTGCTGTAGTCCATGTTTATACATTTGTGTGTATGCATGTGGTTTTTCTGCTCCTGCTTGCTTTTGTATTAGTTTGTGTGTTTTCTCATGGCTCTCTAAATTCTTCATAGTCATCATTTCTCATGGCACATTAATATGCAACTAAATTAGTGACATACAATTTGCTTGGCCATTAGTCAATGGCCCATTTGGTGGATATGGGACATTTTTGGTTTTGATCTCCCTAAAGAGATCCTTGGATCAAACACAAAAGTGTTTTGTAAACATCAAAGTACTACATAAATGATACCTATGATGTTTTGGCAAAACTTCAATTTTTATTTTTTTCTATAATAGGTTTTTTATTTTTCAAAATATATGTCAAGCCAGTTATCAATATTCACCCCTGCAAAACCTCCTGCTCCAAACTGTCTTCCCTCCCTCTTCATCTCCTCCTCCCTTAGACAGCAAGTAACCCAATATAGGTTACACATCTGCAATTCTTTTAAACACATTTCCATTTGTCATGCTGTGCAAGAAAAACTAGATCAAAAGTGAAAAAAAGAGAAAGAAAAAACAAGCAAGCAAATAACAAAAAAAGTGAAAATACTACATTGTGATTCATATCCAGTCCCTCTATTCTTCTCTCTGGATGCAGATGGCTCTTTGCCCAAATCTTTTGGAATTGGTCTGAATTACCCTATTGTTGAAAAGAGCCCCGTCCATCATCTGACATGATGATCAGCTTATCACATAACCTTTTTATTGCTGTGTACAATGTTCTCTTGGTTCTACTCATTTCACTTAACATCAGTTCATGTAATCTTTCCAAGCCTTTCTGAAATCAGCCTGCTCATCATTTCTTATGGAACAATAATATTCCATTACATTTGTATAACTTATTCAGCCATTTCCCAACTGATGGACATCCACACATCCACTCAGCTTCCAGTTTCTTGCCACTACAAAAAGAGGTGTCCTTTTCCTTTTTATGATCTCTTGGGGACACAGACCCAGTAAAGACACTGCTCAACTTTTATTTTAAAAGGAAGATTAGCAGGCAGCTATTGTTATTACCTCTTTAAAATTTTTTGAAATAACATGTTAGGAATAAAAACTACTAAATGGCAATTTTGGGGAGATGAAGCTGAAAAAGAGGTTGGGGTTCTTGGGCTGAATCTAGTAAGATGAAATTCAATAGGAATAAAAGTAATGTCTCACTCTAAGGTTTCAAAAATTCAATTTGCAACTATAAGTTGGGGGAAGAATGGCTGGTGAGCAGTTTTGATTAAAAAATATCAAAGGATCTTAGTAACCTGAAACTTCCCTTTAGGTCATTAAGTGATAGGTCAGTCAAAGAAGCTGATTGATGTCTTAGGCTTCAATGACAGAGTTCTGACTCTCAAGCACAGGAAGGTGACAGTCCTTCTGGTATCTGCCCTAATTAAAAAAAAAAAAAAAAATCTCCAGTATTATGATCATTTCTGGGCCCTGACTGAAGTTTACAGAGACCTCTGATAAACTGGGAATCATCCAGAATCAGAGTGCAAAGGGTGAAAGGGCTATGAGAACTGAAGAAGAACTGGGAACCCTGGGTAGAAACCAGTAGGAGAGAAGCTTCAGGGGATTAGGGCTGCCTTAGGAAGGCCTAGAGGCCTAACCAATAAGTGTGAACCCATGAGTTAATCAAGTTTCCTATCTAAAGAATGTTCCTAATAAGATGGCTGGGATAGCCCTTCCAGAAGGGCCATAAAGAAAATTCACGTACCTTCTTGGCCTTGGTGGGCCTCTTGTTCAGGTGTTCTTCACTTGGCAACTGGGATTGGATACTATATTTCAGTGGTTGCCAAGGATGCAATTCCATAGCACTTTCAGAGAGTGATGATAACTATTTTATTCTTGTACAAATTCTTCCTGTACATGGCATCTTACTCATTTGTTTGTTTCCAGGAAACCTGAGCAAAAATGAGCTAACACTTTTATATCTATGTTGTGTGCACCACTTGATATTATTCTTCGATCAAACACTCATTAAGCAATGACTGCATACAGGGTACTATACTGAAAAGACAAATGAAATCTTTCCTGCCCTCCAGAAGAGTTTACATTTTTCTGGAAGTGGGGAGGGTACACCAGAGAAGTAAATACAAATCACTTGGCCTTCCTTTGTATCCCCAGGGCCTTAGCACATCGGTGGCAGTTCTAAAAATTTGATTAAAAAAAAAAAAAAAAAAACATTGTCAAAGAAGGGGCAGTCACAGGATGGGGAGGTAGAAAGGAGAGGTCTCTCCAAACTGGCTCCCGGATGATAAAGATTAGAGGAGAGAGGCAATTCCAGCTATGAGATGTTCCTGGTGCAAAAGTATGGAAACAAGATGGTGAGCTGAAGGAACAAAAAACAATACAAGCAACAGTTCAGAGACCTGACTGGAAGTAGAGTGGAAGAAGGAAACTCACAGGAAATAAGACAGGAAAAGCAGGAAGAATCCAGCATCACAAAAAGGCCTGAATTTCCAATTTCAGAATTTTGGTCTTTGCCAAGGATGCTAATAATTCATGGAAGATTGCTACATATAGAGAAAGGGGGATATGATCAGTTCTTTTTCTGGAACAGTGATTCAGCAACTCTATGAAATAAGGACAGCAGCAGGGAGAAAGATGGACCAGTCAGTCAACCAGCATTTAGTAGAAACACTTCTTATGTACTAAGCCATAAGGAAGCTGTTTCAGGACTTGGCAACTTGTAAGGATGAAAGAGAATAAAAAATCCAGTCTAACTACATGGTAGAATGATGATACCCTCAAGAGAAAAGGAAAAATATGAAGGATAGATGGATTTGGGACCAAGATATAAGGAGTGATACCTGCAGGACATCTACATGGAATTTTTCAACCAATCATGGTGATTTTGACTCAGTTTCCAACAAAGGAGAAAGCACCAATCTGGACATAACTAAACTCACAGATGGGATCAAGAGGATATAAAATGAAAACAGATGGAGACCCAGAGCAGAACCTACAGACATCCACAGTTAAGAAGAAGTTTGGAGGACAGATGGGATACTGCAGAAAATGTAAGTACAACTGAAATTATTTTTAAAAATAAAATAGCTAGCATTCATCTGGCTGAAGGATCAACAACAATCCTGAGAGGTAGGTGCTACTATGATCCCCATTTCAGAATGGATAAGGTTTGACCCGCCCAAGGTCACACAGTCAGGGAATATACTTTCTCAAGTCCTTTACCCATGTTCAAATTGGCAGAGTGGAGAAGGAAGCGGAGAACTCCAAGTCTGACTCCTTCCACAAACAAGTCGGTCTCTTCACCTGTAGAATGGAGACAATAGATGCCCCTACCACACCTTGAGTGTTTTAAGATCAAATAAGTTAGCCATGTGTTGGGTAGCACTCTGGAAATGCTATCAGAGTCTCTGCCCGCAGGACACGGGCACTGAACACTCACACATGCTTTCTGAGGACTAATCCAAATAGGAACAGAGAGGTATACACAAGCTTAAGGTCGGCTGCGTGGAGGTGAATGACCAAGCAAAGACAGACACAAAATGGCCCACCTCAACCCTGTATATCATGTGAGTTAAAGATCAATCATTAGATTGAGAAAAATATCAATCTTGAAATCATAAAACCAGTCGATACTGGTGCAGAAAGAAGGTACACTAAGTAGGAGGATGGCTCACAAGTTCTCCTTGGGAAAAACAAGCAGAGGAGTTGGCAGGATTGACTCTCTCGTAGTTAAAAGCTAAGCAGGTATCATTTCACAGGATATTCGATCATCTTATATTTCAGTGATAAGCACTTGCAACCCTCCTTCCAAACACCGTAAGGCTAACTGAAGTTTAGGGACCAGTTGCAGATCATGTGAAATCCCTTGAAAGATCTAACTAGAGAAAACACTTGTGACTCTCTGATCATAATATTTGGGAAGGCTTGAAAACTGGTCATTTCACCAGATTCAAGGAAGAGGTCCAGTTTAAAGAGGCATTTGTTACAAATGGGGAGATTCTGGAGAGACATAATATCAAGCTCCATTACCCTCTCCTGAGTCCTCAGAGGGGCTGGCCTTAGCACATGGATGAAGAATGCCCCTTATCCAGAACATTACAGGCAACTGAATGGCCACCTTACAAAGCTGACCTAAATCGGGGATTGACCCTGCCTAGGAGTGTCGTCAAGGAGTACTGAAAGGTCAATGAAGTAAAGACACATGCATGGACCTGAGAAGACTACTGACCTTATGAAGGAGGGCACAAAGGACATAGCTGATGAAATATATGGCCAGAAAAGATGCCTGCTGGGTAATTTCAGAGAGGCATGGAGAGACCTGCACAAACTGATGCTGAGTGAAGTGAGCAGAAACCAAGAGAATCTTGTACTTGGCAGTAACAAGATTATGTGATGTTCAACTCTCTTGGACTTGGCTCTTTCCACAATGAGGTGATTCTAGCTAGTTCCAATAGATTTGGAATGGAGCCATGTGAATCTAGAGAGAACTACAGAGACTGAATGTAGATCACAATAAGTATTTTCACCTTTGTTGTGGTTTGCTTGCTTTCCCCCCCTCATTTCTTTTCAATTTGATTTTTCTTGTGCAGCATAATAAATGTGGAAATATTTTTAGAAGAATTCCAAATTTAACCTATATTGGGTTATTTGCTATCAGGGGAGGGAGAAAACTTTGGAACACAAGGTTTTACAAGGGAATATTGAAAACTATCTTTGCATCGATTTTGAAAATAAAAAGCTATTAAAAAATTTTAAAGATGGCTTCTGGGCTACATACTCTTATAGCCATATTATCCCAAGAGAATATGAAAACAGCCAATGACCAGTTTAAGAAAGGGTTCAGACCAGGCACACAGTGGTTTGCAAACTGTCTCACTGAAGAGAACTCAAAATGTCAGGCAGTTAAGGGATTCCACTAGAGTCTAAGCCATAAATCATCCATTTTCCAAACTGCTGCATTATTTGGGTTTATTTTAATTAATTGTGTAAGTTTTTTAAAACTACATGGAGAGAAGAAGACAGCATGTCCAAAACAGAATTTGTTCCCCTTTTTGCTAAGGACACTCCCAGCCCACCAGTCATTCAAATGTGCATTTTTCCCTACCTCCACTCTCACATCCTATTCTGTCTCCAAAACGTTTCTCTCATCTTTCTCTTTTTCTTTCTCTCTCGCACATGCTTCTTCATAATCTCTCTCCTGACCAGTAAGCCTTCCATTTGGTGTCCCTGCCTCCTCCTCTCCACATAGCTGCCAATGATGTGCCTAAGGTGTAGGGGTGACCACATCATTCCCAGGAACTCTTCACAATACCTAGAATCCAATATAGTACATATGTTCCTGCAAAGTCCTTTCCCCCTCCTCATATACTTCAAAACTCAGCTCAAGCACCATTTCTCACATGAGGACTGTTCCGGTCCCCAATCCCTAAAACTTCCCCCTAATCACATAGCATCGACTTTTGTGTTTTGTATCTACTTCTATGCGGACACGTTTCCTTAACAGAGTGTAAACCCTCAATGCAGAGATGGGGTGACTTGAACTTTGTCTCTCCTTCACCTAGCACAGCGTCTGGAACATATCATGCATTTAATAAAAGCTTGGAGGATTGCTTCATTGAATAAATACTAGACATGGACATGGAGTCAGGAGTGATCTGACACAGTGGCCACTGGCAAAACATCATCTCTCCAACTGGGAGTTTCCTCACCTGTAACGCGGACAATGCCTGCAGCACCTAGCAGACAAGGTTTTTGGGAAGATCTAACTTGAGAGTAGTTTGTACACATGTATAATTCCCTTGTTTGTGGAAATGTGTATATATATGAGCATTTATTCAGACATAGGCAAACATGTACATGGATGCATATGCACAGATATAAAGCACTCTGCACACCTAAAGGAAAAAGAGGCTCGACATCTGCCAGACCAGCCCTCTTTTCCCCTGACAGAAACCTTTCAGGTTTCTGAAAGATCAAAGGATGAGCAAGTTCTGAGAAGAACATAATCTTAGCTTTGCACATGTTGACTCGATGGTATCAGCTGGAAATTGTGAGTCTGCAACTCAGAAGAGGGGGTCTGGGCTACAATGAATGATTTAGGAATTACCTCTCTTCCTTCCCTCTCCTCAGTCTAAGCCCCCAGACCCTGGCACTCACTCATCTGTTCCCCTTTGAATTTCCAAGGCCTTCTCAATCTACATCCTTCAGCATTCAAACACTTCCTAGTGCTGATCATTACAGTCTGGCTGGGCTTCATGTAACCCAGATGATGGTGCTCAAAAATAGATGCCTGTTCTAACAAAACAATGAACTCTAAAGAAATTCCCAAAGGTGGCCCTGTGGACCAACAATTAGTAAAAGGGGCAGTGAGGAGTAGGCAGAGTAGGGAAGGATTTCTACTGAGGCATTCATTCACACTCATCCATCCCACCCCGTACAAAATCTTGTATTCCACTTTAAGTAAAACCTGACCTAGGGAAGAGAGGACAAAAGTAATTTTCCTTTCTTTGTCTTATCACATTTTCTTTCCCTTCTTTTCAAGCCCCAGCCCATCACTAGCTTATTTTGGAGACAAAGGAGTCATTTGGGCTAGGACGCCTACTTGAGGGTCTAGTCTATTACTCGATTCCCAGTAAGGAAGCACCACTAACTGAGCTCCTCAAATGTATAAATAGCTGTTTCACTGTTCAAGTGTAAGTGAGAACTAAGAATGGAAAAGGGAGAGGCTACCTCAAATAAGCAAGACGACCATGCAAAGCATACTCTGACCTCTGAATGGTGGAGACCTTTTGAGTTGAGCTATAATACACTGCTTAGCTCAGCATAATTTTTTTGGTAGTTCCCCACTGGTTTTTTAAAAAATGTCAAGTGTTTCTCTTGAATTTGAATGATTAGCTTTCACTGTGAAGCAACATTTTGCAATAGACAATGTACAGAATGGCATAAGTCTGTCAAAAAATCAACTAGTCAATTACATCGACAACACTTCTGAATAAATAATTCATTATGATCTCTGGATCCCATCATTTACAGTCAAGAATGTGGCTCTTCAGTGTTTCGATAGTCTTTAGAGACAACATTCAAATGCTGCTCACTTTAATAAATAGTCTCAATACAACTGTTCAGTTCAACTAGCATTTATTAAGTCCTGACACTAAAATGGCCAGAGAGGTATTTTTCCAGTTGGGACCATTGTTATCACTATAAAACTTTTAATTTTTTAAACACAGAAAAAATTATCAAGTCATCTGGGATATTTAGATTCAGAATAATCTGTTACACTTTAGGGACTATCTGAAAAATTAGGTAATAATATCTAATCCATATTATGGAAAAAAATTTTTTTTAATTCTGAGGGTCTACTACTAAGGGTTTATAATCTGAGAGAGGACAGACATACATAAAATGAGGGGCAATAGGAGTTGAAGGTATTTCGGGTTAGGGTTACTTAAAATCACAATACCAGATGACTTATAGGTGCTCAAAGGCTAAGTAAGGTGCGGCCAAACTGCAAAGGCTTTAGCAATGGGCCTGGTATGTTTGCTGCCCATGAACCATCCTAGTTAACTTCAAAATGTTTCTTAACAGTTGGAGACAGTAGCTGGACGTTGGCATCTGAAGTCCAGATGACCCAAGTTTGAATCTATCCTCAGAGAAGTATTAGCTGAATGACCACAAGTCATTCCCCTTTTGGCTGCCTCATCATGAAACGGGGATCCTAATATCCCCTATCTCCCTGGATCATTGGGAAGACCGAATGAGATCTATTTGTCAAGCACTTATTATCTGGCCCATTGGAGACACGACTTAAGTGTTAGCTGTGATGGTCAGCAGGCTCAGAGATTCTCAAAGACCATCTGTGGAATTTCAGAGAAGGGTCGCAATGGGCCTCAAGTGAAGGCAGTGTCTCTGACAAAACTACAATTCCTGCAGTCAGAAGATTAAGAAACCAGAGAAGCAAATGAAGAGGCCAATGAATACCTAGATAAGGACTACAAATCAAGAACTAGAACCTGCCCCTGGGAGATGGCCATAATTTATTCCAGTGTTGCTAAGAATCGACCCATTTCTGGAATGTTTCTTCAATTAACTCCTTTAAATAAAATTTAAGAGAGGAGACAATCATTCTTGTTTTTAACTACAATGAAATTGAAATCAAAACTTTTACCTAGCACTTGGCATCACAAAAATCTGTGAGATGTACTATTCTCGTCTCCATTTTACAGAAGAGGAGAGTGGGAGAAAAGTTAAATGAGCTATCCATGGTCACACAGTAATGGTAAGAAGTTTCAAAAGGCCATTAATAGTTAATAAAACTGAAAATTCAGCCACGGACACATCTTAGCTGGATGACCTGGGCCAGTCACTTCCCCTTGGCTGCCTCAGTTTCCTCATCTGCAAAATGATCTGAAGAAGGGCCAAGACCTCCTGTATGGGGACAAAACTGGAAAATGATTCCACAACAAAAGCCTTCTAAGAACCAGCACTATCAGCAACCTTTCTGACAGTGATGGGATACCAGGAGGAGGTCTTGGTAAGAAACTATGTGCTCTCACTCCTTTCAGGTCCCACTGGATGAATGAAGCAAACTCAAAGATGTCTTGATTAAACAGGATCCCATCACCACACTATCCAGAAGTGTATTTCTAGGGGCCATTCCCATTCTACTTCCATCTTGAATTTTGGACAACTAAGATCGCTCACTTTTCTTTGAACACGTCCCTCATCCTCCTGTTTCCACATAGTCCAAACAGTTTTCTGCCTCAAGACACAATCTTGTCTAACCCCATGTTTCACAGCTACAATCCAAATCCACCTCCACAGTTCTTAATTCTCAGAACACTTAATTTTTTTGCCCTTATTTGTTTACTTTATAATTGTTTTTCCTCCTCTCTTAAGTCTAAGCCCTTGAAAAATTTTTAAACCACTTTTGTATGCTTTCCTACAGCACCTAGCATAGTATCTCATATAACAGATGTACTCAAAGAATTAAGTTCTATCCTATATTTTAAAATAATTATTTTCTATAATAAGATATAGCATTGATAAGATTCTGGCAAGAATTGAGGCCTGGACTAGTGATCACCAAGACCTACGGTACAGGTGTTTCAAATGTTTAACTTACCTAAAAACAAAATTTCAAGCAAAATATTTTTAAAACTTTAAATAACTCCTCCAAATGTGTAAAAAAAAAAAAAAAAAAAAAAATGAAGTTAGACTAGGATTTGATGAAGTGACAGACAAGAGCAAATGAAACCAGGAGGCAAATTCCAAAGAGATCACTACTATAAATATAATGTCAAAACAGAGAAGAGTCCTATTTCAGGGGGGAAAAAGTTTATTCGAATGTAATTTTAGATACTTTCAGATCCATTATGTTTGTTTTCATGGGAAATAAGAAAAAGTAAGATTCATCTCATGATAATCTTTCTCTAAAAGAAAGACTTAAAATTAAAATAAGATATTCACAATTAAGTGTTGGAATCCTTACAAAGTGTTAACTCATTAGAGTTGATAGAGACAATAATTATCTAATTTAGCATGGTTTAGTATGATTGATCTGATCCTACGAGGAGATATTATGGGCCAGAACTTGAAACAAGGTACTAAGTGGAATTGAGGAGACAATGTTTAAATCTAGTTTAGCATTGATTTAATCATATAACAAATAATGATTTCCCAGTGATATAATGATTGGTGTGTACTCAGTGAACAGCATATAAGCAAGCAGCTCTTAGGGCCAAAGAGCACTCTGGGAGATACAGAAGCCCACAAGCCCACTCTTGGAGCGAAGTCAGATTCATTCCATCTTCCACCTTTGTGCTGGCTGGAGACTGAAGAAAGCAGAGGCAAAGGACAAGCTGCAAGAGCTCTTGGAACCAAGCAGAGAGATAGGCCTCTAAGAAAGCCCAAGGGGCCCAAGAAAGAGATAAGAAATAAACATTTGGATTTTATCAGCTGGCTGCATTTGGAGTGATTATTACTCTGAAATGAAACTAAGGCTTCCTCCAGAAAACCTTCCCAAGAAACCTGCTCCCAGAGAGAACCATTATATTTTAAAGAAGAGAACACAACAATTAAGGATTATTAATGAATGTTAAGTGAAAAATCAACATGCGCTTCTGAATCACAATAAAGATTTTTTGGTTAAATTTTCCCCCATTATACCCCTAAGAAACAGGGAAACAAACTGAGAATAATAGAATACCTTCATTTCATATGTACTATGATTTGATGCAACCAATTCAGTGATACCATGGAAAGAATACAGATGAGGATGTCAGAAGAACTGAATTTTCATCTTGGATCAATGAATAGCTTTTCCTCTTGGCTCAATGAATATAGCTGGCTGAGTAACTAGGTAAGTCATCAACCTCTCTGGGATTCAGTTGCTCCTACAGAAAATCAGAGATTAGGGTAGAGGACATCTAGAGTACCTCTAGAGGCTTAACATTCAGTTACTAATGGAAACTGAAGGGAAACCCATCAATTAGGGAATGGCTAAACTAATTATGGTATAGTAACAGGATGCTATTTTGCTGTAAGAAATGAAGGGGATGGTTTCAAAGAAATCTGGGAAGACCTATACAAAATGATACAAAGTGTAGCGAGAACTAGAACAATCTATTCAGTAATAGCAATATTGTAAAAACAATCAACCGTGAAAGAGTTAGGTGTGAACTTTGATCAATACAATGATTCACCATAACTCCAAAGGACTCATGATATCAAATGCTATTCACCTCAAGATCAGCTATTCACTAATGGGAAAAGATGATGTCAGAGGGAAAACTGGGACACTAATACATTGTGGGTAGAGTTGTAAATTGATCCAACTATTTTGTAGAGCAATTTGGAACTATGCCAGAGATAGCAAACTACACATGCCCTTTGATCTAGCAGTGTCACTACTGGGCTTGTATCCCAAAGAGATATTAAAGGAGGGAAAGGGACCCACATGTGCAAAAGAAAAAAAAAAAAAAAAGTTCATAGCAGCCCTTCTTTTAGTGGCAAAGAACTGGAAATTGAGTTGGCCTTCAGTTGGAGAATGGCTGAATAAAGTTATGGGATATAAATGTTGTGGGAAAATGGGATGATTTAAGCCAATTCCAATAGTCTTGTGATGGAGAGAGCCACCTGCATCCAGAGAGAGGACTATGGGGACTGAATGTGGAATCACAACATATTCATTTTCAACATTTTTTGTTGTTTGCTTGTTTTTTGTTTCTCTTTTGAGCTGATTTTTGTTGGGCAGCATGATAAATGTAGAAATATGCTTAGAAAAACTGCACATGTTTTAACTTATAATGGATTACTTGTTATGGGGGGAATAGGGGGAAAGGAGGGAGAAAACTTTCAGACACAATGTTTTGCAAGGGTGAATGCTGAAAATTATCTTTGCCTGTATTTTGAAAAACAAAGTTTTCTTAAAAAAAAAAAAAGAAAGAAAGAAAACTGATGGAGTTCAAATTTAAGTATAACTTCCCCCTTAATTTCTTTTTATTTTTCAAACATGGCTAATACTGAAATGTTTTGCTTGAATTCACATGTATAATGGGTATTGTATTTCTTGTCAGAAAGGGAGAAAATATGGAACTGAAAATAAATATTCAATTACTCTTAAGACAAGTTTCAGCCAAGCCCTGCCCTAAAGGCTTCCTAGAGTCTTAAGAGACCCAAAGGATGTGCAGTCAGGCAAGAACACATGAGACTACAATCCTGAGTATTTAGCAATCAGATATCTCCTAAATTATGTTTTATTTATAAGAAAATACAACTTAAAGAAAAGTACTTTCCCCCCCAACTCACCAAAAAGGCATTTAATATATGTTGGTTAGCTTTTCTACATGTTTTCTAATCTCTCTCATGAAATAAATGTATAGCCTTACTAACAAAATACAGCTTAAATATATGAAGGAAAATAAATCCAACAAGTTCATTAAAAAGGAGCAACATTTAGTCTTAATGAGCACAGATCTATGTCACATTTGACAGAGTCAGTACTAGAAAATATCTTTAATATCACCCAAATGACACTTGGGTAGCCAAAGCAGGATCCAGAGGTAAAATCTTTGGAGACCAGATAGGTCCCACCCTCTTGGTCTGGTTCCTCTGTCCAGACCAGCAAGTGGAAATTAATGCAGCACACAGAACCTGACTCAGGACTGCTAAATGGCCTGCCCTTTTTTCCACTTTTTCCTTTGTGGTTTTGAATGAGACCAACAACTCTGATCTAACCCTGTCCAGCTTTTCACCTGGCCCCAGCCAGCGGCTGCCTCATCTCTTTGTCTTTATTCTTTCCTGATCTTACTTTACAACAGCAGGGACACTGGAGTAGGAAGAAGAGCCGCGAGGGGCACAGCAGGAGCTGCACTAGATGGCACAAAGAGAAATAGTGACCTTCTCTACATGGCAGCTTCATGACCTTTGTCCTTGGAGCCTAGTCTCCTCTGGGACCTTGGGTGAGTAAGGGGAGAGTAGTGTGGATCAGTTTGTGAGACATATTTTGAATGAACTATTCTTTCAATACCTTCCCAGTAAATCCCTTTTCTAAAAGCTCAGTTAAAATAACTGATTGCTATGCAGAGTACTTTAGAGGGGACTCAGAAGCTACAATCCTGAAACTAGGTACCCTTAGAGCAGTGAGAATAGTCAAATCTCCCTAGGGAACCCAACCTCTCTGCACAAGTGCCCAAATGGGTACAGCCCTTAGCAATGCTGCATATGCACTTAGTCTTTCAAGAAGACTAACCTTAGTAACAGACCACAAGGCCTTAAGATTTGCAAAGCACTTTATATTATTTCATTTGATTATCTTATTAGTTAGCCACTATTATTTTATTAAAATAAAAACCATTAAGCATCCAAGAATGAGTGGATTCTTCTGAGTAGTATCTGAGAGGATATTCTTCCTTTGGATGAAACTGTCTACTTTTACTCATTTGCTATTTCTTTTTTACCCCAAATATGAATATAATCTGTACTAACTTCCTGCATTTTAACAGACATACTAACTTTAGATCAAAAATCAATGAAAACTGGTCCTGCCATGGGGAAAGTAGTTAAAGGGGGGACATGGAACCCTTCTTGAGTATATCTTTCCAGAATCCATAATCTTACACACTGAACCTAGGAGCTAGGTGTATAATGGAGAGAGTACTGCAACTGAAGTAAGGAAATCCATTCTCACACATGGCTGGAAAGATTGCCTTTAGAATGATCTGAATAGAGGTATTTTACTTATTTAGCTCGGGTAGAATTCCTATGATCATGACCTTAGATGGAGTTCAAGACACACCAACCTTATACTAACATCTACCCCACAACTAATACTGTGTTTAAGATTCAAGTATAAAAATTGGCAATATTTTTCCTTTGCCAAAATAAAAAATAAAAGAAAATCCTTGTGTTGATTAGATCTTCTAAAGGAAAAACAGGTTATAATCTCTTATTGCCCCAATAATTTCCTCCTCTATTCACAAATTTCTCAACACCTCAAAGCAATCTGGCTTCCAACCACAATTCAAACTGCTCTTTCCCAAGTTAGGATGGTCTCTCTAGTTGCCAAATTAAAAGGTCTCTTAGTTCTCATCTCAATACTTCTCTGAAGCATCCGACACTACACCACACCTCCTCCCAAAGGCTCTATAGCTTCTGAGTTTTCTGTCCTAGTTCTCCTCAGCTGGAAAGTACTTATAGGTCATTTCCATGGGAAACCATTCTTCCCTTCAGGAGACACACTTCCTAGACAGGTATCCATCAAGAGCCTACTGACCATTTCAAAGCAGGTGTTCCCTTGGATATCTCAAATTTGGTGTGCTCCACAGAGAACCTACTAGCTTCATCCCCCAGCCCCAAATCAACCCTTCTTTCTGTTTTTACCAAGAACGACTAAACAGAAATCAATTCCGTGCTATCCTTTACCTCTTGAATCTAACATTTCCTTATCCTGTCACTCTATTTTTACATTTCTCACATTCCCCTCTTCCCCTCCTTTATTGTAGTGGTCATTCTCTATGTCAAGCCCTTATCAAGTCTTTCTTCTCTGATCCATCCAAGTCTGGTCATGTACATTCCCACACTGGCTCCATTCCCACCCAGGCACCATTCCCACCCCAAAAAGGCTCCAATATCTATTGCCTTTTGGATCAAATACCTCTGTCTGGCACTAAATAAATATATGTATATGTATAAGTGTATGTATGTATATATATGTGTGTGTATATATATATATATATATATACACACACACATATATACTACACATCTAACAATTTACACTACCTCCAGCCTACCTTTCCAGAAATTACATCTTATGCTCTTCCCAAAATGGCCTTTATATACTCTGGTGTTCTTTTCTTTAAAATAATATATAATGGTTCTCTCTGGGAGCAGGTTTTGGAAATCTCCCATACTTGTGAACTCCAATGAGTACTTAAAATACATTAGTGAGTTAGAGAATTAAGTACCATGCTAAAATTAGGCAACTGACTTATCACCTTGTAAGGATTTGCTCTAAGGTGTGAACCAATAAGCATTGTATCAATTCCATCAAGTTAACACTAGGATTCTAACAATATACTCACATATTGTCTGTTCCCTTGTAATAATGAGCATTTTATGTGAGTAGATTAATTGCATTATTGTGAAAACAGACACCTCGAACAAGTTATTTAGGGAAGGGGTGGAGTGCTTCTAAGGCTCAATTTCTCCCCATGTTTTAATATCTCCCCCATCTTCAAACATCATGATTACTGATTCCTTAATACTCTCACAATAGTGCTCAGCACCAGTTCAGACCTTTCTACATATACTTAGCCTAGTTCAGATGCTTTTCTCAACCTAATTTTCTTTATAATTATTCAGTGTCATATTTGCTTATTCAAGAAACTCCAAGGGGTGATAATCTACTTTCCTTGCTACTGAAAAGGGTTTGTTATTAAAAAAAAAAAAAAAAAAAATCTTTGCAACATCTATCAAAAATATAAGGTTGATTCAACATTATGAGAAGTATACACTACTTACAAAAACAATAAAAACAAATACCAATAGAACTTTTACCAAAACAATGTCAAAAACAAAGGAATAAATGGATTTTTACTTAATATAGCAAACTAGAAATCAATCTAAAAACAAGAGTCAAAATTACCTTTAAAAGAGAAACCCTAGAGGCGTCTCCTGTTATTTAATACAGTTCTAGAAAATACTATCAATAAAATAAAAACAAGGAGAACACTGCTTGACATTTACATAATACCTTTAAGGTTTGCATAGTGTTTTATAGATATGATTTCATTTTACACTCACAACAAGCCTGGGAGGTAAATACTGTTATCATTTACAGTATTTACAGATGAAGGTACTAAAGGAGATGTTCAATTATTTGTCTAAGACTCAAAGAGTCAAAAAACTTGTAAGCATCTAAGGCAAGATTTGAACTCAGATCTTCTTGCCTTTAGGCCCAATGCACAGAGTCATTTATGAATCTTATTATCAAATAGGAAATAAAACTAACACATGAAGATAATGTGATGATTTTTTCAAATACTAAAAAGTCAACAATTAGTAATCAGTAAGTAGCCAAATATAAAGTGAAGGCAAAAAAATTACCAGCTCTTTTATCAGTGACAAAACCCAGCAGATAGACTCAAAACTAACATAAAATATATGGAAGTCCACCCCAGACACACTTACATTAATGTTAAGTATAAAACATTCTTTACCAAAATGAACCCTTAAATAATTACAAAATGTCCACTGATCTTTGTTAAGTTATTGCAACTTGATAATAATATGTAGCTTCACAGCAGTCAAACTGCCAAAGGATCACACTACAGAATTAAGACAAAAAGGTAGCAAAATTCAGATGGAGTTCAAGAATCTCAAGATAATGAAAATAGAGGAATGCAGAACAGGTCTGACAATGATGGATCTCAAAGCATACTACAAAGTGGTAATCAACAAAAGCATTTGGTATTTATTAAAAACTGGAGGGAGGGAGGATGCTCAATCAAACAGATTGGATATGCAAGATCAAGCAATGGAACATAGGGCAGTGGGCAGTGTTCAGTAAACGAAAGGACCCCAACTACTGGGATGACTCCAGATAGCTGATAAAAACTAAGAAAACTAGAAAGCAGTCTGATATAGATAAGACTAACCTTCTGCATTATAGTTTACATAAACTCCATATGGATACATGACTTAACCTATTCACACCTGTGCCTTGTAGTCATTTGCACTACTTGCCTTAAGTCAGATTACCAAAGTATAAACTAATTTAATTTGGTTTTAGCAAATCCATGGAGTTTCCTAGCTCTGTTTTCTGAATGATGTTTGTAAATGGTAGTTATTTTCATGGTGATCTATTTTCTCAATTACTCATCACATTATACAAGATGACCTAAAGTCCCCCAACATTTTCCCTGTTCCCTCTGGACATATAAGAAAACTAGAGTGTGAGGAGGCATTGTAGTCCCTCCTTCTGTCTCTTCTGGTTTCATTCACAGAAAGAAAACCAAGATTGGTTAAATTCAATTACTCCAAGAATAAATCAGGGACAGGATTTCTCTCCCAGGAGAGAATCAAGAGAATGAACAGAAACATATCTCAAAGGGATTGAGCCCCCCTTTTCCAGGTCCTCTTTGCATACCCCTCTTCTACTGTGACTACAGGAGGCCCATCCCCAGCTCCGAGGAATGCTGGATGCTGTTCTTCACTTCCTGGATGGCAATTCATCATCAAAGTCTCCTAATGACAGACCACTACGTTCAGCTCCCAGAGTGACTGATAAGAGCCTGCAGGGAGTGCTAAATGAGTCTCACCCCACAAGGAGACATCAGAGAAGAGTTGGGGAGTCTGCTTGTGAATTGATACTCTGTAATCAATATTTAGTCTGGAGAAGCAAACATTTCACAATATCATAAGGTAATTATGATAAGGGGAACAAAACGTTACTTCTAAGAAAGCATCCAACCTACTATCAAGAAAAAGATACTCTTTGTTTCTCAAACATACAACTGTCAAAATTAACATTTTTAGTGTTCTTCATTTAAGCTGAATAACATCTTGCTCACAAGAAACCAATAATTTTTGTTAATTTTTCTTTTTATTCAAAGAAAACAAACATTTCCACAAAGTAGAACATAAGAGAAATATAAAACTGCAGATCTATACTGTACGACTTGCTTTTCCTAATATATAAGTAATTCAACATGTAACTTTCAAAGCTGTCTTGTGTTGTATCTTTTCCCTGCTAGATTTCATCCAGTTGTCTTTTGCACATTTTTAAAAGTGCTTCAAGGACCCCTTTTCAATTCTTTTTCTCTTTGACATCCCCAAGTCATGCCCTCCATCAAAAACCAAACCCTCAAAACAAGTTCTCACACTGGCTATGCCAAAAAAAAAAAAAAAAAAGTCTCATTTTGTACTAAAAATTCATCATCTCTTGTCAGAAAGTAGCATACTCTCTGGAGTTAGTTGGTTACTGAATTAAGATTTTCAAAATAGACTTTCTGTATACAAATATTAATTATATAAATTGTTTTCCCGGTTCTGTTCACTATCAATTCATACATACCTTCCCAAGTTTCCCTAAAACCATCTCTTTTAACATTTCTTACACTGCAACAGTATTCTATTATGTTTATTAACTGCAATTTGTTCAGCCAATCCCCAAGAGTTTAGCGCACATCTTTTCCCTCTTTTCTTTGACCTCTAGGGTACAGACCTAAGTTTAAACATCTTTCCCAATTGCCATACACAATAGCTACAGTGAGACTGTGTTAAATGGCTGTGCCCTCCTTGTCTCCTACAATCTTCATTTTGCTTTTCTATCATTTTTGCCAGTCTGAAGGTATGAATGGACTCTTAAGACGGTTATTCTGCATTTCTCAATGAGCACCTTTCAAATGACTCCCCCACGACAGCTCATCTGAAGCAAGTCCATCCATAGCCACACAAAAGTCTGCACACAAGTGGTCACCACTACTTCCCTCCTGCCATGTTCTGCCAAGGCTAAAGGGAGTTCAGCCCCACCAATACCACCTCTTCCTCGAGGCAGCCTGTTCTCTCTACTCCTAAACCTTTCCATGATTTCCTTTATGGCTCAGCCCAAGCTTTTCTCTTGAGATCCATAATTATATTTCCAAGCGACTCCTGGACAGGGACACCAACCATTCAAACCTTAGCTTAGCTTTCCCTCTACCATTCTCTTTTCCCCTTCTTCCTTGCTACCTGGACCATCTTCCTGGGCAACCCAGTCAGGATTCCTCTTCATCCTTTCCCTCACCCCACTGCCATGACCTCCAAGCATTTGTTGTTGCCCCCTCCTCAAATCCAAGTGTGCACTATCGCTGGATCTGCAGGCCCCTAAAATCGTGGGCTCCCCACACACCTTAGCCCAGAAAGGAAATCCCTCACTCCACTTTTTCTGTCTCCATTAATGTCCCTCATGTCTGCCCCTGTCGCCCCTACCTGTCCACCCCAACCCTCCACCTGCTGAGTTCTCTGAGGAGGCCGCTGCCCACTTTTAGATCAATGTCATTGCTCCCATTTGAACCTTGAGCTTCCTTCCTTAGACGTGCTCAGCGGAGGGGTGGAGGCCGTGTCCTAGCAGCCACCTTGTGACTCTCTCCAGGGCCTGAGCTCCCCAGGAGGACTCTCCCTTTGTTCTCCTCCTGACCGCCATGTGTTCCCGAACAGAGCGCCCCGGCTTCTTTTGGACCCTTTCCAGTTCTGTACAAAGCGAACAAACATCTTGAGACAGGAGTGCACAGACCACTGGTGATTTGGGGCTGTCAGAGACCCCTGCCAGCAACCAACGTCGATGGTGAAAACCCATGGCCCCCAAAGAAGCTGCAGCTTCAGGCATCTCGGCCCCTTCCTCAAAAGAGAAATGCTGACTGTGGATTCAAGACAGGCTGGCAGAGAGACAGGATGGTGAGGTGGCTCTGGGGGCAGAGCCCCGGGCCTGGAAGACAGCCCTGGGTGGTCTCTCCCCTTTCTGACTTCCCCAAGGGCCTCACAAGGTTGTGACTGCTGCTGTTCCCTCTTTTCACTTTTCCTGGCTGGCGGAGGATGAGGAAGACATCCAAGGGGACTCTGGCACTCGAGCACCCCAAATCTTGACCCTTTGCAGTCATCAAATGGGCTCAAAAAGCTGGTCCTCGGTACCTGCTGCGTGCAAGAAGACGGGCAGAAGAAGGGACTGCCAGGAAGGAGGGGAGGACCCCGTGAAAACGACACATACACAAGACAGACAGAAGACGACCTGGGCACCCAGGCTTGTGGCACACAGCGAGACTCCTCAGGGAGCCACTGGGGCCTTCAGATGGGAGCACAGCCAGCAAAGTCCAAGAGACTTCTGGGAGGGGAAAGAAGAAGCAAAAAGCCACTGGAGGGACTGAGATGGGGGGGAGGGGGGAGGAGAAGGGAAGCTACAAGGGAAGGTTCTCAGAACCCCAGAGAAGCAGGCAGGGCCCCCCTATAGGGAGAGGGGCAAAGGAGCAGGAGGAGTGGAGGGGGAGCCAGTCTCCTGGGCCCTCTCTCTCCTGCACCCACCGCCTGTCCTCACACAAGGGAACTACCTGATCCCCGCCCCCTTTGGAGAATTCCCCACTAAGAGTCATCTATGCTGCCCGCCCGCCCCCCCCCCGTGGCTTTATTATCCATGTCCCTCCCCCCCACAGCCAAGCTCCCCAGGGGAGGGAGCTGTCAGTTCTTTTCCCGCCCCTTCCCCCCACCCCCGCTAGTCACGGAGGCGGGGTCTGCATTATCCCGCCGGCTACAGTCTCAGGGAGGCTGTTATTCCCAAGCCAAGGGGGAAAACGAGTGGTTGTCTTATCCCTGACCCCCACAATGTCTCCGGAAGGAAGGGGCTGCTCCCCCTACAGTCCGGGGAGAAGGGGCTGCTCCAGCCCGGCCTGAAGTCTCAGAGCAAGAACCACCTCCTTTCTCCGCCTCCGGCCCTGGGGGGGGAGCTGTCATCCCGCCCGCCCCCCCCCCACAACGCAGAAGGGAGCTGCCTTATCCCCCTCCCACACACGCCACGTCCCGAAGGAAGGGCTGACCCCTTCCGCTCCTCGATTCCCCCCTCCCCCCGCCCGGGGCTGCAGAAACCCCGGGGTGAGGAAACCCGCGGGATGGGAGGCGGTGGGGAAGGCTCTACGCCCCTCCCCCTCGGACTTACCCCTCCTCCTCCAGAGAGCCCCCCGCCTGCGTCACGGCCGCTTCCCTTTCCTGGCCAGCATGCTGACCTCGCCCGGCCAGGCCGGCCCTCGGAGGTTCTGCGCAGCCCCCGGGCCGCGTCCGCCCGGACATCTCTCCGGGCCGCCCGCCCTCTCTCCCCGACGCCTCCACAGCTGGCCGCAAAAGAAAGCCCCAAGGCGGCCTGCGCCTCTCTCTCCCGCCCGCGGCCGCCGCGACGTCATGACGTCTTCTGGGACTGTTGCGTCACTGGCGGGCTGACGTCACGACCACAGGACCTCCCCCCGCCCCTCAGAATGGCCGTCCCGCTCTCCGCTCTCTGGGCCTGACCGAGCCGCCGAGCTCTGTCGCCGACCCCCGACCAGCCACCCCACGCCGCGGCCCCCTCCCCACTCCGGTCAGCCGCCCACCTTTCGCTCCTCACCAGACACCGAGTAAGGTCGCCCCGTTGGACCTTACCGAGCTTGCTTGCTGGAGGGGGCGGGCGCCCTGCCGCCAGCAGCAACGAAAGGCGACGGAGGCGGGACCCGAACGCCATCCCCCTCTGGCGTCACCTACAGATCTCGCGAGAACTTTGGCGCTGCGCCGCCGCCTCCACTCTCTCTGCCCAGTTCCTGGAATCTTCCCAGCTCGCCCCGCCCCCTTCCCCAACCTCGCGAGATCTCCGTGCCGGTGTCCCCGCCCCCTGCACGGCACGATGGTCGCGCAAGAATGTGATCCGGTCCCGCCGGCCGCCATTTTCTTTCTTTCTTAGCAGCGCGCTGGGAGAGGGAGCTCCGGGACGCGCGGCAGCGGCCACCGCAGCTGGGCCATGGCAGACTACTCAACGGTCCCCCCTCCTGCCTCGGGCTCTGGCGGCGGCGGTGGCGGCGGCGGCGGCGTCAATGACGCCTTTAAGGACGCGCTGCAGCGAGCGCGGCAGGTAGGGGCGGGGTGGGGGCGTGGGGCGCGGGGCCGCGCGGCCGGGGCCGGGCCTGAGGGGACCGCGGCCGGGCCCGAGGCGAGGCCCGAGGCGAGGCCCGGGAGGGACGGGCCCGGGGAGGGACAGGCCCGAGGCGCTGGCCCGGGGCCTTCCCGCGCCCGCTCAGCACGTGCCTGCCGTCCGGCCTCGCGGCTCGGCCGGCCGGGGGCCTGCAACTCGGGGCCCGCCCCCTGGCGCCCGCCTTCAAACGGCCCGGGCCGAGGCGGGGGGCGGACAGAGGAGGGGGCTCCCCACGTGGGGGGGCACTCCAGGCTTCCGGAGGGGGGAGGGGGGCGCGCACGTGCGCGGAATGCTTGGGGGGCCGCGCGCTTCTGCGGGGGGAGGGGGGAAGGAGGAACCGGACGCGGTGTCGGAGTGATCGGGGCAGGTCTGAAGAGCGGGAGGAAGGGTCTACGTCAGGATCTCCCCTTCCAAGGAGGGGAGCTCCCGTCTTCGCGGGAGGCGTGATGAGGGTTCAGCCCCCACCCCAGAAGGGACGTTTCCGTAGGGAGGGCACTTGGGGTTCACTCGCCTGCAAGGGCGGCGCGTAAGGGATCGACCCCGAGCTCCCGAGTGCCCCGGGAGCTTGGGGAAAGGTTTCAGGGAGGGCCGTTCCTGGCAGGGCCCCGCTCCCGCTCGTCTTGCCTGTCAGCGAGGTTCTGGAGAAGCCCCCAGACGTGGCCCCCTTGAGATCCCTAGAGCCAGGCCCCCAGCCAGGCGTGTCCCCTCGGGACTTCCCTTGCAGGAGGTCCCCGTTAGAACAGCTCGGCTGGGGACCCCCTCGGCTCTCCGGGTGCCCACGGCGCCCTGAGCACCACCCCCCGGGGTCTGCACGCGCCGGGGTCCGGCCCCACTGGGGGGGGGTCCTCTTAGACGGCAGCCTCCGTAGGGGCTGGCTGATCTCGGGGAAGGTCGCAGCGCGGTGGCTAACGTGAGTTCTTGGAACGCCTTCCCTCTGGTCCATCCCGAGAGCCCTGGGCGCAGGGTGAGCCTTCATCTTGGATCAAAAAACTCCTGTGAGCGTAGCTTTAAAACTCACAGAATGCGCTGCAGGCTCTGCCGCCTTGGTCCGCTTGTGCTTGGTGGAGGGGCCCCTGATTCTGGGAGTCGGCCTGTCCGCGGGTCTCCTTTCCGGTCAGGGAGGTGGGCGCAGAAGCCTGGTAGCGATCTAGACAAAACGCTTCCAGAGCGAGAGTGACAGGTGATGACTTCCTAAAACACCAGAAGGACCAGGAACAGCTATTGCAGAAAAGGAAACTTAGTTTGAAATAAAATGTTTCATCTTAAGCATCTTATTTGTCTTAGGGGTGGGGGGAGGGAAGCTCTGTGTGAACTGATGAGTCTTGGTCCTTATTCTTGAATCCTGACTTGGGTAGTGTTCAGGCTTTCTGAGCACAAACCACCTGTGAAGCATTGGGTGTTAGGAGGGTAGGAGAACAGGCTCTTGGTGAAGAGCCTGAGAGCAGTATTAATTGAGTCACCTTGAGCATCAGTCTAGAGAATCTGGTCCAGTCTTTTAGAATTGGGTCTAACGGGGTGTATCTTGAACCTTTGGGCAGAAAACTTGGTACCTTTCACTCCCATGTTTTCCTTGCATTGTTGCTGTGATGTGTCAGCAAAGCTGAAATGGGCTGTGGCTGCCGGAGTCCAACCCCTAAGGTTACAAAGAAGCAGACTGAGGCTTAGATGAGGGACTTGCACAAAGCACTGGGCCGCTCCTTGATTTCAAATGCTTTTAACGCTTAAGAATAGGCTGTGAAAATTTAAGAGCAAAGCCTTTAAAATGGATTTTTAGAGATTAATTATTCATCCTCCGTTTTAAGAAAGTCTTATAATTTGGAATAATGATAGAACCCATTTACAACCAAGAAAAATTTGTTGTTGGCCCTTGGCTGCTCTGTTAACTTTTCACATTTACACTGTTATTACTACTATACTTTATTGTAGGAAATTAAGGTTAGACCACCATTGTACATATTGTACCACAAGCTCAAAGCAGACATGAAATAAATGAAGTTAAATTAAGAAGTTAAGCCAATTTTGTTAATCAAAAGAAAATAAAGTCAGATGTATCATTGTAATGACATGGATTGGAGAATTTCTATTTTAAACAAAGAATGCAGATAGTCCCAGAAGAGAAACACATAATTTCCATTGCAGAAAATTATATATATATACATATATATATTCTAAAAGGCAATGGAGTTAAGGATAAGAACAAGAAATGTCAGGAAAAAAATTTTTTCATCAGATACCTCTGAGAGAGTTCTGAAGTTAGTCCTGATTAAAGAATATGCTCAAACAGTCCTCGCCTCCATATCAATAATAAATATGCTCACCTGAACAACTTCAACATCCGAGCAGTTTGGCAGATGTGCCAGAAAGGTTTTTGATTATTAGGAAGATGGAGTTGTGAATTGGTCCACCCGTTTTCAAAGCTATTTGGAAGGATGCTCACCCAAAAGAAAATCAGTAAACCTTGTTTAAGCATCGATGTGCTGGACAGCATAGAGTGCTGAGCTTGGGAGCCTTGTGTGACCCCAGGCAAGTCACTTGACCCATCTGCCTCAGTTTCCTCATCTGTAAAGTAAGCTGTAGAAGGAAATTCAAACCACTCCAGCACCTTTGCCCAAAACATTGCAAAAGGAGTTCCAGAGTTAAGACCACCAAAAGGACACAAAAGGGTGTCCAGGGAGGGGGAGCAGAGGAAAGAAGCTGTTCCATCCTGGAAGAGTGGGCTCCACAACAGAAAGTGCACCTTCCTGGGGCCTTTTTGAAACCACTGGAGAAGGCTAGCCCCCCTATTCTCCCGGGTGACGCTGCCCTTGTTTGCTTTTACCTTTGGTTCTCTGGGCAGACATTCTGGGCTTCCATCTTCATCTGCATTTTTAAGTACCAGTTAATATTCATCCCATTCTGGGTAGTACAAAAGGATTTGGGAAGGCAGCAATTTTTGGTTGACAAGGACTGACTCACTGCAGCAATTTGTATTTTAAATAGTCTTTAAAATGATAAAGGGAAGTTTTTATGGCAATTTTAAATATTTTAGGAAGCTAAAACCAAAGTCAACTGGTGGTTTTCTGTTTTGATTCTCCCCCCAAGTGCTTGAGGGCAGAGTAATGAGGTAAAAATAGAGAATGATCGTTACTCACAAAATAACAAGGGAAACCTAGAAAATACAGTTAGAAGTACACCAACACAAAGTGGACAGGCTGAGTTGGTGTGGACCCTGGAGTGGGGGTGTGCAGGCACTGACTGATGGGCAAGAAGTGGTTCAGAAGGGCCATGTCTGAAGAAGGTGGGGGGAATCAGCTGCATTCTGCTGAGATCATGAAGCTCTTGGGCTCTATCCCAGGGGCCAGTTCAGTAGAATTCAGGGCAGCCTTTTGATTCTGTAGTAGACCCAGTGAGTCAAGAAGAGAGGGGTTTGTCCCACTTAATGCATTCCTAAGGCCCTAGTCATGCTAGATTGGGCTCACGATTGCAGCCCTAAACAAAGAAATAGTTAGGCCCACTCACTGTCTTTTCCAGAGCTCCCCAAAGTCTCATGGGGGAAGCCTTGGTCCTGGAAGAGAGAGCAGGAGAGGGGATGCCATCTCTGGTCTCACTGTGTGGGAGCCATATGGGACTTGAGATCAGCACCTGCTTGATGCTGCTGTTGGGGATTTATGGGGACAGCAGCTCTAGGGAGGGGCCCAGGCCAGTCACTGAAGAGTGAGAATTTGCTGCTCTTGGGAGGATTCAGACCCCTTTGGCCATCCAAGGAAGCCCATGCACATGTTCTATAGTTAGAAGCCAGCTCAAGTGAAGAACACTTTCTTTAGTAGAATTGAGTCCATGAAGGGATGATGGGACTAGAGGAAGGAGATGGCGGTAGTGCTGTTCCAGCTGCCTGCCTGTCTTCTTTTATTTATGAAGTCCTTTTCTCCTTTTTCATCTCAGAGATGCTATCAGTTTGCCCAGTTTTGAGTGTGCTGTGCTTGTGCAGTGCCACTTAAGAGTTGTAGGAATGGGGGGAGGGGAAGAGGCCTTTCCAACCCTTTTGTCTTCCCCTCCACTGCACTCTGGCCAAGGGACCAGGCTCTGCCTGAAGATGCAGCCAAACCCACTTCCAGGTCTGCCCTAAAGCCAGTTTCCTCAGAAGCTCCTCCACCATTCAGCCTCCTTTTAAACTTGAGTCAAGGGTATACCGTCCTTCCCCCTCACCCAGGTCCAAAACTGCCACTGGGTGCCACATCCTGCTGAGTTCCTCCATTTCTTCAGGCCCTCATCCTCTCCCTCTTGAGAACAGGAGTTTCCAAAATAAAATGACCTTACCTGAATGGGGAAGGGGGTACAAGAAGTTTGTTGAGGGCATAGAGAATGTCGGATAAGGAGTCCTCACCAAATCTCAACACCTTCTCATGCTCCATTCATGTAAGAAATTCAGAATTCTTTCCTTTCCTATTGGCTAGGGGGCAAGGGAAGATGTTTCAAAAACCAAAGGTCATGGGCATCCAAAAAAGTCAAGAACCCCTGGCAGAGACTGGTCCTGACCCCTGACCCCTGCTGGGTTGCACAAACCTATCAGTTCCTTTAGGGCTTAAGGGCATGGTCTTGCCCCCTCTTATCTCGCCCATAACCATTTTCTGGCTTTAGAATCCTAGCCCTTGCAGGGAACCTTGCATTCAGCAGCCCTGTCATTCTTATGCCTAGATGAGGCTGCTTTCCTACCCGATTTAGAGATAACTCAAAGGCCGTGGTCTCCTGCTGTCTTCTGGGGCTGTCTCCAGTCCTGATTTCTATCCGTCCACTGGACCCAGGTGGTTCCTGAGGTCATGGTCTTCTTTGAGAACAGAGAAATGAGACCATGGATAAGGCAGAGGAAGGAAAGCATGTTTTCAGTCCCCTGCTACATGGCAGGCTCTATGCTGGCTGCTTTATATATACTTTATTTGGTCCTAGCAAAAGAGGTATGGTATATCCCCATTTTACAGCTGGAGAAATAGTGATAGGTGAGTGTCCCAGGGTCATCAGGTAGTAAATGTTTAAGGTGTGGGATTCACATTCAAATCTTAATGACTCCAGTCAATATTCATTGTGCTCCCCAACTACCCTTAGTAGAGGAATATGTGTAAATATTTTTAAAGAATTACTTATCTGATCAGAAAAGAAAAATCTTTTATTTTTGTTTTGTTTCTTGAAAATAATGAACATGTTTTTGCTTTTTCCCCCCCCTCAAGATTGCAGCCAAAATTGGAGGTGATGCAGGCACATCACTGAATTCAAATGACTATGGTTATGGGGGACAAAAAAGACCTTTGGAGGATGGAGGTACGCTATTTACAATTTCAGTGTTTTCTTTTTTTCTCCCAAAGATTTCCAAGTTTGCTTAATTGCAGCACAGACACTGTGACAAAAACATCCCTTAATTTCAGAGAGGAAGGAGCTACAACTGTGGCCAGATCTGTTGGCTTGGGATCTCCCTGAGCTATAGGTGCCCTTGCCGATCCTTCTGTAGAAAAGGAAGCGGGATGTGGATCCCGCCTGGGCCCATGTCCTCTCTGTTGTTGTTGGCAGCAAGACACTAAAAGGATGTGCCCCTTGGGGTGTTTGTGATTGTCGTGTTTGGTGTTTGTGGGGTTTGTTTTCTGTTTAATTTTAAAATTAGTCTGGGTCTTGGAATAAGGGCTCTGTGTCTTTCAAAACACTTTGTTTTGCATCTCACTGGTAAGAAGCAAGCTCTAGTAAGTCCACTCAAGTTGCTGGGTAGGGTCGATTTAGGAGCTCTGGCACCTTTTTTTTTTTTTTTTTTTTAGGTCTTGTTTTTAACTTTTCTTTGTTTTTTTGTTTGAAGAGGATGGTAGCAGCCTACAGAATGTATCCCTAGCCTTTGACCAGGAGTGCTTGTTTCCATTCATAACAATGTTTTTGCTATTGAGCGTGAGGTCTTGAATTTACAGAAATGAGCTAATGATGCTTCAGATGCTATATGTAATGTATTCTTTTTATCTCATGTGTAGATGGCTCTTGGACAAATCCGAGCAGTACAGCACACTGGGAGGGAATGCCCTCTCCTTTTAAAGGCAGGAGTTTTTATTTATTACCTGTGTTTAGTGTGTAAACGTGAAATAAACGGATGGCTTCTCGAAATGGACACACACAGACATTTCTTGGATTCTGTGTCTCAGTTTTTGCTGCACATCTTTACATTGTTTCATCTGATGAACTTGAATCTGGGGTGGGAAGAAGCCTCTGAAGGGTTATTTCCTGATATCGAATGTCTATTTTAAAATATTCATTGCATTCGTTTGCACAAAGGACTGGAGAAAGAGGGGATTTATGTGCTGGGCATGTGTGACAGTCAAGATTGAGGCTGCGTCACAGTGGGATTTTTTTCTTGCCTACCTTTGTCACTATCAGGTAGACTGAACTCTTGGTATGCCCGTCTTTTTCCACATTTGGAGAGGTTTTTTTAAATCTTTAGTTCCTACTTTGGAAGCATCATTAGCCCTTAGCATCCAATTCTTTGCTTGGTAATAAAGCTAAATACTGTCTTTTATCATTCTAAAGTACTTAGCTGATATTAAGGTCTCCGGTCGGATGTCTCTAAAGTTTTTTTTTGTTTTTTGGGGTTTTTTTTGTTTGTTTTTTTAATGTTTGTGCCTCTTTAAAAACAAAGAATAAAAATCTTATTTTTTTAGGATATTGTTTGGGGTTGGTGGCTTTTTGTGTTTTTTTTTTTTTTTTTTCGTTTTTTGTGTGTGTGTGTGTGTGTGTGTGTGTGTGTGTGTGTGGTTTTAATTTTTAAATTTTGGTTCAAATGTCAAACTAAAGTACACCTCTAAAATTTCAATAAAATATGTACATCAAGGGGTATTCTTTTTAAAAAAAAAATGCTACAGTTGACATTCATGGGACAGCCACTAGTTTAAAGGTTGTCTTGTGCTTTTAGACCAAAATGTTTAAAAACTCTTCATTTTCTAGATCAGCCAGATGCTAAGAAGGTCGCTCCTCAGAATGATGGTGAGTATCCTGGTTTCAACTGAGCAGGAAGATTTTGTTAGTGTTTTTACACAGTCAGGATGATTGAGATGAGTTATTCAAGAGGGAGTTTATTGATTCTTGCTGCATTGATTTAGTGCTTTCTCTGTAAACCCTTCTCAGTTCCTTCTATGGTCATTTCCTCACTTCTGGTCAAGGGTGAGCAGTAAAAATTATGCTAGTTAGATGGTCAAATTAAAAATCCTACCTCTGACATTTCCCAGGCTTGGGGATTTTTCTAGACCCTTGTCACCTCCCTGGGAAGGCTTATGGCCCCAATCTGGGGTGATGTGCCACACCATGACAAGCCTTGAATTTTCAGTCACTTCAAAATCAGAACTTCACTGTGCAAGCCAGGAGGGAAGTGGTTAAACCATGCATTTACTGATGAACAAGAATCTTTTCAGTTCTTAAATCTAAAATGTTCTTGTTTGGAAAAGGACATGGTTATTGTGCCCTATCCCTGCTTCTAGTGATCACCCTTGAAAAGCCCAGAGAATTGAGAATAAGTTGCTTGAGACCATTACCTTTTCTCCTCACTGACAGCCACTTTCTAACTAACTTTGTTCTTTTCCTTCTCACTTTGAGTTGTCTGGCTCATCTTTTTTAAATGAAGTGTAATGATCTTAGCTAATTGTGAACTGTATCATTCAAGAAAAGTTCTAAGTTGCAAACATTCATTCTTTTCAGCCTTTGGAACCCAGTTACCGCCAATGCATCAGCAACAAAGGTAGATATGTGCACAGTTCCTCCACATTCCTTTCTTTGCATGTTCTCAGTTCATTGTTGGTGCACACATAATAGATTTGTGGGAGGTGGCAGGGATGTGCATTTTTACTGGGATGAATGTGATTTAGGAATATAATTGATTAATTTAAAGGAAATTACCAGAAAACTAAATGTTTCACATATAATGTACTGGTATTTTCTTTTTTTAACTTAAGACTCCAGTCTTTTTAACTCAAGATTTCAGTTTTGTGTGGTTAAAGGGATTAGTTCTGTCCATAAATATACATTGAAAACTCTGGAGTCATTGGAAGCAGTACAGTACCCAGACCATTGGGTCTGGAGTTAGCTAGCATACTACCTAATGTTTAACTTGGTTTCTTTTCTTTCTTCAAATTAAGGTCGGTAATGACAGAAGAGTACAAAGTTCCAGACGGAATGGTTGGATTCAGTAAGTGATGAGAAGTTAGAAGTAACAAACTAAAACATTTGTCCAATCTTATCTTCCTGAAATTTTCAACCACTGATTTTCTGTCTTTATTAGTAATTGGCAGAGGAGGGGAGCAGATCTCACGCATACAACAGGAGTCTGGATGCAAAATACAGATTGCCCCTGGTAGGAGAGCTTCTCTTAGTTTGTTTTTGCCTGCTAGGGACTAGATCCAGACTCTTGTGTCACTTTTAAATGGTTGCGATTTTTCTTTTGTTTCAGACAGTGGTGGCCTACCTGAAAGGTCTTGTATGCTAACTGGGACCCCTGAATCTGTTCAGTAAGTATGCTAGGGTCTGGCAAGCAGGCTCATTTTGCTTACTGAGGACAGGCTCCTAGAACTTGCGATTTCAACTCTTCCAATCACTTCGTCCTTCATCACCCTTTGCACAGTTAAAGATGCTTAAAGTTACATTCTCAGATGGCGGCAAAGCTAGAGGATCTTCTTAATCGAAACAGATTTTGATCATCTAAATTTGCCCAATTTAAACACTGCTCTTGAACAGACTTTTTAAAGGAAAGAAAAAACATTAAGGTAGTTCTGAGCCAAGTGCTAGATCAAAAAGGTTCCGTTTAATTCTCACAACGATTCCCAGTGGCAGTGCTCTTATCTGCATTTAAGTGACTGGGGCACCTAGCTGCTCTGCCATGTTGTGCATTCAGAATTAACTGAGTGTAATAGAGTATGAGGGAGCAAAGCCCTAGAGACATTGGGGGGTCCAGGTCAGTGGTAATCCCAGTAGTGCGGTGTGTGGGTGTGTACAAGTACGAGCGCAAGTGCCTTCTCTTTAGACAGTATGTTGACTGGGTCCCTGCCATTTACCCTCTCCAGATCAGCCAAGCGGTTACTCGACCAGATCGTTGAAAAGGGAAGGCCAGCCCCTGGCTTTCATCATGGGGATGGACCAGGCAATGCTGTTCAAGAAATCATGATCCCAGCCAGCAAGGCTGGGTTAGTTATTGGGAAAGGCGGAGAGACCATTAAACAGCTTCAGGTACCAGGCTATAAAACACTTGACTGTTTTGAATCTTTCTCGTTGTTATTTGTGATACACATGACTTACTTTGAAACAGGAGCGAGCTGGTGTTAAAATGGTGATGATTCAGGATGGACCCCAAAACACAGGTGCCGACAAGCCTCTGAGGATCACGGGCGACCCCTACAAAGTCCAAGTGAGCATCGCTGTTCTGTTGGGGGGGGGGAATGAGATCTGTGCCCACAGAGCCTGTCTCAGCCTAATGGACCTTGCTCTGTCACCCTTTTTCAGCAAGCCAAGGAAATGGTGTTGGAGTTAATCCGTGATCAAGGGGGCTTCAGAGAGGTGCGGAATGAATATGGGTCAAGAATAGGAGGAAATGAAGGCATAGATGTAAGTATTGTTGCTAGGGTCGCTTGGAAGACACTTAGTGTCCCCTGCCCCCTCTATTTTTTACAAAGACAAAGTGAGTAAACAGTGACTAATGCCAGCTGTGTCAGGGCCAGAGATGGCCACCCAACCCTGCTTTTCTGACTTAGAATCAACCACTTGTCACCATGAGCCAGACCACTCCACTTTCAGAAAAGTTTTGTCATCCTTTCATGCTGCGAAAACCTGACTCGTCTTGACTCCCACTAAACTCCATTGCCTTTCCCCAGGTCCCTATCCCAAGATTTGCTGTAGGAATTGTGATCGGCAGAAATGGCGAAATGATCAAAAAGATTCAGAACGATGCCGGGGTTAGGATCCAGTTCAAGCCGGGTGAGCATTGACGCTTGACTCTTAGGGTCATTTCCTCCTGGGGGCGAATTTGAGGTGACCCCAATGTGTGCACTCTTTACAGATGACGGGACCACCCCAGACCGAATAGCCCAGATCACGGGCCCTCCGGACCGATGTCAGCATGCGGCAGAGATCATCACTGACCTGCTTCGAAGCGTCCAGGTGAGGGCATCCAGTCTCAAGTTGTTGCCTCTCTCTACCCCTCAGTTCTCTGCTGCTCCTTCATTCCTAGCTTGGGAGGTGGGGGGGGGGGGGGGGGGGGGGGGGGAGGAAAGGCCATCAGAACATGCCTCCGCCCTAGACCAGACCTCCACAGGTTGGTGCTTGTCATTTCTCCCTAGGCCGGCAACCCTGGTGGACCAGGACCTGGTGGTCGTGGCCGGGGCCGGGGCCAAGGCAGCTGGAGCATGGGGCCGCCCGGCGGGCTGCAGGAATTCAATTTTATCGTTCCAACTGGGAAAACTGGACTAATCATAGGAAAAGGCAAGATTCTCTTCCTTCTTTTTCCTGGCCACAGACTGATGATCTCAGGAAGGAGGCCCCCAAGCAGGGTAGGGGAGCCAGACATGGGTGGGCTTTGTCAAGACATCAGCAGCTGATAAGAAAAGTGATTTTTGTTTAACCCTAAAATTAGAGGGAAATGGACTTTTTCAGATGTTAAAAAAAGGGGGTCTAAATTCAGGCCAGATGTTTTCATGAGTTTCAGCTCTTTTTCTGTCTGAAAAGATAATGCGTTTCCTTAAAAATTAGTTTGGAAATTATCCATTCTTTGGTCCTGCTTTAGTTGTTCAGCTCTATCTTGAAGGTCATGTTCTAGTAAGTGAAATGGAAAATAAGGCCCAATTGCTTTCGGATGGCATAAGGACTTGGAAGAAACAAGCCGACCAACTTGTATTTCAGGTGGAGAAACAATCAAAAGCATAAGCCAACAGTCTGGTGCTAGAATAGAACTCCAGAGAAACCCCCCACCAAACGCAGACCCCAACATGAAGTTATTCACAATACGGGGAACTCCCCAGCAAATTGATTACGCACGGCAACTCATCGAGGAAAAGATTGGTGTGAGTATCCCTGGGTCTGCTCAGGCTAGGGGGAGGGTCAGCAATCGCCTCCATGAAGGGAGCCCCACACCATCTTTCACCTCTTGTTCCCTGACTCTCACACGGACCATCATAACCCACTAAAATTGTAACAAGCGCCATCGGTCAGTTGGATGATTGGGCCAATCAGTTAGTGGGGGGACAAGTGAGAGAAGTGTCTGGAGCACTGCTGCAGTTATTGGTCATTTCAGGGACTCCCGGGGCAGTCTCTTGTCCGTCTGGGAGAGAGGAAGGCTGATTTTAACCAGCTATGGCGGTCCATGTGAGAGTCAGCTTTGACCCAAACTTCTGAGTTGGGTTTGGGATCAGTTTGTTTAGTTACCTTTTATAGAGAGAATGGTCTGGATTAGCCAGTAATGGGGGAGGTGAATGACAGGCCACGTCTTTGTCCTGCAGGTGTATCTGGGAGTAGAAAGTTTGGGTAGGCAGGGAGGAGGAGGCCGGGAAAGGGAGCTAGGCCGTCTCTCTGTAAAGGGGGAGCAGCCTTAAAGGCTCTTTTTAACATGGAGCATCAGGCACTTCAGTTGGCACTTGGATCATTCTTTTTCCTTTGCCATGTAATTAGGGGGAAAATGAATTGATGAAATGGTAGGACTTTTTCCTCAACAATTAAAAAAAAAATGCACTGCATCTGACATGGCTTGGTTGGACTGATGCTAACACAGTGGTGCTGTCCAAGTGGAAATAGGGGGCCAGCGCCCCCAAAAAGGAGAGGACCTCCTTTTTGTGCAGTGTCAGAGACCTGCTGTACAGGGATGGAGAGGGAAGAACACTCTAGAAAAGGAACTGGGATGGGGGGGGGGGGGAGTCTTCATCTGTAGTGTTTGAACTGTCATGAGAGGAGAGAGGAGACCCCCCCTGGAGCAGAGCACAAGCCTGAAGGAGAGATCCCAGGCCACGGGAGCCTGTCTGCTATCCCTCAGTCTTGTGGCTTCAGTAGTCACTATCTCTAAGCAGATGATTCTCAGATGTGTCAGATGCCGTGGACTTTCTGCTCCAATACTGGATTCCCTGTCCAAAACAAGGCCCGGCCTCTTCCTCCCTCCCTCCCTCCTTCCTTTCTTCTCGTTCTCTCTTTCCCCCTCCCTTCCCCCACCTCTTTTTCTCAGGGCCTGCCTTGTCCCTCCCCCTCCATAACCTCCTGGGATGGTCTGAGGCCCCCGAGTGGTCTGCTCAGAGCCCTGCATCCCCTACCCTACTCTCCATATTCTTGCACCTCATCTCGCTCCAGCCAGAAAAGTCTCTTATGTTTGCTGAGCACAACATATCCACAAAGGTCAAGAGCACTTCTTGCATTGTGGTTGGCTCTCCTCTCCTCTGGCGTGCCTCAATCTCCTTGTCTGTGTTGGGCTTTGCCACCCAGCCCTTCCCACCCCCTACGGCCTTTACGTCTTATTGTCTGTGAGTTGTCCACACAAGTGGCGTAAGCTCACACTCACACAGAGCAAGCCCAGTTATTTGCTTTAGGGCTTTTTCCCTCCTTGTGTGCCCGGCGCAGTAGTGCCCGGGGTGTAGTTGTCACCTCATAAATGCTCATCTGACTGATGCGCTTGTGCCCAGTCTCTGTCCTGCCCCTCTGGGGATGAGTCAGAACCTGTTATGTTACTCTCTTAAACTGTGTTCTTCTGCTTACAGGGTCCGGTTAACCCCTTAGGTCCACCTGTTCCCCATGGGCCTCATGGTGTTCCCGGCCCCCATGGGCCTCCAGGACCTCCAGGGCCTGGGAATCCGATGGGGCCCTACAACCCTGCACCTTATAACCCAGGACCGCCAGGCCCTGCTCCTCAGTAAGTACTGAGTGCTTATTCTGGGGCTTGTGACTTCTTCCTCGGGGAGACGGATTTGGAAACTTACCTTTGATGTCCCTTTTTTTTCTTTCTCCAGTGGTCCTCCAGCTCCATATGCTCCCCAAGGGTGGGGAAATGCCTATCCCCATTGGCAGCAGCAGAACCCACCTGATCCAGGTGAAAGATAGAACAGTATTTCAAGCCTTGTTCTTATTCCTCGGTAGAATGTTCCCAGAGTTCTTGTTTGGGGGGAGGGGCAGTGTCCTGTCCAAGCACCCCCATGAGCTGGGGGTCTCTTCTAAACGCTGACTGCGCTCATGAGAGGCAGCTTTGGAAGTGTCACCCCCGACCTGACCCCCCTGGGGACAGCTGCCTCGCTACCGCCCTGATCCAAGGTGGGGAGGCCTCCCCGACTCCCCTCTGTGTGCATCTCCTTCATGGGGACAGATTGAGCCATCCCGAATAGAGGCGGGTCGTCGGGGAACGTGCTGATTATCAGCCTGGAAAATGAGTGCTGGCACCTTGTGGCATGGCTGACTTCAGCTGCCTGCAGCAGTGGGGACAAAGATCTACCCTCGCTTGGGAATGGCGGAGCCAGGCGGTTTTAGGAACTCCTAGAACGTTATCCTTGGAAATGGGCACAGGCTCTAGTACTTCAGGGTCTCTAGTCTTTATGCAATATCTTCCAGCACTAGGAGAGATTTGGGGGGTTTGCTTCCTTCGGGTTTACCAGAGGCCGCCTCCTGGAAATTCCATTCAGTTCCCACAAATCTGAAAAGTTCAGAGCTGAGAGAGTTTTTTTTAAGCTTTGAAATTATGATTTATACAGTAACCCAAACACATCATCTAGTCCCATCTTGAGGAAGATAACAGACTTTCCTGGGGGCAGCCCCCTGGATTTTGGAACAACTGCAATTAGTAAGAAGCTACCATCTCACAGCTCCTTATGGGACAAAATGGGGCTGCTCTTAGATCCCCCTTTCTATAATGTGGCATGGGCTTACATGCCCTCCACCGTGTATGTTACCCTTCTGGATGAACTATAAAAATGTGGACTTTCTGTCTTCTACCCTCCCAAATTAGGGCTTTGTGACCAAAGCAGAAGGTCTCCCATTTGCCTAGAATTACAAGATCATAGGAGTGACGAACACAATGACTTTACCATTCATGAAATGCCATTTTTCCCTACAGTGACCTACCTCTCCGCCACGTTGTTTGGGAGGAGTTGGTGTTCTGAACCCCGAGGATTGGATTCTGTCTCTTTTTCCGTCTCGGGATGACATCTTTTTGTTTATTAGTTCTGTCATTCACTGTACTAACTATTGCCTCCACAGTGCAGCAGGGAGGCCATTTTGCATAGTCCTCTTGTGAGTGTTTAAAAGAGCCTTGCTTAAAAAAAAAAAAAAGAAAGAAAATTTGAAAATAGAGCCTTTTTCCCCCCTCACTGCATCAGTCTGGGCTACCCACATCATGAAAGACTCAGGTCACTAGGCCAGTCACCCTCTCAGGGAAGGAAGTGGTGGGGTTGATCCAGTATAGCGTAATTCTTCATTCTGTCTCCACCACCAATATGGGGATAATGTGCATGTCATCCAGATACTGTTCTTCACAGGTAAATCTCAACCTTGTGTTTTGATTCTAGCAAAAACAGGTACAGACCCAAATTCTGCAGCTTGGGCTGCTTATTATGCTCATTATTATCAGCAGCAAGCACAGCCACCTCCTGCAGCTCCAACAGGTGCACCAACTACAACTCAGACTAATGGACAAGGTAAAAATTAATTTATCCAAAGAGGATATTTTTCATTATAAACCAAAATTTGATGTTTTTGAATTCATTTCTTTTTCATTATGATTGGATAGTATGGAGCTCATTTTAAAAGGATATAGCTTTATTTAACTTTAGTCATTTGGCCTGCCTACCAAGTCTTTCTCCAAAATAATTGGTAAATGGGAATATGTAGGCTGATTCAGTAACACAATCTATTCTTGGTTTACCATTTTTCTGAAAATGACATAAAAAACTATATAAAACTAAAACTGTTTTGAACTCTTTTTCAGTCTTTGATTTATATCAAGTATCATTGGATGGTGTTAAACACATTGAAAATTAATCTGAATCTTGAACCCATGACTTGTTCTAAAAATTGTTTGTGTTTTAAATTAAATCCTGTCAGCTTGTTTGTCACTTTCTCTTAATTTTTAGAGTATAGGAAAAAAAAATTCCAGTTATTTCAGTTATCTGGTTGTTTGGTTTTCAGACAAACAGGAATTTCTGTACTGATGTCCACTTTAGCCAAGACCTGCTGGCCTTCTCTGTGACTCTAAGAGCTGTAGCAGTCCTGAGGGGAAACCTGTGATGGCCCAGGACCTCGTCACTCCTGCCTCTTACCATTTATATTGATGAGTCTAGTGGAAAAGACAATTTCATTGGGCAGCTATAGTTAGTAATAGTTGCATGGTATTAAGTGAATCATTTTCATTTACAGTATATAGTATCTTTAAGACAAGTCACTTTTCTCATAATTTATAAGTTAAAAGTGTGTGTGTGAAATTAAGGTTTAAAATTGATTTTGAGATATGCTTTATTTTTAAATAAGGAGATCAGCAAAATCCAGCTCCAACTGGACAGGTTGATTATACCAAGGCTTGGGAAGAGTACTACAAAAAAATGGGTATGTTACATTTTTATTTGTTTAACATCTTCATAAGGCATAAATTTCAAAGCTTTTTCTAATCCCTTTCATTTAAAGATGAGAGTATTGAGTGGCTTTCCTTAAGTCACACAACTAGTCTCCTTAATCTTAGTTCATTGCTCTATCCCTACTTTATTTGTGGATGTTTGAGAGGGAGTGCATGGGGAACCATTATTGGATTGCGTCAATTGACTGCCATCTTATGCTAACTTTGAATTTATGAAAGAGAACTCCAGAGAAAAAGAAGAGTCTGGTTCTTAACTCTACACATCTACTATACATTAATAATGGACATTGCCCATCCACTGATTTCTTGTGGCATTTGAACAATGGAGTAGCGTTAAGTGTCTTGAGGACTTTCTTCTGAGTAAGCATTTCTGTGGTCCCTAAAAATATCCCCGCTGTGTCATGAACTGGTTCTTGAGTGGCATTTGCTTATAGTAGGAGACATGGAGTTAGCTAGAATTAACTCATTAAAAATAACTTTAGAGATTATATAAAGCAAACATGGGGTTACTTTCCAGAATCTAATATTTTGCCACTGGATCAATAAGTTTATTTTGAAGATGTGTCCTCCATTGTGTTAGAAGGCCCTAGATTCCTTGTCCCTCAGATATATGCAACTACGTACATCTTCCTTAAGCCTAGAAAACTTGTTATTTTCACTTCTGGTGGGAGATAATAGAAATCTTGGCCCCTTGTCCTGCAAGAATAGAGCATCAAGAAGTCTGTGCTCTGAAGAATATTCCTGGGTTTTATTTGAGAAGATGAAAGGACAGTGGAGAAGAACTTCCCTTAAAAGAGCGTTTTCATACAGTAAATTTCTACACCAAAGATGTGCTTGGGGTGAGAAAAGCCCTCCGTGGAGAAGTATTCATGTGAACGTGAGCAAGCGCTTCTCCGGGGCTACACGCCCTAGGTCATCTTGGGGACCTGGCTGGTATGTTGCTCCTCGCTCCCTCCCCCAAGCCGCTCCATCTCTGCAAAGAAAAACTGCAGACTCTTCACCACACGCTTGGCTCACTGGTGGTGAGAGGAGCTCCCATTGAGGGAGAATAAACACTGATGGGGGGCCTGTGCTCAATGCTGGGCCCCAGGAGGCAGGGAAACCCCTCCATGGGGATTGTATGTCTGCAGGCGCGGGATAGGGTGCACTGGAAGCTGTGACTCGGACCTCCCAAAGATTGATGGGAGAAGCAAGGAAGATGGAGAAGCCGAAGACGTGGGAGCCCAAGGTGCGGGTGCTGAAGAGTCTGGGCATCCTGGACCATGGCTGCCCTCTGGCATTTGCCTGCTTCCACCCCCAGAGCTGGCTTTAGGGCAGCAGTCTTGAGAGGCCAAGTTGTGACTCCTTCCAACTGAAGGGAGCAGGGGGCTGGTGCCTTGAGGGGTCTGACTTGCAAGGATGGGATCCCCAAAAGGGCTCTCAGTGTCTTTGTGCCATCGTCAGCACTCTAACTGATCCGCAATCTCATGGGCCATTAGTCTGGCAGCCAGATGATTGGTTGGAATAATGAAATTTCAGAATCAGTTGGAGTTCACTTTTCCAATCATTTGGAGTTTTCACATGAAAGGTGGGGTCCATTGTTCCTGTGCCTCATGTTGCCTGGTTTTTCCTCCTGATTTGTACTGTAGCTAATTAGAGCCGCATATGCTGTGTATTTCAACATTATTCAGTGTGGTTGGGTCCCTTTGGGGGGAACTTTTAGAGAAGAGGGACAGTTGGTTCTTAATTATTATACCCAAGTTCCTAGCATAATTTGGTAAGTCCCTATTGGGTGGAGGGAATCTTTGAAATACTCTTAAGAAGGATAAAACTCAAAAAGTCTAATAGGTCGGGTTTTTCTTACTTTTATTCAAAAAGCTGGCCACAGTCCAAATTGTGGCATGTCAAACTCATTGATCCACTGAACAAATGTTAAGGGCCTTGTTATTGCTGATGGTTTTTAATCCTCTTCCTAACTTGGGATTTCCAAGTTCTTATTGAATTATTAGAAACTACTGATATCAGATTAACAAGGGAAGCCCTTAGTCATTGAGGTAATGATAGAAATGAGTATGGTATGTACGTTTGTACATGAGGTGGTTCTGGGTTGTTAAAAAGAAATGGTGAACCATCAGAGCTGCTGCTTTGTTTTTACCTCAGATATATCAATGATGTGTTACTGGGGCAACTTATCTTGGTCCTGTACCCTTGAGGTCAGACTTGGTGAGGAATTGAAGGACTTTGCAGCCAGGACCCACAAGAGAGGGACATGGGGGATTGGGGGCGTCTTATTCAAAGGTAGGGGGATGAGCCCCAAAGGGCTTGTTTGACAGGTGGTGCATTTAGGGTTAATATTCATTTTGTTCACTGTTTTAGGGGTTTCTTTTTGAGTAGCTCTTAATGAATAGCTTTTAAGAATTCAAACGGAGTGATTTTCCCATTGAGCGAGGGGCAGGCCTGGCTGATTGAACTCCATCAGGCCGTGGTTAATATGTGCATTGGAGTGTAATTTCTAGGGTCTCTTCAGTAGTTACTTTTTTTTTTTTTTTAAATAGTTATGATGCTTGCAAATTATCACTAAAGTGAGATACTCCCAATTGTCCATAAGTGAACAAGAAAGTTTAATCTTTTTAAGTCAGCCTTGGTGAGTTTAGTAGTAGTTTTTATCTAGAAGTCACTGTTTCAAACCAGCTTTCACTAAAGACTGTGATGTGCTAAAGGGGCTGGTTCCTCCATACTTGGAGATTATCCAGTACTATCTAAGCAGTTTTAGACTGTTGGGGGATCCTGATCCCGACCCCTTCAGCCCCCATTTGCCAGAAGGACAAAAAGACACATATTTCTGTCAGTTGCGTAGGAAGATCCCTATCTTCACTGGCACTAGAGAGATGCTGGTTCTTTCAGAGAGAGGGGGAGAGTGTTGTATGTCTGTGACTGTATTTAAAAGCAGCTATTCCGATGGCCCAGAAATATGCTTTAAAAGCAGGGCCACACTCTCCCCGTGTGCTTTGTCTTTATAACCTGTAATGACAGTGGATATCATTCTGTATTAAAATGTAGGGGGTTTTTTTTAGGTCAACAAGGGCAGACACAGGATTATTCAAAGGCTTGGGAGGAATATTACAAGAAGCAAGGTATTGTTTTTATTAGAAATGAGATTCTTTTGCGCTCTTCGCTTGGGTTACAGTAACGACGTTCTTCTTCTGCTTGGTCTTAGGTCAAGCTGTTCCTGCTCCCACTGGAGCCCCCCCCGGGGGCCAGCCCGATTACAGTGCGGCCTGGGCCGAATACTACCGCCAGCAGGCCGCGTACTATGCGCAGACCAGTCCCCAGGGGATGCCGCAGCACCCACCAGCCCCACAGGTAGAGTTGGCTCTTTGGTCTGTTTGTACTTCTCTGCATGTCTGCTGCGTGGGTCACTTGGAGTGGAAATGCCTCTTTATTTTTTCCTGGCAAAATAGGCCTTTAAATGTAGTGACGTGGCGTGTCTTAGAAATTCTCTCTGGCATCTGAGTGCTGAATCTCTCCGCAATGCCTTTTGATTTAAAAAAAATTTTCTCCCCCCAGGGTTTTGACAATCATGCAAGAAGCCACCACCATTTATATTAACCAATTTTTCTTTCTTAAAGGATTCACTCCTGAGTTAACTTGATTTAAAGGATTTCCTTTAACTTTTTGTGTATCTCTTATGTATCTCTTCTGCACAGGGCCAATAATAAGAAGTGGACAATACAGTATTTGCTTCATTGTGTGGGGGAAAAAAACCTTTGTTAAATGTATGGATGCAGACGCCTTGATGAAGATCTTAATTTTGTTTTGGTTTAAAAAAAAAATAGTGTTTTTTGAAAATGTACAAAATATCTATCACTACTGATAGGAGGTAATATTTCTGTGTAGAAATGAACATTGGTTTGTTTTTAGTATCTTAGTGTAGATGTACACATTCCAGCAAATGTATTTGCAACTATTATGTGGTCAATGCTTTGTGATATAAATGTACTTTTTCAATGTATACTTTCACTTTTAAAATGCTTGTTTTGTGCTTTACAATAAATAATATGAAACCTCCTGTGTCGGTAAGTTGGATATGTGGGTATGTCAAGGATTCCGAATTGCTTAGCTGTGATGGATTAAGAAACAGGTACACAAAGAGAAGCTTTCCCCATGAAATCTTAATAGAGCTTTGAAACTGAAGTCACTGGCATGTTCTTTTTTCCCCCTTTGCAGTTTAGTGGTAGTTGGAGGAGCTTTCCCACTTGGTCTAGATGACTGTTGGGCACAAATAATCTGGAGATCTCGGTTTTCCTTCTGTTGAACTATAAGAATTGCATGTGTAGGATGACCTTACAGCATTTCCTTTAACACATGACCGCTGTTTCAGGCCTGGGCCGCTGCTATAAACAACAGTTAACCTTTCTGTTCTTAATCGGATAATACCTTGGTTACCAAGACTGTCTGAGCATAAATGATTTTAAACATTTTTCAGAGAGCAAATATGAACTAGCATTTTCCTTTGTAAAGCCTGTCTTCTGAGGATGCCTTTAGAGAGCATAACTGCTTCTGTCATTGAAACCTGAGGTTAGAGCCATTTTTGGAAGTATGGATAAGCTATGTTTTGTAAATGCACAAGTCCAATCATTGAACCAACTAATTTTTTGATGTACTTGAATCCTTTTCTTACTCTTTAACATTTGTGCTGCAATTCTGATATTTGGTTGAAATCCATTGTTTTGCTCTTTGCATATTTGTTGGCTCTTTGCATATTAATCTATTAGACAACATGCAAATACAGTCTGTCTTGCCATTGTCTGTTGAAGCGCAGGTTTGAACCATCCAGTATAGGACTAGATCTGTAGGGGTGAGGAGGCCTGGGCTGTCTGTCTGTCATCCTTGATTGTGTTCCTTCAAGGAGCATGGCACTGTAAGTACATCAGAATGACAAATGGCTGTCAAATGTTCCACATAATGCAAATGCCGTACTTTGTGTGACTATTATGTTGGAATACAGTGCTGAGAGCTTGGGCTGTCTTATATATATAACTATCAATATCTAGATATGATTTTTTTTTTAATGGGAGCTTAATGGGTAAGTATTTATGAAATGCTTAGCTATAGCAAAACAAACTAATCTTTACAAAAGTGAATATAGTATTTTCCTCTGGTGCTCCTGAGGTAAAAAGATTGTTTTTCAGTATGAAAAATGCATATCTTGTATATGAAATGCACAAGAATTGGAAACTGTTTTGTCAGACAGAAATTTTCAGTTTGATTGCAAATAATAAGCCATGTGGATGCTCCTTGACACCAGCCCTTCACTGGGGAGGGAGGCCCATTGGTGGTTCTGAGTATATTCTAAAGGAAGGGTGTAGGGACATCAGCATGAGGCTACTCGCTCCATTGGGGTTGTGGAATGAGCAGTGACCGCCCTCCCACCTGCCAGACCAGACCAGGAAGACAGACGGATAGCAGTAGTCAGGGAGCTCGTGGCTGCAGAGAGGGATCAAGACACCCTGTCTGTGAGCAAGAGCATTGGCGGTACATTGATTATCAGTTCAGTTGGATTCCCTGTCCTAAGTCACAAAATGGAGGCTGTTGATTTTGATTCATTTAAGGTTTAAAATCGTTCTTAATTGCAAACAGTGCAATTATTTATACTTCACAGTGCCTTCCCAGACCTTCCACCTTAGGTTCTGCTCCAAAAAGCAACAGGTAAGCACAACCTAAGGAACTCTATAAATAAATATTTCAGTACATTAATGTTGTCCCTGTGAGATTTTTGTGGTTGTGTATTCAAAAGCAATCTGCTACTGCTTTACCACAATGTATTCTGTTATTCATGGTTCCATTTCAGTGGAAAAAGTCTGTAAGTTGTTCAAACAACCGTTGACATTTCTGGGTAAATGTTTTTTTGTTTCTCTTTTTTTTTTTTTTTTTTTTTTTTTTTTTTTTTTTTTTTTTTTTTTTTTCGGTTTGTTTTTAATTTTAAGATGAGTGGATTGCTGCAATAATTGAATTATAGCCAAATCATTTTATTAACTTTTTTTCTTGAATATAGCAGATTGTTAAAATTAAGAGAGCACAGTTAAATTTTTCAATATACAGGAAATAATTGGTCAGAAACTTCAACAGCCTTCACATATGTTTCTAATGATTGACAGGACATTTTCCCTGCCTTCCAAAGCTAAATATTGATCCTTTGTTTCTTACTATTGAAGCTTATTAATTCAGTAAAAGGTTATAATGGGTCAGAATTTTAGTATGATTTTAGAGCATTTAGTTGCCATAATTATACACTGAGAAAATGATATTTCATTTATATAATACTGGCAGTATGTTTTTTTAAATAGGCATATCTATGCATCATTGAAATGTTAACTGTATAGCAAATAGCCTTTCATAATTTGTATAGAAATCAGTAATTTTCTGATCTGTAATACTTTGATGCTGCATTTAAAAAAAATAATTATTTTGTTTGTTTTGGTTTGGGGGTTGTTTTGGGTTTTTTTTTTTCTTGCCAGTTTAAAATGTTTGTGTTTTTATAGATAATTTTTAACTGGTACAAAGTCTTGGGGGGGTGTTGTTTTTTGTTTGGGTTGGGTTTTTCTTGGGGGGTTTTTTGTGGGGTTTTTTTGTTTTGTTTGGGTTGGGTTTTTTGTTTTTTTGTTTTTTTTTTAGTTGAAAGTAGAAAAGCAGCATCATATCAGTTTTTGTTTCTTCATTTTCTAAAATGTGCTGATCCTTTTCAAAAGTCCTGCTTCTCTCTCCATTTAAGATACATATTCAAAAGTACTGCCTCCATGTTCACACACAGTGCTGAAGATCCGCGAATACCCAACCATAGCTCATAGACAAGGGCCCTGAGGTAGTTACTGCCCCAGAGAGGAAGGAGCCCTTGGGCTGTAGGCCATTGGCGAGCCGATGAGCATGGATCGTAGAAGGGCTCGAGGTAGAAGGTAAAATGGGCAAAAACCGTATTCCCAGACAGAACGGATCCACTCTGATTTGCTGCCATAAATTTGCTGCTCATAAATGTTCTATGAACTGTTAAGTTTCTTGAATTATGTAGCTGCTGCACCACTCCTGTTTCCATTTGTTCTTTTTTATATAAACAGCCATGGTCAGGTGTGTTAAGTTTTATAATATAAGGGTTTCTTTAAAATCTGTGAGTCATCACATTTTGCAGTTTTAGCTTGAAATTTTATAGATTAAAAATAAGACCTGAATGCTGATAGTTATGCTCTTAGATGATGTATTATAGGAGCATTGTTTCTGTCTCTTGAGAACTTTTTAAAATTCATGACCATAAGCCTTCACTGCTCTTACCAGCCAGCATTTTTTAACAGTGAAAAATGGAAAGCAGAAAAGGTGAGCCAGCCCATTTGACTACAGTGGTGGTTAGGAGGTTTGAGGATAGGATGCTTAACCTGGAGTTGTAGTCTTTATAGCACTTACCCCAAATATACAGGGAATCTGTTTATTTTACTTTTCTTCTTGGGTTACTGAGTGTAGTAGTACTTCAGTATTTCTTTCAGAAATGAGAAGATAAAGTAAATATTATTTTTCATTGAAGTTTATATTTAGAGATTGTAAACATCATAAAATTATTACTTCAAAGAATGGGGTTTTGATGGTTAAAATGGGAAGGGTCATGGTGGGGATGAACTCAGAACAGAAAAATATGCAGATGTCTTGTAGAATCATTTCTAACATTTCATCTCTTGGGCAAGGATGCCAAAAGAAATTGTGTCACCAAGGGGGGAGGGGAAAAAAAAGTAATGTAGAGTTCTGATAGGTTATTTCATTATGATTTGCTGCCAATTCTCACTTTAATATGCCTCTTTTTTTGTTGTTTTTTGTTTTTTAACATCCTCATTGAGAACTTCATTGGGTGCTTTAAAAAGCACTGGTTTTGTATTATTATTCTGTTTTCTTTCCACACTATAATTGTTCTGGGGGGGGGAGGGGGGAAATGAGGGTGGGGGTTAGGATTTATAAATCAGCTTTCAAAAGGAAATCAGTTTTTAAGATTTTATATTCTTTAGTTATCCCTATGAAACTCTTATATGTATTTCCGCATATATATATATATATATATTTTTCTTATGCATGCTCGATGCATTTTCGTCCTGAGAAAAGTGTTCTCTACAGAAACTACCCGTGTGTTTAAAGAAGATTGGCTTTAAAAGGCTACTGTGATGGGAACAGTGTCTTAGGGAGATGCAGCTTGGACTTGAGGTAAATTGAATGCTTTACAAAATGTGGTTTAGAGCTTGCTATAATGACATTTGTATGTAAGAAGGGCACACGTTACTGGAATTTTGTATCATTTATGGTTTTCTCAATAAATGTAACTGAATGGACATGCTACAGCAGTGTTGGGTCTCTCTTTTTTTTTTCTTTGGACATTTAGTTCCCCAAATTTAGAAGTACTTTTGTAAGTTCTAGAGCACTTGAGAACAAGTAATTAGAGAGAACGAGACATTAAAGTCTCCATTTAGATACTGACTTCATACTTGTAGAATGTTTTATTTCAAATTCAGGAATTACAAAGAGAAAATAAGGTCTTTTTGCTCTTTAAAAAGCAACTGATCCTAGAAATGTAAATAAAACCAAGAGCTATCTCTAGCAAGTTGTTACTTGAGAATAATCAGAGAAGTTTACTTTAATACAGAATTTATTATTAGTTTTACATTGGAAAATAAAATCCTATCTTCCAGAAAGTTAAAATAAGAATAGTTTGAGAAAAAGAACATAAGAGTTAAAATTATTTACAAACTCATTTCAAAAGACCAAAATCTTAACCTACAGGTTTAATATGAGATGTTTGAAGTTTGTTTATAAAACTTCTCTTCTTCCCTTTTCATTCCCAGAACTTCTAAGGCTTCATCATTTTTTATAGATACCAGGGTGGTTTTTTTTTTTTCTTTTTTAAAAATCCTAATGAATTTATATGAATGGTTAGTATGGAATTTTCAAAAGCATCTATACAATTACAAGCCAATGTAATTCATTTGAATAAGATAAGTCTTTGTCTCAGTCATACTAATACTCAAAAGTCTCAAGAATGTTTTGTGATATGTTGACAGTAAGTTTTATCTTTTGAATTTGTAATATGCCCTTTTACCAAAATGTCTCTCCTGCTGAAGGTCCCCAGAAACAATCTGAATTTAATATTGTTGGAAGAAGAAAGCTATCATAATATAAAAGTTTTAAACTGTTATTAAAGTATGGCTGATTTATTTTAGTTTGAGAAGGGAAATTAGCCTGTCATCTATGTATTTTTTTTTAATATACCTTGAAGGCTAAAAAATGTTTTATATAGTTTAGATAGCCTGCTTCTGACCTTTTTTTCGCCCCCTCTTGCTTCCATTTTGATTAATTCACCCTGCGTATGAATAAGCATGACTTCTCAGTCAGAAAGGTCTGAATGCATACCATTGGGTTACATGTTGAAATAGGGAGATGGGAATTGGTAACGAGTTACCCAGACAGATTTTTCCCCCCTGATTTTATTCAGGCTTGCAGGTCTCCATGTTAAGCCTTTAAATAGCTTTAGAAAATATTTTGAAGAGTGTCTAGCACAGGCGTGATCGCTTCTGATTTCCTGTATTTGGCCCCTCCACAGAAAGAGACGGATGCAGTAGGAAAGTTGAGAAGAAGGAAGCTCCAGAAAAAGAAAAGCTAATAGTCGTCAGCTAGAAGAGAAGAGAAGACCATTAGTGATTGTCGTGCTCAAAGGGAAAGAGCGAGTAGGTTGGAGAGGGATGGAGGCTTAGCTCTTACTTTCGATGGTGAGGATGCAGGTGCTGGCCGCGGTGCCCCTGCCATTGGCCGCGTGGCACATGTACTCCCCCTCGTCCTCAGGGAAGGTTTCGGGGAGGTACAGGCAGTAAGTCTCCCCCCTCTCGATGTACTGGTAGTCCTCCCCATCCTGGAGCCTCTCCCCTTCAAACCACCATGTGACTTCGGGCTTGGGGTCTCCAGTGACTCTGACAGTGAATCGCACCGGCTCCCCATCCACCACAGTCGTGTTTTTTAGAGGCTTTTTAAACCATGGTGCTCCAGACCGAGCTGGCTCCTCCCCTTCTTCAAGCACAGAGCCCTTCACAGGGCCTCCTTCCTCTTCCTCCTCCTCCTCCTTTTTCTGTGGTAAAATAAAAAGATGCAGGGTGGACTTGTGTTATTCAAAAGACTGCATCAAGCTGGGAGAGTGAGAGACCCTGGCCTTAGGCCAGAATCGGGGGTCTGCAAAGCCAGGTTAAGTCCGTGGCCCACTCAGGAGATGTGATAGGGAAGCTTGGCCTTGTTCTGGGAGTCTGGGGGCACCCGGGCTCAGGTGTGACAAGGGGAGGAGGGTCCTGACCTTCTGGAGGGCTGCGTCGATCTCCTCCTGCTCAAACTGCATGCGCTGCAGCTTCTGCTGCTCAATCCTCCGCTGTTCCTCCTCTTCTCTGGCCTTGGCCATCTGCTCAAAGCGCGCCTTCATGTTGACCTTGTGAGTGAAGGGCGCCTCACTCTTCTGGGCCGGCTTCACATCAACGTCATCTTCCTGAGGACGTGTGACCAAATGAGAGTCAGAATACAATTCATTAAGACCCCAGTCATTCCAGGAAAGATGAGGGTCTTTGTTCCTCAGGAGCCTAGCACCTAGGCGAGGCCTCTGAGGAGACCCCAGGCATTTCCAGGTGAAAGATGGCCGCCCATGGACAGTCCCCTCATCTCCACAGAAACTAGGCCCACATCGGGTCTGGACCTCATCTGCAGAAAGCACTTGCTTCATTTTTGCCTGCTGCCCATTTCTTACACTTTAAATACACTCCTAGCAGCCCAAAACATGACTAAAAACTAATTGTGGAGGCACAATTATGACCCAATATTGCCTGCTACGACAAACGCTTCCAAAGCAGCCGGAGTTCCATTTGCTTGGTTCAAGCTTTGAGAGCTCTGAGGTGCCGCAAAAGGCAGAGATGGTCATTTCATGGCCTGGTTGAAGAAAGAGCGCTTGTGATTTTAAGAACCACGGCCCAGGGAATCACAAAGGAAAAACCTTCCATTCGTGAGTCACTTTATGGGGGAGAAAATGAAGGTCCTCAGCTTCCAAGGCTCAGACCAAGATGATCTTCCCCTAATCTACTAGAGTTATTTAGCACCTGCAGGACAGGGAGGAAAGGGAGAGGAGAGTGAGGAGTAAAAGTGCGCGGTGGCAAGTGGAAAGCCCTAGTGTGGCCTGGGTAACCTCTTCCCCTTCCAGGGTAAGTGCACCAGTCTCCAGAAAGGGTGTGGGGATACGGAGGGACTGCGGCAGCCACGCATCTCAAGGCCACACTTAAAATTCCCTGCTGTCTTGCAGACTCATTTGCTTCACAATTATTCATTAAATGATTTTAAATCTCTTTTCTAAGATCCTACCTGATCTTCCCAGAAGACGTGAACTAATGCTTCTTCCCAGTGCTTCTTGTTCTGTCTAAAAATGTTCTCAGTATATTCCACAGGTTTAGCACTTGGGTTAGTTCATCCCCCATTTCCTGCTCCTTCCACTTCCTCCTGTTCCCCCCTGTCCAGCAGGTCGCCCCGACAGTCCTGGCTCTGAGCCTCCCCCCCATCCTCCACCTATGCTCCATAACAGACATCTTTGTTACGGATCTCACCACCACAGACCTAGTCTGCCTTCCTTGCTGCTTGTCTTATTTCTCAGCCGCTGCATCAGCTCCGGAGCTGACCGGCCAGTCCAGAAGCCGTTTGGCCACTTCTCTGTCCCCCTCCCCTCCCTGCTGCGATGCTGTTGGCTGTTGGCTGTGACCCTGACACCATTGTGGGCTGCCTGCCTCCTGGGCTAGATCCTAGCCTTCATGACTTTTCCACATGGTCACTACCTTCATGAGGCCCAACTTGGGACCATTGTCTCCTGGCTTCCATCCACCCTCTACCCCTGTGCCTGCACATGCTCAGTCAGCTGGAGACTCCTGACCAGTCTGCCTTGCTACCCTAAATCTCTGCTTCGGCGCCTGCCATCTACACTCTCCACTTGGCACTCATGGCCAGCTCTTTGGGAGCCTGGACCAGTACCGGGCCTGCCAACGGCCAGCACCGAATATATGGGGCGGGAGCCCACTCCTTGTCAGAAAGCAGATACGGGGTATGGGATAGCTGGGAGGGGGACGTCAAGGGGGAGGATCCCGGAGAAGCCCAAAGACCCCCAGGGGCAAAGGGAGGAGGGTGCTGGGGAGCTGCTCGGCTCCCCCAGATGTTGCTCCATAGTCGTTGCCCTGGCTCTCTCCATCCCCCATTTCCAGTTACTCGCTGGGTCCCAGCTCTCCTCCAGAGTCTGTCCCATTAATGCACTTCTCCACTCACGGCCACCTCCTGAGGCAAGGGGCATCATGGACCCCAGTCTCCCAACCCCAGCCCTTCAACCCTTGGGGATCGCAGCCTCCCCACCCCAACCCTTCCTCCACACAGTTGCCAATGTGATATTCCTAAATCCATGAGTTGAACCCGTCATTCCCCTGATCTGGCTCCCTTTTGCCTCTTGGATCAATTCTCCATTTGGCAGGAAAAGAGCCTTTCACAGCTTTTATTTAGGGACAACTTCCTGTCTACCGGCCTTGGGAGGTTCTGGAGCTGGTCTGGCAGGCGTCTACACCTGTCACTCCTCCCATTGTGTGATGGAACTGATGAGATTTGGATTCCGAGACTTTGGTGGGGTCTGACTTGGGGCCCCTCCATCTCTAAACTGTTGGACCCTTTTCCCAAGGACCGCTGCCATGATTGCTTTCCTTCCCAGTCATCATCCTTTGGGGCAAACACCCCCAAATTGTCACTGGTCCTTACGATGCAGGGCGCTGCTGACCCCCTTTTTCCCTCTGGACACTGCTGACCCCCTCCCACCCTCGACGCTGCTGGTCCTTGGGACGCTGCTTGATTCCCTCCCTCCCTCAGGAGGCCGCTGACCCCATCCCTCTGTTTGCTCCTCGTGGAATACGCTTGTCGGTCTCCTGGCTAAGAAGCTGAACCTGGCGCACTGGACGCGGTTTAACCAAGCCAGGGTCCGGCGGGTCTAGACCTCTCTGGGCTCTCACGAGCCCACGTAGGCGTCTTGGTCTCACAAGTGACCTGAATTTTTATTCCAGGAGAAAGTTCCAAAGCTAAACCAGAGAAGGTCCCACCCCCCTTCCCGGGAGGAGGACCTACTTCCCAGGGAGCCTGGAGATAAGAGGGGAAGCGTCAGCGAGGGAGGGCGGGGGCCCAGGGGGCTTTGGGAAGGGGCCCTCCAGCCGGCTCCCGGCACGTTCCACTAGGAGCCGTGATCATTCTGGAGGACGTCGCACCCGGGACCGCAGGATCCGGACAAGCGGAAAGGGGAGGGGGCAAGGGAAGGCCCATTGTGGGCCCGGCGCCCGGCGAGGCGCGCGCTCTGTCGGCCCCGTTTTTGTGGCACGCACGGAGGCGCACGGGCTTGCCCCAGATTAAGCCCCAGGCAGTGAGTGGGAGAGAGGGAGAAGGACCTGAGGTTACCCACAGAGGGTCTCTGATCCCTCCACTGCGCCCCCTCCCCAGAATGTTGGCTCTTAGCGAGGAGCTTAGCCCAGTGTGAAGACTTACCTCGTGAAAATGCTCTGCTTCTCGTTCTTTAATCTCCAGATCAATGGCCCTTCTTCTAGCTCGCTCTTCTTCAATCTTTTTCTGTATTTCCTTTTCAGACAATTGTCCAATTTTTTCAAACTTGCTTTTTAAGTTCTTAGCTTGTATAGAACCACTCCTTTTTAATTTAATTAATTCTTCATACTCCCTGCTAAGTTCAAAGGTTTCCGTTTCCTCCTCGTCCTTGAAAAAATTAAAATCTTATAAGATGATTGGAAACGATATCACCATATAATTTCATACAAAAGAATTTTTTTAACCTTTCCGAAAAAAATTTTAACTTCCCATTTTTAACCAAAATTGAGCACTTTACTACAAAAGAACATCCATTAAAAAATAATTATTTTCATGCCCATATCTATTTTTTTTAAAGTTTTATTGGTTCTACTTGTCTCTTACTCTACAACCCTTTCCTCTGAACGCTCAGCACCACCACTACTCCCTTTTAAAGGGAATCCCCGAATCAGTGGAAGATGAGAATAGCTCCTATCTCATAAAATTGCTGTGTGGATCAAAAGAGATCGATCACATAGACAGTGTCTGTGCAAGAGGTTGTAGAAACAAGCTATTACTGCCGGCAATTGGGACTTTGGGTGGGGGTTACTTTTTTTACCCCACTTACAATGTAGTTTTTACTTTTTTTCAAAATTTGTTTTTTACATGCACCTCACATTGGAATGTTTAATTATATGATTTTTAAAAATGTGCACAAACCTAACTAAGGCACACTCATTTTCTCAAAATTAGAATTTTCCCATTATTATTGGAGTTGGGAGAAAGCACTAATTGTGCCAATGATCAGCCCGTGGCTGTGCGTGCACGTGTGGTACATGAACAGGACATGGTGACTGCACGGTCAGAAATGAGTGAACCCCCAAGCCCTCCCCCATCTGCCGGGGAGACAGCGCGCAGCTGCTACCACAACCTATCCCTGCAGAATGACCCTGGCCAGAAATCAGAGGAGGAACAAAATCACCAGTGTCAGGCACAAGGCGCCCCCTTAAACAGTGCCCAGGGCTCCGGATCTCCCCCATGCACCCATTGGGTGCCCGTAGTTTCTCAAAAATGCCTCTTTGTTATATGATCGCCCTGGGGAGGGCTGGCCACCCGATCCAAGCCATGATGTTTGCAAGGTTTACATGGAGGAATCAGAACATTTGGATCCCTCTCAGATGAGGCAGAAAAGTAAGCGGCTCTGATCGATGGGTCATTTAAAGAAAAATTGGTGAATTTGAGGGACTGGATTGGAAACCTGGCACAGAGAGGGCCAGGCACAGTGGGATGGGAGACCAGCAGCACTTTCCAAAAGCAGAAATGCTGCTATCTTCAACTGCCTTTGTGGCAATCTTGTCCTTCAAAAACTGGAGGGAAAGTCCTTGCAAAGTCATTTACACAGGGGTCTCAAAAATCCATCCTCAGTCCCCTCCTTCTTTCCCCCTGACTTAGATTCCCTGGATCCCGCCTTTCTCCATAATATTGTGTACCTGCTTAGTGTGGAATGATGTTCTGCCCCTCTCAGTACCTCCCCCCCACCCCCTCGCTTTCTCTCCTCCCATCAAGTCAGTGATTTCTCGGAGATCAATCTGTAACCCCAGCGATAAACTCCCATCCATCCTGCCGGACAGAGTCCGTACCCTCCCCTGAGTTCTCCCATGTGACGGGGCCTTCCTCACTTTCTTCAGGGAACACCCCCCCCCCAGGCTACTCCCGATGCTTTCCCATTTTGCCTCATTTCTACATCTTGTGCTTGTGTTTCCTTGGGTCCCCCATACTTAGCACAGTGCCTGGTATACAGTAAGCACTTGATAAATGTGTGTGACATGAATGCCACTGCAGGCACTTTGCTCTGCTACTACTGTTCCCTCTTCCAGAAAACCTTCCCTTCCCCCTCTCCCCAATTCAAAGGGATCTCACCCTCTGGTTTCTCATTGCACTTTGCTTTAACATCTTCCTATCTGTCCCTATCTTCCCTGTGTCTCAGTTACGGGGCCACATTCCGCTTCCTCTCCAGTGGAGTCTAAGCCTATTGGGGGCAGGGATTTTGTCTTTTCTTTCTGTGGGACTGCAAAGATGAGCCTGTGACCTCCCCCACAGCAGGGGCGAGGGGATGGTGAGCCAGATTCCTTGCAGGGTCCTCCCCATCAAGGGCCTTTTTCTGCTTCCAGTGAGGACTCTTGTCACAGTGAGTGGTCAGCGTTCATGATGCTGTTTGTGGGTCACAAGGGAGGCCGACAGGGCCGTGACTGCTCACAGTCCCACAACAATGCTGGACAGGTCAGAGAAAGACCTTGAGCCCCTGGCCCACAGCCCACTGCCTCCCACCTAGCTGGCTGTGACCAGTCTCCACACACAAGGGCATATCCTTGTCTTAAAAAGCACCTTAATGCTGAATGCTCACCTGCCCCATTTCCTGTCTCAGTTGTTCAAATTCCTGCTTCTCCATCTCCAGTTTATGCTTCCGTTCCTCCTCAGTCCGTCTCTTTTCTTCTTCCATTTTTTGTTTCAATAACTCCTCAAAATTAATTTCTAGTTTCCCTGGTGTAAGAGATTCTTGGGAAACTGTTTTATAGATCTCTGGAGAATCACTATCTAGCACCTGTTGAAAGTAATAATTTCCCATTTGTGGAGACCAAACAAAAAGGAGAAGCTTCATTATGGAGATGCACATGCTAAAAATAAAACATGTCCCTCGAAGGTACTAGAATTTTTTGGCATTTGAAAGAGTCCGGGAGTGACCAGAAGCCGGGAGGTCTGAATTCTACTATGTGGCCAGAGAGAAGTCATTGAATACGAGGAGGGCCTTCTCTTCCTTGGGTCTTAAGATGGATTCAACAAAATTAGCCTTACATAACTCACAGATTTATGCTGAGGGTAAAGCAAAATCACTGGGTCAAAGACTTTAAGGTGGAAAGGACTTAATGTGGGTGGAGGAATTTTGAAAAATATAAATCCGTAATTTGGAAGAACACTGAGAGGCCACCCAGACCACTTCAAGCCCAACCTCTGCCATTTACAAGGAAGCCCCTATTCCTCCCTGTCTAGCCCCTCACACCCCTAGAAAGAGAGGCATTTTGTTTCTGAATTCCCAGTCCTGGGAGCTTCCAGGACAACTACAGAGAGGAAAGATGGGGGCAGCGGAAGTTCTTGGGTTAGAAACAAAGAGGGAGATTATATTAAGGATGTTCAAAATTAGGTGTTTCCAAAGAAGCGTCTCTTCTGGAGACCAGCTCTTTCCAATCCCCAGGTATCTCTCTAAGTTGGGCTCTATGAGTTCAGGGGTCAGAGCCAAGCTGGCGGAATGAAGTCAGAAAGCTGCATCTGACAGACTCCTCTCCAGCTCAAGACAGATTGGAAGGATTTTAAAAATGGTCAGTCTCACTGAGGTGAAAGGGGTGTTCAGCCCAGCAAAAGCCAGTGAGGGGGTCGTAACCACTGCAGATCAGTACCTGAGACCCTCAATCTTGGCTCAGTAGAGCAGAAGACCAGTGGGGCAGCCTCCAATCCCAGCTCGGAAGGCAAATTCTGGGGAACTAGGATATTTCCTGGAAAGAACAGGCAAAGCTCTACTCCCTGCTGTGAGCAAAACATCCAACACAAGGGGCCCCTGTGCCCAAAGCCAAAGCTGAGGGCTGTACAGGAAGCTTGGGATAGTGCCTCCTTTACCCGGGTAGCAAAACTCAACCATAAAGGTAAAAAAAAGAGGAAATACAAAAAGAAAAGGAAAGAAAATGATCAAGAAATAGAAAAGAACTTGGACTATAGAAAGATATTATGGTGCCAGGGAAGATCAAACACCAACCCAAAATATCCACAGAGGAAATCTCAAAGAGTGATAGGAATTGGTCTCAAGCCCAAAGAGGTTTCTTGGCAGTGCTCATGAAGGATTTAAAAGGCAAATGAGAGGGAAGAAGAAATGAGAAAAGGAATGAGAGGTATGCAAAAGAATCAACAGGTTGGAAAAGGAAGAAAAAAAAAACTGACTTAAGAAAATAATTCCTTAAAAATGCAATTAGGCCAAATGCAAAAAAAAAAAAAAAAAATCCACTGAAGTAAACACCTTGAAAAGTAGAGTTAATCTAATGGAAAAGGAGATATAAAAGCTAACTGAAAAAAATCACACATTAAACACTAGAATGGGGCAAATGGAAGCTAATGATTCTATGTAACATCTAGAATCAGTCAAACAAACTAAATAGAATTAAAAAATGGAAGAAAATGTAAAAACAGCCAACCTAGAAAACAGATTCAGGAGAGACACTTTAAAAAATTATTGATCTACCTAAAAGCCATGATCAAAAAAAGAGCTTGGATAACATTTTTCAAGAGATCATCAAGGAAAACTGCCCTGATATATTAGAACCAGAATGGGAAATAGTCATTAAAAGAATCCATCCATTACCTCTGGAAAGAGATTCTACCAGGAAAACTCCAAGGAACATTCTTACAAGACTCCAGAACTATAATCTCAAGGGGAAAATACTGCAAGCTGCCAGACAAAAACAATTCAAATATTAAGGAGCACCAGTCAGGATTACCCAGGATCTGGTAGTGTCTACCATAAAGGATCGGAGAGCCTGTTAGGGAAGGCAAAGGACCTGGGGTTACAACCAAGAATTAACTATCCAGCGAGACTGAGCATCAGTCTTTCAAGGGAAGAGATCAATGAAATAAGAGACTTTCAATCATTTCTATTGGGAAAAAAAAAAAAACAGAACTAAATAGAGAATGTGATCTTCAAACATTGGACTTGAGAAAAGCATAGAAAGGTAAACCAGGGTGTGTGTGTGGGGGGGGGGGAGATATATATTATTTAAAGGTTAAACTGTTTACATCCTTAGATGGGAAAATGATATCTGCAACTCTTGAAAACCGTATCTGTTACTGGGGCAATTGGAGGGGTCATCACATGGACTATGTGATTGTGAATGGACTCTGATGTGATGATACCAAAGAAAAAGACATTAAAGGGTGGGAAAAGGACCATACCAGGAGAAAAGGAAAGGGGAGGTGTCATGGAACAAAGTGGATCACCTGAAGAGTCACAAAAGACTATTAGAAGAGGATGAGCATTGTCTGAAGCTTGATCTCATCAGTTTAGGCTCAAAGAGGGAAGAACTTAAAACCTCATTTGGGGATGGAAATTGATCTTATCATATAAAGAAATAGGAGGAGAAAAGGATGTCGGTTTCTAAAAGCATCTTAGTTTCAAACACCCTTGAACATGTTTTTACATAGAAATGCGCACATGGTTCCATTTCCACCCTGGCCCCAGCCCCCAGAGATCCCTTCTGAACCCAGAAGGTAACAGCTGGAGTGTCCCCTCTGCCAACTAAGAGGGTCCTTGGACAAGATTGGAAGGGTGTGGGCCTCTGCCTCTGAACCACTCCTTTCTGGACCTCTCTCCCTCTCATCTCTCAGAAGCTTCATCCACCCCAGGGGCATGCCCCAAGCCCACCCCTCTTTGGGGGCATCCATTGTTTACCATGCTCTTCCTTGCTTCTGCGAAAGCTCTCTTCTCTTCTTCTATTCGCTTCCGGGCTTCTTCTTCAGCCCTCCTCTTCTCCTCTTCTCTTCTTTGCCTTTCTATATCTTCAAAGCTGAGCTTGAGCTTCCCAGGCCGAGGAGACTCTCGAAGAGAATTTTCCATTTCAAGGCTGCCTTCCTCTTCATTGACCTGACCGGGGCAAAGATCTGTACTTAAAAATAGGGTCAAATGTGAAGGAAGGTCAGACATCCTTCACAGGAACATCTTAGAGCGAGGGGGGAGGTTCGAGGAGGTTTCAGGAAGGCAGAGAACCCCAAGAGTGGAAGCTCCCTCCATTGATACAGCTGATCATTACTTGGCACCTGGCTCTTGGAGTATCCCTTGGGGGCACTAAGAGGATGGAGGCCTTGCAGGTAATCACAAGAGGAAGCCCCAGCCTCAGAGACCATTCTCCACTCTTTCTCAGAACTTACAAAGTCAGAAAGTTTATTCATGTTACAAAGGAACTCTCTGAAGGTTCCTCCTGCTCCTTCCTGGGCCATTTCCAGAAGCCAAAGCCTCCCTCCCATGACGGCCTCCTCAGAAGACCACCAAGGAGAGCGTCAGGGAGAGGGAGACCGCTGACGGACTGTCTTCTCGTTAGCAACGGTCCCCAAGGCTGGAGCTCTACCACAAGCAGCGCATTCAAGGCTTTGCCTGTGCTTCCTCCTTCGGTCTTAAATGGAAGATCAAGAAGGGCAGGATACCAAGCCCCCACTTCCATAGTCCGTCCCACATAAAATGAGGGACTCTGACCCTGTTCTGAGGGGATGGGGTGGTACAGTTACCATCTGGGAGAGAGGGAACCAGGCTTCTGGGATAGGTGGGGAAAAAAAAGGAGCAAGAAAACTTGAGAAACAAAATTAGTTACTGTCAATATTCTGAGGGGCTGCCACGAGAATTCCAAGGGTAACCTTTATTCTGTGAAGAGACTCCACCCATTTCATTTCCTCCCACTCTTCTCTTAACCTCTGACAACCTGGCTTTTGCCTGCTCTCCCCAAAGTTACCCAAATTTTCTTAAGCCAAAGCCGAGTCTCTTCTCAACCCTCATTCTTCTGGATCTCTCTGCAGCCGCCTCTCTCCTAGTCCTCCTCAGTGACCCCTCTGCTGGATCTGCCCACAGGCCATGATCCCAAATTGTGTGAGCTCCCTAAGCCGGTTTCATTGGATGATCTCACCAGCTTCCATGATCACCCCTCAAATCCACCTCTCCATCCCTGACCTCCAAGCTCATCCCTTCACCTTTCAGGTACCCAGGAGACATCTTATACCCACCCCTCCTCCTCACTTTCCTACAGTGGGGAACCCCGTCCCTCTACTCACCTATGTGCACATTTAATTCTAACCCCCAATCCTCCTTATTTCTCATTTCCTCATCCAATCCCCACAGGCACTCTGTGATCTGGGAATACCCGCCCGCTTGGACACTGTATCCCAATTGCAGACATGCTCTCTCTGGCTGTTCACTGGCTTCCTTCAATCCCCCCTTCTATAGGAAGCCTTCCTTGATCCCTCTTAAATGCTGCAGCCTTCCCTCTGGTACCTCCTGCCTGCAGGTCCTGCATGGAATTGCTCTTCTCCAGGGATTTGCCCATTGTCCCTACCATTACACTGTAGACTTTTTCATCCTTTCTTTGTATCCCCGGCACTTAGGACAGCTCCTGGCACATGGGAGGCCCTTAATAAGTCTCAGTGACTGATTTACTGACAGAATTGAGACCCTAAATGGTGCCAACGGAAACCAGGCTCCCATGCCCAGGAGAAGTCTTCAGGGCAATTGTGGCGATTCTGTTCTGACTTTTCTCACAGCTGATGCCTTGATGAAGTAGGGGAACAGGTAAACCTACATTGGATTACTTGCCATCTAGGGGAGGGGGACGGGAGGGAGGGAGGGAAATATGGAACACAAGGTTTTGCAAGGCCGAACGTTGAAAACTATCTTTGCATGGATTTTGAAAAATGAAAAGCTATTATATTAGGAGGCAATGTGGGCCTGTTGAAATTTTTTTAAAAGAAGAAAAAGATGTAAATAGGTTTTCCATTATTATGATGTCAATGAATGATGTAGCGAGGAACACAAAAAGTGTGCCTACACGTATGAAACAGATTTGATACTAATGGCAAATAAGCTAAAGGCTTATGAGAAAAGACATTTCTCTTTTTATAAACTGCGGTGGACTCCAAGCACACTAATTAATGAAGGCACTGTTTCACTTTTAGTTACTTATGAGTAATATTAAAAAGTCCCCCTGGATTGACTTAGAACCTGGAACAAAGATAAATGCAGAGAAAAGTTAAAAGATTGGAAAAAAGAAAGACAAAAGAAAAAGCAAAGCTGCTGTCCTACCTGTGTCCCGTTGGGGAGATTGAGGGAGTGAGGGGAGAGGGGAGGCCCAGGCCAGGCCATGCTTTAACACTATGTCACACGTTTGAAGGGGCTGGACTTGAGAATAGGGAAAATAGGGGCAACAGGATCCTTTAGAACAAGGAATTCAGAAAGTTAATCTTTTCATTTAGGTCAAATTGTAATCAACTGATAATGAGGTTTCAAAACAGTCTGCGAGACTCAGAACCCTTTCTGTAATGTCAGTAAAGGATTTCCGTAAACCCTTTCTTTGCCTGTCAGCATGTCTGGAAAACATGATGGAGGGCATCGGGTTAGCAGGGACACGACGGGGGCACCGGGTTAGGGTTGTAGGGACACGATGAGGACACCGAGTTAGGGTTGTAGGGACACAACGAGGGCACTGGGTTAGGGTTGTAGGGACAGGGCACCGGGTTAGGGTTGCGTGCAGCAACACGAGGAGGGTACCGGTTAGGGTTGTAGGGACATGACGAGGGCACTGAGTTAGGGTTGTGTGCAGGAACACGGCAAGGGTACTGGGTTAGGATTGTAGGGGCACGATGAGGGTACCGGGTTAAGGTTGTGTGCAGGGTTAGGTTGTGCGCAGAAATACTTGATGGCGGAAATGGGTGGCCCTTTACCATGTGCTGCCGGGCTTCTTCGAAGGCCCGCCTTTCCTCCTGCAGCCGCTGCCGGGCCTCCTCCGCCGCCCGACGCCTCTGGCTTTCTTGTCTCTCCTTTTCCATTTCCTCAAAAGTGAGCTTCAGCTTTCCGGGAGAGAGTGCATCCTTGGCGTCTCGGCTCTCTGCTTCCTCGTCCTGAGGAGGGGGAAAGAGCCGCTGTTAGTCACAGGCCAAGTTAAGGGGGCAGGGTGTGAGCCTCTCACCGCCCGCCGGGTCCGTCCTAGAAGCGGCCATACTCACCATCACCAGCGAAAGGCACTTGGCTTCTTTGAGGGATCGCCTTTGTTCCTCGTATCGGAGTCGCTTTTCCTCTTCGTGTCTGCTTCTTTCCTGTTCCTCCCGCTCTCTTTCCAGGTCCTCAAAACTCTTTTTTCCAGGTGTCTTCTGGGACTTTACGGGGACCACTGAGACAAGCAGGGAATCATCTCCTTCCTGGTGCATAAGGTGGATTATTAGAATCCTACTCAAAATCTGAGCTTCATGGACTTACCCCGTCTCAGATCCTCCTGGTTCTATCAAACAGTAACATGAAAAAGAGGGGTTTTTTTTCCTCCCCACTTATCAACAACGACTGGTCCATTAGTGCGTGTGTGTGTTTGTGTTAGTTTTTAGCCTCTGGAAATCCTCTCCCGGGACCCAGACTTGCAGACAAACATAGATGCTGCTAAGAGGGTGACTGGCGACAAATCTGGAGCTTTGGGAAAAGGCAGCTGCGCATGCAAGCACTGAGAGCCCAGAAGATGCTATCTCTGTGGTGAATGGGCTTGGAATCAATTTGATGGTGAGCTGGAGGGAGGAAACAAACGGTTTCCTGATGCATCCTTATCTCTGGAAGGTGCGAATTTCAAAATTGTTCATATTCATAAACAGTTATTTTTACTATGGAGAGACACGGTATTTCCATCACTAGGAGCGTTATAAAATTGCCTTTTTTGCTACTTAAAAATTGATTTTTAAATGGTTTTGCTTTCAAGTCATGTAAATTAGTTCCTTCTATGCTGTGTTTTTGCTCCTGATTGTTAGAAATATGATACAGGGCACTGGGGAGCACAAATATACACACTTAAAATAAAGCTGCTCCGCTCTGCGTTCTACAGTCATAGGAACACCATCAAATTGTTTGTTAGATGTGTTTAGTTTCCGCATTGGACAAAAAGAAATGGTTCTTAAACACTGTGTAGTTGGGGAACTTCCACTGTAGGGGATGCAAACACACAGGGCTGTTTAAGTGGACAGGAAAATTGGAGTGGCAATTCCCCTCCCTAGGACATGCTACCAAGGGGGGAGGGGAGTGGGGGTGAAGGATCCAAGGGAAGCTAGTATCTTTAAAATAAGCGATTTGAAATCATCTAAAATGTAGCAGGTCAGAACTCATTTGCAAGACACTTCTTTTGGGAGGGATACTTCAAACCAAGGCTCTTAGGCAGGATATTTATATTTGATGCCAGCTGATATTTTAGATGTAGCCAGGAAAGTAAAAAAAAAATTAAAAACGACTTTTCCACAGATATAATTTTGGCTGTAGATTCAAAAATGCACAAACATGGTCTTACTTGGTGAAGTATTTCATCAACAAAAGTGCCCTTCTTACCAATGTTTCTTTCATTAAAAAGAGAGAGAGAGAGAATTCGTGAATCAGGTCATTGTAGGGGAATGTTTCATCAAAAGAAATATGTCTTTACCTCTGATGCTGATTCAGTTCCCGTATTGTTTATGTCCTCAATCTATTGAATGAGAATTTCATATCATTACATTGGGTTGGTGCTTTGCCTGTGGCTTTCAAACATACAATTGAAAAATGATCAAATCAAAGCAAATACTTGCAGTAAATTTTCAAATGTAAAATTTTGGAAATGTGGTTTTTGATATTCATCCAACAGGCTGGTGAGCTGCTGTTCAAACTGTAACTAGCAAGTCAAGGGAATACTTTGCACTTGAATATTAACATTAGATTTAGCCATGATATTAAAAAAAAAAAAACACCTTTCCATCAACATTATTTTTCCTGTTATTAACATTCACAGGAACCAACATTTTAAGTGGGTCGAAGTCTCATAACTGCCCAGCGGACTTAAAGCAGCCACGAACAGTTTTGTCAGTTTAAGCTGAGATGGTCGACGTACACCCTTCCACATTAACTCCTCCCTCTGTGAGAAAAGACAAAGTGATCTCTGAAGAGTCTAAATGCCAGAAATGTATAACCAGTGCAGCAGAGTCACCCAGAGTAGATACTCTTTCATGCAATTCCTTTAAAGGGGGAAAAAAGTTATTGATTCAGGATTCTGCCACATTTACCCAATGGGGGAACAATTCAGCATGGGGAGCTGTGCCTCACAAAAGACTTGATTGATGGGCTCAACCCCAACATTGGATGTGAAAAAAAAGATGAAAATGGTTTAAGGGATACAACATTGCTCTGCTATCCAGGAAGACCATGGAGAGCCAGAGAAGCTGGCAGAGGGAAAGTCCTGGAGTATTTTGTTTTATGAATTTATGAATCCCTTAGAGGCTCTATCCCTCAGAATCAGGAGGAAACTCCAAGATCACGGTGGTCACGGCCTCCCGACCAGCGGCCTCCAAGCCACAGTGCTTCAAGACCTCCAGGGAAGGGACAACTGCCCACTCCAGAATCAGCCCTTCCCTTCTGGGGTCACGAATTTGCACCCGGTAGCACTGGGATTCCACTCCTACTGTCCCCTGAGACCAAGCAAAGACCCTCTTCTCTTCCCACTACGGGGCCTGTGCCCCCCACATCTCTGAAGGGCTGGCAGCACATGCCCAGTTCCTCCCACTGACCCTTGTGAGCTCCTGTCCCACACAATCTGGGCTGTTGTGAGTGAGGGTTTCTCCAACATGGAGCCTCGGTCTACCTGCTGCTGACAGCGCTCCCTCCGCACCCCAGCCAGGGGTGACTTAACACGGGGCAAGGAGGGAGATGGCCTCTGGAGCAGAGTTGGGGAGTTTTCCCCCACAAACAGCCGTGTGTGCTCAGCAGGCTGCCCCGCGGCGAGTGCTTAAAAATGTCGCCATCAACGGGAAAAGAGTCTTCCACAAACAGACCTGCAATTCCTCTCTACCTCCCAAAGGATAGTGTTTGAAACAATAGAAAAGTCATTTTCTCATCAATCTCATCATCTGACTTCTAAAGTGTCCCTAATTTACGAGAGAGACTTCTTTTTGCTCTACCTTCTATACGCTCTAATGGGGAAGCTCTTTCTTTACTTGGAGAATCTGAATTCAGTCCTCCCGAAGGCGCCCCAGCGGGCAGGGACTTGGAGTCAGGCAGGACACACGTGACCCTGGGCAATCCTTCACCTGTCCCTGCCTCAGTTTCCCACATCTCCCAGCCTGGGAGGCTCCTTTCGGAGCCCAGAGTCCCACCTGACCTCGCGCTATCCCCCCCTTCCTCCCACGTCTATCTAAACAAGTCCTCCAGCCACAGGGCATCGCCGCAAGCCCCTTCAAAGTCAGGAGCCTCAGAACACAAAGAGGCCACCTTCGTCCTCTGCACCCCTGGTTTGCCTGCCCCATTCACCCCTCGAGGCAGGCTCTGCCAAGCCCATCCGTGAGCCCCGTCAGTCCCCAGAGTGCAGAGACCATGGGTCAGCCTTGACTTAGACACCAATGGCAGGCCTGAGCACTAGCTCCCTGAGCCAGCATTTGGTCAAGCCCCCAAGGCCCCTGTGATGGACGAGTGGCCCTCTCCCTTTGCCCCTGCCGGAGGCCTGCACACCTTCCCCCACGCTCGTCCAGCTGCGGACACGGCTCCTGGAGGCACAGGAAGTCATTTCCTGGTCTCTGCCAGACAGCCTCCCTCGGGAGGCCAGCGGCAGGTCCCAAGGCCTGGCTCTGTTCCACCATCATGACTTTCCTGGCTAGAGAGGCCGTGGAGGCAGAAGAGTCTGCCGAGCCCTTCCTGGAGCACCCCAGGCCCGTACGAGAGTCTCCTTCCTCACTGTCCCAAGAGCTTCCAGAGGGAGGGAAAGGAAACGAGACCTGGCTTGGCTCAGAGGCTGGACACCTTTCTTCATCCTCAGGTCTGGGATGGAAGCTCAGGTCAGAGGGGTGACCTTCTCGAATGGCTCTCACTTCAATAGTCCCATCAGGTTTCCCCCACAATGTCAGGGGCGCCCATTTAAATACACAGGGCTTTGGGGAGGGGTCTTAATTTATCTGAACCTGAAAACAGAGATGATATCAGAACTAGAGACCAGGTCCAGATCTCCCAATTCCATAGCTAAGGAACTTTCCAGGAGACCCTTGGTAACTCAGGGCTGGAAGAAGCCTAAGAGCTCCCCTGTTTGGGAGAGGAGGAAACCTAGGCCTCAGTCTCTCTGATCCTAGAAAACAACTCTCCTTGCCCACCTCCCTTCTCTTTTCCTGTTTTTTGCTTTATTCTAAGGGCTTCTTAATGACAGGCTTTAAGTCCAATCCAGCAAACAATAAGTCCTCGTCATATTCTACAGGCAAGGAAACAACAAGGAAAGGTGATCTCCCGTCCCCCCATCTATCGGGATGTTAAATATTAACTATGATGGAAGTTAGAATTTTGTGAGTGGACATCAGAGAGGGATGAGAGAGGGGAGGACAGAACAAAGTCCTCCTCCTAGCCAGAGGAAATCTGAGAAGGCTTCATAGAGGTAGTGACGTCACAGCTGAGACCTGAAAGCCGCCAGGGCAGTTGGTTCCTGTCACTCCATGCACAAGACAAGATGAGGGATGAGAGGGTCAGAGGTTAAGGTCACCTAGAGCATCATTTTACAGATGAGGACCTCGAGGCTCGCTGAGGGGGACTGCCCACACAAGCATTAAATGGCAAAGCAGGGATTCGCACCCAGCACCCAACTCGGATTCTCACCCTCATGCACAAAAACCATGCTGCACAGTCAGGCTGGAAAGGAGCTGGGGCTTGGGTCAGAGAGTTCTCACCCCCCCCCCAAACACAGAGATGGGGGCTCCTTCCAGCCTCCGCATCAGGCCGCGCAGAAGGCAGGGTTTGGGGATGGGCCGTCCCAGCTGGTCACAAAGGACAAGGCGAGGACCCAAAGCGTCCATCACGCTCCGCACTGCGCCCCACAGAGAAGACCCTGGACGGCCACCCTCCCCTGCCCCAGAAAAATAGGACTAAACTAAGAAAAGCCTGAGGAGAACTCTGGGTTAGAACGGGAACGGAAGCACGAATAGGGCCCTGCCGGAGAAGGATCGGGAAAAGAGGCAGAAAGAGAGCCACAAACTCCTCGGACCCACTGGTCACAGTTTTTGAAAGACAAATTCAAGACGTGACTTTCAAAGCTATTCTGTTTGTTTGTGCTCCCTCGCAACTTTCTTCTCTTTGAGCTCCGGAGAGCTTCCATGGCCCTCATTCCTTCTGGGGCACAGAAGTGGACCCGGCTTCTCCTCCTCCCCAAAAACCCATCCTCTGTAATAAATGGGCAGTTGAGCAAAACAAATGCCACAGGCACTCAGTCTGCCCACAGCCCCTCCCCCTCTGCATTTTCTGCCCTCTGAAGTCATGGGTGCCCATTCACTTAATTAAATAGGTCTGATTATGGGCCGCCACTTAGGATTTCAATTGACAGTTATTCCCCGGCATTACTTCTGTGCTCAGTGCTGCCCCCCCATCCCTGGAGATAGCTAGGAAGAGGAGCAGCTCGCGGCCCATGCCCAAGCCAGCTGCCACTCTCAGCGCCTGCCCACCCCGAGCCCCATGAAAGCATCCCGTGGCCACCCAGCCTCCTCTGCTCCCCTCCCAGGGGTCAATGTCACTGCCAGGGCCAGCCTCTCTCGGCCGCCCAGGTGCATCCCAGACCCAAGTTACACCCCCACTGTCCCCACCCCAAGGCCCGGGTCCAGTGTCCTACGGACCTGCTCGGCTCGCTTTGCTAATTCTCGCTGGATTTTCCGCTTTTCTAACAGGTCTTGCTCCATCCTGCGCTTTCTTTCTTCTTCAGTTCTCTTCCTTTGCTCCTCTTGCCTTTGTTTTTCCATTTCTGCAAATTTGCCCTTAACAGTTCCTATGGACAGAAGATAATTTTTTAAAAGTCGTGCATTTTGCAACAATTTTATTTTACTATTCCGTCCCCAACCAATTCTTTTGATCCCTCCCTTACCTGTTAGCTTTGGGACATAAGCCTTTTCTACTTTAGATGTCTCCTCTTCCTCGTCAGAAGCGAGCATTTCCTTCAGCTAGACAAGTGAAGACATTTCATTGGAAAGAGCATCTCCAAACAAAGACACAACACGAACAAATTCTGTTACTACACATGAGACAAAAATTAGCTTACAAATTAAGCACATTGTATCATGTGCGTTTCAGCAAGAAATAATGCTTTAGAACACAAACAATCTCAAAAACAAACAAGCAGCAAATCCAGCCACCTCCTGCTTTCGCCTGTTCCACTCTCTCTCTCTAAGAAATTGTTCTTTTCTTCTTTGCTTCTCGTCTCTAGATCTTCTCTGGGTTCTCTCTTCCCTCGCTTTCTGCATGGCTTCAAATTTATCCTTGACATCGCCCTTGCCAAGTTTGGGTACATAGGTTTTGGGGACAGGTTTAGATGAGGAAAGCAGAATCTTTGTTAGATGAAGAGAAAGAAAAGATAAGTTCTTAAAAGATGGAAAGAAATTAAGACCAGACTAGATTAGATTGAATGTAAGAAAAACATATTAAAACAGAAAATATGTATGCATCTGGGAAGCTCAGTTTCCTCCGGCAAAAACTGATTTTGTGTCTTGTAAAGTTCAGATGGAAAAAGAAAATGGAAACACAATAACTAAAGCTAGATTCTCATGAGAATAAGATCCAATATGAAGCTTTATGTGAGTTCCATGACAAGGGGGAGCAATGCAGACAAAGCCACTAAAAAACCAGGAAGGAGAGGACTCGGCTTCTTTTGCCAAGTGCCATCCACATTTCATTTCCTGGTTGACATCGCTAGTCTCAGCACATTAGAAGTATGATTGATTTAGCTCATCCACGACCCTCGGGGGCAGGGGACTTTAACCCAGGACCCACCAGCCCCTTCTCTATGGAGAGATTTGGGGGACTCCACCAATGTTCTGTGGTTCTCAAATAGTTCGATAACTGCATTTCAGCAACATGGGTTTCCTTTGTAATCCTATACTTTCCCTTTTTAATTTCCTTCCAAAACATGATTCTAAGGATCCATAGGCTTCCCCATACTACCAGAGGGTCCATGACACAAGAACCTGAGAACCTTTGCCCTGAGCATTCTCCCCCACACTCGCTTCCATAGAAGTTGTGATTCCCTTAGTTAGAATTTTATTTATTCACCTGAATTTCAAGGCTACGTATGGACACAAAAAATGAATCGGACATTGAAGTCGTGGTTGTGTTGTAGAATCTCCTAACTTGGGGTGGTTTTCATTTCCTGTGCCGGGAGCTACACCCCTTCCCACTCCAGCTTCCCCATAGCCACGGCCAGCGGCCTGACGGACGGACTGCTGTGGCCGCCAAGAGGAAGAGCCACCACGTGGGGGTGAAGTGACCAGTTCTGGAGCAAAACCCGGAGTCGACCTGGTCAGCTCGACTTGTGCTCCAGATCATTCTGCATTTAGTCCCAAATATAGCCCGTCACCTGAAACCAACCGCTTCTGAAGTGGCCTGAGCCTTTGTGGGGGTTCTGAGGGCAGCTTCAGAAGTTCTGGCCCTTCCACACAAGCTAATGCCGCCAACAGAGCGACCTTATCACTAAGGCCCCAGTTCTAGGACCAGACTAGGGTAGGGCTCGGCCCTGGATGGCCAAGCTTCTCATTAGGCATCTCCTCTCGGTCAAGCGTGGTCTCAGTTGGGTCAATCCCTGAAGCCTTTTCAGGCTGGCGAGACCTCGAGGACCAAGGGCCGCACACCAGCCGCTAATGCATCCCAAGAGCAGACACTGGGAAGAGCCCCAAGTCACTCACAGAAGCTACCTCCCTCCCTCCCTCCCTCCCTCTTTGAGCCTGAGACTTACCTCGGCCTTTTGGGAAATGTCATTCATGTTTGCTGGAGGTGGCTCTGGCAACAATTACGAAGAGTGCAGAGAACTTGGCACCTGGAAGAATTTTTCCTGGTTAGTATCTCCATGAGGACGGGATTGATGCAAGTGGTCCTTCGATCGAAGGCAAAGGGGACTGTTTCTCCAGGTGAGCGGCCTCTTCTCCCCTGCCCAAGCAGGGACTCCCCTGAGTCACTATAGCCTGGAGGAGCTCCAAGGACTCTGTGGCCCAGCCTGTCCCAGTATGACTCCCCCCTTCATCCTAGCCCTATTTCAGGACCTCCAGTGATGGAGAGCTCAGCTCTTGTCCACATCCAGCGGGAAGTCTGTGGCTTTTCCCTGGGAGAGAGCAATAAAAGTTCATCCTTCCCCACAACAGCCCTTGAAACCCTGAATTGTTAATAGGATCCCTGAGTGGGGAAGACCCATAGACGCTCTCCCGCTCCTCCCACCCCGGAACAAGAGCTAAGCACGGGCAGCGGGTCCCAGCCAGGCCCCTGCAAACAACCGACGCCATCCACGGCCCTCTCTTGCCCAGTTCCGCATTGCCATGGTGGGCTTAGTACCCTGCCTGTCCCCCTCTGGCCCAGGTCCAGATAACCAACCCCCTGCCCTCCCCAAACCAAGCCTGGCTCTGCCGGAGCGCAGGAAGCGGCGCTTTGGGGGGCTCCGTCCTCCTGGCCACGAAGCACCCGGACACTGGCTCTCTCATCTCTTCTACAATGGATTTTGGGAACCAAAAGGTAACTTCGTTACTCCTATTGATTTCCATCCTAGATCCGACCCAGCGTGCCAGCCTTTCAAAGCAGACCCATTGGATGGTAACCCTTTGGTGTCTTTTTGTTTTTGTTCTCTGAACACGGGGCACAGGGGAGCAAACTGGAGGGTCAGGGTGCAGACCTTCGTTTTTTAAGTGGTGAGTCTTCGTTCTCCCCCAGGATTCTCTCCCTTCCCAGGCCCATGGCCTCTGCTCTCCTGTCAAGTGTCGGGGGTGAGGCTTGACAGGTGGCAGTTGGTGACTATGTCTGAGCGCCTCAAGGTTCTTCTTTCCACCAGAAAAGCCCAGAGAAAACCCTGTGTCCTTGACACCTTGCACCCTGTGCACCCAGTGCACAAGGCAAAATTACCCAGAGCACCTGAGAGAGCCCTAAAAATGGGAGTGCGCCAACTGCCTTGTAACTCTGGGCAATCTTCACCTCTGTTTCCTCATCTGTAAAATGGGACAATAATAGCATCTACTCGAAGGGTCGAAGTGAGGATTGTGAGACAAAATGTTTGTAAAGGGTTTAGGGCAGTTCCTGGCACATAGTAGGTGCTTAATATGTGCCTGTTCCCTTCTCTCGCTACAATTGATTTCAAAATTAAAATGACTGTTTCCTTTTCCTCCACCGCACTCTTCCACTGGGATGAGATTGCTCTCCCTTGACCATTGACTTGTGATTGGACAGGAAGAGAGCACTGGGCTTCCCGTTCCCTTTGAGACTCTCTTGTTCTTAGTTCTCCATTATTTAAGAGCAGCACAGACTCACAATGGCCCAAAGGAGTAGTTGAAAACATACGCTTTCCTGACCCTTCTCCCCTGAGGGGATCGACTCCTTCTCTGCAGGACGGCTGAGATCACTGTGAGTGACCCAATCACCTAAGGGCTAGGTCTCTGGTAGGACTTGAACCCGGCTCTTCCTTGCTCCTACAGCTTGGGAACTGGCCCATGGCTGGGCTCCCATCTGGGCACTATCTCACCCTGTGCCTACTTAATAATAACAGCAATAAAAAATTAAATGTAATTGTTCAGCTGGGTGAAAATTTGTGACCTTATTTCCCTGGCGCCCTGTGGCTCAGCTTCAGGTCCTGACTAGTTTTCGGGCTACTTGAGGTCAGGAGCCCCTTCAGCATTATTTCCTGCTGCCAGACCTGCCTTTGCCCTTTACTCTCCAAGTGATCAAGGAGAAGTCACTTCTCTCTGGGCCTGTTTTCTCATCAGTAAGAAAAAAAGACCTCCAGTCATGTCTGAAGTCCTGCTCGCCCCGAGTTCTTCATGGCCTGGCCGCCACCATAGCAGCTTTAGCCAACTGTCCCCTTCGGGAGCTCTTTTTGCTGCTGGCCTTTTGTCCTGTCTCTGGCCTTCCAAGGGCATGGTGGGCTCCCAAGCCAGCTTCAGTCACTCATCTGGCCAGCTCCCAGTGCCCGATCCAGAACCAGCTCCTCTGCACCGACACTTAACGAGGTCTCTCGCTTTCCACAGCCCTCCACCATTGCCTTTTCCCATCTCTTACCATCTTCCTGGGCCCATTTTAGGCTTCCCTTGTAATGACCGTTCGCCCAGGACAAGGTTACTTCGTAATCGCTGGCCGGCCCCACCAGAACCAAACCAGGCAGTGACGAGGCGAGCTTCAGCCTTCAGGGCTGGAGACCCGGGTCCCAGCTCCAGCCCAGGCCAGCCATATGGCCCCTTCAGCTGTGGTGGGGAGAGGGTGTCAGGTCCACCCACTCCCCTGGGGATGTTTGTGAGAAAAGTGCTTTGTGAAGCAAACAATGGGGCGCAGCGGGGGCTGTTGTTGGGAGAACCTGCCCTTCTGAAGCTGATTGGTGGGAACCCAGGTTCCACGGCTAAGCGTCCCCTCCTATGTCCAGAAGTGAATGTGGCCAGGGGCTCCCAACCAAACCCTTTGGCTGAAAATCGCCCCTTCCCCCCCACTGCTGTGGACCTTGGACCAGGAGTATTCTGCTTCCATTTGTTTAAAGGATGCTTTCCAAATAGCTCTGGGGACTGAGCCTGCTTTCAACGGGCCCCCCAGGCTTGAAAATATGCCACATCGGGGCCCAAGGCTGAACGAGGTCAAGGAGAGCCCCCAGATGGCCGTCACGGGGACTTCAGAGAAATTAGTTGGTCAGGGGAACATTAATGAGACTTTTCAAAGTCTGATAAGCAGAGAGATGTTTGATGGTGAAGAAGGAACCTGTCACAAACAGTCCTGGGGAATGCCTCGACCCCCAAAGCTGGGGAACAACGCCTCACCCCCCCAAAGCTGGGGAACAACGCCTCACCCCCCCCAAAGCTGGGGAACAACGCCTCAACCCAAAGTGCTTCCTTCACTTCAAACGTAAAACATCTCAAAAGGAGAGCTTGAATTGTTTGTGGTCAAGATGGATGGCATCCTTTAACTGGCGGGAACAAAGCTCTTCCAAATGAATCTTCCTTCTTTGAGTCAATGAGTATTTCAGTAGCACCTGTGTGCCAGGCACTGTGCTGAGCTTGTGCTTGTGGGTGAGTGGACTCTCCCTTTCTGCAATTCTCCTTCCGGTCTTCCAGCCAACTATCTCTTGGCCCTTACGCCAGGACCGTGGCCTCCGATGCAGCTCCCAGAGCCCAAGACTGTCCATCATCCTTCTGTCTCACTACAAAGTTCACCTTTTCCAATGGTGGATTTCCCACGTGATCTTCCTGGGTCACTTCTTAGCCCAAGTCACTGCTGCCAACATACGCCCATCCCGCGCCTCCCCGTTCCTTGTGGACTCTTCAGACTGCAGGGCTCTGTGACTTATAACCACAGGGCGTTAAGGAGGGCAGGTTTTGTGGGAGAAATGTTGGCCGCTTCCCAAGCGCGATCCCGCCTCTCTTTTCCCCCGACGCAGGTCTGTGCCCAATTCCCAGCCCACCCCCAGTGACTATCTAAGACAAAGACTGAGGCACTAGTTCGGTCAGCTGTCCCTTCAATTGCCTGCTGTAGCCTGGCCACTTGTGTTATCATCCTGTTAGTGCTCCCCGTATGGATTGTCTGGGCCGGTCTCCCAGGAGGTCCCAGGTGGAGACCCTACCTTTCACCCTCCATAACGATGGCAACCCCCTTGGCTAACTCCCATCTCCTGGTTTAGGGCCCTCCCAGTTTTGATAATCAGAGAGGATCCATGAAAAGCTTGTTTCTTGACATATGCTGGGAAGACTCCTCGTGAGGAGAACTTGCACTGTGGTTTTGACCTTCTTGCTATCTTTTGTTTTCTCATTTTCCTCATTTCCTTCCTCCACTACTCGGACCCTTCTAACAAAGGTTACAAGAAAGGGAAGAAGCCGACCAGCAAAAGTGAGCAGCAACACATCGACGGCGGCTGACGAAAGCAGGGGGAAGGAGCCTCCACTTGCTCTCCAGGGCCAGGCTGGTTCACTGTAAGTCCTAAAACAACTCATCTCCAGAAAGACCTGCTGGTTCTTTTCTCCTGTTCCATCTGGAGTGCCTGCCATGAATACACAGACAATGATCCCCACTGAATCTAGAGTCTAAAGCTCGGTGTAAAATGTTTGGCAATTTTCTTAATTGAGTGACAGGATTTAGGGCTGGAAAGGCCTCTAGAGAATTTTTAGAGACTAGAGAAATTTTAGAGGTGCAGAATTTGCGATCAGTGAACGTGTTTGTTTGCATATATTTCAAGAACTCTTTCAATGTAATGGTTTCTTTTGTATTGATTCCAAGGAGAGGTCTCTCTATTTCCCCAGACGGACAAAGGGGTCCAAAGCCCAAAAAGGGTAAAGGCGTCACTCTCTCCCAAAGATCTGCCCAGCACCACAGGGTCAGAGTTGCCCCCCTGGGATCCAAAATGTGCCCCTCACTTTCCTCCTCTGGTCTCTTCATGTTATACAGACTAGCACAATAAACCAAAATAGTCCCATTGACTTGAAGTATTATTGGCAAAAATGGTGGTCCCAATGGGATAAAAACTCTAGCTCCCAAAATACAACTGGCACATCCTCATATGCACAATCTAAACATTTAACCCAATGCCTGATTTTGCCCCATTATATTTGAGATACTGAATGATAATGATCACGGAAACGGTGAGTATTGATCACTCACGGAAACAGGAGATAAACAGGAGAGTCGTTAGTTTAGCTCATTTCACAAATATTTATTAAATGGAAATGACCTGCCAGCCACTAAAAGTGCCTGGCCTTTCAGGCCAGGGGTCCAGGGCTGTGCTGAATGCTGGGGACACACAGGCAAAAGCGAGACCAGTTGTTGCTGCTGGGCTTCCGTTTTCAATGAGGAACATTAAAAACATGGAGGACATCCATGGAGGGAAAGAAGCCGTGTTCCAAGCAGATAGGGGAGGCGTGAGCAGCTGGGGCACCAGGAAAGGAGGGGGGAGCTTGGAGCACTTGAGGGAAAGTGCCCCTTAGGCAGATCCACCAGCAGCACCCATCATAGTCCAGAGCTGCACCCAAACATGGAGGCTGCAGGGATGTGAGGTGAAGAGACAAGGATGGCTTCCAGGTGGCAACACTGGGGACTGGGGAGATGATGGTCTCTCTGCACGCACAGGGGAAGGTCAGCTAGGGAAAGATGTGCTCCGTTTTGGGCACCCCGAGTTCAAAAGATCAGCAGGTGAGTGATGATTGAGGAGGGGGTTGGGAGAGAAGGGAAAGAGCTGAGCCCCTTCTGGGGAGGAGGGTGACAGGAGGTGGGAGGAGACTGCCCAGTGAAAACCATAAGAGAAGAGAAGAGGGTGAGCGCATGACCCAGAGGAGAAGCCAGTGAGAGCTGGTCAGAAGGGAAGGAGGGGAACCGAGAGCAAGGAGGAGTCCTGAAAACCCAGAGAGGGGACAGGGCACCCCTTGATGTCCAGGGCTGCTGGGAAAGCAAAGACAATGAGGATTGAGAAAAGGCCTCTGGGAGAGGAAGAGGTCATAACAGCAAAGTTAAGGACGTGGGGGATGGCGTGGGTGAAGCACCTCATGGGCGCCAGAAGCAGCGGGTGAAGGCGAGGGTGATTTGCTACAGAATGCGGGACAAAATGGGATCCCAGGGAAAGAGAAGGCTTGGGCTTGTCAAAGAGCCGAGGTAAAGGGCAGTGATGAGAGGAGTGTGAGGGAGGAGAAAGGGAGAAGAGAGATTTCTCTTCCAGGCTTCCTCTGTTCCTTCTCTTCTGAGAGGGTGAGGGGATCGGAGGTGTGGAAGATTTGGGGAGGGATGGGAAGGTCAAGAGCCATGGTGGAAACTGGGAAAGTGAATCAAGCGCTTACTCGCAGCAATGGGACCTAGCTGAGATGTCACCTAAATGGATGACGACTTTGGGGGATTTTCTCCATCTTCTTGCAATGTCAAGTGAGCAGAAGCAGGGGCAGTAGCTGGAGGGCATCATTCTAGGAAGAGGCTGGGGAGAGCAAGATTTTTGGTAGGAAAGGGAGACAAGGGATTCAAGAAAAGGTGTGAAGCTGAACTTTCACTTTGGGGTCAAGATGGGGAAGGCAGGAAAGTGAGGTCAGTCCGGGAGGACGGGAAGAACTGAGGGGTGGGGAGAGTGGCCAGTGCCGCAGGGCAGCAGCAGACCATGGCCGAGGACTCTGAGAGTTCCTGAGCACAGAAGCTGGGCATTTAGAGGCGGAGAAATCAGGGATGGGGACTCAGTTAGTGGAGTAGCTAGAAAGTTAGAGTGCTTGAGGGAGTATCAATATGGAGATCAAAGGCCCCTTCTAACAGAGCCCAGGAGGTGGGAAGGAGAGAAAGTCGGGAGCCCAGTCCTGAACTCGTGAAGGAAGGAACAAGCGCGTCCTGGACACTGGGAGAGAACAGCATCTAGAACTGGTCTGAATGAACCTTGGATGGAGTGCCTGGAAGGAGGGTTCCAGCTCCCCAGAGCGTGAGTCAAGGCTTTTGGAAGCGGGAGGAAGCAAGAAAGGAGAAGACTGAGGATGAAAGCAAGTCCGTTAGCTATGGAGCAGGCATGGCAGGGAGCACTGCCATCTCTTCTTTCGGGAGCTCCCCACCCCCACCCCATTCCCCGGCACCAGTTAACAGGCTTCCTGTTATGCTTAATGGAGCATTTGGATGCCCCCGGCTCCCACTTTTTATATGGTACCAGGGGTTTTGTTTGTGAGTCACCGAGGGACACTCCAGTTCTGAGTAGTCTGTCACAGGGCAGGAGATTTCTAGACTGACGTCATCTTGGAGTTATGGAGCTCAATTCTCTCCTCCCACAAAATGGGCATGAGCCTCGCCTTAAACTTGGGGCTCTGACCCCTTCTCTTCCTCTTCTGTCCCCATTCTGCTCACAGGCAGCCCTAACCTGGATACTCTGGGGGGAGGAGGCCTCGGGGAGTGAGAGGATGCCTGCTCCCCTCCCTGAGGCGGAGCGTTGTCTCACTGATGCTAAAGCTGGATGTACCAGCATGACACACATTCTGACAAAGACGGGGCTTCGAGATCAGAAGGTGGGCTGTTGGTTGGGGTTTTTTTAATAGCACAGGTTCCATTTTAATGTGAACAGGGAACAAAGAGGTTTCATTTTCTTTTGGAATTAAAGAAATTTCAAAGCCCGGGGTGAGGGCAGGGTGCCTTCTGTGCTTTGAAACAGAATGACCCCAAGTTCCCGGAGCTGAAAGGAAGCCCAGCAGCCTTTCCGTCCTGCCCGTCTACCCAACGAGGTCACTGAGCCTTTCACCGACGATGGCCAGAAAGCTCTCCCAACATCGATACAGAAGCAGCTAGGTGGCAAAGTCGATGGCCGGCATCAAATCCTGCCCAAGAAACTTCATCAACTGTGTGACTCTGGTCTTAATTAATATCAGTCTCCTTCAGTCTCTTTAACAACTACACAATGAGGATCACAATAGTACCTCTTGCCAATGTAGTAATGAGGAGCAAAAGAGGGATTACTTGTAAAACTCAGAGGCACAACGCCTGGCACATGGTAGTGACTTTTTTACTATTTGACTAAATGGCCACTCCATGAGGCTTGAGACACGTATTTTGAAAGATTGTTTTGTTTTGTTTCGGAAGGTACACAGATTGTTGCTACCCAAGACAGCCAAGCATCGGCTTTTCTGAAATGAGTTCTTCAAACCCATCAACCAGAATTTCCATTCTTAAAAATGGGGTGCTTGGAAGTCTCAGGGTGGCTCATCAAATTCCACAAAATAATCCAAGCTCATTCAAAGGGGATGGTTCATTTTCTTCCACCACTCCCCACCCCCAATCTCCTCCGATTCCTTGGGTTTCTCATTTAAGGCAACAATTCCTCTACCATCTCTTGAAAATTCAAGCAGTGGATTCTCACCATCCTTTATTCTGTGGTTATTCACAATGATAATCGTCGGCATTTATACAGGGCTTTAAGAGAGAAGAGCAAAGATTAGTCCAGCTCCACTCCCACTCATCCCTCCCCCACTGAGGCAGGGCGAATGAGTGAAAGTCAGCCACGGCTAGCGCCTAGCCAGGGAGGCTATCATGTTCTTCTCCAGGCACTTCCCAGGGTCCCTCATGCAATGAAACAAAATATGAGAGTATTTTTCCAACACGGCCAGTTTCCTGACATCAATATAGAAGCAAGTAGGGGCCTTCGGCAACACGTCCAGGAGAAGTTTGAGGATGTGGATAGAATGTGAGGTCTCCCCCCAACATCCTGCTAAGCTTACTGCCTAGACCCAAGACCTTGGCCAGTGAAGTCATAAAGTCAAGTGTTTAAGCCACTTTTCCAGTCCCGTCTACCAAGTTACAGGCCAGTTCCAAGCTCTTTGGCCCTGGCCAGGAAACCAGAGATCGCCGGCTTCTTGCAATAAATTATCCTGGGAATAAGCCATTCCAGGTGGTCTGGCCCCGCGGCCAGTGACTAAGACAATATCCATGTGAATGGTTATTTAAGCTGCTCCCAAGACATGCTTATGCGGGAAGAAGGGGCCAAGTCCCTTTGCCCACTGGATTAAACTGGGTCAGCCCCGAGTTCAAATGCAAAAGAAGCTGATGACGGAGCCCCCATTTGTTGCGTGCCGTGCCATGCCGCTGAGTTTCCTAAGCCCCCTCGGCTGACCCTGCCTTTCCTGAGGCCAGCCTGCGCGGATGACATCTCCCCACTATTTTGCTCCTGCGGTGACATCTCCCCACTATTTTTGCTCCTGTGAGTATAGAATTCCCTGCCTTGACATTAAAGTCCTCAGCACATATAAAGTGAAGATGGGTTCGGGATAAACGCTGGGTCTGGAGGCAGAGGAACTGGGTTCCAAACCTGCAATCTCTGGGCCGTCCTTTCCTCATCGAGTATAATAAAATAAGAATGATTTATTTCTACAGCACCTACTATGTGCCCTGGGAGGGAAGTGTTATTATTATCCCCAGTTCCAACGGAGGAAGCAGAGGCCAACAGGGGATAAGTGACTTGCCCAACTGGGGGATTGGTTTCCTTACTCCCTCCACCCTGAGAGGAAGACTCTGGAAGGAGTCCCCCCTCCCTTTTGGTGTTGGGTCCCGATGTGGGGGCTTCAGAGATTCCTGCTCCCGCCTGTCCTCCCCACCTAGAACCAAATCTTTTATAAAGAAAAAATGGGGGGTGCACAAAGCAAGTTAAGTATCTGAGGTTGGGCGGGAGCGCGCCCCGGTCTCGGTCCTCGGCGGCCCGAGCCCCGTCCCCCTTCCGGGCTTCTCTCCACGCACTCCCCTGTCCGGGCAGATGGGAAGTCGATCCCAAGGCCGGCAGGCAGGCCAGTCCTTCCATGGGGTTCGCTTCCCTCCCCCAGCCCCGGCTGCGCCCACCCCTCCCGGGGCAGAAGCCCAGGATGGGGAGGCTGGGGACGGAGGAGCGCCGCGCTCCGCGCCTTCCCCCGCTCCCCAGGGGCCGCCCGGCGGGACCCTTCCTTCAGACGCCGGGCAGAGGCCGCCGTCTGGCCCGCTGGGCTGCGCGACCCAGGGGGGCCCATCTGGAGGCCGGGAGCGGGCTGCGCTCTCACAGGGCGATCGCTCGGGAGGTGTCCCCAAGGCACCTCCGGGTCCCGCCCCCTGGCCCCCCAGTCCCCCGGCCCAGCCCGAGAGTCAGCTGGGACGGAGGCCGGGAGCGGCGGCGCGGGGACACCGTGCGCAAGAGGCAGGTGGAGGAGCGGGCGGGGGGCGCCGAGCCGGGACCCCCACGCGGCCAGGGACGGGGGAGGGACACGTCCGGGGGCACTGCCGCGCTCCCCCCGGCGGCCCCAAGAGCTCTTACCTCGGCCCGGCCCCGCGCACCCCGCGCGTCCTTCCGTCTGGATCCCGGCCGGGAGTGGGGCCGTGCTGCGCCGCTGCTGCCCTGCGCCGCCGCCGCCGCCGTGAACACCCCTTGGCCGCCGCCGGTGCCTCCCCGCCCCCGCCCCCCAGCCCCGGGCCGCCCTCGAGCTGCAAGTTTGCCCGGCGCGGCCGGCCCGCATTCCAGGCGGGCCCAGGGCCGGCCCTGCAGCTGTTCCAAGGCACGCGGCCGCCGCTGTCCGGGTTCCCAGCCGCCCCGCCCCCATAAGGGGGGGGCGCCCGCGGGGGGCCGGGACCCAGCCCCAGAAGGATCCTGCCCCAGAGGGGGGACAGGGCCCCCGTCCGGAGGAGAACCTGTTGACGAAAGGATGAGACGGATCCATCCTGTGCGGCTGCGGGGGCGGGCCGGGCTGACCGACTTTGCAAGGAGGACAGGCACGGGGTCACGAATTTCCTGGCTGCCCCCCCCCGGCCGAGTGGGGAGTGGGGTCCGCACGGATGTCCTTGAGCTGGGTCCCCAGGGGCCAAGCTAACGGTCCCGGATCCCCGACTTCCCGGGATGGAAGATGAAGATGGTATCAGCGCCCCCCCCCCAGGTGGCCAGGAGAGTCCGTAAAACCCTGCTCCCTGCGCTGGATTGGGAGAAAGACTCCCTTCCTCCCCCCCTCTCCCTTCCCTCCCCCCCTCCCCAAGCTCTGCTCCTTAGTCCGGACTTCAGGCACTCACTGGGCTGAGCTTGGAGAGCTCCCGGAGCGGCGCCGGTAAACTAGGGGGGGGGGGCCCGGCAGTCTGCCGCAGCCTCGGGACCCTTCTCAGAATCAGGGTTGGGGCCCATAAAATACTCAGCGTGGCCAAGGAAAGCCACGAGTTTTTCTTGGGAGTTCAAGGACAAGGGGTCCTTGAGTGGAGTCCTGGGTGAAGAGTCCCCAGAGTAATCTCTGAAGTCCTCTCTTCTAGTCCCGGCACCTGGAGCAGGGAGAGCCCACCAAGCACTCCAGTCCCCCACATTTTCCAGCTCTCCCTACTGTGGCTAAAACCAAGGAAAGGGTCTTTCCCGCTGCCCCAGCCTTCCCCTGGAGCCGGACCAGCCCGATGGATCCAGCAGCCCAGAGTCAGCCAAGAAGCATGTACCCAGTGCCCTGTGTGTCAGACACTGGGACAAGTGCTGGGGACCCAGAAAGGGCCCTGGGGAAGCTCACAATCTCTCGGCAGTCTGTGTACAAAGACAAACAAGTTCATTGAAACCGAGAGGAAATGGGGAGGAAGGCCCCGGAATTAAGGGAAAGGCATTCAGGAAAAGCTGGGGCTTTGGCTGGCACTGGAAGGAGGCCCAGAGGAGTGTGAGAATAGGAAGGACAGTGGTCGGGGGGCAGCCGGACAGAATGGCCAGTCTCCATCCTGGAACCGCTGGGAGGTCAGGGTTCCCACTGACAGTTGCGGGTTGGACTGGAGACATAAGGAGGCGAGACAAGCAGGAGGGCATCGAACACCAAGGGTTAGGGTTAGATTTAGGGTTAGGGTTGAGATTCCAAGTTAGAGTCCGGAGGCATTTAGGGTTAGGGTTAAAGTTACCGTTAGGGTTGTGTTAGGGTTAGGGTTAGGGTTATCGTTTGGTTTAATGTTAGAGTTAGGTTTAGGGTTGGGGTTAGGGTTAGGGTCAGGATTGGGGTTAGCGTCAGGCTTGGCGTTAGGTTTAGGGTTCGGCAGGGCACCTTTGTTTGACCCTGGGATCAGTTTGACAAGTAGAGGATGCCATTAGGAAACTTCAGCTTTGGGAAAATCATTTTTGGAGCTGAAGGGAGGACAGAGCCCAACCCCAGCAGCGAGAGCTTGAGAGGGGCATCAGGAGAGATGGGACCTGGGAGAGATGCTGTCCAGGTGACAGTGACACTCCTGGGCCCCAAGTTGTCTCCGGGTGATGAGGGATAGGGGTTCAGAATGTTCTCTAAGCTGGGAACATGAATGATTCGGAGTTAGGGCTGTGCCCTCAGTCACATGGAAGCCAGGAGTGGGCTTCTTTTAGGGGAAAAGTGAGAGAATCATGCATCTGGGAGAACGATGGGATTGTTTCAAAGGCCACAGAGGGGTCAAGGAGAATCCCAGTGGAATGAGCAACCAACTTTGGAAAGCGTTCTAATGGAGTGATGAGGTTGGCTGTTGGTTAAGAAGAGAGGGAGGCTAGAGAAACCAGAGGAGTTTAGATAAATGTGCAGCAGGGACATGGGTTGATGGTCAGCGAGGGTGGAAGGGTCAGGGAAGGCTTGACAGGACCAAGTTTGTAGCCAGGACGAAACCAACGGGAGAGAGGGATGGCGAAGCCAGACACAGGGGAGATGGGATCCCATGAGGAGTAAGGGTCCCTTTTCATGTGAGATGGTGGAGATGGAGAGAGAAGATGGTGTCCCATGGGACAGAGACCAGGGATTCAAGAGACGGTGCACCAAGGGACGGCAGAGACACATGCTCAGAGAGGGCGCCATGGGCAGCTGGGGGGCCAGAGTTTGCATTTTATTTCTTTGGTCATTATCTGAGTTAGATCTTTATTGAAGAAAACTTTGGACTTAAATACATACGAGAGAGAGAGAGAGAGAGAGAGAGAGAGAGAGAGAGACAGAGAGGGGAGACAGAGAGAGAGAGAGAGAGACACAGAGAGAGAGAGAGAGACACAGAGAGAGAGTCACAGAGAGAGAGGAGACAGAGACACAGAGAGAGACAGACAGACAGAGAGAAAAAGAGAGAGAGAGAGACAGAGACAGAGACAGAGAGAAAAAGAGAGAGAGAGAGAGAGAGGAGACAGAGAGACACAGAGAGAGACAGATGGACAGAGAGAGACAGAGAGAGAGACAGAGACAGAGAGGGGGGAGAAACAGAGAGACAGAGAAGAGAGGAGAAATCCCCCCTGGATGTTCAGGACTTTTTCACTGTTTCATTTCTACATGTGTAAAGCCACATGGAGGTCCCTTCTGGCCCTGCCTTCTCATCCCAGGACTTGGCACAGAGCTGGGGCCACCATCACACAAACAGGACCCAGAGCCCTCCACCTGCTCAGCAGCAGAGTCTGAGCTTCTTTTAATAGCAGGCAGACCCCTTCATTTCCCAGTTGGAGATAAGCTTCTAAAATAAGCACCCGCGAGAGGAAGGGGCCTCACTGGGGGCTGCTGCAATCCACAGGCGCCTGTGCTGCTTCTGGTGGGAGGGGAGGGGCGGCCGAGGCCCCCAGATGTCCCCCCTAAGGGAGGTGGGAAAGCAAGTGAAGTGTCACTTGGCTAGTGTCACTGACACTACTCAGGGGAGATTCCATGAGGGGGAGGGGCCTCTTAGGACTTTAGTCCCCAAAGGTCAAACATCCTATCGCTGGGAAACCCCAATGCAGATGGGCTTAATTTAACACCATTTCATAAAAATTTAGGTACATAAACAAGTCACTTTTCACTATCATGAAAACCTTGGCCAAATTATTTGAATCCAGGGGTCCCGGCCTCCCAGAACCCCAGCCAGCATCCCCCTCCCCTTCTCCACAAAGTCTCTCTACCAAAATCCCAGACGCCAACCTAAGACCTCTGATCTAAGAGTTCCTATGCACTCCATGAAAAGAAATCCAAATAGTTCCAGAAAATGATTCCAAGCACAGCAGGGGCCACAGAGGGTGGCCTCCAAAGCTTGTTTTCCAACAGAAGCCCAAAGTTTACTTGCCAGCTGAGGGTTAGGGGCTTTTGGGAGAGCCAAAGGACCCAGCTGCTGCTTGTTGCAATGTGCTGACCATGAACAAATCATGAGATGGAAGGCCTCTGGGCTCTGGGGGGGGGGGGGGGGGGGGGGGGGGGGGGGGGGGGGGAGGGGTCTGCGTCTGCCCTGCCCCCTCCTCTTACAGTGTGCCCACTGCTGCTGCACCTGTGTGGTCTCTCCCCCTCACAGACCCGACGCTAAACTTTCCGAACGTCCCCCTTCTAAGAGCACTGCGCGACAGTTTGTTAACAGAGACAAGCTGCGACATAAGAGGTACCATCAGTCCTTTATTTGGCAGTAACAAACACCTTCCCAGCTCTTCCAGGGACGGGGAGGAGGGGGGCACGCCGTTTCCGTCACGGTTCTATTCAGTGGCATTTCATCGTTATATGGTCGTACTGTTACGTGTAGGCAAGAAAAAGCCCTGCCTCCTGGCACTGGCTGCCTCGGCTACTACACCAAACGGGCCCCGGTCGTCAGGACAAACAGACATCATCACCACTGGACGCACTCGTCACTGCCGGACACACTCGTCGCCACCGGACGCACTCGTCACCGCCAGATGCACTCGTCGCCAGTCCCACCCTAGTCAGAGCAGAGCCCAAGGAGCCCCTTTTCCGATCCTGCCTCCAAGGCCCACCTGGGGATGCACTCCTGCTGCTCGTATGGAATCCTCGTCCGAGGCCAGAGGGGGTACATGCAAACCTTGGCTTCGGAGCATGAAAGGCTGGGGAGAAGTCGCAAGTCTCTCTTTGGCATTCCTACTGCCTAAGCCTGAAGAGCCGCCGGGTCCTCGGAGTCGTATGCAGATTGTTCACCCGGGAAGTTTGCTGGCTGAGTTTTAGATGTATTCCCTTCTTTCCTTCTTTGATAACAAACGTAACACGCAAAATGTTATCCTCCAAGAAGGAAAGGACTGGCCTTTCAAGTCAGTGGGGGATACATATGGCTAGTGGTGGGGAATGGAGAGACAGCCCGGGAAACCACCTCAACACTGACTTCTTCCATTTTTAAAAACTGAAGAAAAAAAGAAAAGCCATCGTCTGATCCAGAATGCTCCCCAAAAAACCTCCGAGGACCCAAAAATCAGTGTCTGATGGAGATCACACGTGGTTTCTCTGCATTCGACACCAAAAAAACGAGTTTGGAAGATGGGCTTTTACCCCACGGAGATTCGAGATCAGGCTACTAACAGCTGCTCTTCTAACGTTTTAAAAGGCCTTCTTTGTCTCTAGAATCCTGTTTTAAGGCAAATGAACACTTATACTCTTGACCCTCGAGCTCCTTTGCTCTCGTAAACATCCTTTTTCAGAAAGCTGGCCCTTCCCAACATCAGGCCGAGAGCGCTCTCTTCCTAAAGGAGAGCACTCTTCCACATGGAAATCCCTGAAATTCTATTTGGTCGCTATCATCCCTTGAATCAAAGGCCACACAGAAAACCTCCGGTGGGAAAGGCAGCTGGTGGGCTTACCAACTTCCTTCCACAGCAACCACACTGAAACGTGGAAGGGAATCATCCGACCGCTTGCATAACAATCCAAACCCTTGCATATAATTGTACATTTTTGGAGCAAAAATTCAAAAAGGGAGAAAACATAGTGAATATGCTTTCATTGAACATATATATGTAGGTGCCGGCCGACAAAATCAACCTGAAGTATTCTGGGGCAACATTAAATAGCGCAGCCTTTCCAAAGGGATTTCAGACAAATCTTGTCAAACAGAAAAATAATATACAAATCCCTCCCCACCCCCCTCAGTTTGGTTTCTAAAACAGATGATAATAATAATCATCATTATGGAAATAAAATCACATTTCAAAATGTTGTTCATAAAGTACAACCCACTTCTGCCCCAGCATAAAGAACAATAAAACTCAAGTAAAACTTCATGGCACAGAGGATGGAGCTAGAACTGAGCGAAGCTGGCGTCTTGTCTGCCGGACGAGCCTAGGCCAGCGCCAGTGTTCGCCATGTCCCGCTGTCCTGTTCCAGAAGCCATCCTCGTTATGTCAGTGCTCTGCCGTCTCACTCAAGAACCATGATTCTGATTTCCACGCTTCACACTGACACCTCAAAGAGGAGAAATCAGGCACTTTCATCTAAAATGCTGCTTTAAAACCACTCTAGGTCACCTAAGCAGAGAACACCTTATGGTGAACAAAAAAGAACTGGATGGGGACAACAGGGCCCTCCCTGGAGGGGCCTCCCGCCCATCTCCCAGCACTGCTAACTGAGTCAAAGAAGCAGCAAGTAGGAGGAAGGGTAGGGTTTGTGCAGCCATCTCGAGGATTCTAAAGAGACCAAATCTCCTTGGACTGGAAATATTCGCGGGTGAAATTTGGAGGAAAACAGCCATCATGAAAAAGAAATCTGCCAGAAGTCGGTCTTTTCCCTACAGGAACCCTATCAGAAGCCGTCCTGTGCTAGGGCGTGGGAGGCGTTTCCTGCGTGGGATCACACAATCCCACCAGCATCTCAACCTGACACTCCCAGGAGCTCATGAAGGGCTGACCTGAACCCTAGAGAAAGGAGGAAGGGGGGTGGGGGGCTTTGCCCTCTTGATTGTAACACACAGAATTGGGAGCAAACAGCCCGAGAAATCCCCTGGGGAGACATACAAGGGCCAAATCTCAGACATGGAGCCCGCCAACACTCGGGAGGAGCCACGGCCCCTCGGCAATTAAGACACACACAGCACATTGCTACCGCCTAACTGTGATCATTCCTACTTCCTGCATCACTGGACAGCGGATATGTACAGATGCCTTTTCAACAAAGTGAAATGCGTGGTCACCGAGACCTGATGGATGATGGCGGACCCCAAAGGGAAGCTGGGGGCCCCGGGGCCGAAGCAGCGACCTGGCTGCCATATGCTGTGGCAAGGCTTTGGAGAATGAGTCCTCTGGGGGCTTGACCAACTGCCTCCAGGGACCAAGGGCGGCCTTCACTCACAAGAGCAACTGTGGAGAACGCACATTTCGGAGATGGGATGACGGCCCTCTCCCAGGCATGTCCAGCCCGTGTCCATCCATCCATCATTCATCCCTCGAGATTCTACCCCATGGCCCAGCCACAAGCACTCCCCCCTCACTGGACTCTGGCTTCCACCAGGCCGCTGGACACAGTGTGGCCGTGGCTACTGACGCAGCTGTTGGCGTGCCTCAGGGCATCGGTGCCCAGGTACGCCATCAGGAGCTCGGTGCGACGCATCAGCAGCTGCATCAGGTCCTCGGCCAGGGTCTCCATGCTCGAGTAGCGGACCTTCTCCAGGTCAAAGATGTCTTTGAGGAAGTAGAGGACTTGGTCCTGGCAGACAAAACAAACAAGGGGATGTTCATGGGGAGCATCTGCATGGCCTCCGCTCACCCCCAGGGGTCAGCCCCCAGGAGTGACTGGGAATGGCAGAGGATGCAGCATGGAGGCCTAACCCTAACCCTTCGGGGCTCTGCCCCACAAGTCCCCTCGAGGCCAGCATAGAGGCTTATTTAAGCTAAAACGAAACTTCTGGGCCACAAACCCCGTACTCGGCACGTGTGCGCAGTGAGACAGCGGCGCTTGGGACCCTCCAGTGGCAGAAGGAGACGGCGACTGCATGCCACGTCGGGTCAGAAGGGCCGCCCTCCTGCCTCCTCTCCTCATTACTCTTTGGAAAAGAATTGGACCCCAAGCTACAAAGTCCTGTCCTAAGCCCACACGGTCCAGTTCAAAAAGTAAACAGCTTTCTAGCACAGCAGGGAACAGGCAAAGCCATTCACCCGTTATAAGCGAAAAGTTAAACCGCTGTTTGTGTGACCACCTCAAGTCCTAGAGAATTACTGCGCTTTGCCAAGATTAGCTTGTACCAACGCCATGCTCTGCTACCGGCAGACAGGGGTGTGGCCTGTCCAGGATCAGCAGGGTCCAGCATTGGGGCACAGGGAAACAGAGGACCCAGAGCCCCCCTCCCAGGGAGCTTCCCTTTTCCACATGTTGCCTTTGAGTAAAGCGCACATCATCAACTTATGATTTCATTTGAAACAAATACAATTTTTAAAAAAGCTGCCCGTACCTTGAAGAAGTAACATAAATCATACAGGGAGTTTCTCGGGCCCAAAAAGCCCCAGGCTAAGACAGGACTGACGTGTTCACAAATGGCATAGAAGTGGGCAAAGAAGCCATCCGGAATCTGTTGGCAAAGGAAGGAGAACCAAGTTAACAAGCTGGGTCATGGGAGTTTTTAGGAAGCACCTGTTATGTGCCAGGCACCGAGGGACAAAAACAAAAGGAAGAAAAAAGCGCACTCATTTGGCATGAACTTAAAAGTCGATGAAAACTGAATTCAAAAAGTCGGCTTATCAAGAGTGACCTAAATAATTGGAATGGTGTGTGAGTCCCACCAAGAAAATGAAAATAACACTACTACCTAAATTAACGGACTTAGTGTCCCACAGCCAAAGTACAAAGGATCACTTTGATCTAAAAATTATAACAAAACTCATCTGCAAGACCAAAATTCAAGAATCTCAAAGGAAATAAGAAAAAGTAGTTAGGAAGGGGGCCAAGTGGTAGCAGATCTCAAACTGTAAAGAAAGGAATAATGTGGATCAGTGGAACCTGCAAGCCACATAACACCTGTAACAAGGCACAGCACAAAAATGTCTGATAAACCAGAAATGCCTACCTCCTGGGAAAAGGCCCATCACTCAACAAAAACTGTGGGAAAACTGCAAGACAATCTGGCAGAAGTCGAGCTAACACCGCTATCTCATACCACATGCTAAGCTAAGCTCCAAATGGACACAACTAAAATATAAAGTCACATCACGAATAAGTTCAAAGGGCAAGGAAGAAAACAGCTTGCTTTCCTTCCTTCACTTCTTCCCTCCCTCCCTCTTTCCTTCCCTTCTTCCTTCATTTCCTTCCTTTCCTCTCTCCCTCCATTCCTTTCTTCCCTCTCTTCCTTCCTTTTCTCCTTCCCTTCCTTTCTTTTTTCCCTCCCTTCCTTTCTTCCTTCCCTCCCTCCTTGCCCTCCTTCCTCCCTCCCTCCCCTCCCTCTCTTCTTTCTGACCAAGCAAGAGACAACAAGCATCACAGAATTAGACACAGATGTTTAACGATAACGAGACCCATTCCCTAGTAGCTAAGTGACCCAGAGTCACGGACAGGCACAGGCGGTTCCGTTCCAAAGGAAGAAAACCAAACTACCAGCAACGATTTGAAAAAATAAAGTTCCAAATCCCAAACAGAGAAATGCACATTGAAACAAAAACTCAATATTCGATTTTGATTAGATTGCCCAAGATGACAACAGGACAGACAGCCCCTGGAGGAGAGGGGCAGAGGCAGCAGCGCCAGTGCATGGAAAGCAGTAACCCCCAAACTGTGACTGCCCTTTGACCCAGCAATCCCCCCACTGCTAGAGACCCATAGAAGAGGAGAGGTCCACCCTTTATATTACTGCACAGGTCTGGAGACAAAAGGGACATCTGGCAACAGGGGAGACGGCCAGGAATGTCGTCCAGTCCACCCTCTACTATCTCTCCAGGGCCATCCAAGACCAGCTTCATTGCTTCCGTGACGCTCTCTCTCCAACTCATCCTGTCATTCCCTTCTCCTGCCTTTGATCTTCCCCAACATCAGGGTCTCTTCCAGTGAGTCCCATCTTCTCATTATGTGGCCAAAGTAGCTCGGCTTCCGCTTCAGAATGTGACCTTCCACTGAATAGCCTGAATTAATTCGTGTCAACTGATTTGATCTCCTTGCTGCCCAAGGGGCTCAGAAGTCTCCTCCAGCCCCACAATTCACAAGCGTCAATCCTGCAGGGCTCAATTCCTCTCACCTGTCAAACCCAGACACTGGAAAAGCATCGTTCTGGCTATACGGCTCTTTGCTGGCAAGGTGACGCCCCTGCTTTGTAATCTGCTGTGCAGGCAGATCAGAGCTTTCCTTACAAGGAGAGAGCACCTCACCATTTCACGGCTGCGGTCACCGGCTGCAGGAATCTCTGGGCCCAAGAATATAAAGTCTGACACTGCTCCCATTCTCCCTGGATTTGCCAGGAAGTGAAGGCTCCAGCTGCCAAGATCTCAGCTTTCTATAATGTTAAGCTTCAAGCAGCTCGCTTTCTCCTCCTCATCAAGAGGTTTTTTAGTCCTTTTTCCCTCTCTGCCTCAGAGCGGTGCCCTTGGCCCATCTGCGACAGCTGACTTTTCCCCTTTGTTTCTGCATCTGAGGCAGGTAAGCGAGGGGACAGCCCGGCGATTCTCCCCCAATCTTAAACCAGTCACGTGTTCCACGGTCCGTCCTAACTTCCAGGTTCCTCAGATGACCGTCCTGGAGGACTGGCCAAATTTTGTTAGAATCCAACAAAAGCTTTAGTGTAGTCAGTGAAATAGAAGCAGAAGCGGATTTTTTTGTATTCCCTCCTCTCCCCCACCCCCTCCAGAACTCCCTGGTCATCTCCATAATCTAGCAAATGTTAGCAATTAGGTCCTACTTCTGCCTCCACCTCTTTGAAAACACGGCTGACTCTTCTGGGAATTCTTGGGTCACCTTAGGCAGAACCTCGCAGGTGTAACACTAGCAGTTTGTGCATCCTTTGGCCTTGCCCTGCTTTAGGATGGGGACAGACCATCTCTAATCCAGAGGCCATGGGGGAAGTCTCCCTCCCCGACCTGATTTTAGCAGCGCCTCCCAGGCCCACTTGACTTCAGCCTCCAGGAGGTCAGTCATTGCACTGGGGCACTTATCTGGGTGCCCACATATTTCTGTCCAGTTCTTCTGTTCTCATCACCTCCTCTCAATCTCCTACTGCAGGCTAGTCCCTGCCGTTTTGGTCTTTTTTCTTTTATTATTATTATCATAGTAACTTTTTATTGACAGAATCCATGCCTGGGTAATTTTTTTTTACAACATTATCCCTTGCACTCACTTCTGTTCCGATTTTTCCCTCCCACCCTCCACCCCCTCCCCTAGATGGCAAGCAGTCCTATATATGTTGAATATGTCCTAGTATATCCTAGATACAATGTATGTGTGCAGATCCAAACAGTTTTCTTGTTGCACAGGGAGAATTGGATTCAGAAGGTAGAAGTAACCCGGGAAGAAAAACAAAAATGCAAACAGTTTACATTCATTTCCCAGTGTTTTTTTTTTTCTTTGGGTGTAGCTGCTTCTGTCCATCATTGATCAATTGAAACTGAATCAGGTCTCTTTGTCAGAGAAATCCGCTTCCATCAAATTGCATCTTCATACAGTATCGTTGTTGACGTATATAATGATCTCTTGGTTCTGCTCATTTCACTTAGCATCAGTTCATGTAATTCTCTCCAAGCTTCTCTGTATTCAGCTTGCTGGTCATTTCTTACAGAACAATAATATTCCATAACATTCATATACCACAATTTACCCAACCATTCTCCAATTGATGGGCAGCCACTCAGTTTCCAGCTTCTGGCCACTACAAACAGGGCTGCCACAAACATTTTGGCACATACAGGTCCCTTTCCCTTCTTTAGTATCTCCTTGGGGTATAAGCCCAGTAGAAACACTGCTGGGTCAAAGGGTATGCACAGTTTGATAACTTTTTGGGCATAATTCCAGATTGCTCTCCAGAATGGTTGGATTCGTTCACAGCTCCACCAACAATGTGTCAGTGTCCCAGTTTTCCCACATCCCCTTCAACACTCATCATTATTTTTTCCTGTCATCTTAGCCAATCTGACAGGTGTGTAGTGGTATCTCAGAGTTGTCTTAATTTGCATTTCTCTGATTAATAATGATTTGGAACACTCTTTCATATGAGTGGTAATGATTTTAATTTCATCATCTGAAAATTGTCTGTTCATATCCTTTGACCATTTATCAGTTGGAGAATAGCTTGGTTTCTTATAAATTAGAGTCAGCTCTCTATATATTTTGGAAATGAGGCCTTTATCAGAACCTTTAACTGTGAAGATGTTTTCCCAGTTTGTTGCTTCCCTTCTAATCTTGTTTACATTAGTTTTGTTTGTACAGAAGCTTTTTAATTTGATGTAATCAAAATTTTCTATTTTGTGATCAATAGGTCTCTAGTTCGTCTTTAGTCACAAATTTCTTCCTCTTCCACAAGTCTGAGAGATAAACTATCCTATGTTCCTCCAATTTGTTTATAATCTCGTTCTTTATGTATAAATCATGAACCCATTTTGATCTTATCTTGGTATACGGTGTTACGTGTGGGTCCATGCCGTTTTGGTCTTTTATCATGTCCATTTCTACATGAAACATTCCCTTGATGTCTCTGTCTTTCCTGTTCTATTGCTTCCTTCTATTTCTTTGCATCTTTCCTTTAAGGTTCTTTGCTCTCCTTGTTCTTCTCTAAAATTCAGCATTTGGGGGCCATGGCTTTGCCTTTCTCCTTTCCTCCTGCCCTCGTCTCTCTGTAAAGCTTCCTTGGGCTGCCATTTTGCTTTGGGATATTTTTTTGTTGCTGCCGCATGTACAACACTATGAACCTGTCCACAGTTTTGGGGGCACCTCCGTCTACCAGGTCCGATCCCTTAAAACTATGACGTTCTCTTTCTTTTTGACCAGAGATGACATTAACCAAAAAGATTGTGGCGCGCAATAGGTATTCAGTGAGTCAGTGTCACTGGACCAGGAGCAGGGTTCGGCCCAGAGGACGCCTACTGACCATCCGTCCAGTCCTTCTCTGACTGCTCCCTCAGACGGTCGTCCATCCAGCCTGTGCTTGGAAACTCATTGCAGTTCATTTAACCTTCACTACTGCTTGGTATTTAGGAGTCACCTTGTGCTTCCTCTATGCAGACAACGACGGACATCACTGAGAACTGACCCCGGGACGGCGCTTCAGGGTCATGGCATCCAAGGAGGGGTGGGCGACGTTGCTGTGATTCTGCAGAGGAGCAAAGCGCCTCAGACTCGGGGACTTGGCCCCAAATCCGGCTCTGAGGCGTCTGCCTCCTCCCTCCCGCCCGAGGACATTGGTGGACAACCGGAGCCGTGTTTGGCTCCAGGCTGAATGGCTCAGGTCCTGGGACTCATCTTCTGACCCCTGAGCCTTGTCACCCCCTTCCTGTCGTCATGGCCACCATACTGGCCGAGGGGTGCTCAGACAGCCAGGCCGTCTCCCTCATCTTGCATCTGGATTGTTTGTGTGCCATATTTCCCATTTCTCCTTCTGATGTCTCAATGACCAGAAGTGAGATCTCCGCTTGTAAAATTAGCGGGCACATCATGGAGGTCATCGTCCAAGTCATGGCAAAGATCTTAAGGAGCCCCAAAGTCTAATTTCCTTGAAGAAGAGACCCATCTTGAACAATGGTTGAGTGCAGAAAAACAACAGGCTGGGGCCCACAAATGGCGTAGGTGGACTCTGGATCACTTGGGGAAGGCTCTGTGGGAGCTGGTGAGATGGGGCCCAGCTTTACCCTCAGTTTTCCAGGAAGGCTCATCCTGAACAATTCCAGCTGGATCTTGCCTGATGATCAATCCCCCAAGGTGGCCCAAAGTGCAGGGCAGGGGACTGGCCCCAAGGGACCCCCAGCTGCCCTCAGCCCTTGGGGAGTGTCGCAGTGAAGACTCCACACCCGAGGGGTTTCCCTTGGCCCATGGCACTCCTCTCCACTTTCTGGGATTCCCTGGACAGAGCGAGGGGGCCGGCCGTGGCCTCCCCATCTTGGTGAGGCTAAAAGGGGGACCATTGATGGAGGGGGGGATGCTCAAGGCTTGGAGCACAACGGGGCTCCCGCTGTTCACACCTGGCTCTAAAGCAGGTAACGAAGGGGCGGCAGCATCTAAGGAAGGAAAGGGCCCATGTGGGCCCGAGAGCTTGCTGGGAAGCCACTCACCTTCATCTGCTGCCTCTTCTGCTTGAGCACTGACCAGCAGCTGGACGCCACCGCCTAGAGATGGGGAAGAAGAGGGGAGTTCAGGCGGCCTGAGTCCCACCCCCAACCGAGGTGAAAGCTCCTTCCAGGGGCTGGGGTCCCCCGGCGCTCCCCTGGGGCAGGGGCACTTAGCACTTCCTAGTTGTGTGACCCCTGGGCAAGTCCCTTCACCCCAACTGCCTCACCAAAAAATAAAGAAAAAATTAATGTGCTGACGGTCAGTGACAAAGCAATTCCCACTCCCTTGGGTTATTCTGGAACAAGGGATTGTTTTTCCTTTTAAATTAAAAATAAGAGTGGATGGAGCGACCTGTCACCTTCCAGAGTCACGCCGCTGGGCCCTCTGGCGCTGGGAGCTAAACTGCATCAAACTTCCCAAACAGAAGCTAAAAATGCCCGCAGGAAACACGGGGACACCAGGCCACCTGGGGCTCTTCCTTAAGGAACGGTGTTTCTGGGGCAGTTTGGGCCCCGCTGGAGGCCGCCTCCAAAGAGGAGTCAAGAGATACAATGTAACAAAACAAACCACCGCGGCGGCCCGGGCCCAGCCTCCGGCGCCTGCGGCTCTAAGGCCGCGTGGGCGGGCACGAGCTCCTGTGAGACAAGTCCCGTCCGGCAGGGAGAAACATCTGCGGATTCTAGCGACTGATCCGGCGGCCCCGCCCCTCCCCAGTCCCGGGGCCAGGGAAAGCGGGACTGAAAAGCCCGACGACTTCAGCAGCCGCCCGGGACGGGCCGGAGCGCGGCCACTTACGGTTTCTTTGAAGGAGGAGTTCAGCCAGCGATTATTGACCACGTTCTGGATGGAGGTGGGCGGGTTTTCCAAGTCTTCAAAGGAATCCATTAGTATGAAATCCAGGACAATATCATAGAAATTGAGATTTTTCACCTGCAAGAAACGAGGGGAAAACGCCCGCGATGTTATCTGGGAGCGGTTGTGAATCCCCAGGCCCGGCTCTTGCCCCCCCTCCCCTCGCCCCCCCACCCCCGCTCATGGCCCCGCCCCCTTTGCCCCCCTGCTCGTGGCCCCTCCCCCTTGGCCTCCAGAGGGAAACGGCGCGAGACTCACCCCCCTGGCGGCCAGCTCCCCCTCGGTGCTCTCCCAGTGGTCTGTCTGCTCTAAAAAACAGATCATTTCATCAAAAACATCTTCAAATTTCTTTGGGTTCTGCGGGACATCGTCAGCCAACGAGAAGAAGACACGTTTTAATCCAGAGCGCTGGGAAAGGAGCTTCAGGCCCGCAGTCTAAACGCGCCACCAGGGGTCGCCAGGGTACCCGAGGCGGGGCCGGCCTGTGGAAGGCTCCCCGGCCTTGACGAGGTCACCTCGGAGGGGAGCGCCCCCCCTCCCCCTGGGGCTCTGACGGCGGACGAGGGCTCTCTAAGCCCCGCCCCTCTGACCCAGCAAGGAGGAGGGGGATCCCGGCTGAACCTCCCAGCCCCCTCCTAAGGGCGACGCTGCCGGACCCTCCCGGGGAAGCCAGGGACGAGGGGCCCAAGCGGGAGAAGAGGCGCCGGCCCCTGCGGGGCGCACGGGGGAGGGAGGTGGGGGCGGCTGGATCTTGTCTCCGCACCCCCGGGGGGGCCTAGGCCAGTCGGGCACCCGCCCACACGCACCCAAGTCAGGGGCGCCCCAAACGAGGAGCCCCCAGAACCTCCTCTCCTCCCCCCTCTCGCCCCGCCCCCCCCCCCCCCCCCCCCCCCCCCCCCCCCCCCCCCCCCCCCCCCCCCCCCCCCCCCCCCCCCCGCTGGGCGCCTCTCCGACCCAAGGGCGGCCTCGCTCACCGGACCGGCTTTACCTTTCGCGCCTTCACGATTAAAGCCGACAGAATCTTCCTGCCGCTCTCGGCCAGAAACGTCCTGTTGGCCGTTTCTGAAAGAATGACCTGCAAGAGCCGGGCCGGCCCTGAAGTGCCGGGGGTGTACAAGTGGGAGCCGGGAGCGCTCAGAGCCCGGTCGGGGCGCCCGGGGGTCCCTGGGGACGCACCTCCGTGTCTGACCCCGCCTTCCCTGGGGAAGGTCCGGGCCAGGGCCTCCCTCCCTCCTTCAGGGGCCGAATGCAGCCCGGGCCGATGGGCCAGTCCCCGGTGTGGGATGGGGCTCCCCCCAGTACTACAGGGGGAGGGGAGGCTCCGTGGTCAGGGCAGGACTGGCCTGGGGTCTGTGGGCAGCTAACCCGGGCAGCCACGCCCCAGGGGTCTCTGGGCAGGACTAGGCAGGGCAGCCACGCCCTGGGGGTCAGAGGGGGAAGGCAAGCAGGGGAGCCCCTCACCTGGAAAGCCTGCCGGATACAGTGCAACTTGGCCAGAAAGTCACTGTCTCCCAGGCACTCCAACATCTCAGTTCTGCAGAAAACGAGGGCAAAAGTGGGAAGCAGCAGTGGTGGTGGTGGGGGTAGCTGTAGTTAAGGGGGAGCCTTGGTCTGAAAGGGAGCAGCGGTGGGGGGGGGCGGGCTGCGATTGGGGGAGGGGCCTGAATTTGGGAGGGGGAACTGTGGTCAGGAGGGAACCTGTGGTCACAAGAAACACTCTGGAGGGGGCCTGTGGCACTCATGCTGACAAGGAAGAACCCAGACTAAACTTCTCATGGAGGACAACCTCCCCGTCTCTCCCTGGTGCGCTCTCCCCAAAGGGCATCCAGTGCCCCCTTTCCCGCAGCCCTAAGAAATGAGGGGGCCAATACCTGAGGACCCTGGAGTAGATTTTCCCCTCTTCCACCAGGTGCATGGCCTCTTCGTACAAGGGGCAGCGGCAGAGGGCGTCCAGGCTGTACGGGGGCCGCCCCTCCCGGTGGTCTGTGAGCTGGGGGGACAGATCGGTCAGCCGGAGCAAAGGCACCCCCAAAGATGTTCATCTTTGCCACAAAATGGCGCCCCAAAGGGGCCAGGCTTGCCCCCAAGCAACATAGAAAAGCCGGGAAAGAAACAGCAGCAGGAAGGTGGCCTGCTCCCCAAAGTCCCGGTGGTCAACAGCCAGACAAAAGATTCCAAAGGTTATCCACAGCCACACCAAAGGAAACCATAAAACCCCCTCTGAAGAGGTAGGGCCAGGTCAGCCCAAGGAGATGATGGGCCAGGCAGAGGGCCCAAGGGGGCAAGAAGCCAGGGGAGCCCCCAGATTATTCCCAAGAGAGCCGCGTGAGCCTGACCATCACCAAGACGGTTCAGTAAAAAGCAGCTGACCAGACAGCAGCAGAAACTGCCTCCGACACAAACTTCTCCCCCAGTGCTGTGCAGGCACACAGCAGGTGCTTAATAAATGCTCACATCCTTCCCTCCCTCCCTCTTTCCACTTTTCCTATTTCAGGACTTGGAAATGAATTCAGTAATCCCTCTGCCCTGTGACATCTGGGCACAAACACCCTGGGTCAGGGTGAAAGCGAGCTCCAGCTTTGGGGGGGCCCCTGAGGGCAGAGACCACTCTTGTGGGGGCCCTCGAGATGGTCACCTTGGGGCAAGCTTTCACAGTAAAAACCTGGGGAATAGGGGCAGTTGGGGAACACCTGGCAGGGATGTCCAGGAGGTGCTCGGGGGAGGATGCCCAATGAGGATGCCCGGGAGAAGGCCCCATCCTACCTCCGCGACTGAAACGAAGGAGTCAGTGGAGGCGATGCTCAGCGAGTCTCGGAGGCCCAGGTCGTCTGCCCGCACAGTGATGTCCGTGTCTCTATCTAAAAAGTCCGGGGAGTCCATGAGGTCCCAAGAGGCAGACCCAGAGCGAGCAAGCCCTGCCCAAGGCCCCGCCCTGGGACCCGCTGCTCCACCTGATGCCCAGGGAAGGCCCCCACAGCCCGGCTTAGGGCCAGCGCACCAGGCAGGTAGCTGGGCAACCAGAGCCACAGCACTCAGACTGCCCGAGCCAACCTTTCCCTCAACTTCCCACCTGGAGGCTCCTGCTCAGTGGACGTGTCCCGGGAGATCTGGGTTTGGGCAGACAGCAGGGCCCGGCCCGTGTTCCCTGAGACGCGCACCCTGAGGAAGGTCTGGGTGGGAGCCGGGGGTCTTGAGTGGACTTTTTTCATCTTTAAAACTTTTTGTTTTCAAAATAAATGCGGCTTTGAACATTCCCCATCCCAAAACCTCAGGTCCCAGCCTTTTTCTTCCTCTCCCTACCCCTCCAGGGGCCAAGTGACCCACTGGGGCCACCTCGGCGTCTCTTCTAGACACGTTCCCACAATCCTCTCGCTGCACGAGAAAACCCTGATTCAGACAAGGAGCCAGCGAAGAGCTCAAGGGAGAGGAGGGAGAGCACTCCGAGGGGATCCCCCCACAGCTCCCATGATCCTCACTCTCTCCATCACCAGACCGCTGCCTCGCCACCAGCAGCCCTCCCTCCTGCTGGGAGCTCTGGGCCAATTCTAAGAGCAAATGATGAGGAAAGGGAGCTCCCCGTGCCCCTCCCCCAAGCTCTCCCCGGCCACAGTTACGGGAGAATGGGGAGCACTAAAAGGCCCGAACTTGCCCCAAAGCCACTTCAACCTCGAGATCTTCGTCACCTTCTACACACTATGAGGGCAGCGGTGCCAGGGGATGCGCAAAGACCCCAGAACTGCCTCGGCCGGCTCTCCCAGCACCTGACGAGCGTGCACACGTAACACGCACAAACGCACATGCATGGGGCACCCCTGGCTACTAAGCATCCGTGTTTTAAAAAGATGAATAGTCTACTGGGCAATATCGGATTTGCTTTTACAAAAAAGAAAGTAAAATAAAGTCAAATATGTGGGAAAAAAATTAAAATTTTAAAAAAGAAAAAAAAAGCCCCCAGGGGCAGGGTCCACGCGGGAAATGAGGAGCCCAGAGCCTCTCTCACTCTCACGGCAGGAGCCAGGGGCCCCGGATGTGCAGGTGACCTGGGCACCCCCGCCTGAGGGAAGCTTGTGGCCCAGGTCCAAGCTCAGGGGAGACCGTCCTGGGTGCCGCGGGCTGCGCTGGCTGGTTCAAGGCTCTCCTCTGTCCACCAGCCTGCTGTGACCCCTCTGAGGCAAGCCCTGCGCCAACCCCGAATTGAGTGTCCCCACACATGGTGGGCAGGGGGAGAGTTTTCTGCAGGCGGTCAGCTCCTTAGAGGCCAGAAGTCTCTCCCCCAGGTCCCCAACGTCTGTCGGGGTCCTCGGCCTTTCCTCTCTGAGTCCCCAGTCGCTTCAGCAAGCACTTATGAAGCTCTTTCTGCATACCGGCAGCACCACAAGGAGCTCACGGCATATGAATGACCAGGGTGGTGCGATGGCAGCCAAAGTTCCCACCCTAAAGAAGGAGTTCAGGCAAGGAGGCCGTGGCAGAAGGGGGGCCGTGACCCCCGAGGCGGCTGGGGGGCACTGGCCATGACGCCCACCGTCAGGAAGAGCTGAATTCAAATCGGGCCTCAGACTGTGGGAGGCTGGGAGCCACTTTCCCCGCAGCATTAAGCACTAAAGGAGATGGCAAATGACTTGTGAGAGCTGACAGAAAGGTAAACCGAGGCACTGAGCCGGGGATCAGGCCAACTGGCCCAGACACGACATGTTTCTGTGAGCGTGGAGCCCAGGATGGGCCGGACATCAGAGGCTGAAGGTCGCGATGGGTCACGTCAAAGAAAATGGGCCGGCCCGCGGGGCCCAGGAGGACCCCCTGCATTGGAAAGGAAGTGTTTGTGGACTTCTGGGCCCTGCAGAACAACAAGGTCACTGATGAGGTGGGGCTGGGAATGCGTATCCCCAGTATGTGAAGGTGGAGGCGGGACCAGGGGGAGTGAGAGGAGGAGGAGGGAGGCAGCTGTCCCTGAGCTGGGGACGCCAGATGACCCCTCCCCCGGCCACCTCCTTTAGTCGCTGGGTCCCGGCTTCTCTGAGAGCCCCAGAGGAGCAAAATCCCTTCTCCAACGCACCAGGCGACCAGCTGCCCACTTTCCCCAATCACGGAGGGAAGTGCCCTCCCCTCAGTCCCTCGGCCAGACCGGGGCCATTGTGACTGGGTTCCATGGCACTTTGACCTGGTACCAGATGGAGGAGCCCCCCCAAGGGTCTCCCCCAGACCCAAGGGCTGGCACAGGCACCTCATAAATGCTCCTTGGCGCAGACCTCTGCTTTGTCCCACAGTCATGATGCTGAAAGGGGCCGTCTGGGAGCAGGCAGCTCTTGGTGTGGCAGCGCAGGGGAATTATGGGAAAAGCTGAACCCCTGGCAGCACAGAAAGGGAACATGGAGGGAAGGTGCGCCAGTGGTCATGAGAAGCGCCAGCCGTGACGCCGGAGGCTGTGGGAGGAGACCTTGGATTTGCACTCCTTTGGACGGATGCCCCTTGGGGGCAGAAGCTGCCTTTGCTCCCTCGCTGCGCTCCAAACACATCCGAGTGCCCGCTGAGGAGCCGGCTGTGTCCCAGGAGGGGCCCGGGCGTTGGTGTGGAGAGATGGCGACCCCCTGGAGACCCTCTCAGGAGATGGCAGCATCAAAGGAGAGTCGGGGGCTTGCAGACCGCTGCCTCCTCAGCCTGGACTCATGGCACTCCAGGAACACTTGGACCCACTCTCTGCCCCACGTGCCCACTGCACCTGGCCTGGGACTTGACAAACTTTTCCCTGTACCGCCAGACGTCTCCTCGGAGCCGGCACTTCATCCTCCATTTTCAGAGGCCAGGGACCTCCTGGAGTGATGTCTCAACTCCCCAGCCTGGGGTCTGGCCCCTCACATCTCGCTGCCCTCTGTGACGCAGGAAGCCGCAAACTAAATGTGGTTCCCACCACGGTGCCTCCTTCACACGCCAAGGGAGAAAGACCAGTCACAGAGCCGGCTGTCACAGAGTCAGCTGAGCCGGGGGGTGAGGGCGCGTAGTCCCCCATGCGCTCACGGGGCTTCCAGGCCCTTCTTCAGCCCCACAATGAGCAGAGTAAGGTGGGGGCAGGGTGGGAGCGCCCTTGGTTTTTCCCCATGTCCCCGGACTGTGTGCACCCAGAGGATTGTGGGAGTAGAGCATCCTCTCCGTTGTTCCCCGCATCGCGTTTTCTTTCCCATTTTCCCCTGTGATCGGCTATTTCTTGCGCAGCCTGATGGCACGGGAGCGCACTTGGGGGGCTGTGCATGTTAAGTCTGTTCTGGGTCATTTGCTTTGGGGGGAAGGTCTGGGAGCCAAGGCTCTGGGAAGGTGAGAGTGGAAAACCGCGTGGATTTTGGAAAAGAGAAAGACCAAAAACGGACAACAGAGACTTTGGGGACACAGCCATGGGGCAGAACGTGGGAGGGGAAGCCCGCGCTCTGCCCACCAGGCCCACTCCCTCCGCGTTCTCAGGCCGCTCCCTCCACGAACCCCAGAAGGGAGCAACTGGGCCAGCCCAAGGCCCCTCCCCACGCTGGCCCCAGAACGACGGGATGGACCCCCAAGCCATCATCAGGGTCTCCCCCAGCCGCAATCCACCCAATACATGTCTGGACTTGAGAAGTTGCTCCCCCCCAGAACCCCCCTACAATGTTCCCAAGTGAATCACAGGCCCCGCCCCCTTGGCTCCTCCCCCTTCCCCCCCCCCCAGTCCCAGGCTCACAGGGAGGGGGTGTGGGAGAAGTGGGGGGCAGCTCCCGGGGCCCTTTCTGTTCCATTCCTGTGGGAACACTCCACAGACCTCCTCTGTCTAAGGGCAGCTGACCTGCCCTCCCCCGGGGAAGGGTGCTAAGGAAGCTGGCGCGGTGAGACAAGGGGGCTCCCGAGCGCTTACAGGGCGTCTTACCAATGTCGGCGAGAGAGCTGGGATCCGAGGCCCCCAGCGTGGCCTCAAACTCCTCCTGGAGGCGGTAAGCCCTCTGCAGCAGCGACTCCAGCTTGTGGATGAACTCGGCGCTGATGATGTCCTGGAGGGGGAGCGGGGGTCAGTGTGGTTGGGGGAGGAAGGGGGGGTCAATGTGGTTGGGGGAGGAAGGGGGGGGTCAATGTGGTTGGGGGAGGAAGGGGGGGTCAGTGTGGTCGGGAGGGGGAGTGGGGGTCAGTGTGGTTGGGGGGGGGAGCGGGGGTCAGTGTGGCTGGGGGGAGGGGGTCAGCATGGCCAAGGAGGGGGGCCTCTCACAGGGAACTGGCTTCTTCAGCTAGCCACCCATCCAACACATGAGGCGGAGACCCCAGCCACCCTTTATCCCCTGGCCCCTCCTCATGCCCTGCCCCCCACTCCAGGCCAGCCTTCTGCGTGCCCGCCCCCAGGCCCCTGGAGCCCAGCGCAGAGCGTGCTGATGCTGAGCGGGGACTCACTTCGACGCTCTCCTCGGCGATGGCGTCACCCGCTCCCAGCTTGATGGCACCGCAGCCGGCTTCATCCTCGGCCTGTCGGCTGCGGAAGGTCAGGGCCTGCTCCCACCGCCGCAGGGCCTCCTCAAACAGCTCCATACCTGCGCAGGGGGAGGCAGCGGCAGGCCCGCATTTGTACGTGGCGGCGCGCCAGGGAAGGCGCCCGCCTAACTCTCGTGGCCCCCGATCCGGGGCCTCCTCCAGAGCTCGGGCCAGAGCCAGAGGCAAAGCGAGTGACTCCCCAAGGGAGAAAAGGTCAAAAATGGTCTCGAACCCCCATTGATCAGTGAAATGTGGAAAAGAAAAATGACAGGGCCGGGGGGCACAGACACTTGAGCATCGGAGTTGCGCACGGATCTGACCGTCTGCAGAGCAGTCTGGGAGGCCAGCCCGTCCCTGCCCCCGCCCGGGCCTGGGTCCCAGAGAGACCCCAAAAGGACCCACATGTGCCCATGTTTGTGGCGGCGAGGAACGGGACGCCGAGGCGATGGCCGCCCGCTGGGACAAGCCAGCTGACCTCCGAGAGGTTGGAGAGACAGCCCGACCCGGCGCTGAGTGCAGGGGCAGCCGCGAGGGAACACCGCGCCCAGACCATGGGATGATCGGAGGCCCCGGACGCGCCGGTGGCCACCAGGGATGCGGGGCTCTCTCTGGGTGGGACGCTGTTGACCATCAGGACGCCCCCAGGCCCTGAAGCACGGAGAGAAGCTGGGGAGGACTAGGGAGCCTCCCCTCAGAGCTCCTGCGCCGTGTCCTGTGACCTCCTGGCAGCCGCGCTCCGTCTTCCCAGGTATTCTTAGGGTCCGAGGCCCCTGGACACTCCCCGGGCCAATGCCCAAGGTTTCCTCCGCACTCGGGCTCAGGAGGCCCAGTACCGGCCAGAGCAGCTCAGGGCAAGGCTGGCGGAGGAGGCCAGGCACCAGACAATGCCTGAGAGGACTCCGACCGTCGAGCCAGGATGGCCGGCTGGCGAGCAGCTGAACTGGGACCCATCAGCCCCGGCCCAGTGCAGACCCGGCCACTCTCTCAGACAGGGGCCCGGGGAAATGCCCGAGGTTGGACCCTCTCGCCCCTGGGGCAACGGAGCCCGCTTGAGGTTGGCCCTCACTGCCCACAGCCGTCCCCAGAGCGCAGGAGGCGGCTCCCACAGGCGGGAGACAATGTCCGGCGGGCAGTGATGACCACGGTGAAGGTCATTACGGGGATGGTGAGAGTGAGGAGAGGATGCAACCCCCCCTTCTCCCCCCCGCCTCAAGGAGCAGCCAGGGATGGGTCAGGGACACCCTATGGGTGGGAGCCCAGACTGGAGGTGGCCACACACCCTTGGGCCCCTCCCAGGGGCCCTCCGGCCCCCCTGCACCCCCCGCTCACTTACCCATCAGGTACAAGTTCTCGGGCGTGGTCACGGGGATGTTGACCAGCTTTAGATCCTCTTCGTCCGTTTTGTCCCAGGAGCTGGAGTTGCCACAAGCACAGCTATGGCAGGAATTGGCGCTCTGGACCTGCAGGGGCAACAGGTGCGGCCACTCGAGTCCTGGCCTCGGCGGTCGGACTCCTCTCGGAAGGGCCAGCCCGCGGCACCTGGGCAGAGACCTCAGAACCGGCACCTCCTGGGGCACAGCAATGCCCAGGCCCACATAGTGACCCTGAGGGGGCAGGGGGTCTGAGGGTCACTGACAAGGCCCCCAAGGAACACTGGGCAGGGGCCTGGCCAGGGACAGGGGAGGGTCTGCACCCCAAAGCCCCCCATCACTCGCTAAGATCAAGGCTTCTGCCAGCAGGGACTTTCTCAAATTTGCCCCTGATCCCCAGGATTCCAAGTTACTCATTCCTGCAGCCAAATAGTCCCTTCTCCTCCTCCCCCCCCCCCCCCCAGGATCTTGCGAGGGCTCAGAGCCGTTCCCCTCAGGCTTGGGGCAGCCGGGATGGGTCGGTCTCCCCCGGCACCCCCAACGTGCCTCAGCCGACCCTGCAGCCAGGGGCAGGTGCCCACAGGGCGGGGGGGTTCCTCCACCAGCCCCCCTCCGCCTGCCTGCTGAGGCTGCCCAAAGGGCCGGGCCCAGCCCCTTGTGGCCCCCCCAGACACTGGCAGGACGACTCCAGCCTTGGGGCCCCCGACAGTCAGCCAGTGGCTCCCAATCCCTCAGTGCCCCTGCCAGGACCCAGGACCCCCAGCATTCCCCCGAGTCCTGCCACTCACCCCCACCTTACTCCCCTGGAGCCCCCCATTCTCTGCCTCCTCACACCAGGCACCCCCACAGACTAGCTGGGGTCTGCCCGCAGCCGCTGTCCCACCAGAGGGACAGCGCGAAGCTCAGGGAGCCTTTAGGCGGCGCCTGCTGTGTACCCAATGCTGGGCTCCCCCCTTTTGATACAAATCAAGGGAGCCCACCCCCCTGCGGGAGAACCCCGACCCTGTGCCGGGTCCAGGGTCAGACCTAAGCCAGGATGGAGCCCTCCCGGTGACCTCTTCATTCTGGGGGCCGAGAGGGGAAGTAACCCGGGCCAAGAGAAATCCAGCTGGGGCTGTTCTGTCCTTCCTTGAGGGGAGGGGGCCCAGAAAGGGCAGGCCCCAGATTCAGGGGGGCTCCAGGCCGGCCTCCTGCTCCCCACTGATCCCGCCACCCCCAATCTCCAGGTCGCTGCCCCCCACTTTCATCCCAGTAGATCCGACCCCCACTCTTGTGTTAGAGACTTGGGGGTCTTTGTCCCCTGAGTCCACCTCCCTCCTTGGAGTCTCTGGGCTCCTGGGGGTCATTTCTTTGGCCTGGCTGAGCGGTCACAGAGCTCGTCCCCCCCCCTCAGCGGCCAGGGGGGAAGGGGCGGCCCCGGTGGGAGGGGCCCAGGTCCTACTCACCGAGGCCAGGCTCTGGGCGGAGCCGGAGCACTTGCTGAAGAGGCCCCCGTTGGGGCAGAGCCCGGACTGGGAGCCGCGGTCCTTGGCCGAGCTCAGAGACAGGGTCAGGTTCTGCCGGCTGCTGGAACAGCTGGAACCTGCGGACGTGCGCCGAGTCACCCGGGGCCACTGCGCCCCCTCAGGGGAAGGAGGCCCTCCGGGCTGAGGGAAGGGGCCCAGGGCTCCGGATGTCTGTCACAGCCCTGGCGAGACCCGCCACAGAAGGCTAAGGACCTCCTCAGTCCTGCGGCAGACTGGCCACGAACCTTGGGCCGATCCTGCCCACAAGCCCCAGGCAGGAGAAGCCGGGGCAAGGCCCGAACCCCGGGCTGGAGAGGAGGGCTGGAAGGACGGCGGCCTGGCCCTGGCAGAGACCCCCCCCCCCACTGCCCACATACCTTTTTCAGATGCTGCTGTTTTGGCACACTCCAGGGCAAGATGCCCGGGTTCCCATGGCAACCCTTTCCTTTTTTTCTTTCCCCTTCTTCTTTTAAAGTGATGGGCCAGAAAAAGGATCGACACAGCACTGACCGCAGTCACTGCAAACAGCTTCTTAACGCCGGGAGAAAACCTGATCTGGAAGCAAACCGAGTCAGGGATGAGAGCAGGCGGGGGACCAGCACCCCCGCCCACGAGACCGCCCGGGATGCCACAGAGCGGGCACCCGTGCGCCAGGCTGCCCAAGGGTGCTGGGCATGAGACACAAGAAGCCCCCAGACCCCGCCAGAGTCAGAAATCTAGAGGGGGCCCCGAAGGGGGGGAGATGGGGGCAAGAAAAAGGGGGGAAGGAGGGGGAAGAAAGGAGTAAGGGAAGAAGGGAGGGAGGGAGGGAAGAAGAGAAGAAGGGAGGGAAAGGAGAAGGGCCAGAAACCGGCAACGGGACCGCTTCGCCCGCTGGTTCTGCGTGGAAAAGGGGAGGATGGCACGGGCTGGGTCACACCCTTTGCGGGGGCCCGGACCTTTCCTCATGGACCCCTCAAGATGGAGAGGGTCACCTCATATAGGTCTGGCCCCCTCTAACGGAGGCAGATATATCCAGGGTCACCCTGTTAGGAGGAAGCTGGATTTGAACTTGTGCCCTCCCAAGTCCAGGTCCAATGCTCTGTCCGTTGCCCTCCATGGCCCTGTTCCCTCCAAACTTCACTAAACAGACAGAAAACACATCAGGTCCACTGGGCGGAGCCAAGATGGTGGAGAAGACACACGCGAAGCTCTTCTCTTACCCTCTTTATCAATATTATATCGAGCCTCAAAAATAGTCTTGACTGCTACCACATCCCACAAAGAGGCAAAGGAAACTTATCATATCTGAGGGAATTTAGAGAGGGGGAGGAACATTGTGTGAATCTTACTCTCATCAGAGTTGGCCAAAGGAAAATAATTGACATTTGTTTTAGAGAAAATTTCCCCCCTATTAAAAAAGGGGAGAGGAAAAAGGAAAAGAAAAAAGTAAAAGGAAGGAAGGGGAAAGACCAAAGGGGGGAAGGGAGGGATTATAAAGAGGGTAAGCACTGTTACAAAGGGGTACATAAGTTTAAAAAGGGGAAAGAGGGTTGGGGAGGAAAGAATGTAAAACCGGGGTTTTAGGATGGTGAAACGATTTAGTAATTTAACTGTAAATGTGAATGGGATGAATTCCCCTAAAGAGGAGGCAGATAGGACTGATCAAAGTCAGAACCCTAAAATGTTGTTTACAAGAAACAAAAGAGGGATACATATAGAGAAAAAAAGGGAGCAAAATCTATTATGCTTCAGGGAAGTCAAAAAAGAGAGCCATCCTTATCCGATCAACAAAGTAAAATTGATCTAATTAAAAGAGAAAGGAAGGAAACACTCTAAAGGGGATAAACAACGAATTATCTATTAAACATATATCACCAAGTGGTATGGCACCCAACTTCCTAAAGGAGAAGAAAGAGGCAAAAAGAAAAGACAAAAAACTGTAATAGGGAGATCTCAACCTTGCACCTCAAATTAGAAAATCAAACCACCAAAGAAAGAAATTAAAAAGAAATTATTAGAAAAATTAGGTATGTTGGATCTTTGGAAAATTGAATGGAATAGAAAGGAATAAATTTTCTTCCCAGCGTTATGGAACCTATTAAAAATGACCATATATTAGGAATCCCAAAATTAAATGCAAGAAAGGAAAATAGTAAATCTTTTTTAATCATGATGCAAAAAAAACCATTCAAAAAAATTGGGGGAAAAGACCAAAAGTAATTGAAACCAAACAATCTATCTTAAAGAATGATTGGGTGAATAAATTATAGATAAATTAATAATTTCCCAAGATAATGACAATGATGAAATCATAAAAATTTGGGATTTAAAACGGTAAAAGGGGAATTTTATTCCTTAGGGAAAATTGAATAAAACAGAAAAGAAAAAGATTTGAATTCTTAAATAAAAAACAAAAAGACCAAATTAAAAACCCCAATCAAATCAAAGAAATTTAAAATTAAAAGGAGAAATTAAAATTTAAATAAAAAACATAGAACAATTAATAAAACAAGAGTTTTCATGAAAACCTTAAAACATAAGCCTTTGGAAACTGATTAGAAAAGGAGGGGAAAATGAAATTATATCCTTTAAAAAAAGGGAGAACCTTTGAAGAGGAAAAAGAGAAAAATAAGGATTATTTTGTTAACTTTATGCCAATAAATTTGATAACCCAAGGAAAACACCCAAAAAAAATAACTTCCAGACAACAGAGGAGGAAGTAAATTTTGAATATCCCATTTCGGTAGAACAGGAATTAAACAACCTAAGAAAAACCCCAGGCCAGATGGATTTAAGGGAAACCAAACATTTAAAGAACAATTTAAATTAACTAATAAATTATTTATAAAATGAATGAAGGAGTCCACCAAATTCCCATGACGACATGGATGATAAAAACCAGGTACTGAAAACAGAGAAAAGAAAAAAGACCAACCCCCTAATGAAATTATGCAAAAATCTTTAAAAAGAATTAGCAAAAAGACAAAGAAAATCATCCCAAGAAATCAACAATAGGATTTAAAAGGAATGACTGGTTCATTAGGAAAACATAAAATTAAATTCCATGTTAATAACCAATAAAAAACCATATATCTCAATAGATGCAGAAAAAGCTTTGAAAATCCAACATCCATTCCCCATTAAAACACTTGAAATATAAATAAATGGATTTTCCTTAAAATAATCAGCAACATTTAAAACCATCAGTGCATTCAAAATGGAGACAAACCAACCGTTCCCAAAAGATCTGGAGGAAAAGGTTCCCATATCCCCTTCTATTTAAAAGATTAAATTTAGAAAAGATTAAAGGAAAAGAATAAATGAGGAAACCAAATTATCACCTTTGCATGAATGATAATTTAAGAACCCCAAGACTGCTAAAAAATTATTAGAAAAATCCACAACTTTAGCAAAGTTGCTGGAAAAAAAACCCAAAAAGTCATCACATTCTTATATATCCACAAAACCAACAGTCAGATTAAAAGAAAATTCCATTTAAAGTAACTACTGAAATAAAAAATTTAGGAAATCTGCCAAGGGAAAATCAGAACTTTATACAAAACACCCTTTTCCCACAAATTAAGTCATCTAACCAATTGAAAAATATTAAATGTTTGGATAGGCGGCAAATAATGATGACAATATTTCCAAACTAATCTATTTATTTAGCTATACCAATCGCCTCCCAAAACTATTTTTAATGACCGAAAAAAACAAAAAGTTCAAGGAAAAACAAAATAAGAATTTCGGGAATTAATGAAAAATCAAATGAAGGTGGTTAGCTTCCCAATTAAAATTATATTTAGAATTTTTAAAAAACTATTTTACTAAGGAATAATTGTTGATCAGTGAAAGATTAGGTTCAGGGAAAAACAGTCAACAAATAGCAACTAGTCTTTGACAAACCCATAATCCCAGCTTTTGGGATAAGAACATGTTTGAAAAATTGTGGGAAAATTGGAAACTAATAGGAGAAACAGGCATTGATCCATAATTTAAAATACAAAGATAAGGTCAAAATGGGTTCATGACCAGGAAAAGAATGAAATTTTAAAAATTAGGGAAACGGAAGCCTCTCAGACCTGTGGAAGGGAAGGTCTTTTAAAAAGGCTGAATCAATGCCAAATGAAAATTTGATTATACCAAACTGAAAGTTTTTACAAACAAAACTAATGCAGACAAGATTAGAAGGGAAGAATAAATAAAAATTTTACAGTCAGTTCCTGATGACCTATTTCCAAAAATAGAGAAAACAATTTAAAAAATCCCACCTAATTAAAATTCCCAAAGGATATGAACAGAAATTCTCAGATGAAGAAATTGAACTATTTCTATCATAAGAAAAATGCTCCAAGCTTTTAAGAAATGCAAATTAAGAAACTCTAAGATACCATAACGTCCAGATTTAAGATGAAGGAAAAAATAATGATAGTTGGAGGGGATTTGGGGAAAATGGGACTTGATGCATTGTTGGTGGAGGGAACAATCCAACATTTTGGAGAGAGTTTGAACTATGCCGGTTATCAAACTGTACACCCTTTGATCCAAGCATGGGATTATATCCCGGTTTAAAAGAAGGGACCAAAATGTTTGTGGCAGCCCTTTTCGTGGGTGGTAAAATAAACTGAATGGATGTCCATCAGTTGAGAATGGCTGAAAAATTTGGTTTAAAGAATATTATGGTTTACTTTCAAAGAAATGACCAAAGGATGATTTAAAAGGCCTGGGAGACTTAAAAATGATGTGAGGGAAATGAGCAGGACCAGAGATCATTTATACTTCCAACAATACTTAATACCGTTTGATGGACCAGGCCATCTTCAGCCGGTCCACAGATCAACCAAATATTTCTAATGGACAGAATGAACTGAACCTTTATGCCCAAAAAAGAACTTGGGGTGACTAAAACCATTGTTTGGAATTTCCCTATATTTGACACCCATTTTATTTTCAAAGTTTTAAAATATTTGAGTCGATTCTTTTTGTACAGCAAAAACGTTTTGGTCATGTTACTTATTGTGTACCTAATTTATATTTTAAAATTTAACATCTACTGGGTCATCCTCCATCTAGGAGGAGGGGGGGGGGAAAGAGGTGAAAATGAAAAGAGGTTTTAATTGTTAATGCTGTAAAGTTACCCATGTATATATCCTGTAAATAAAAAGGCATTTTAAAAAAAAAAAAAAAAACATCAGGTGAACCCGGCCTATCAAAGCAGGGGGGCAGCGAGCCCAGGGGAGGAACCCCCAGCAGTGGGGGGATGGGGCCCCCTGCAAATGGGAATGACTGTAACGGGACAGGGCAAGATGGAGTGGAAAGGGACAAAGGACTTGTCCATGCTGCTGGGGAGAAGTCGCAGAGAAGCGGGGAGAAGCGCTGGAGCAGAAAGGATGAAGGAACGCCGCGAGGGACACGGCGAGGCGAACCACTGCTCCCCTGTTCTCCCCGCAGCAAGGGCCAGGAGCCAGGTAACACCGCTGTCAAGTGATGAGGGGGCCTGAGTAGAAACACAAACAGGAGGAGCAAGTGGGGGCGCAGCTGGCCTGGTCACAGGGGAAAGAACAGACCCCGAAATCAAGGGAAGGGCTGGTCGTACACAAACCAAACTTAAAGGCTACACAGCCGTCTCTGCTGCTTTTTGTGAGGTGAGAAAGACCTCTGAGGGGGGGCCCACCAGCGCAGATAACAGCCGACGCCCTCCAACTGGGAAAGGGTCAAAGAACACGAACAATTTTCAAAAGAAACTGAAACCCTTTCTAGTCATATGAAAAGATGATCACGACAGATCAGAGAAATGGAGATTAAGACAACTCTGAGGTACTGGCTCACGCCTCTCAGACCGGCTAAGATGACAGGAAAAGACAAGGATGAATGGGGGAGAGGATGTGGGACACTGAGACATGGTTGGTGGAACTGTGAACAGATTCAACCATTGTGGAGAGCAGTTTGGAAGTGTGCCCAAAGGGCCATTGAACCGTGCATATCCTCTGACCCAGCAGTGTTTATATCCCAAAGAGATCTTACAGGAAGGAAAGGGACCCACATGTGCCAAAATGCCTGAGGCATCCTCTGTGATGGAGAAAAACTGGAAACTGAGGGAAGCCCATCACTGGGAGGACACTTGAATAAGTTATAGTGTAGAATGCGATGGAATATTATTGTTCTGTAAGAAATGAGCAGCAGGAGGATTTCAGAGAGGCCTGGAGAGACTGACAGAAACTGATGCTGAGTGAAGTGAGCAGAACCAGGAGATCATTGTATGTGGCAACAAGACGACTATATGATTATCAATTCTGATGGACGGGGCTCTTTCCAACAGTGAGATGATTCAGACCAGTTCCAATGATCTTGTGATGAAGAAAAGAGCCCTCTGCACCCAGAGAGACTGGGAACTGAGAGTGGATCACAACGTAGCATTTTCACTCTTCATTTTTGTTAGCTTGTGTTTTATTTTCTTTCTCATTTTTATCCTTTTTGATTTTTCTTGTGCAGCAAGATAATTGTATAAATACGGCTGCCTATTTTGGATTTAATATCTGTATTTCACCACACTTAACATGTATTGGATTACTTGCCATCTAGGGGAGAAAGTGGGGGACGGGGGGGAATTGGAACAGAAGGTTTTGCAAGGGTTAATGTTGAAAAATTATCCATGCATATGCTTTGAAAATAAAAAAGCTTTAATTTAAAAAAAAATTTACTACAGTGGCAATATCTTGATTACATCATGTTAAACAGGAGATCCCCCTCTCTGAGATTCACAATCACAAGTGGATGCAGAATCCTGGCTGTTCAGGGTGACGTGCACACGGCCAGCCCACTGAGCTGATCTGTCATCCCATCTAACTTGAACTGAACAAAAACCAGGTTGGGACAGACTGGGCTGCCTTTGGGAAACAGCACCAGCTCTTAAAGATCCCTGGCTCCTCCTCCCCAGTCCTCTCACTGTTCTCAGGACGGGGTTCGCCCCAAGCACAAGGCAGCATTCTGCCAAGGAGGACACCAGGAAGCTGGGTCGTGGAGTTGTGGGAGCTTCTGGGAGGGGCTGGGCCAGTCAGGCAGAGAGAAGAACCGCCAAGAGAGGAACAGCTTGAGGGCTACCCACACACACCATCCCAGAAAAAGCTCCAGAAATCCAAGAGACAAAGTCTCCTCCTGAACAGAACTCTCCACCCATCTGGATAACCTCCCGGATCTCGCTTTCCAGGATTTGGCAGGAAAATGCCAAGCTGGATGCTCCTTTCCGCCTGAATCCATTTCAACCCTTCAGCGTTAAGGAGATTTCCTGAAAACCACATGGAGGCAAGTGCTGTTTTTCATCCCACCTTCTGTAACCTTCTCTTATTGGAGGGTCTGTCTGCACCTGCTCAGCCGGTCTTTCCGCTCTTCTCCAAGGTCCAGAAGCAAGGAACCATTTTCAGTCTTTGTGTTTCGGCAATTAACTCAAACTTTTAAACACCCTCTAGACACAATGGTTCTCTTCTATAGACACAACAATGTAGATTCCTTAACTTGGCCTTAACTTCAACCAAATTATTCTTTTTCCCCTCCCACATCTTCCCCCCCTTTATTGGAACACTCTTCCAAAAGATCTTTAGTTGTAGCAACAGTAACTCTTGCAACAAGGTCCCGGCTCCTACCTCTCACAACCGACTTACACAGTTTGCCGTCGCTCATTTTCAGAATCTCACCCCTTGTAAAATGGATTCTTCTGAATTAAGTATGGGTTCTGGATTTGTTCCTCTTCTGTGAAATCTTGCTACATCTATGCCAATGTTCTAAGGCAGGGGTCCTTAAACTACAGCGGGCCAGATTCAGCAGCTGAGGACGTTTATCCCCCTCACCCAGGTCTATGAAGTATCTTTATTTAAAGGCCCACGAAACAAAGTTTTTGTTTTTACTATAGTCTGGCCCTCCAACAATCTGAGGGACAGTGAACTGGCCCCCTATTTTAAAAGTTTGAGGACCCCTGCTCTAAGGAATCAAAATCTTTCTGAAGTAGCAGGGCTACTTCTCAGCTGCTAACAATTAAAGCTCCCATTAAAGAATGGGAGGCTGCCCATCCAGCATCTCCAAATCTACCGTCTTTTCCTCAACCAGAAGCTTAAATCCAAATAAAACTAGTTTGATAAGTTTTTAATATGCACTTTCTTGACCTCAGGTTAACTCTAGGATAGGCTCTAGGATAACAACAACAAAAAAGTCCCCGTCCTCAAAGCACAAATATAACATGTAGAAAATTAGCTCACAAACATAAAGCCAGATCCCATGAAGGGGGTATGTTATTTAAATTTGCACTCTTTGAAATTACATGTCAAATATGGTAGTTATTCCAGCCCAATAGAAATAGGCAATGAAAATTTTTGAAAATAAGTTTTGAAAAGTTAAGAAAAGTGTATTTTCAACTTAAGTTTATCACAAAATAACAGTATTTCTAGAAAACAAAATTTTAAAAATTTAAAATATTGAATCTCATACCTAAAGTTTTAAATGACGATAAAAACATCATTATTGTTATTTAAAGTAATTCAGCAGCAAATTAAAACATTTCTCAGGTAGTACCTCAAACTTAACAGATTGCCTAATATGACAGAAAAAGAAAATGACAAATGCTGGGGGGGATGTGGGCAAACTGTTGGTAGAATTGTGAATGGAGAGCAATTTGGAACTACGCTCAAAGACTATCAAACTGTGTGTACCCAAAAAAAACCTATTTGTACAAAAATATTGGTCACAGCTCTTTTTGTGATGACTAAGAATTGGAAATTGAGGGAATGCCCATTAATTGGAGAACAGCTGAATAAAATGCAGCATATTATTTTGATGGAATATCATGGTGCTGTAAGAAATGATGAGCAATTTTTCAACAGCGAGGTGATTCAAGCCAGTTCCAGTGGTCCCATGATGGAGAGAGCCATCTGTACCCAGAGAGGACTTTGGTGTTTTCATTTGCTTACCTTTTGTTTTCTTTCCTTTTTTCCCTTTTTGATCTGATTTTTCTTGCGTAGCATGATAATTGGGAAATATGTATAAAAGAATTGCACATGTTTAACCTATATTGATTATTTCCCATCTAGGGGAGGGGGTGGGAGAAAAACTGTGGAAAAAAATGTGCAAGGGTGAATGTTGAAAATTCTCTCTACATGTGTTTTGAAAATAAAAAAGCTTTATAAAAATATTTTTAAATTAAAAAAAAAAAAAGATGAGCAAGATGGTTTCAGAAAAACCAGGAAAGACGTACATGAATTGAAACAAAGTGAAACGAATAGAGCCAAGAGAACACTGTACACAGCATCGAACGCTGGATGTGACGCGTGAACAACTTAGCTCTTCTCAGCAACACAAATACAATTTGGTTATACCAAATACCTTATCTGGGGGTGGGGGGGCGGAGGGGAGAGGAGGGTAAGAGGGAGAGGAGAAATTGGAAGTCAAAACTTTAAAATGGTGGAACTGTTTTTACGCCTAATTGGGGAAAAATTAAAGTATTATTGACATCTATATTTAGCAGCTTAGCCTGAACTGCCTTTCTCTAAATCTTCACTTCCGCTAGGAGAGATGGAGGGCTTTTTCTTTACTGACTGTGCTTCCACTCTCTGCCACTGAACTGAGCGTGGTTGGGTTTCGCCCCAATCCGTAATGCTCCCAATGTGACCTTGTGATGACACACAGTGACCTCATCTGACTGAAAGGGAGGAGGCCCCGGTAGTTGGGAGCCTGAGGCCGAGGAGCAGCCCCCAAGTCCAGTCCCTCTCCTGTCACAAACAACGGCAGCAGTGTTACAGAGACTCTGCTCTTCTCGGCCACGCGACGGTCGAAGGCAAGCCCAAAGATCCGGAGTCTGCAGGCAGGTTTGGGGGGCTTTGTTTTGTCTTTCTTACGGCTTTTCCTTTGCATTCAGAGTCTTCCTTCACAACCTAACTAATGTGGGAACCTGTTTAATATGACCTGCTTAATACGGTATAACCTATATCAGACTGTTTGCCATCTTAAGGAGGAGGTGAGAAGGGAGGAATAGAGGAAAAAACAAATCAAAATCTTGTCAAAGTATGTGTACATTTAACTAGGAAAAACAGTGTCCCTGTAAGGGTCATTTAAACGGGCCCGCACAGCGCAAAGCGGGGTTTGAGTGGCCCGGAAGTAATTTTCTGTGGCTAGGGCCTGCCCCTTGGGCAGGTCTCTTGTCATACTGAGATAGCTTCGTAAGGGGAGACGGCTCCCTCTCTGCTTGGCTGT